>NC_090387.1:90987638-91636625 GCF_036365525.1 Heterodontus francisci | reverse complement strand
ACTACCAGGTAAGAAAGGTGTCTAGGGTTCCCTTTTCAGCCTTCACCTGGTCTTACTGTAACAGGGTTTATGTTTTTAAACACACTGTGTTTTCAGCTCCCCCTTTGGTGAATCCTTGTTCACCGCTTTCCAATTGTAAGGCTAAGAAAAGACCACAAGCAGGCTTTCTTAAGTTTAGAGAAGAAAAGTGAAATTGATTAAACTTAAACTATTTAACCGCTAAATCAGTTAATGCCTATGAATACACATCACACCCCACACTAGCATGCATTCACGATATGCACATGCAAACAGAGACAGAAAAGAGCAGAAGAAAGATAAAGTAGAGAGATTTGAGGCAATCTGAACAGGGATTTTTGTTACCGTGCTTTGAGAACGCTGTATTCCTTGCTTGTAGGTAGATCTTGCTTTTCGTTGGGGCCCAGTATTCTTCTTAAACCTCTTTCTCTGTATGAGACTTTTCTGTCTTGGGGTTCATATGTCTTCAATGGGTCTTCAGTTCCGTGACAAGGCGATGAGAGCCGACAGTAGACAGCGGTTCTCAGTCCAGGAGTGAAGAGTTTTCTAAGTTTTAAAGCACTGCGGCAAGTTCAAATTCAAAAACTCAGGTTGCCCAGCAGATTAGTCATGTGACTGGGGGGTGGTGGTGCGGGGCGGGTGTTTGTGACCATGTCCTTTTGTGTATTCGATGATCTTAGCAGTCAACCTAGAATTCAGACTCCTCCACCCTCAACCTCTTGCAATCCAAAGTCCATTGTGGATTAAATTGGAGCAGGGAGTTGTCCTTTTGTGCTTTCCAATTACTGTCTCTTACAATGCACATGTCTTTCCAGTCAAGGGTCTGTTTTATTTTAAAAAAACAAGTTCTTTCTTTACGCCAGTATCTGTTTGAACATCGATGTTCATTTGGCAAAATTATTGTGCCTCTTTCTTGGCAGGTGGGGGCCTGCATCAGACTCCAGAAGATTTGGATCCCCTTTTATGTCAGCTGCCAGTCTTTTGTCATACTTTCTGTTTGATTCTCTTAATTGCTTTCTCAATTCCCCTCTGAATCTTCTAAATTCTGCCTGGTTCTTGGTTGTATTCTCTGTGTGACATCTGTCATAAGCGCATTTTTCTTCATTTTAAATTATGTATTTTGTTGTCCAGGGAGTTCTGGATCTTTTTTGCCCTACCTTTCCCCTTATGGGAATATATATTGACTGTGCCTGAACTCTCTCTTCTTTAAAGGCTGCCTTTTGTTCAGTTACAGTTTCCCCTGCTAACCTTTGATACCAATTTATCTGGTCAGATCCATTCTTAACCCATTGAAATTGGCTTTCCCCCAGTTAATTATTCTTACTCTGGATTGTTGCTCATCCTTCTCCATTGCCAACATAAACCTTATGGTACAATGATCACTGTCCCCTAAATGTTCCCCTACTGATACTTGATCCACTTGGCCCACCACTTTCCCAAGAACTAGGTCTAGCAATGCCTCCTTTTTTGTTGGACTGTAAACATAATGCTGTACATAATTCTGTTGAACACACTCTAGAACCTCTTGCCGCTGTCTGCCCTTACACTCTACTTCTTTGTTCTTTGGCCTCCTTGTCTCGAGAGACAATGGGTAAGCGCCTGGAGGTGGTCAGTGGTTTGTGAAGCAGTGCCTGGAGTGGATATAAAGGCCAATTCTAGAGTAACAGACTCTTCCACAGGTGCTGCAGATAAAATTGGTTGTCGGGGCTGTTACACAGTTGGCTCTCTCCTTGCGCTTCTGTCTTTTTTCCTGCTAACTGCTAAGTCTCTTCGACTCGCCACGCTTTAGCCCCGCCTTTATGGCTGCCCGCCAGCTCTGGCAACTGACTCCCATGACTTGTGATCAGTGTCACAGGACTTCATGTCGCATTTGCAGACGTCTTTGAAGTGGAGACATGGACGGCCGGTGGGTCTGGTACCAGTGACGAGCTCGCAGTGCAATATGTCCTTGGGGATCCTGCCATCTTCCATGCGGCTTACATGGCCAAGCCATCTCAGGCACCGCTGGCTCAGTCAGGTGTGTATGCTGGGGATGTTGGCCACCTCGAGGACCTCTGTATTGGTGATACGGTCCTGCCACCTGATGCCAAGGATTCTCCGGAGGTAGCGAAGATGGAATGAATTGAGACGTCGCCCTTGGCTGACGTACTTTGTCCAGGCCTCGCTGCCGTAAAGAAAGGTACTGAGGACACAGGCTTGATAGACTTGGATTTTTGTGTTCTGTGTCAGTGCGCCATTTTCCCACACTCTCTTAGCCAGTCTGGACATAGCAGAGGAAGCCTTTCCCATGTGCCTGTTTAATTCTGCATCTAGAGACAGGTTACTGGTGATAGTTCAGCCTAGGTAGGTGAACTCTTGAACCACTTCTAGAGTGTGGTCGCCGATATTGATGGATGGGGCATTTCTAACGTCCTGTCCCATGATGTTTGATTTCTTGAGGCTGATGGTTAGGCCAAATTCATTGCAGGCAGCCGCAAACCTGTCGATGAGTCTCTGCAGCCGCTCTTCAGTGTGAGATGTTAATGCAGCATAGTCAGCAAAGACGAGTTCCTTGATGAGGACTTTCCGTACATTGGTCTTTGATCTTAGATGGGCAAGGTTAAACAACCTGCCACCTGATCATGTGTAGAGGACGATTCCTTCTTCTGAAGACTTGAACGCATGAGAGAGCAGCAGGGAGAAGAAGATCCCAAACAGTGTAGGTGCGAGAACACAGCCCTGTTTCACACCACTCAGGATTGGAAAGGGGTCTGATGAGGTGTCGCTATGCTGAATTGTGACTTTCATATTATCATGGAATGAGGTGATGATACTTAGTAGCTTTGGTGGGCATCCAATCTTTTACAGTAGTCTGAAGAGACCACATCTGCTGACGAGGTCAAAGGCTTTGGTGAGATCAATGAAAGCAACTTAGAGGGCCATCTGTTGTTCGCAGCATTTCTCCTGTAGCTTGCGAAGGGAGAACAGCATGTCAATGGTGGACCTCTTTGCTCGAAAGCCACACTGTGCCTCAGGGTAGACGTGCTCAGCCAGCTTCTAGAGACTGTTTAAAGTGACACGAGCGAAGACTTTCCCCACAATGCTGAGCAGGGAGATTCCCCGGTAGTTGTTGCAGTCACTACTACTATCCTAGTCTATATTCGGATAATTAAAGTCCCCCCATTATAACTACTCTATAATTATTGCGCCTCTCCATAATTTTCTGGCAAATTTGTTCCATTACTTTATTCCCATTAGTTGGTGGCCTGCACTAAAGGATAGCCACCCGACCTAAACCCGACGGGACCTGACGACATCGGAGGGACTCGGGCCGGGTCAGGCTCGGGTCCACTGTGGTTCATTCGGGTTCAGGTCGGGTTCTTTCCCCGACCTAAAGCAGGCCTCTAGCTTACAAGCTACACTGAGCAATGTAATCGCACCTCTTTCATTCCTTAGTTCTGGCCAAATAGAATATGTCCTTGACCACTCTGGGACATCCTCTCTCTCTCTCTTTTCAGCACTGCAATGTTGTCCTTAATCAATATTGCCACCCTTTCCTTCCTTTCCTAGCTTTCCTGAACACCTTATACCTAGGAATATTTATTACCCAGTCCTGCCCTTCGTTGATATAAAAACAGAAAGTGCTGGAAATACCCAACAGGTCTGGCAGCACCTTTTTTAAAAATTCATTAGTGGGATGTGGGCATCGCTGGCCAGGCCAGCATTTATTGCCCATCCCTAATTGCCCTTGAGAAGGTGGTGGTGAGCTGTCTTCTTGAACCGCTGCAGTCCATGTGGTGTAGGTAAACCCACAGTACTGTTAAGAAGGTGGTTCCAGGATTTTGATCCAGCAACAGTGAAGGAACGGTGATATAGTTCCATGTCAGGATGGTGTTTGACTTGGAGGGGAACTTGCAGGTGCTGGTGTTCCCATGCATCTGCTGCCCTTGTCCTTCCAGTTGGTAGAGGCCATGAGTTTGGAAGGTGCTGTCAGAGGAGCTTTGGTGCGTTGCTGCAGTGCATCTTGTTAACTAACAAGAAGGTCATGGAGCAAAGACAAAGAGAGTGTGCTAATGCTGTGGTGAAAGACAAAGCATTAGTGCAGAGAGAGTGTTAATGAAAGAAAAATGAATAGCTCTGGCCAAAAGGACAAACATAAAAAACCCAGTTTAAGACAGGCACATGGTTAAAAAAGATCAAACAAAAAAAAAACTAATAAAAAAGGGTGCAGTCGTGCTCTGAAATTTTTGAACTCAATGTTCAGTCTGGAAGGCTGTAGAATGCCTAATTGGAAAATGAGGTGCTGTTCCTTGAACTTGTGTTGATGTTCATTGGAACACTGCAACAGGCCACGGACAGACATGTGGGCATGAGAGCAGGGGGGTGTGTTAAAATGGCCAGTGACTGGAAGCTGAGTGTCATGTCTGCCGACTGAGTGGAGGTGTTCCTCAAAGCGGTCACCCAATCTGCGTTTGGTCTCCCCAGTGTAGAGTATACCACATTGTGAGCAGCGAATACAGTATACTACACTGAAAGAAGTACAAGTAAATCGCTGCTTCACCTGAATGGAGTGTTTGGGGCCTCAGATAGTGAGGAGAGAGGAGGTAAAAGGGCAGGTATTGCACCTCCTGAGATTGCATGGGAAGGTGTTGTGGGGAGGCGACGAGGTGTTTGGGGATAAAGGAGGAGTGCACAGGGTGTCACAGAGGGAACGAGCCCTTCGGAATGCTGACGGGGAGGGGAAGAGGCGTTTTGCAGTGGTATCACGCTGGAGGTGGTGGAAAGGGTGGAGGATGATCCTCTGGATGTGGAGGATGGTGGGGTGGAAAGTGAGGACAAGGGGAACCCTGTCGCAGCTCTGGGAGGGAGGGGAAGGGGTAAGGGCAGAAGTGTGGGAATTGGGCCAGACATGGTTGAGGGCCCTGTCAACCACAGTGGAGGGAATCCCCGGTTGAGGAAAAAGGAAGACATATCAGAAGCACTGTTGTGGAAAGTTGCATCATCAGAGCAGATGCGTCGGAGATGGAGAAACTGGGAGAATGGAATGGAGTCCTTACAGGAATCACGGTGTGAAGAAGTGTCATCGAGGTAGCTGTGGGAGTCAGTGGGCTTCTAATGACTATTAGGAGACAGTCTAGCCCCAGAGATGGAGACAGTGAAGTTGATGAAGGGAAGGGAAGTGTCGGAGATGGACCATGAGAAGCTGAGAGAAGGGTAAAAATTGGAAGCAAAGTTGATGAAGTTTTCTCGTTCGGGGCAAGAGCAGGAAACTGCACCGATACAGTCATCAATGAACTGGAAAAAGAGTTGGGGGATGCGACCTGAGTAAGACAGGAACAAGGAATGTTCAGGAATGCTCAACATACCCTACATACCATTCTTTGAGCCAAATCTCCATTATAACTATAACATCATATTTCCACGTGGTTACCTGTGTCTGCGACTCGCCAATCTTGTTTACCACTCTCTGCACATTCACATACATGCACAATAACCCTAATTTAGATGTTATTATTTTACTCCTAACTCTGAACCCACCTAATAACTTACTATTCCCTACTCTAGTGCTATCTGTCTCTCCCAGTATTCTCTGCACCTTGGTATTCCTCTCTGGTATTACCTCCTGGTTGCTACATTCCTGCAAAGTGAGTTCAAACCCTCCCCAATAGCACTAGCAAGTAAATTGGTCCTGGCTGTGTTTAGGTGCAACCCATCTGGCCTGTACAAAACCCATCTACCACAGAGCTGGTCCAATGTTCCAGGAATCTAAAGCCCTCCCTCCTGCACCATCCTTCCAGCCATACAGTCATCTGCTTTATCCTTCAATTTCTATACTCACTTGTGTGTGGTACCGGGAGTAATCTGGAGATTGCTACTTTTGAAGTCCATCTCGCTAATTTCCTACCTCTATCCCTAAATTTTGATTGAAGGACCACATCCCTCTTTCTCCCTATGCCCTTGGTACCGATGTGGACCGTAACTAATGGCTGTTCATCCTGCCCCCTCTGCAGCTGTTCATTGACATCCTTGACCCTGGCACCAGGGAGGTAATTTACCATCCTGGATTCACGTCTGCAGCTGCAGAAATGCCGGTCTATTCCCCTAACTATCAAATCTCCTATCGCTATTGCTCTTGCAGTCATCTTCCTGCCCCCCACCCCCCTGTACAGCTGAGCCACCTGTGGTACACTGGCCTTGGCTCTGGTTGCACTCCCCAGATAATCCATCACTTTCCTCACTATTCAGAACTGGACAGTGAGATGCACTCAGGGGTCTCCAGCCCGTTTTTTCGTGACTGTCCGGTGGTCATCCATTCCCTCTCTTCCTGCATAATCTTAAGCTGTGGGGTGACCACATCTATAAACATGCTCTCCATGAAGCTCTCAACCTCAGGGATGCACCACAGTGACGCCAACCTTTCCAGTGCATCCTGCTGTTCAATTCTCACCCCACACATTGCCACTACCATCTCCGCATCTACCGATATTTTGTCAGCATCCTCTTCCTTAGTAAACACGATGCAAAGTACCCATTGAGTATTCTCACCGTGCCCTGTGCCTCTGAGTATATATCACCCTCTTTGTCCCTAATAGGCCTGACCCTGCTTCTTACCACCTGCTTACAATTGACATGCCAGTAGAGTCTTTTTGGATTCCCTTTTTATGTTGACTGCCATTCTATTCTGATATTCTCTCTTTGCCAATCTTATTTTCCTCTTCACTTCCCTTCCCAACTTACTGTATTTGGCCTGATTCTATGTTGAAGAATTCACCTGGCATGTATCACACAACCTCTTTGTTTGTGTCATCATATTGTCTACCTCCCTCGTCACCCAAGGAGGTCTGGCTTTGGTTCCCCTACCTTTCCTTCCTGTTGGAATGTACCTAGCCTGTACCTGAAACATTTCCTTAAAGATCTCCCATTGTTCCATTACAGTTTTTCCTGGCTATCTTTGGTTCTATTTTACCCTGGCTAGATCCCCTCTCTTCCCATTGAAGTTAGCCCTCTTTAAATTTAGAAGTTCTACTTTAGATTGTCCCTTGCTCTTCATTACTGTTCTAAAACTTATGACATGATGATCATTCTTACCCAAGTGTATCCCACAGGCACTTTTCCACTTAGCCCACCTCTTTCCCAGCACCAGATCCGGCAATGCCTTCTTCCTAATTGAGCCGCGAACAAACTAATCAAGGAAGTTCTCCTGAACACATTTCCGAAATTCCTCTGCCTCCTTACCCATTACTGTAAAATTATCCAAATCGATATATGGGTAATTAAAGTCCCCCAATATCACCACTCTATAGTTCTTGCATATCTCTGTGATTTCCCTGCAGATTCACTTCTCCATCTTGGTGCCATGGTCTGGACTGCACTCGTCCAAGGTGTCATCACGCCCTGCAGTCACCAAATCTGCATACTAGCTTGAGAATGGCACACACTGTGAACACTCCTGAACTTTCTGCCTCTTCCTACTCTTCCAGATGGCCACCTATCAATATTCTGAACTCTGCCTGTGGAGTGAGCAGTTCCTGGAATGGATGATACAGAAAACTCTCAGCCTCCCTGATGCTGGCTCTGACCAGGATCGAGAGTGTAATGCAGATTCACTGGAATGTTACCAGAGATGAGGATGCAGTGTAAATTCACTGGGTGTATCCTGGGATGAGGATGCAGTGTAGATTCACTGGATGTTACCAGGGATGAGGATGCAGTGTAGATTCACTGGATGTTTCCTCGCATGAGGATGCAGGGTAGATTCACTGGGTGTTTTCTGGGATGAGGGTGCAGTGTAGATTCACTGGGAGGTTTCCTGGGATGAGGATGCAGTGTAGATTCACTGGATGTTTCCTGGGATGAGGATGCCGTGTAGATTCACTGGATGTTTCCTGGGATGAGAATGCAGTGTGGAGTCACTGGGATGTTTCCTGGGATGAGGATGCTGTGTAGATTCACTGGGTGTTTCCTGGGATGAGGATTCAGTGTAGTCTCATAGGATGTTTCCTGGGATGAGGATGCCGTGTAGATTCACTGGATGTTTCCTGGGATGAGAATGCAGTGTGGAGTCACTGGGATGTTTCCTGGGATGAGGATGCTGTGTAGATTCACTGGGTGTTTCCTGGGATGAGGATTCAGTGTAGTCTCATAGGATGTTTCCTGGGATGAGGATGCTGTGTAGATCCACTGGATCTTTCCATGGATGGAGATGCAGTGTCGATTCACTGGAACGTTTCCTGGGATGAGGATGCATTGTATATTCAATGGGATATTTCCTGGGATGAGGGTGCAGTGTCGTTTCAGTGGGATGTTTCCCGGGATGAGGTTGCAGCGTAGATTCAC
The DNA here is from genome assembly GCF_036365525.1 of Heterodontus francisci. Taxonomy (NCBI): domain Eukaryota; kingdom Metazoa; phylum Chordata; class Chondrichthyes; order Heterodontiformes; family Heterodontidae; genus Heterodontus; species Heterodontus francisci. Next base: position 91,628,291 of record NC_090387.1, on the reverse strand, counting down.
TGTATCATTCCTGGGATGAGGATGCAGCATAGGTTCACTGGGATGTTTCCTGGGATGAGGAGGCAATGTAGATTCACTGGGATCTTTCTTGGGATGGGGGTGCAGCGTAGATTCACTGGGATGTTTGCTGGGATGTGGATACAGTGTAGGTTCATTGGATGTTTCCTGGGATGAGGATGCAGCATAGATTTACTGGGATGTTTCCAGGGATGAGGATGCAGTGCAGATTCACTGGGATGTTTTCCGGGATGAGGATGCAGTGCAGATTCACTGGGATGTTTTCTGGGATGAGGATGCAGTGTAGATTCACTGGGATGTTTCATTGGATGAGGATACATTGTCGATTCACTGGGATGTTTCCTGGGATGAGGGTGCAGCATAGATTCACTGGGATGTTTCCTGGGATAAGGGTGCAGCGTAGATTCACTGGGATGAAGAGGCACTGTATATTCACTGGGATGATTCCTGGGCTGCGGTTGCAGTTTAGATTCACTGGGATCTTTCCTGGGATGAGGGTGCATTTTAGATACACTGGGATTTTCCTGGGATGAGGATGCTGTGTAGATTTACTGGGATGCTTCCTGGGATGAGGATGCATTGTAGATTCACTGGGATGTTTCCTGGGATGAGGATGCATTGTAGATTCACTGGGATGTTTCCTGGGATGAGGATGCATTGCAGATTCACTGGGATGTTTCCTGGGATGAGGATGCAGTCTTGACTCACCGGGATCTTTCCTCGGATGAGGATGCTGTGCAGGTTGACTGGGATGAGGATGCAGTGTACAATCACTGGGATGATTCCTGGGATGAGGATGCAGTCTAGTTCACTGGGATGAGGATGCAGTGTGGATTCATTGGAATGTTTCCTTGGATGAGGATACATTGTCGATTCACTGCGATGTTTCCTAGGTTGGGAATGCTGTGTAGATTCACTGGGATGTTTTCTGGGATGAGGACGCAGTTTAGATAGATTGGAATGTTTCCTGGGATGAGGATGCTGTGTAGATTCACAGGGATGTTTCCTTGGAAGAGGGTGCAGTGTAGGTTCACTGGAATGTGTCCTGGGATGAGGATGCTGTGTCGATTCACTGGGATGTTTCCTGGGATGAGGGAGCAGCGTAGATTCACTGGGATGATTCCTGGGATGAGGGTCCGGCGCAGATTCACTGGGATGTTTCCTGGGATGAGAACGCAATGCAGATTCACTGGATGTCTCTTGGGATGAGGATACAGTGTAGATTCCCTGGGATGTTTCGTGGGATGAGGATGCTGTGTAGATTCACTAGGATGTTGCCTCGGATGAAGGATGCAGTGCATATTCACTGGGATGTTTCCTGGGATGAGGATGCAGTGTAGATTCACTGGGATGAGGATGCAGTGTACATTCACTGGGATGTTTCCTGGGATGAGGATGCAGTGTAGATTCAATGGGATGAGGATGCAGAGCAGATTCACTGGAATATTTCCTGGGATGAGGATACATTATAGATTCACTGGGCTCTGTCCTTGCATGAGGATGCAGTGTCGATTCACTGGGATGTTTCCTGGGAGCAGGTTGCAGTGTAGATTGACAGGAATGGTTCTAGGGATGAGGCTGCTTGTCGATTCACTGGTTGTTTCCTGGGATGAGGATGCAGTGTGGAGTCTCTGGGATGTCTCCTGGGAAGAGGATGCAGTGCAGATTCACTGGGATGTTTCCTGGGATGAGGATGCAGTGTAGATTCATTGGTATGTTTCCTGGGATGAGGATACATTGCAGATACACATGGATGGTTCCTGGGATGAGGATGCTGTGTAGATTCACTGGGATGAGGATGCACTGTATATTCACTGGGATGTTTCCTGGGATGAGGATACTGTGTAGATTCACTGGGATGAGGATGCAATGTAGATTCACTGGGATGTTTCCTTGGATGAGGATGCAGTGTCGATTCACTGGGATGTTTCCTGGGATGAGGATACATTGTAGATTGACTGGGATGTTTCCTGGGATAAGGATGCTGTGCAGAGTCACTGGGATGTTTCCTTCGAAGAGGATGCAGTATAGATTCAGTGGTATGTTTCCTGGGATGAGCATGCAGTGCTGACTCACTGGGATGTTCCCTGGGATGAGGATGCAAAGTAGATTCACTGGGATATTTCCTGGGATGAGGATGCAGTGTAGATTCACTAGGATGAGGATGCAGTTTAGATTCACCGGGATGTTTCCTTGGATGAGGATGCAGTATAGATTCACTGGGATGTTTCCTGGGATGAGGATACATTGTAGATTTACTGGGATTTTTCCTGGGATGAGGATGCAGTGTAGATTCAATAGGATGAGGATGCAGTTTAGATTCATTGGGATGTTTCCTGGGATGAGGATGCTGCGTAGATTCGAAGGATCATGATGCATTGTAGATTCACTGGGATGTTTCCTGGGATAAGGATGCTGTGTAGATTCACTGGGATGTTTCCTGGGATGAAGATGCAGTGTAGATTCACTGGGTTGAATCCTGGGATGAGGTTGCTGTGTAGATACACTGGGAAGTTTCCTGGAATGCGAATGCAGTGTCGATTAACCGGGATGTTTCCTGGGATGAGGTTTCTGTGCAGTGCACTGGGATTAGGATGCAGTGTAGATTCACTGGAAAGTTTAATGGGATGAGGATGCAGTGTAGATTCACTGGGATTTTACCTGGGATGCGAATGCAGTGTCGATTCACTGGGATGTTTCCTGGGATGAGGATGCAGTGTAGCTTCACTGGGATGTTGCCTGGAATGTGAGTGCAGTGTAGATTCAGTGGGATGTTTCCTGGGATAAGGAAGCAGGAAAGATTCACTAGGATGTGGTTGCAGTGTAGATGCACTGGGATGTTTCCTGGGATGAGGTTGCAGTGTAGATTCACTGGAATGTTTCCTGGGATGAGGATACATTGTAGATTCACTGGGTTGAATTCTGGGATGAGAATGCTGTGTAGATTCACTGGGATGTTTCCTGGGAAGTGGATGCAGGGAAGATTCATTAGTGTGAGGATGCAGTGTGGATTCACTGGGATGTTTTCTGGGATGAGGATGCAGTGTAGATGCACTGGGATGTTTCCTGGGATGAGGTTGCAGTGTAGATTCACTGGAATGTTTCCTGGGATGAGGATACATTGTAGATTCACTGGGTTGAATCCTGGGATGAGAATGCTGTGTAGATTCACTGGGATGTTTCCTGGGAAGTGGATGCAGGGAAGATTCATTAGGATGAGGATGCAGTGTGGATTCACTGGGATGTTTCCTGGGATGCGAATGCAGTGTAGATTCACTGGGATGTTTCCTGGGATGAGGATGCAGTGTAGCTTCACTGGGATGTTTCCTGGGATGCGATTGCAGTGTAGATTCAGTGGGATGTTTCCTGGGATAAGGAAGCAGGAAAGATTCACTAGGATGTGGTTGCAGTGTAGATGCACTGGAATGTTTCCTGGGATGAGGATACATTGTAGATTCACTGGGTTGATTCCTGGGATGAGAATGCTGTGTAGATTCACTGGGATGTTTCCTGGGATGAAGATGCAGTGTAGATTCACTGGGATGTTTCCTGGGATGCGAATGCAATGTGGATTCACTGGGATGTTTCCTGGGATGAGGATGCAGTGTAGTTTCACTGGGATGTTTCCTGGGATGAGGTTGCTGTGTAGATACACTGGGAAGTTTCCTGGAATGCGAATGCAGTGTAGATTAACCAGGATGTTTCCTGGGATGAGGTTTCTGTGCAGTGCACTGGGATTAGGATGCAGTGTAGATTCACTGGAAAGTTTAGTGGGATGAGGATACAGTGTAGATTCACTGGGATGTTGCCTGGAATGCGAGTGCAGTGTAGATTCAGTGGGATGTTTCCTGGGATAAGGAAGCAGGAAAGATTCACGAGGATGTGGTTGCAGTGTAGATGCACTGGGATGTTTCCTGGGATGAGGTTGCAGTGTAGATTCACTGGAATGTTTCCTGGGATGAGGATACATTGTAGATTCACTGGGTTGAATTCTGGGATGAGAATGCTGTGTAGATTCACTGGGATGTTTCCTGGGATGAGGATGCAGTGTAGCTTCATGGGGATGTTGCCTGGAATGCGAATGCAGTGTAGATTCACTGGGATGTTTCCTGGGAAGTGGATGCAGGGAAGATTCATTAGTGTGAGGATGCAGTGTAGATTCACTGGGATGTTTCCTGGGATGAGGATGCAGTGTAGCTTCATGGGGATGTTGCCTGGAATGCGAATGCAGTGTAGATTCACTGGGATGTTTCCTGGGATGCGAGTGCAGTGTAGATTCACTGGGATGTTTCCTGGGATGAGGATGCAGTGTAGCTTCATGGGGATGTTGCCTGGAATGCGAATGCAGTGTAGATTCACTGGGATGTTTCCTGGAATGCGAGTGCAGTGTAGATTCAGTGGGATGTTTCCTGGGATAAGGAAGCAGGAAAGATTCACTAGGATGTGGTTGCAGTGTAGATGCACTGGAATGTTTCCTGGGATGAGGATACATTGTAGATTCACTGGGTTGATTCCTGGGATGAGAATGCTGTGTAGATTCACTGGGATGTTTCCTGGGATGAAGATGCAGTGTAGATTCACTGGGATGTTTCCTGGGATGCGAATGCAATGTGGATTCACTGGGATGTTTCCTGGGATGAGGATGCAGTGTAGTTTCACTGGGATGTTTCCTGGGATGAGGTTGCTGTGTAGATACACTGGGAAGTTTCCTGGAATGCGAATGCAGTGCAGATTAACCAGGATGTTTCCTGGGATGAGGTTTCTGTGCAGTGCACTGGGATTAGGATGCAGTGTAGATTCACTGGAAAGTTTAGTGGGATGAGGATACAGTGTAGATTCACTGGGATTTTACCTGGGATGCGAATGCAGTGTCGATTCACTGGGATGTTTCCTGGTATAAGGAAGCAGGAAAGATTCACTAGGATGTGGTTGCAGTGTAGATGCACTGGGACGTTTCCTGGGATGAGGTTGCAGTGTAGATTCACTGGAATGTTTCCTGGGATGAGGATACATTGCAGATTCACTTGGTTGAATTCTGGGATGAGAATGCTGTGTAGATTCACTGGGATGTTTCCTGGGAAGTGGATGCAGGGAAGATTCATTAGTTTGAGGATGCAGTGTGGATTCACTGGGATGTTTCCTGGGATGAGGATGCAGTGTAGCTTCATGGGGATGTTGCCTGGAATGCGAATGCAGTGTAGATTCAGTGGGATGTTTCCTGGGATAAGGAAGCAGGAAAGATTCACTAGGATGTGGTTGCAGTGTAGATGCACTGGAATGTTTCCTGGGATGAAGATGCACTGTAGATTCACTGGGATGTTTCCTGGGATGCGAATGCAATGTGGATTCACTGGGATGTTTCCTGGAATGAGGATGCAGTGTAGTTTCACTGGGATGTTTCCTGGGATGAGGTTGCTGTGTAGATACACTGGGAAGTTTCCTGGAATGCGAATGCAGTGTAGATTAACCAGGATGTTTCCTGGGATGAGGTTTCTGTGCAGTGCACTGGGATTAGGATGCAGTGTAGATTCACTGGAATGTTTCCTGGGATGAGGATACATTGTAGATTCACTGGGATTTTACCTGGGATGCGAATGCAGTGTCGATTCACTGTGATGTTTCCTGGGATGAGGATGCAGTATAGATTCACTGGGATGTTGCCCGGGATGGGGATGCTGTGTAGATTCACTGGGATGTTTCCTGGGATGAGGATGCAGTGTAGCTTCACTGGGATGTTGCCTGGAATGCGAATGCAGTGTAGATTCACTGGGATGTTTCCTGGGATGTGGATGCAGGGAAGATTCATTAGGATGAGGATGCAATGTACATTCACTGAGATGTTTCCTAAGATGAGGATGCAGGGTCTATTCACTGGGATGATTCCTTGGATGAGCATACATTGTGGATTCACTGGGATGTTTTTTGGGATACGGCTGTTGTGTAGATTCACTGGGATGTATCCTGGGATGCGGATCCTGTGTAGATTGACTGGAATGCTTCCTGGGATGAGAATGCAGTGTAAATTCACTGGGATGTTTCCTTGGAAGAGGAGGCAGTGTAGATTCACTGCCTTGATTGCTGGGATAAGGATGCAGTGTAGATTAACTAGGATGAGGATGCAGTGTAGATTCACTGCAATGTTTCCTGGGATAAGGATGCAGAGTGGATTCACTTGGATGAGGATGCAGTGCAGATTCACTGGGATGTTTTCCGGGATGAGGATGCAGTGCAGATTCACTGGGATGTTTTCTGGGATGAGGATGCAGTGTAGATTCACTGGGATGTTTCATTGGATGAGGATACATTGTCGATTCACTGGGATGTTTCCTGGGATGAGGGTGCAGCATAGATTCACTGGGATGTTTCCTGGGATAAGGGTGCAGTGTAGATTCACTGGGATGAGGAGGCACTGTATATTCACTGGGATGATTCCTGGGCTGCAGTTGCAGTTTAGATTCACTGGGATCTTTCCTGGGATGAGGGTGCTGTGTAGATTTACTGGGATGCTTCCTGGGATGAGGATGCATTGTAGATTCACTGGGATGTTTCCTGGGATGAGGATGCATTGTAGATTCACTGGGATGTTTCCTGGGATGAGGATGCATTGCAGATTCACTGGGATGTTTCCTGGGATGAGGCTGCAGTCTTGACTCACCGGGATCTTTCCTCGGATGAGGATGCTGTGCAGGTTGACTGGGATGAGGATGCAGTGTACAATCACTGGGATGATTCCTGGGATGAGGATGCAGTCTAGTTCACTGGGATGAGGATGCAGTGTGGATTCATTGGAATGTTTCCTTGGATGAGGAAACATTGTCGATTCACTGCGATGTTTCCTAGGTTGGGAATGCTGTGTAGATTCACTGGGATGTTTCCTTGGAAGAGGGTGCAGTGTAGGTTCACTGGAATGTGTCCTGGGATGAGGATGCTGTGTCGATTCACTGGGATGTTTCCTGGGATGAGGGAGCAGCGTAGATTCACTGGGATGATTCCTGGGATGAGGGTCCGGCGCAGATTCACTGGGATGTTTCCTGGGATGAGAACGCAATGCAGATTCACTGGATGTCTCTTGGGATGAGGATACAGTGTAGATTCCCTGGGATGTTTCGTGGGATGAGGATGCTGTGTAGATTCACTAGGATGTTGCCTCGGATGAAGGATGCAGTGCATATTCACTGGGATGTTTCCTGGGATGAGGATGCAGTGTAGATTCACTGGGATGAGGATGCAGTGTACATTCACTGGGATGTTTCCTGGGATGAGGATGCAGTGTGGATTCAATGGGATGAGGATGCAGAGCAGATTCACTGGAATATTTCCTGGGATGAGGATACATTATAGATTCACTGGGCTCTGTCCTTGCATGAGGATGCAGTGTCGATTCACTGGGATGTTTCCTGGGAGCAGGTTGCAGTGTAGATTGACAGGAATGGTTCTAGGGATGAGGCTGCTGTGTCGATTCACTGGTTGTTTCCTGGGATGAGGATGCAGTGTGGAGTCTCTGGGATGTCTCCTGGGAAGAGGATGCAGTGCAGATTCACTGGGATGTTTCCTGGGATGAGGATGCAGTGTAGATTCATTGGTATGTTTCCTGGGATGAGGATACATTGCAGATACACTGGGATGGTTCCTGGGATGAGGATGCTGTGTAGATTCACTGGGATGAGGATGCAGTGTCGATTCACTGGGATGTTTCCTGGGATGAGGATACTGTGTAGATTCACTGGGATGAGGATGCAATGTAGATTCACTGGGATGTTTCCAGGGATGAGGATGCTGTGTAGATTCACTGGGATGTTTCCTGGGATGTGGATGCACTCTAGATTCATTGGGATGTTTCCTGGGATGAGGATGCAGTGTCGATTCATTGGTATGTTTCCTGGGATGAGGATACATTGTAGATACACTCGGATGTTTCCTGGGATGAGGATACTGTGTCGATTCACTGGATCTTTCCTTGGATGAGGATGCAGTGTAGATTCACTGGGATGTTTCTTGGGATGAGAACGCAATGCAGATTCACTGGATGTCTCTGGGGATGAGGATACAGTGTAGATTCCCTGGGATGTTTCGTGGGATGAGGATGCTGTGTAGGTTCACTGGGGTGTTTCCTGGGATGAGGATACTGTGTAGATTCACTGGGATGAGGATACTGTGAAGATTCACTGGGATGTTTAAAGGGATGAGGATGCTGTGTAGATTCACTGGGATGAGGATACTGTGAAGATTCACTGGGATGTTTAAAGGGATGAGGATTCTGCGTAGATTCACTGGGATGAGGATGCTGTGTAGATTCACTGGGATGAGGATATTGTGAAGATTCACTGGGATGTTTAAAGGGATGAGGATGCTGTGTAGATTCACTGGGATGTTTCCTGGGATGTGGATGCACTCTAGATTCATTGGGATGTTTCCTGGGATGAGGATGCTGTGTAGATTCACTGGGTGTTTCCTGGGATTAGGATGTAGTGTAGATTCACAAGATGTTTCCTGGGATGAGGATACTGTGTAGATTCACTGGATCTTTCCTTGGATGAGGATGCCGTGTATATTCACTGGGATGTTTCTTGGGATGAGGGTGCAGCGCCGTTTCAGTGGGATGTTTCCCGGGATGAGGGTGCAGCGTAGATTCACTGTATCTTTCCTGGGATGAGGATGCAGCGTACATTCACTGGGATGTTTGCTGGGATGCGGATACAGTGTAGATTCATTGGATGTTTCCTGGGATGAGGATGCAGCATAGATTTACTGGGATGTTTCCAGGGATGAGGATGCAATGTAGATTTACTGGGAACATTCCTGGGAGAAGGATGCAGTGTAGATTCACTGGGATGTTTCCTGGGATGAGCATGCAGCGTTGATTCACTGGGATGAGGAGGCAGTGTACATTCACTGGGATGATTCCTGGGCTGAGGACACAATGTAGATTCACTGGGATCTTTCCTGGGATGAGGGAGCAGCGTAGATTCACTGGGATGATTCCTGGGATGAGGGTGCGGCGCAGATTCACTGGTATGTTTCCTGGGCTGAGGACACAATGTAGATTCACTGGGATCTTTCCTGGGATGAGGATACAGTGTAGATTCCCTGGGATGTTTCGTGGGATGAGGATGCTGTGTAGATTCACTGGGATCTTTCCTGGGATGTGGATGCACTCTAGATTCATTGGGATGTTTCCTGGGATGTGGATGCACCCTCGATTCATTGGGATGTTTCCTGGGATGAGGATACATTGTAGATACACTGGGATGTTTCCTGGGATGAGGATGCTGTGTAGATTCACTGGGTGTTTCCTGGGATTAGGATGTAGTGTAGATTCACAGGATGTTTCCTGGGATGGGGATGCCGTGTATATTCACTGGGATGTTTCTTGGGATGAGGGTGCAGCGCCATTTCAGTGGGATGTTTCCCGGGATGAGGGTGCAGCGTAGATTCACTGTATCTTTCCTGGGATGAGGATGCAGCGTAGATTCACTGGGATGTTTCCAGGGATGAGGATGCAGCGTAGATTCACTGGGATGTTTGCTGGGATGCGGATACAGTGCAGATTCATTGGATGTTTCCTGGGATGAGGATGCAGCATAGATTTACTGGGATGTTTCCAGGGATGAGGATGCAATGTAGATTTACTGGGAACTTTCCTGGGAGAAGGATGCAGTGTAGATTCACTGGGATGTTTCCCGGGATGAGGATGCAGCGCAGATTCACTGGGATATTTCCTGGGTTGAGGATGCAATGTAGATTCACTGGGATGTTTCTTGTGATGAGTGTGCAGCGTACATTCACTGGGATGTTTTCCGGGATGAGGATGCAGTGTAGATTCACTGGGATGTTATCCGGGATGAGGATACATTGTAGATTCACTGGGATGTTTCCTGGGATGAGGGTGCATCGTAGATTCACTGGGATGTTTCCTGGGATGAGGATACATTGTAGATGTTACCTGGGATGAGGATGCTGGGATGATTCATTGGGATGAGGATGCCGTGCAGTACACTGGGATGAGGATGCAGTGTAGATTCACTGGGATGTTTCCTTGGATGAGGATGCTGTGTCGATTCACTGGGATGTTTCCTGGGATGAGGATACATTGTAGATTGACTGGGATGTTTCCTGGGATAAGGATGCAGTGCAGAGTCACTGGGATGTTTCCTTGGAAGAGGATGCAGTATAGATTCAGTGGCATGTTTCCTGGGATGAGCATGCAGTGCTGACTCACTGGGATGTTTCCTGGGATGAGGATTCAGATAGATTCACTGGGAAGCTTCCTGGGATGAGGATGCAAAGTAGATTCACTGGGATATTTCCTGGGATGAGGATGCAGTGTAGATTCACTAGGATGAGGATGCAGTTTAGATTCACTGGGATGTTTCCTTGGATGAAGATGCAGTATAGATTCACTGGGATGTTTCCTGGGATGAGGATGCTGCGTAGATTCGATGGGATAATGATGCATTGTAGATTCACTGGGATATTTCCTGGGATAAGGATGCTGTGTAGATTCACTGGGATGTCTCCCGGGATGGGGATGCTGTGTAGATTCACTGGGATGTTTCCTGGGATGAAGATGCAGTGTAGATTCACTGGGATGTTTCCTGGGATGCGAATGCAATGTGGATTCACTGGGATGTTTCCTGGGATGAGGATGCAGTGTAGTTTCACTGGGATGTTTCCTGGGATGAGGTTTCTGTGCAGTGCACTGGGATTAGGATGCAGTGTAGATTCACTGGAAAGTTTAGTGGGATGAGGATGCAGTATAGATTCACTGGGATGTTTCCTGGGATGTGGATGCTGTGCAGATTCACTGGGATGAGGATGCAGCGGAGATTCACTAGGATGTTTCCTGGGATGAGGATGCTGTGTAGATTCACTAGGATGTTGCCTGGTATGAGGATGCTGTGTAGATTCACTGGGATGTCTCCCGGGATGGGGATGCTGTGTAGATTCACTGGGATGTTTCCTGGGATGAAGATGCAGTGTAGATTCACTGGGATGTTTGCTGGGATGCGGATACAATGCAGATTCATTGGATGTTTCCTGGGATGAGGATGCAGCATAGATTTACTGGGATGTTTCCAGGGATGAGGATGCAATATAGATTTACTGGGAACTTTCCTGGGAGAAGGATGCAGTGTAGATTCACTGGGATGTTTCCCGGGATGAGGATGCAGCGCAGATTCACTGGGATATTTCCTGGGTTGAGGATGCAATGTAGATTCACTGGGATGTTTCTTGTGATGAGTGTGCAGCGTACATTCACTGGGATGTTTCCTGGGATGAGGATGCAGTGCAGAATTATAGGTATGTTTTCCGGGATGAGGATGCAGTGTAGATTCACTGGGATGTTTCATTGGATGAGGATACATTGTAGATTCACTGGGATGTTTCCTGGGATGAGGGTGCATCGTAGATTCACTGGGATGTTTCCTGGGATGAGGATACATTGTAGATGTTACCTGGGATGAGGATGTTGGGATGATTCATTGGGATGAGGATGCCGTGCAGTACACTGGGATGAGGATGCAGTGTAGATTCACTGGAATGTTTCTTGCGATGAGAATACAGTATAGATTCACTGGGATGTTTCCTTGGATGAGGATGCAGTGTCGATTCACTGGGATGTTTCCTGGGATGAGGATACATTGTAGATTGACTGGGATGTTTCCTGGGATAAGGATACAGTGCAGAGTCACTGGGATGCTTCCTTGGAAGAGGATGCAGTATAGATTCAGTGGCATGTTTCCTGGGATGAGCATGCAGTGCTGACTCACTGGGATGTTCCCTGGGATGAGGATGCAAAGTAGATTCACTGGGATATTTCCTGGGATGAGGATGCAGTATAGATTCACTGGGATGTTTCCTGGGATGAGGATACATTGTAGATTTACTGGGATTTTTCCTGGGATGAGGATGCAGTGTAGATTCACTAGGATGAGGATACAGTTTAGATTCACCGGGATGTTTCCTGGGATGAGGATGCAGTATAGATTCACTGGGATGTTTCCTGGGATGAGGATACATTGTAGATTTACTGGGATTTTTCCTGGGATGAGGATGCAGTGTAGATTCAATAGGATGAGGATGCAGTTTAGATTCAGTGTAGCTTCACTGGGATGTTGCCTGGAATGCGAGTGCAGTGTAGATTCAGTGGGATGTTTCCTGGGATAAGGAAGCAGGAAAGATTCACTAGGATGTGGTTGCAGTGTAGATGCACTGGGATGTTTCCTGGGATGAGGTTGCAGTGTAGATTCACTGGAATGTTTCCTGGGATGAGGATACATTGTAGATTTACTGGGATTTTTCCTGGGATGAGGATGCAGTGTAGATTCAATAGGATGAGGATGCAGTTTAGATTCACTGGGATGTTTCCTGGGATGAGGATGCTGTGCAGATTCACTAGGATGAGGATGCAGTGTAGATTCACTGGGATATTTCCTGGGATAAGGATGCTGTGTAGATTCACTGGGATGTTTCCTGGGATGAGGATGCTGTGTAGATTCACTGGGATGTTTCCCGGGATGGGGATGCTGTGTAGATTCACTGGCTTGTTTCCTGGGATGAAGATGCAGTGTAGATTCACTGGGATGTTTCCTGGGATGAGGATGCAGTGTAGAGTCACTGGAATGCTTCCTGGGATGAGGATGCAGTGTAGTATCAGTGGGATGTTTCCTCAGAAGAGGATGCAGTGTAGACTCACTAGGCATGGTTCCTGGGCTGAGGATGCAGTGTAGATTCTCTGGGATGTTTCCCTGGGATGAGGATGCGGTGTAGATTCAGTGGGATATTTCCTGGGATGAGGATGCAGTGTAGATTCACTGGGATGAGGATGCAGTTTAGATTCACTGGGATGTTTCCTGTGATGAGGATGCAGTGTAGATTCACTGGGATGTTTCCTGTGATGAGGCTGCAGTGCAGATTCACTGGGATGTTTCCTGGGATGGGGAAGCAGTGTGGATTCACTTTGATGTTGATGCATTGTAGATTCTCTGGGATGTTTCCTGGGATGATGATGCTGTGTAGATTCACTGGGATGTTTCCTGGGATGGGGATGCAGTGTCGATTCACTGGGATGTTTCCTGGGATGGGGATGCAGTGTGGATTCACTGGGATGTTGATGCAATGTAGATTCACTGGGATGTTTGGTGGGATGAGGATGCTGTGTAGATTCACTGGGATGTTTCCTGGGATGGAGATGCAGTGTCGATTCAATAGGATGAGGATGCAATTTAGATTCACTGGGATGTTTCCTGGGATGAGGATGCTGTGCAGATTCACTAGGATGAGGATGCAGTGTAGATTCACTGGGATGTTTCCTGGGATAAGGATGCTGTGTAGATTCACCAGGATGTTTCCCGGGATGGGGATGCTGTTTAGATTCACTGGGATGTTTCCTGGGATGAAGATGCAGTGTAGTTTCACTGGGATGTTTTCTGGGCTGAGGTTGCTGTGTCGATACACTGGGAAGTTTCCTGGAATGCGAATGCAGTGTAGATTCACTCGGATGTTTCCTGGGATGAGGTTTCTGTGCAGTGCACTGGGATTAGGATGCAGTGTAGATTCACTGGAAAGTTTAGTGGGATGAGGATACAGTATAGATTCACTGGGATGTTTTATTGGATGAGGATAGATTGTAGATGTTACCTGGGATGAGGATGCCGGGATGATTCATTGGGATGAGGACGCCGTGCAGTACACTGGGATGAGGATGCAGTGTAGATTCACTGGAATGTTTCCTGTGATGAGAATACAGTATAGATTAACTGGGATGTTTCCTTGGATGAGGATGCAGTGTAGATTCACTGGGATGTTTCCTCGGATGAGGATGCAGTGTCGATTGACTGGAATGTTTCCTGGGATGAGGATGCAGTGCAGAGTCACTGGGATGTTTCCTTGCAAGAGGATGCAGTATAGATTCAGTGGCATGTTTCCTGGGATGAGCATGCAGTGTCGACTCACTGGGATGTTTCCTTGGATGAGGATGCAGTATAGATTCACTGGGATGTTTCCTGGGATGAGGATGCTGCGTAGATTCGATGGGATAATGATGCATTGTAGATTCACTGGGATGTTTTCTTGGATGAGGATACATTGTAGATTTACTGGGATTTTTCCTGGGATGAGGATGCAGTGTAGATTCAATAGGATGAGGATGCAGTTTAGATTCACTGGGATGTTTCCTGGGATGAGGATGCTGTGCAGATTCACTAGGATGAGGATGCTGTGTAGATTCACTGGGATGTTTCCTGGGATGAGGATGCTGTGCAGATTCACCAGTATGAGGATGCATTGTAGATTCACTGGGATGTTTCCTGGGATGAAGATACAGTGTAGTTTCACTGGGATGTTTTCTGGGCTGAGGTTACTGTGTCGATACACTGGGAAGTTTCCTGGAATGCGAATGCAGTGTAGATTCACTGGGATGTTTCCTGGGATGATGATGCTGTGTAGATTCACTGGGATGTTTCCTGGGATGAGGATGCTGTGTAGAGTCACTGGAATGCTTCCTGGGATGAGGATGCAGTGTAGTATCAGTGGGATGTTTCCTCGGAAGAGGATGCAGTGTATATTCACTGTCATGTTTCCTGGGATGAGCATGCAGTGTAGACTCACTAGGCATGGTTCCTGGGCTGAGGATGCAGTGTAGATTCAGTGGGATATTTCCTGACATGAGGATGCAGTGTAGATTCACTGGGATGAGGATGCAGTGCAGATTCACTGGGATGTTTCCTGGGATGAGGATGCAGTGTAGATTCACTGGGATGTTTCCTGGGATGGGGATGCAGTGTAGATTCACTGGGATGTTGATGCATTGTAGATTCTCTGGGATGTTTCCTGGGATGATGATGCTGTGTAGATTCACTGCGATGTTTCCTGGGATGGGGATGCAGTGTCGATTCACTGGGATGTTTCCTGGGATGGGGATGCAGTGTGGATTCACTGGGATGTTGATGCAATGTAGATTCACTGGGATGTTTCGTGGGTTGAGGATGCTGTGTAGATTCACTGGGATGTTTCCTGGGATGGAGATGTAGTGTCGATTCAATAGGATGAGGATGCAGTTTAGATTCACTGGGATGTTTCCTGGGATGGAGATGCAGTGTCGATTCAATAGGATGAGAATGCAGTGTCGATTCACTGGGATGTTTCCTGAGATGAGGATGCTGCGTAGATTCACTGGGATGTTTCCTGGGATGAGGATGCAGTGTAGTTTCACTGGGATGTTTTCTGGGCTGAGGTTGCTGTGTCGATACACTGGGAAGTTTCCTGGAATGCGAATGCAGTGTAGATTCACTCGGATGTTTCCTGGGATGAGGTTTCTGTGCAGTGCACTGGGATTAGGATGCAGTGTAGATTCACTGGAAAGTTTAGTGGGATGAGGATACAGTGTAGATTCACTGGAATGCTTCCTGGGATGAGAATGCAGTGTAGATTCACTGGGATGTTTCCTGGGATGAGGATGCATTGTAGATTCACTGGGATGTTTCCTGCGATAAGGATGCTGTGTAGATTCACTGGGATGTTTCCTGGGATGAAGATGCAGTTTAGATTCACTGGGATGCTTCCTGGGATGAGGATGCAGTGTAGATTCACTGCCTTGATTGCTGGGATAAGGATGCAGAGTGGATTCACTGGGAAGTTTCCTGGGATGAGGATGCAGTCTTGATTCACTGGGATGTTTCCTTGGATGAGGATACATTGTAGATGTTACCTGGGATGAGGATGCCGGGATGATTCATTGGGATGTGGACGCCGTGCAGTTCACTGGGATGAGGATGCAGTGTAGATTCACTGGGATGTTTCCTTGGATGAGGATTCAGTGCAGATTCACTGGGATGTTTCCTGCGATGAGGATGCAGTATAGATTCACTGGGATGTTTCCTGTGATGAGGATGCTGCGTAGATTCAATAGGATGAGGATGCAGTTTATATTCACTGGGATGTTTCCTGGGATGAGGATGCAGTATAGATTCACTGGGATGTTTCCTGTGATGAGGATGCTGCGTAGATTCAATAGGATGAGGATGCAGTTTATATTCACTGGGATGTTTCCTGGGATGAGGATGCTGTGCAGATTCACTAGGATGAGGATGCAGTGTAGATTCATTGGGATGTTTCCTGTGATGAGGATGCTGCGTAGATTCGATGGGATGTTTCCCGGGATGGGGATGCTGTGTAGATTCACTGGGTTGTTTCCTGGGATGAAGATGCAGTGTAGATTCACTGGGATGTTTCCTGGGATGAGGATGCAGTGTAGAGTCACTGGAATGCTTCCTGGGCTGAGGATGCAGTGTAGTATCAGTGGGATGTTTCCTCGGAAGAGGATGCAGTGTATATTCACTGTCATGTTTCCTGGGATGAGCATGCAGTGTAGACTCACTAGGCATGGTTCCTGGGCTGAGGATGCAGTGTAGATTCTCTGGGATGTTTCCCTGGGATGAGGATGCGGTGTAGATTCAGTGGGATATTTCCTGGGCTGAGGATGCAGTGTAGATTCTCTGGGATGTTTCCCTGGGATGAGGATGCGGTGTAGATTCAGTGGGATATTTCCTGGGATGAGGATGCAGTGTAGATTCACTGGGATGAGGATGCAGTTTAGATTCACTGGGATGTTTCCTGTGATGAGGATGCAGTGCAGATTCACTGGGATGTTTCCTGGGATGAAGATGCAGTGTAGATTCACTGGGATGTTGCCTGGAATGAGGATGCTGTGTAGATTCCCTGGGATGTTTCCTGGGATGAGGATGCTGTGTAGATTCACTGGGATGTTTCCTGTGATGAGGATGCAGTGCAGATTCACTGGGATGTTTCCTGGGATGAAGATGCAGTGTAGATTCACTGGGATGTTGCCTGGAATGAGGATGCTGTGTAGATTCCCTGGGATGTTTCCTGGGATGAGGATGCTGTGTAGATTCCCTGGGATGTTTCCTGGGATGAGGATGCTGTGTAGATTCCCTGGGATGTTTCCTGGGATGGGGATGCAATGTAGATTCACTGGGATGTTGCCTGGAATGAGGATGCTGTGTAGATTCACTAGGATGTTGCCTGGAATGAGGATGCTGTGTAGATTCACTAGGATGTTGCCTGGAATGAGGATGCTGTGTAGATTCACTGGGATGTTTCCTGGGATGAGGATGCTGCGTAGATTCACTGGGATGTTTCCTGGGATGGGGAAGCAGTGTGGATTCACTTTGATGTTGATGCATTGTAGATTCTCTGGGATGTTTCCTGGGATGATGATGCTGTGTCGATTCACTAGGATGTTGCCTGGAATGAGGATGCTGTGTAGATTCACTGGGATGTTTCCTGGGATGATGATGCTGTGTCGATTCACTAGGATGTTGCCTGGAATGAGGATGCTGTGTAGATTCACTGGGATGTTTCCTGGGATGGGGATGCAGTGTAGATTCACTGGGATGTTTCCTGTGATGAGGATGCAGTGTAGATTCACTGGGATGTTTCCTGGGATGGGGATGCTGTGTAGATTCACTAGGATGTTGCCTCGAATGAGGATGCTGTGTAGATTCACTGGGATGTTTCCTGGGATGGGGATGCAGTGTCGATTCACTGGGATGTTTCCTGGGATGGGGATGCAGTGTGGATTCACTGGAATGCTTCCTGGGATGGAGATGCAGTGTGGATTCACTTTGATGTTGATGCATTGTAGATTCTCTGGGATGTTTCCCGGGATGAGGATGCTGCGTAGATTTGATGGGATAATGATGCATTGTAGATTCACTGGGATTTTTTCTTGGATGAGGATACATTGTAGATTTACTGGGATTTTTCCTGTGATGAGGATGCAGTGTAGATTCAATAGGATGAGGATGCAGTTTAGATTCACTGGGATGTTTCCTGGGATGAGGATGCCGTGCAGATTCACTCGGATGAGGATGCAGTGTAGATTCACTGGGATGTTTCCTGGGATGAGGATGCCGTGCAGATTCACTAGGATGAGGATGCATTGTAGATTCACTGGGTTGTTTCCTGGGATAAGGATGCTGTGTAGATTCACTAGGATGTTGCCTGGAATGAGGATGCTGTGTAGATTCACTGGGATGTTACCCGGGATGGGGATGCTGTGTAGATTCACTGGGATGTTTCCTGGGATGAACATGCAGTGTAGATTCACTGGGATGTTTCCTGGGATGAGGATGCAGTGTAGTTTCACTCGGATGTTTCCTGGGATGAGGTTTCTGTGCAGTGCACTGGGATTAGGATGCAGTGTAGATTCACTGGAAAGTTTAGTGGGATGAGGATACAGTATAGATTCACTGGGATGTTTCCTGGGATGAGAATGCAGTGTAGATTCACTGGAATGCTTCCTGGGATGAGGATGCAGTGTAGATTCACTGCCTTGATTGCTGGGATAAGGATGCAGAGTGGATTCACTGGGAAGTTTCCTGGGATGAGGATGCAGTCTTGATTCACTGGGATGTTTCCTTGGATGAGGATACATTGTAGATATTACCTGGGATGAGGATGCCGGGATGATTCATTGGGATGAGGACGCCGTGCAGTACACTGGGATGAGGATGCAGTGTAGATTCACTGGGATGTTTCCTGCCATGAGGATGCCGTGTCGATTCACTGGGATGTTTCCTGGGATGAGGATACATTGTAGATTGACTAGGATGTTTCCTGGGATAAGGATGCTGTATAGATTCACTGGGATGTCTCCTGGGATGAGGATGCAGTGTAGATTGACTGGAATGTTTCCTGGGATGAGCATGCAGTGTAGACTCACTGGGATGTTTCCTGGGATGATGATGCAGTATAGATTCACTGGGATGTTTACGGGGATGAGGATGCTGCGTAGATTCGATGGGATAATGATGCATTGTAGATTCACTGGGATTTTTTCTTGGATGAGGATACATTGTAGATTTACTGGGATTTTTCCTGGGATGAGGATGCAGTGTAGATTCAATAGGATGAGGATGCAGTTTAGATTCACTGGGATGTTTCCTGTGATGAGGATGCATTGTAGATTCACTGGGATGTTTCCTGGGATAAGGATGCTGTGTAGATTCACTGGGATGTTTCCCGGGATGAAGATGCAGTGTAGATTCACTGGGATGTTTCCTGGGATGAGGATGCAGTGTAGTTTCACTGGGATGTTTTCTGGTCTGAGGTTGCTGTGTAGATACACTGGGAAGTTTCCTGGAATGCGAATGCATTGTAGATTCACTGGGATGTTTCCTGGGATGAGGATGCTGTGCAGATTCACTAGGATGAGGATGCCGTGTAGATTCACTGGGATGTTTCCTGGGATAAGGATGCTGTGTAGATTCACTGGGATGTGTCCTGGGCTGAGGATACAGTATAGATTAACTGGATGTTTCCTAGGATGAGAATGCAGTGTGGATTGACGGGGATGTTTCCTGGGATGAGGATGAGGATGCTGCGTAGAATCACTGGGATGTTTCGTGGGATGAGAATGCAGTGCAGATTCACTAGGATGTTGCCTGGTATGAGGATGCTGTGTAGATTCACTGGGATGTTTCCCGGGATGGGGATGCTGTGTAGATTCACTGGAATGTGTCCTGGGCTGAGGATACAGTATAGATTAACTGGATGTTTCCTAGGATGAGAATGCAGTGTGGATTGACGGGGATGTTTCCTGGGATGAGGATGAGGATGCTGCGTAGAATTACTGGGATGTTTCGTGGGATGAGGATGCAGTGCAGATTCACTAGGATGAGGATGCAGTGTAGATTCACTGGAATGTTTCCAGGGATGAGGATGCTGTGTAGATTCACTGGGATGTTTCCTGGGATGATGATGCTGTGTAGATTCACTGGGATGTTTCCTGGGATGAGGATGCTGTGTAGATTCACTGGGATGTTTCCTGGGATGATGATGCTGTGTAGATTCACTGGGATGTTTCCTGGGATGATGATGCTGTGTAGATTCACTGGGATGTTTCCTGGGATGATGATGCTGTGTAGATTCACTGGGATGTTTCCTGGGATGATGATGCTGTGTAGATTCACTGGGATGTTTCCTGGGATGAGGATGCTGTGTAGATTCACTGGGATGTTTCCTGGGATGATGATGCTGTGTAGATTCACTGGGATGTTTCCTGGGATGATGATGCTGTGTAGATTCACTGGGATGTTTCCTGGGATGATGATGCTGTGTAGATTCACTGGGATGTTTCCTGGGATGAGGATGCAGTGTAGATTCACTGGGATGTTTCCTGGGATGAGGATGCAGTGTAGATTCACTGGGATGTTTCCTGGGATGAGGATGCAGTGTAGATTCACTGGGATGTTTCCTGGGATGATGATGCTGTGTAGATTCACTGGGATGTTTCCTGGGATGAGGATGCAGTGTAGATTCACTGGGATGTTTCCTGGGATGATGATGCTGTGTAGATTCACTGGGATGTTTCCTGGGATGAGGATGCAGTGTAGATTCACTGGGATGTTTCCTGGGATGATGATGCTGTGTAGATTCACTGGGATGTTTCCTGGGATGAGGATGCAGTGTAGATTCACTGGGATGTTTCCTGGGATGATGATGCTGTGTAGATTCACTGGGATGTTTCCTGGGATGAGGATGCTGTGTAGATTCACTGGGATGTTTCCTGGGATGATGATGCTGTGTAGATTCACTGGGATGTTTCCTGGGATGATGATGCTGTGTAGATTCACTGGGATGTTTCCTGGGATGATGATGCTGTGTAGATTCACTGGGATGTTTCCTGGGATGAGGATGCAGTGTAGATTCACTGGGATGTTTCCTGGGATGATGATGCTGTGTAGATTCACTGGGATGTTTCCTGGGATGAGGATGCAGTGGAGATTCACTGGGATGTTTCCTGGGATGAGGATGCAGTGTAGATTCAATGGGATGTTTTCTGGGATTAAAATGCCGTGTAGATTCACTAGGATGAGGATGCAGTGCAGATTCACTGGGATGTTTCCTGGGATGATGATGCTGTGTAGATTCACTGGGATGTTTCCTGGGATGATGATGCTGTGTAGATTCACTGGGATGTTTCCTGGGATGATGATGCTGTGTCGATTCACTGGGATGTTTCCTGGGATGATGATGCTGTGTAGATTCACTGGGATGTTTCCTGGGATGATGATGCTGTGTCGATTCACTGGGATGTTTCCTGGGATGATGATGCTGTGTAGATTCACTGCGATGTTTCTTGGGATGAGGATGCAGTGTAGATTCACTGCGATGTTTCTTGGGATGAGGATGCAGTGTAGATTCACGAGGATGTGGATGCAGCGTAGATTCAATGGGATGTTTCCTGGGATGAGGATGCTGTGTAGATTCACTGGGATGAGGATGCAGTGCAGATTCACTGGGATGATTCCTTGGAAAAGGATGCAGTGTAAATTCACTGGGATGTTTCCCGGAATGAGGATGTAGTGTAGATTTACTGGGATGCTTCCTGGGATGAGGATGCAGTCTTGATTTACTGGGATGTTTCCTTGGATGAGGACATATTATAGATTCACTGGGATGTTTCCTGGGATGCGAATGCAGTGTAGATTCGCTGGGATGTTTCCTGGGATGAGGAATCAATTTAGATTCACTGGGATGTTTCCTGGAAATGCGATGCATGGTGGATTCACTGGTACAAGGATGCATTGTAGATTCACTGGGATCTTTCCTGGGATGAGGATGCTGCGTAGCTTCACTGGAATGTGTCCTGGAATGAGGATGTAGTGTAGATTTACTGGGATGCTTCCTGGGATGAGGATGCAGCAGAGATTCACTGGGATGTTTCCTGGGATGAGGATACATTGTAGATTGAATGGAATGTTTCCTGGGATGAGGATGCTGTGTAGATTCACTGGGATGTTTCCTTGGAAGAGGATGCAGTGTAGATTCACTGGAATGTGTCCTGGGATGAGAATGCAGTATAGATTCACTGGGATGTTTCCTGGGATGAGGATACTCAATAGATTCACTGGGATGTTTCCTGGGATGAGGATGCCGTGTCGATTCACTGGGATGTTTCCTGGGATGATGATGCTGTGTCGATTCACTGGGATGTTTCCTGGGATGAGGATGCAGTGTAGATTCACGAGGATGTGGATGCAGCGTAGATTCAATGGGATGTTTTCTGGGATTAAAATGCCGTGTAGATTCACTAGGATGAGGATGCAGTGCAGATTCAACGGGATGTTTCCTGGGATGATGATGCTGTGTAGATTCACTGGGATGAGGATGCAGTGCAGATTCAACGGGATGTTTCCTGGGATGATGATGCTGTGTAGATTCAACGGGATGTTTCCTGGGATGATGATGCTGTGTAGATTCACTGGGATGTTTCCTGGGATGATGATGCTGTGTAGATTCACTGGGATGTTTCCTGGGATGAGAATGCAGTGTGGATTCACTGCGATGTTTCCTGGGATGATGATGCAGTGTAGATTCACTGGGATGTTTCCTGGGATGAGGATGCTGTGTAGATTCACTGGGATGTTTCCTGGGATGATGATGCTGTGTAGATTCACTGGGATGTTTCCTGGGATGATGATGCTGTGTAGATTCACTGGGATGTTTCCTGGGATGAGGATGCTGTGTAGATTCACTGGGATGTTTCCTGGGATGAGGATGCTGTGTAGATTCACTGGGATGTTTCCTGGGATGATGATGCTGTGTAGATTCACTGGGATGTTTCCTGGGATGATGATGCTGTGTAGATTCACTGGGATGTTTCCTGGGATGATGATGCTGTGTAGATTCACTGGGATGTTTCCTGGGATGAGGATGCAGTGTAGATTCACTGGGATGTTTCCTGGGATGAGGATGCAGTGTAGATTCACTGGGATGTTTCCTGGGATGAGGATGCAGTGTAGATTCACTGGGATGTTTCCTGGGATGATGATGCTGTGTAGATTCACTGGAATGTTTCCTGGGATGAGGATGCAGTGTAGATTCACTGGGATGTTTCCTGGGATGATGATGCTGTGTAGATTCACTGGGATGTTTCCTGGGATGAGGATGCAGTGTAGATTCACTGGGATGTTTCCTGGGATGATGATGCTGTGTAGATTCACTGGGATGTTTCCTGGGATGAGGATGCAGTGTAGATTCACTGGGATGTTTCCTGGGATGAGGATGCAGTGTAGATTCAATGGGATGTTTTCTGGGATTAAAATGCCGTGTAGATTCACTAGGATGAGGATGCAGTGCAGATTCACTGGGATGTTTCCTGGGATGATGATGCTGTGTAGATTCACTGGGATGTTTCTTGGGATGAGGATGCTGTGTAGATTCACGAGGATGTGGATGCAGCGTAGATTCACTGGGATGTTTCCTGGGATGATGATACTGTGTAGATTCAATGGGATGTTTTCTGGGATTAAAATGCCGTGTAGATTCACTAGGATGAGGATGCAGTGCAGATTCACTGGGATGTTTCCTGGGATGATGATGCTGTGTAGATTCACTGGGATGTTTCCTGGGATGAGGATGCTGTGTAGATTCACTGGGATGTTTCCTGGGATGAGGATGCTGTCTTGATTCACTGGGATGTTTCCTGAGATGAGGATGCAGGGAAGATTCATTTGGGATGTGGATTCAGTCTACATTCACTGGGATGATTCCTGGGATGAGGAAGCAGTCTAGTTCACTGGGATGAGGATGCAGTGTAGATTCACTGGAAGGTTTCCTGGGATGAGGATACAGCATAGATTCACTGAGATGTTTCCTTTGATGAGGATGCAATGCAGATTCACTGGGATGTTTCCTGGGATGAGGATGCGATTTAGATTCACTGGGATGTTTCCTGGGATGAGGATGAAGTGCAGATTCACTGGGATGTTTCCTTGGATGAGGATGCAATTTAGATTCACTGGGATGTTTCCTGGGATGAGCATGCAGTGTAAATTCACTGGGATGTTTCCTGGGATGAGGATGCAGTGCAGATTCACTGCGATGTTTCCTGGGATGAGGATGCTGTGTAGATTCACTGGGATGTTTCCTGGGATGATGATGCTGTGTAGATTCACTGGGATGTTTCCTGGGATGAGGATGCAGTGTAGATTCACTGCGATGTTTCTTGGGATGAGGATGCAGTCTTGATTCACCGGGATGTTTCCTGGGATGAGCATGCAGTGTAAATTCACTGGGATGTTTCCTGGGATGAGGATGCGATTTAGACTCACTGGGATGTTTCCTGGGATGAGGATGCAGTGTAGATTCACTGGGATGTTTCCTGGGATAAGGATGCAATTTTGATTCACTGGGATGTTTCCTGGGATGAGCATGCAGTGTAAATTCACTGGGATGTTTCCTGGGATGAGGATGCGATTTAGACTCACTGGGATGTTTCCTGGGATGAGGATGCAGTGTAGATTCACTGGGATGTTTCCTGGGATAAGGATGCAATTTTGATTCACTGGGATGTTTCCTGGGATGAGGATGCAGTCTTGATTCACTGGGATGTTTCCTTGGATGAGGATGCAATTTAGATTCACTGGGATGTTTCCTGGGATGAGCATGCAGTGTAAATTCACTGGGATGTTTCCTGGGATGAGGATGCGATTTAGACTCACTGGGATGTTTCCTGGGATGAGGATGCAGTGTAGATTCACTGGGATGTTTCCTGGGATAAGGATGCAATTTTGATTCACTGGGATGTTTCCTGGGATGAGGATGCGATTTAGATTCACTGGGATGTTTCCTGGGATGAGCATGCAGTGTAAATTCACTGGGATGTTTCCTGGGATGAGGATGCGATTTAGACTCACTGGGATGTTTCCTGGGATGAGGATGCAGTGTAGATTCACTGGGATGTTTCCTGGGATAAGGATGCAATTTTGATTCACTGGGATGTTTCCTGGGATGAGGATGCGATTTAGATTCACTGGGATGTTTCCTGGGATGAGGATGCAGTGATGATTCACTGGGGTGTTTCCTGGGATGATGATGCAGTGAAGTTTCAGTGGGATGAGGATGCAGTGTAGATTCACTGGGATGTTTTTTGGGATGAGGATGCAGTCTTGATTCACTGGGATGTTTCCTTGGATGAGGATGCTGTGTAGATTCACTGGGATGTTTCCTGGGTTGAGGATACATTGTAGATTCACTGGCATGTTTCCTGGGATCAGGATGCAGGGACGATTCATTTTGGATGAGCATGCAGTCTACATTCACTGGGATGTTTCCTGGGTTGAGGAAGCAGTCTAGTTCACTGGGATGAGGATGCCGTGTCGATTCACTGGGATGTTTCCTTGGATGAGGATGCAATTTAGATTCACTGGGATGTTTCCTGGGATGAGGATGCAGTGCCGATTCACTGGGATGAGGATGCAGTGTAGATTCACTGGGATGTTTCCTGGGATGGGTATGCAGTGTACATTCACTGGCATGCTTCCTGGGATGAGGATGCCGTGTTGATTGACTGGAATGTTTCCTGGGAGTAAAATGCCGTGTCGATTCACTGGGATGTTTCCTGGGATGAGAATGCAGTGTGGATTCACGAGGATGAGGATGCAGCAAAGATTCAATGGGATGTTTCTTGGGATTAAAATGCGGTGTAGATTCACTGGGATGAGGATGCAGTGCAGATTCACTGGGATGTTTCCTGGGATGAGGATGCAGTCTTGATTCACTGGTATGTTTCCTTCGATGAGGATACATTGTAGATTCACTGGGATGTTTCCTGGGATGAGGATGTGGGGAAGATTCATTTGGGATGAGGATGCAGTCTCCATTCACTGGGATTTTTCCTGGGATGAGGAATCAGTCGAGTTCACTGGGATGAGATTGCAGTGTAGATTCACTGGCAGACTTTCTGGGATGAGGATACATTGTAGATTCACTGGGATGTTTCCAGGGATGAGCATGCAGTGTAGACTCACTGGGATGTTTCCTGGGATGAGGATGCTGTGTAGATTTACTGGGATGTTTCCTGGGATGAGGATGCAGTGTAGATTCACTCGGATGTTTCCTGGGATGAGGATACATTGTAGATTAACAGGGATGTTTCCTGGGATGAGGTTTCTGTGCAGTGCACTGGGATTAGGATGCAGTGTAGATTCACTGGAAAGTTTAGTGGGATGAGGATACAGTATAGATTCACTGGGATGTTTCCAGGGATGAGCATGCAGTGTAGACTCACTGGGATGTTTCCTGGGATGAGGATGCAGTGTAGATTTACTGGGATGTTTCCTGGGATGAGGATACAGTATAGATTCACTGGGATGTTTCCTGGGATGAAAATGCAGTGTACATTCACTGGAATGCTTCCTGGGATGAGGATGCAGTGTAGATTCAATGGGATGTTTCCTGGGATGAGGGTGCAGTGTAGATTCACTGGGATGTTTCCTGGGATGAGAATGCAGTGTAGATTCACTGGAATGCTTCCTGGGATGAGGATGCAGTGTAGATTCAATGGGATGTTTCCTGGGAAGAGGATGCAATGTAGATTCACTGGGATGTTGCCTGGAATGCGAATGCAGTGTAGATTCACTGGGATGCTTCCTGGGATGAGGATGCAGTGTAGATTCACTGGGATGTTTCCTGGGATGCGAATGCAGTGTAGATTCACTGGGATGTTTCCTGGGATGAGGATGCAATGTAGATTCACTGGGATGTTGCCTGGAATGCGAATGCAGTGTAGATTCACTGGGATGTTTCCTGGGATGCGAGTGCAGTGTAGATTCAGTGGGATGTTTCCTGGGATAAGGAAGCAGGAAAGATTCACTAGGATGTGGTTGCAGTGTAGATGCACCGGAATGTTTCCTGGGACGAGGATACATTGTAGATTCACTGGGTTGATTCCTGGGAGGAGAATGCTGTGTAGATTCACTGGGATGTTTCCTGGGATGTGGATGCAGGGAAGATTCATTAGGATGAGGATGCAATGTACATTCACTGGGATGACTCCTTGGATGAGGATACATTGTGGATTCACTGGGATGTTTTTTGGGATACGGCTGTTGTGTCGATTCACTGGGATGTATCCTGGGATGAGGATGCAGTGTAGATTGACAGGAATGCTTCCTGGGATGAGAATGCAGTGTAGATTCACTGGGATGTTTCCTTGGAAGAGGAGGCAGTGTAGATTCACTGCCTTGATTGCTGGGATAAGGATGCAGAGTGGATTCACTGGGAAGTTTCCTGGGATGAGGATGCAGTCTTGATTCACTGGGATGTTTCCTTGGATGAGCATACATTGTAGATGTTACCTGGGATGAGGATGCCGGGATGATTCATTGGGATGAGGACGCCATGCAGTACACTGGGGTGAGGATGCAGTGTAGATTAACAGGGATGTTTCCTGCGATGAGGATGCCGTGTCGATTCACTGGGATGTTTCCCGCGATGAGAATACAGTATAGATTCACTGGGATGTTCCCTTGGATGAGGATGCCGTGTCGATTCACTGGGATGTTTCCTGGGATGAGGATACATTGTAGATTGACTAGGATGTTTCCTGGGATAAGGATGCTGTGTAGATTCACTGGGATGTTTCCTGGGATGAGGATGCAGTGTAGATTGACTGGAATGTTTCCTGGGATGAGGATGCAGTGCAGAGTCACTGGGATGTTTCCTTGGAAGAGGATACATTGTAGATTTACTGGGATTTTTCCTGGGATGAGGATGCAGTGTAGATTCAATAGGATGAGGATGCAGTTTAGATTCACTGGGATGTTTCCTGGGATGAGGATGCCGTGCAGATTCACTAGGATGAGGATGCATTGTAGATTCACTGGGATGTTTCCTGGGATAAGGATGCTGCGTAGATTCGATGGGATAATGATGCATTGTAGATTCACTGGGATGTTTCCTGGGATAAGGATGCTGTGTAGATTCACTGGGATGTTTCCCGGGATGGGGATGCTGTGTAGATTCACTGGAATATGTCCTGGGCTGAGGATACAGTATAGATTAACTGGATGTTTCCTAGGATGAGAATGCAGTGTGGATTGACGGCGATGTTTCCTGGGATGAGGATGAGGATGCTGCGTAGATTCGCTGGGATGTTTCGTGGGATGAGGATGCAGTGTATATTGACTGGAATGTTTCCTGGGATGAGCATGCAGTGTAGACTCACTGTGATGTTTCCTGGGATGAGGATGCAGTTGGATTCACTGGGAAGTTTCCTGGGAATACAATGCAATGCAGATTCACTGGGATATTTCCTGGGATGAGGATACATTGTAGATTGACTAGGATGTTTCCTGGGATAAGGATGCTGTGTAGATTCACTGGGATGTTTCCTGGGATGAGGATGCAGTGTAGATTGACTGGAATGTTTCCTGGGATGAGGATGCAGTGCAGAGTCACTGGGATGTTTCCTTGGAAGAGGATACATTGTAGATTTACTGGGATTTTTCCTGGGATGAGGATGCAGTGTAGATTCAATAGGATGAGGATGCAGTTTAGATTCACTGGGATGTTTCCTGGGATGAGGATGCTGTGCAGATTCACTAGGATGAGGATGCTGCGTAGATTCGATGGGATAAGGATGCTGTGTAGATTCACTGGAATGTGTCCTGGGCTGAGGATACAGTAAAGATTAACTGGATGTTTCCTAGGATGAGAATGCAGTGTGGATTGACGGGGATGTTTCCTGGGATGAGGATGAGGATGCTGCGTCGATTCGCTGGGATGTTTCCTGGGATGAGCATGCAGTGTAGACTCACTGTGATGTTTCCTGGGATGAGGATGCAGTTGGATTCACTGGAAAGTTTCCTGGGAATACGATGCAATGCAGATTCACTGGGATATTTCCTGGGATGACGATGCAGTGTAGATTCACTGGGATGAGGATGCAGTTTAAATTCACTGGGATGTTTCCTGGGATGAGTAAGCTGCGTAGATTCACTGGGATGCTTCCTGGGATAAGGATGCTGTGTAGATTCACTGGTATGTTTCCATGGTTGAGAATACATTGTAGATTCACTGGGATGTTTCCTGGGATGAGGATGCAGTGTAGATTCACTGGGATGAGGATGCAGTGAAGATTCACTGGGATGTTCCTGCAATAGGGATGCAGTGCAGATTCACAGGGTTGTTTCCTTGCATAAGGATGCAGTGTAGATACACTGGGATGCTTCCTTGGATGAGGATGCAGTGTAGATTCACTGGGATGTTTCCTTTATAAGAGGATGCAGTGTAGATTCACTGGTGTGTGTCCTGGGATGAGGATGCCGTGTCGATTCACTGGGATGTTCCCTGGGATGAGCATACATTGTAGATTCACTGGGATGTTTCTTGGGATGAGGATGCTGTATAGATACAGTGGGATGTTTCCTGCGATGTGGTTGCAGTGTAGATTCACTGGGATGTTTCCTGGGATGAGGATGCAGTGTAGATCCACAAGGATGAGGATGCAGCATAGATTCATTTGGATGTTTCCTGGTATGTGGATGCAATGCAGATTCACTGGGATGTTTCCTCGGATGATGCTGCTGTGCAGATTCAGTGGGATGAGGATGCAGTGTACTTTCACTGGGATGGTTCCTGGGATTAGGATGCTGTGTAGATTCACTGGGATGTTTCCTGGGATGAGGACGCAGTGCAGATTCACTGGGCTGTGGATGCAGTTTAGAGTCTCTGGGATGTTTCCTGGGATGAGGATGCTGTATAGATTCACTGGGATGAGGATGCCGTGCCGATTCAGTGGAATCTTTCCTAGGATGAGGATACATTGTAGATTCACTGGGATGTTTCATGGGATGAGGATGCAGTGTAGTTGACTGGAATGTTTCCTGGGATGAGGATGCTGTGTAGATTCACTGGGACGTTTCCGTGGAAGAGGATGCAATGTAGATTCACTGGGATGTTTCATGGGATGAGGATGCAGTGTAGTTGACTGGAATGTTTCCTGGGATGAGGATACAGTATAGATTCACTGGGATGTTTCCTGGGATGAGGATGCCGTGCATATTGACTGGAATGTTTCCTGGGATGAGGATGCCATGTAGATTCACTGGGATGTTTCCTGGGTTGAGGATGCAGTGTAGTTGACTGGAATATTTCCTGGGATGAGCATGCAGTGTAGATTCACTGGAATGTGTCCTGGGATGAGGATACAGTATAGATTCACTGGGATGTTTCCTGGGATGAGGATGCCGTGCATATTGACTGGAATGTTTCCTGGGATGAGGATGCCATGTAGATTCACTGGGATGTTTCCATTGAAGAGGATGCAGTGCAGATTCACTGGGATGATTCCTGGGGTGAGGATGCAGTGTGGATTCACTCGGATGAGGATGCAGCGTAGATTCGCTGGGATTTTACCTGGGATGAGGATGCTGTGCAGATTCACTGGGATGCTTCGTGGGATGAAGGTGCAGTGTAGATTCACTGGGCTGTTTCCGGGATGAGGATGCTGTGTAGATTCACTGGGATGTTTCCTGGGATGAGGATGCAGTCTAGTTCACTGGGATGAGGATGCAGTGTAGATTCACTGGAAGGTTTCCTGGGATGGGGATACAGCATAGATTCACTGGGATGTTTCCTTGGATGAGGATGCCGTGTCAATTCAGTGGGATTTTTCCTGCTAAAAGGATGCTATGTACATTCACTGGGATGTTTCCTGCGATGAGGATGCAGTGTAGATTCACTGGAATGTTTTCTGGGATGAGGATGCAGTGTAGATTGACTGGGATGAGGATGCAGTGTAGATTCACTGGGATGAGGATGCAGTGTAGATTCACTGGGATGAGGATGCAGTGTAGATTCACTGGGATGAGGATGCAGTGTAGATTCACTGGGATGAGGATGCAGTGTAGATTCACTGGGATGAGGATGCAGTGTAGATTCACTGGGATGAGGATGCAGTGTAGATTCACTAGGATGTTACCTTAGATGTGGTGTTACAAGTGTGAAGAGAAACTTTGGTCATATTACAATATGGGGAGAATTTCAATGATTGAAGGACTATGTACATGAAGATATTAATCATGATGAATAACATATCCTGTTTCTTTTGAGGAGTTAAACTGAGGCCCATTCTGCATGTTTAGATGTATATAAATGTTCTATATTTACTGTGAGGTTCTCCCCGTGTCCTGGTGTTGGAATCACAGGACTATTAGAATGCTGGACTTTCTATCTTGTGGATTCGATTACAAGAGTGTGAAAGTTATGCTTCAGCGATATAAAGCTCTGGTTAGACCACACCCAGAGTACTGTGATCATTTCAGGGCACCACACTTTGGGCAGAATATATTAGCCTCGGAGGGAGTGCAGCGAGAAGGTATGATGTGATTTGATCAAAGTTCTCAAGATTAGAAGGGGGACCAGGAAAGGCAGAGAGAAACTATTTCTGCTAGATGGGTAGTCTCGTACCAGGTACTTCAATCAGAAAAAAAACAGGGCCAGGCCTTTCTGGAGTGAAATTGGCAAACAATTCTTCATACAAAATGTGGTAAAAGTTTGGAATTCTCTTCCACAAACAGCGATTGAGCTAGATCAATTATTCATTTCAAATCTGTGATTGAAATATTTTTCTTATCCAAAGAGGTAAGCAATCCCATAACCAATGGATCAGATCTGAGCTCTGCAGTCCTGCAACATCCAGTCGTGAATGGCAGTGGACAATTAAACAACTAACTGGAGGAGGGAGCTCCACAAATATCCCCATCCTCAATGATGAGGATCCCAGCACATCAGTGCGAAAGACAAGGCTGAAGCATTTGCAACAATGTTCAGTCAGATCTGCCAAGTGGTTGATCCATCTCAGCCTCCTCCTGAGGTCTCCAGCATCACAGATGTCAGTCTTCAGCCAATTCGATTCACTCCACGTGATATCAAGAAACAGCTGAAGGCACTGGATACTGCAAAGGCTATGGGCCTTGACAACATTCCGGCAATGGTACTGAAGACCTGTGCTCCAGAACTTGCCATGCCCCTAGCCAAGCTGTTCCAGTACAGCTACAACACTGGTATCTACCCAGCAATGTGGATAATTGCCCAGGTCCTGTACGCAAAAAGCAGGACAAATCCAACCTGGCCAATGACCACCCATCAGTCTACTCTCGATCATCAGTAAAGTGATGGACGGTGTAATTGACAGTGCTATCAAATGGCACTTGCTTAGTAATAACCTGCTCAGTGACGCTCAGTTGGGTTCCACCAGGGCCACTCAGCTCCTGACCTCATTCTAGTCTTGGTTCAAACATGGACAAAAGAGCTAAACTCAAGAGGTGAGGTGACAGTGACTGCCGTTGACAGCAAGGCAGCATTTGACCGAGTATGGCATTAAGGAGCCTTAGCAAAACTGAAGTCAATGGGAATCAGAGGGAAAACTCTCCGCTGATTGGAGTCATACCGAGCACAAAGGAAGATGGCTGTGGTTGTTGGAGGTTAATCATCTGAGCGCCAGGTCATCACTGCGGGAGTTCCTTCGGGTAGTGTCCTAGGCCCAACCATCTTCAGCTGCTTCATCAATGACCTTCCTTCAATCATAAGGTCAGAAGTGGGGATGTTCGCTAATGATTGCACAATGTTCAGCTCCATTGAAAACTCCTCAGGTACTGAAGCAGTCCATGTATAAATGCAGCAACACCTGGACAATATCCAGTTTTGGGCTGATAAGTGGCAAGTAACATACGCACCACACAAGTGCCAGGCAATGACCATCTCCAACAAGGGAGAATCTAACCATCTGCACTTGACATTCAATGGCATTACGATCGCTGAATTCCCCACTCTCAACATTTATTGACCAGAAATTGAACTGGAGTATCCATATAAATACTGTGACTACAAGAGTAGGTCAGAGAGGAAGAATGCTGCAATGAGTAACTCACCTCCTGACTCCCCAAAGCCTGTCCACCATCTACAAGCAACAGGTCAGGAGTGTGATGGCATACTCTCCAGTTGCCTTTTAAATATATGGTTACGGACAGGTGGGAAATGGTATGGGTGACTTCCACTTTTCACCTCTCAACTGACCACAAATAGTGTTCGAAAAATAATTTTTAAGTCCCGAGTGTTTCAGGGGCAAATAAACAGATGACCAACTGGTTTTCTCTCAGGTTAAAAAAAGATAGATCACTGTTTATTAAAACAATACCCAAAAATGTTCACAACCTCACCCACTCACGTATTCACGCACATTCTTACATACAAGAAACGATATAGAGCAGAGGGTGGCATGTAATAAGAGTTTAATTGTTGTAAAGAGAGTTCACATTGAAACTTTCTGTGTTTTCCAGGTGGAACTTTTAACACCGTTGCAGGCCTGAATGTTCCTTGTCTTGCAATTGATGAAGTTTTGCAGACTCAGGCCAAAGTTGATGGTGGATGTCCTGCTTCAATTCTCAGATACAGAGTTTAATGTCACCTTGCAATCTCTCTGCCTAAGTAGTTTAAAGATTGTCCTGGCAGGGCTTATTGCTTAACTGGATCGATCTCAGAGCTTCTCTGGCTGGAATGGCTTTCTGTCTCTCTCTCCCAGAACAATTACTTCTTTTAAGGTAAAAACTTACCAGGTTTTGGTTTTAGGCGGGTGACTCCAGAGGCTCTTCCTTGGGTTGTTCATACAATGTCCCATGATGTGGGGACCATTGTTACATAATGGTGTTTGAATGTGCTCCATCTTGATAAACAGGTGTTATTTCACACCTATTATTTTGGCCTTGGCTTTGGAGTCAGTCTGTCTGCAATAGCATTTGCTAGCTCAGTATTTGATGATGAGTCATTAGCATGGGATGGGCTGTTTTACATATCAATGTGTCTCCTCAAGGCCATTCCAGACATTCATAATGTTGATTGGCAGTACAGGAGGGGATCATCTGACCTTTTCCTCCATGTTGCTAGGTTACAGAGCATCCATTTTCTTATACCATAGTTCAATAGTTTACTTTTGTGTCATAATTCCTGAAGTTCAATTAATATTTCATCACTCAGTGAGTGTGACAAGAGGCACAGTATACAAAAACAAGCGTTAATGGTGAACTGTTCCAAATCACTGGTTGGGTCCAGAGTATTGTATCCAATTCGTCAGGAGGGATGACCAGCGAGGGAGTGGAGGAGATTTATTAATATGGCAGCAGGGATGGGGGACTATTTGTGGAGAGACTTGGAGAGGCTGGGATTGTTGTTCTTGGAGGAAGTTAAGAGGAGATTTAATAAAGTTGTTCAAAATCATGAGTTCTGACAATGTGGAGGAAATGTTTGTACTGGCAGTAGTGTCAGGAACCAGAGGGCACAGATTGAATGCATTTGGCAAAAGAACCAGAGGGGAAATGGGAATAAAAACATTTAGTCAGTGAGTTATGATCTGGAATGCACTTCTTGATAGGGTGGTGGAAGCAGAAACAATAGAAAATTTCAGAAGGGAATTGGATAAATATTGTAAAGGAATCAATGCTGAGCTGATCAGAGCTCTGAATGTAGCACTGCTCATCGGGATCTAACCTAATTTATGAGCTGGAACTGAATTGTAATGCTGACTGTTGGAGAAATCCAGATTATGCCAAATTATTGAACAAATTCTCCGGACTCAGACTTTGACAATAAACACTTTACTGCATGATATCATGGGGCACACACCTTTCCTAAGTGCGGTCCAGTGCCACTCCACGGAACAAAGGGAATCCACAACGGATATACAGTTACTCAGCCCATCCTGGCTGGACATAATCCAATCATAACGGTTATTGATTACATACATTACACATATTACCAATTAGATTACTCATTAGGCATCATGTGGCTACGTGATCAGCTCGTGCAAGCCCCCTGATCATCTTGTGATGTTCCCAGACCCCCTTATCAACTATCCTTGAGTCTTCACAATGAATCATTCTACCTTTATCAAGCTTGCATTCCTGATTGCTTCGTGCAGTCTGCAGTTACACAAAGCTGCTGTCTTATGCACTGATATGGGGGGCCCTCCTTGGTCAGACTAATTGGCTGTGCTAGGCAGTACCCTGCTCAAAGCTGCAAGCTCACTAACTTGTCCCACAATGCCTTGGGTAAATACTCCATTTTGTAACAATATGTGGCTATACTTTCAACTTGTATATGAGTGTATATATTCACTAGGATTATTTTAATCTACTTGCACAAATAACTGTTATAGAAGCAACAGCTCAGCAAAACTGCTCCCACAATCCCTCCTTTTATCATATCATGATAACAAAACATCATGGTATGCAGAGGGGAAAGGTAGGGGTTAAAATGTTGTTAAAGCATAACGTCTCTCCCCCTCCACACTGCACCAGCCGCAAGGCCAAGTTGCCTCGGCAGCCCTGAAGTTATGAAGTCATTTCTGATAAGCTGTCCCTCCCTGCAGCACTGAAGCTAGCTTGTTAGCAATACATGATTGATTAATTTCATCTTAAATGTCCCCATAAAATTCTGTTCTTAAAATTCTAAAATTCCGTTCCCACAGTCCCCTCCTGACTCTTCAAACCTTTTTAAGAATCCTTCCCTTGATCCCACCTAGGTGCCTTTAATGGTCTCTATTTGTCTGGAAACAGCCTTCAACACCCGGAGGGGTCGCACTCAATACGTTGCCTGTTTGTGCCACAATAAGGGCCTGCGGGAATTATGTAAAGGCATAAGCTTTGCAGGGGCTTCAACTGTTTGCTTACCACATAAAAGAACATGGATCATTCATTAGCTCACTTTAAGTACATGAAAAGGTTATACATTTACCCCTTCTATGGCATAACTAATTGTCCCTCCTTTGACAGAGCAAGTTCGAACACTAATTGTTTTTTCGGGTAGCTGTCCAACCTGTGTTCATACATCCTCTTACATCGCCTAATTAATTTCTAAAGTTGCCAAATTAAGTAGGTCACATATAACACCATGATACCCAAAACCACTATCAGGACATGGGAGATAATTCTAAACCAGGGGTATATCTGCACGTTTGACCCCCAGTTCCATAAGTCCTCTTACCAGGTAGAATCATTTATCTCGTCAATCTCATCTTGTAGCATCTTCGACTGTTGTTCCAAATTGTAGTGCACTACAGCAATGACTTCTAGCTGCTGTCTCTCTTTACCCAATCATGTGGGCAATGGCTGAATAGTATATTCATAGTCCCGGAGGTAATTTGTCAAATCCTCCTTAATACTTTCTGTCACAGTTATCGTTTCTGTCTTTTGTTTATGTATCTCTACCAACTCCATCTTCCCTACTCAGGTTGGTATTTGTGGGTTGAACCAAAATGTACTGTTGCTCACCGGACAAGTCCGTTTATGTCCATACTGGTACTCCTTCGCTGTGATGGTTAAGCAAGATCTCCCCTTTCCCATATAGGCCACATGGGTTATCCCTGACAATGCTTTCCTAGTCTCCATGGTGCAATTTACAATGGCATTAAATCCACATTTTGATTCTGCCAGTTTATCTATAGGATGAGGACATATGACCACCTGGTTTTCCAGACTACACTCAGACAATGGACAATGTTGTTCCAATTACCTCTTTTCCTATTTCCACAACATTTCCATAACATAGGGTAACATATCATAGTATTTTATGTAATCCTTTCCCCTTACCACTCTTATATTTTCTACTTTGTATAATTGCATCCCTAACTTATCTCTCAGAATTACAGGTATTCCCAACACTACTCCAATACTCATAGATCCTGTATTTACACATTCCTGACCTTTCCATACCTTAAGTTTTCTGAGTTGGCACCTGGTAATTTTATCATTTGTGTGACTAGTTAAGTCCTCCAACTGGGTGTCATTGATCCAAACTGGCACCTGTCCTGCATCAATTTGCCTCCAATCTGAGATATTCAATATTACCGGTACCAATTCAAGCTTTATATTATCATATACAATTTTATTAGTTTTTATTATCGCAAGTCCATTTTCGGGTCCTGCAGTTAAGGCAGGGCAAGGGAGACCAGTCACTTGTGACTGCTGGGTCGTAACCTTACTCGTCGGTAATTCGGATGTGGGGGTAACCGTGGGGGTTGGTGCTTTTTGTCTGTTTAATCTCACAACCTGGAATAGGAACTGTCCTTTTTTTTTAGAGCTTTAATATCTTGCGCTAGGGGGAGTTCGA
Organism: Heterodontus francisci; assembly: GCF_036365525.1. Taxonomy (NCBI): domain Eukaryota; kingdom Metazoa; phylum Chordata; class Chondrichthyes; order Heterodontiformes; family Heterodontidae; genus Heterodontus; species Heterodontus francisci. The sequence goes on along the minus strand of NC_090387.1, from coordinate 91,591,298 downwards.
GGATTGTCTGCAATCACTTTTGCTCTTTCTCATGCTTTCCCTGTGTTACTACTATTCCCAAATAAGAAACCTTTTCCTTCATTATCTGTGCCTTTTTCAGCTTAACTTTCACTCTGACCTTCTGGAGGAAGGTGGAATATCGATCAATTATTATAAAATCCCTGGGAGAGACACGTCCAGGTGAACTGTTGTCCCTGGAACGTAAACTTAAAGAACCCAATGCTAATATCCAACACAGTAAACCACTTAGACTGTTTTTTTTTTTACTTTCTAAAACTTTGGGATTGTCCTCTTAAATATCAGATAAATTTCCCTTTGAGTGCTTTAAATAACCACTCATATCAATTAAATTTTGTTTATTGATTCCAATTTCCTATGCCCAGACTTGGTGGTATTTTTTTGTACGTTAAAGACAGAAGTGCTTGCAACTATCTCTCCTTCTCAAGCACTTTGTCTCATTGATAAAGATGCTGTGACATTTGTTGTCTGCAATTCAGTTCTGAAATTCTCAGAGCTGCTGGATCTCTGTGGCATCAGTTCTCACATGGCCTTGGAACCTGCCGTCACCTGCTTAAAAAAACACACAGAATCCATTGTGGCTCTGCCCCTGAGCCCAATGGGTTAATTTGTCCACTTATATCTGTCAATTTAGAAATTTAAAATTTAACAATGTCCAATATGTATAAATTTTACTCTCAGCAATGTAAAAAGCTGCAGCAGGGTTAAGTTCTTTGTTTGTCTTCAAGGGGGCGGAGCAAAACATTCTCAGCTGCGTCACTTTACGTAACCTTTCTTTTCTGATCGAAAAGAACTACTGTCCATTTTAAACCTTTTTTTCAATCCTTTTGGTAGCCTTAGGATTTGAAAACAACAAAATCATTAGTAACATTATCAACTTCAAAGGAAAACATCTCCTTCAGGAAAGACAGAATTTTAAATCAAACTGCAATTGTTTTCAAATTTTTACCATCTTTTGTAAGAATTTCCTAATGCCAGGATTTTTATAACAAAGATGATTCCAAATTCCAATTCACTGCAATAAATATTTAAAAACCAAAACTGCCAATGTTATATGAACGAGTCTTGTGTCCGGAACTGAAGACTCCTCCAAAACTTGACATAATAAACTTGAAAGTTCATTGTGGCCTCAAATGAAATTTCCAGTTTTTCAACTTAACAGGTCAATTAACCTTAACAGTATTAATTTAATTCAGACTTATTAACTTACAATACTTATTAACTACACACAGAACAGAATAGCACGTGCTTATTTTAAAAGATAGGTAAATTACGTCATTTTTCTTGTTCTTCAGGCGCCTTTTCAAATGACTGTAATAAAACCAAGAACTAAAGAAAAAGTTATTTAACATTCTTATAACAAAAGATTTAACACCAGCTTTTTAAACAGACAGAATCTTTCCTATATCTCCTTTGTTTATCCATCTCTCTCTTAAACCAATATCCAATATTCTGGTTGGCAATCAGTCACTAGTGGTGTGCCTCAGGGATCGGTGTTGGGACCGCAATTATTTACAATTTATATAGATGATTTGGAGTTGGGGACCACGTGTAGGGTGTCAAAGTTTGCAGATGACACTAAGATGAGTGGCAGAGCAAAGTGTGCAGATGACTGTGAAACTTTGCAGAGGAACATAGATACATTGAGTGAGTGGGCAAAGGTCTGGCAGATGGAATACAATGTTAATAAATGTGAAGTCATTCATTTCGATAGAAGTAACAGTAAAAAGGATTATTACTTGAATGGTAAAAAGTTGCAGCATGCTGCTATGCAGAGGGACCTGGGTGTCCTTGTGCATGAATCGCAGAAGGTTGGTCTGCAGGTACAGCAAGTAATTAGGAAGGCAAATGGAATTTTGTCCTTCATTGCTAAAGGGATTGAGTTTAAAAGCAGAGAGGTTATGTTGCAGCTGTATAAGGTACTGGTGGGGCCGCACCTGGAGTACTGTGTGCAGTTTTGGTCTCCTTACTTGAGAAAGGATGTACTGGCACTGGAGAGGGTGCAGAGGAGGTTCACTAGGTTGATTCCGGAGTTGAGGGGGTTGGCTTATGAGGAGAGACTGAGTAGATTGGGATTATATTCATTGGAAACCAGAAGAATGAGGGGGGAATCTTATAGAAACATATAAAATTATGAAGGGAATAGATAAGATACAAGTAGAGAGGATGTTTCCACTGGCAGGTGAAGCTCGAACAAGAGGCATAGCCTCAAGATTAGAGGGAGCAGATTTAGGACAGAATTAAGAAGGAACTTCTTCACCCAGAGGGTTGTTAATCTATGGAATTCCTTGCCCAGGGAAGTAGTTGACGCTTCTTCAGTAAACATTTTTAAAGCTAAGGTAGATATCTTTTTGAATAATAAAGGAATTAAGGGATACGGTGAGAACGCGGGTAAGTGGATCTGAGTCCACGAAAAGATTAGCCATGATCTTATTGAATGGCGGAGCAGGCTCGAGGGGCCAGACGGCCTATTCCTGCTCCTAGTTCTTATGATCTTATGATCTTACGAATTCCTGACATTTGCTACTTAAAACAGTCAATAAAACATGTCTTTAATTTAAACTCCAGAAACTAGAACAGATTTTAAACTGGAACTCCAATTAAAGCAGGAGTTGTAAACTTCAAATTGGATTTCTGCCAAACATCTTCAGACCTTCAAGGCTGAAGCTTATCTCTTAGAAAATTGTTCATTGCCTTTTCACAGTTGCAAAACCAACTTTTAAAATAATAAAACTTTATAACTTAAAATATAATTCAAGTTTACATCCCATTCCTGGGTGCACAATCTTAAATCGAAATGAACACACTCAACAATCACTTTTCACACTCTTCAATTCCAAACAACTTAATCGACTCATGCTTTCAACATTAAAGCCAGACAACAAAGAGTTAACGACAGTCAGTTCTACGGAACACAAGGACAGAACAGAGAGAGAGAGAGAAATAAATGGAAAGGGAGATGGAGAATGACATGCAGGGAGTCCGAAACCAGTGAGAGAGAAACTGAGAGCAGAGGGTCAGAAATACTGAGGGGGGTCTCCTACCTTCGTCTTGCATCACTTTTTTTTACCGTGGCGCTTCTGCGTTCCTTTCGAGGGGGCAAACAGTCGTGTGTCGCCTTTCTCCAGAGGACACGGATTACTTGTCCCCGGGGGCGACCCTTCTTCCTTACAAGCCGTCAAGCCCATTCTTCCTTCTACTTTCTCAAACCCTAGTTCTTTACTATGAGGTAAGCAGCATTAACACGAAAGACAAACAAAACACAATAACGGAACGGATAGACACAGTTAATGCTAAATTCTCAAAGTCAGCTAACCGGCTCACCCCTGTCTCTCAGGCCAATGCTTTTTCGTCCTCCCTCCGTTTCACAGCCTCTCTCTCTAGGGCCAGATCCCGGCTCGTGTACTCAGGAGCAACGATCACGTGCCTGTCGAGTCAATTGATATAATTTATTGCCTTAGTCGTTTACCGTCCCAGACGGTTGTCCTAACTCCTTTTGTCCCACAGCCTCTTTACTCCACCCGGTGGAGGAACAGCTTGTGCAAACTCAAATTAGGACTACTGCTACACCAAATTCGCATAATTTTACTGGATTTCCCTTAACGGAATTTTAGGCCTTTTCTGATCAGATTTCAACCAATTCTTCCTTGACCCCTCTAGTGCCCCTCTCCCAGTTAATCCTGGCCGTCACATGGGGCCCAGTCGCCCTCTTAATTCCGGCTCAGGCTGGGTGATTGAGACATTAGGGTCGCAGAAATGTTGACTTACCCCTGATCCTGTCGATTAGTTCTTCACTAGGTTCTTTTGGATCCCATGAGCTCAGGGATCCTGCCGACTACGCCAAACTGTTGGAGAAATCCAGATTATGCCACATTATTGAACAAATTCTCCGGACTCAGACTTTTAGAATAAACACTTTACTGCATGATATCATGGGGTGCACACCTTACGTAAAGGCGTTCCAGTGCCACTCCACGGAACAAAGGGAATCCACAACGGATATACAGTTACTCAGCCCATCCTGGCTGGACATAATCCAATCATAACGGTTATTGATTACATACATTACACATATTACCAATTAGATTACTCATTAGGCATCATGTGGCTACGTGATCAGCTCGTGCAAGCCCCCTGATCATCTTGTGATGTTCCCAGACCCCCTTATCAACTATCCTTGAATCTTCACAATGAATCATTCTACCTTTATCAAGCTTGCATTCCTGATTGCTTCGTGCAGTCTGCAGTTACACAAAGCTGCTGTCTTATGCACTGATGTAGGGGGCCTCCTTGGTCAGACTAATTGGCTGTGCTAGGCAGTACCCTGCTCAAAGCTGCAAGCTAACTAACTTGTCCCACAATGCCTTGGGCAAATACTCCATTTTGTAACAATATGTGGCTATACTTTCAACTTGTATATGAGTGTATATATTCACTAGGATTATTTTAATCTACTGACTCAAATAACAGTTATAGAAGCAACAGCACAGCAAAACTGCTCCCACACTGACAAATCTTTTTGTTCACAGTTTGATGAATCTGAGAATCATAGTGAAAGGATATTTCACAACCTTTTTCAGCTGCTCTCGGAATTTGCTCTGAGTCACTGTGTAGATACAGGTGTTTGTGCAGGTACTGAGGAGCTGGAGCAGGGTTCCGATGGTACCTGCGGCGGGTGAAGGGGTATAGGAATCAGACATGAATGCAATTCGCTGATACAGGAAACACGTAAGATAGGTCGTCCATAAAACAATAAAACTGCCTGAGAGAGTGAAGAGTAAAATGATGGATTTTCTGCGTTTGTCCATCTCAGGGTCACTGGGACTCTCTCTATCACTGTCCGCGTGGAGTCTCCGGCGGGCTCTACTAGCTATTAAAATGTGTCTGACGGTCAGAGTGTTGAGGAGCAGAATCAAAACGAATGGGAGCAAAGGGGTTAGAAGGCGATGAAGAATCTCGTATGCTGCCCAGAAGATTGAAATGTAATACTCTGGTTTTGTGATGCAAAACCATTCCAAGTTGTTGAAGATGTACTGAGCTTTAAATTTGAAGAACCAGGGAATACTTTCCAAACAGCTCAGCACAGGCACTGCTCCAATAATCACCCTTGCAGTTTTCTCAGTGCAATATTTAGTTTTCAGCTTCTGGCAACAAATGGCCACAAATCGATCAAAGGTGAAAGCAACTGTAAACCAGACAGAAATCTCTGTGGTGGCAACAATGAGCATCATTACCAAACGACATATGGGAGTAATATCCAGGAAAGAAACTGGGAAATAAACAATAAGCCACCTCAGAATCACATCAGTCATGACAACCATGAGATCGGCCGCTGCCATGGCTACCAGGTAATGAGTGACACATTTGGAGAGACCGCAGTTTCCCCGAGACAGGATCACAATCGCCAGCAAGTTGACTGCAAATAAAAAACAAGGCGAGAATAACTGGTCAAGTTCAAAGCATCAGTTAAACAGGATGTTCCGTTGAGTTTTCTGCATCTCATATTTGAAAATGACATCTGATTGTGCCAGTGTTTTCAGCAGGATTAGGGTTGCAAAATCGAAAAAACATATTGTTAATCAACTGAGAGAAATAAAAGCAGCATGAATCTTAAAAACAGACATGATTTCTGGCCATATGACCTGGGTCTGTGAGGGAAGAGGCCAAGGGAGGAGGGCCTAGTGTCAATGGCATAGCAGGAAAGGAAGAGAGTGAGGTTGGAGGGCCTGGTGTTAACTGGGGCCGAGGATCAGCCTGTTGTTAACCAAGAGAGGGGAAGGCAAAGGAAGAGGGCGGCTTACAGTTAACAGTGGCGGGTGGGGTGGGGTGGTTGTGGGGGATGGGTTGGAGCTGGTGGTGATGATGGGAGGTGATGGGGGAGGTCAAGAGGGGAGAATGAGGGGGGAGTACATGGTGTTAACCAGGCCAGGGCATAGTGTTGGTGGAAGGAGAGGAGGGCTTGGTCTTAACAGGGGGGAGGGGAAAGCGAGTGAGGGTGGCCTTCTGCGAACAGGGGTGTGAGGTGATGGGGGAGGTCAAGAGGGGAGTGTGAGGGGGTAGTACTTGGTGTTAACTAGGCCAGGGATTGGGGGTAGGTGGAAAGAGAGGAGAGCCTGGTGTTAACTGGGATGAGGGCGAAAGCGAGTGAGGGCAGCCTTCTACTAACTCAGGTGGAGGGAGGCTGGAAAACCTGGCGTTAAGTTGGAGGAATGGGGTTCTGCCTGGTGTTAACCGGGGGAGATGGCCGAGGGAAGATGGCAAGGGGTGGTGGAGAGGAGGGCCTGGTGATAACTGGGGAAGGAGAGCGAGAGTGGATGGCCTGTTGTTAACCCGTAATTGTGTGGACGTGAGAGGTAGGAAGGTCTGGGAGGAGGGAGCTAATGATTCAGGTGTAATAATCTGTACTAATTCAGCACCTTCAAGTAAGCTCACAGCACAGGAGGGAGGGAGGACATTTTTTCCCAGACAGACCCTCAGGCCGTTTCATGACTGTCAACAGATTTTCGGAGGGCTACTTCACTTGGGGTGCAGAGTGTAACAGAGATGTCGCATGCCCAATCGACTGTATGTCATCTGCACAAAGACCTTCCTGTGTTGTCTATAGAGCAAATTACTGGGGAGTTGATCTGTGTCAGCTGGGTAGGGATGTAGTTCTCATGACTTGTACTGATAATATGCTCTTCATCCACGTGAATCTTGCTAACTTTGAGAATGTGAGAATCTGCCTGGGGTTTCTGATTCTAATTACATAGAAATTACAGCAGATAAATAGGCCATTCAGCCAAACTGGTCGATGCTGGTCTTTATATTCCATACAAAACAAATGAACATAGATACAAATTAGGAGCAGGAGTAGGCCACTCGGCCCTTCAAGACTGCTCTGCCATTCAATATGTTCATGGCTGAACTGACTACTCCATATTTCCACCTACCCGCGATAACCTTCCACACCCTTGCTTGTCAAGAATCTATCTACCTCTGCCTTAAAAATATTCAAAGACTCTGCTTCTAATGGCTTTTGAGGAAGAGAATTCCAAAGACTCCCCGCTGGACGGCAGCAAGGACTCCTGGGTAGGTATTTTCTTTAAAGGTGCGGAGCAGAGTTAACCCGAGACCCTTTTTACCCTCCTCCTCTAGCCAAAAAGGACTGAACAGGTAAGCTATTTCACTGTTTTTGTTAATATCTATATTTGTACTTAATTAAGGGGTAATTGAGTAAAAGAAATGGCAGCCAGGGGAGTGCAGTGCTCCTCCTGCAGTATGTTCGAGGTGAGGGGAACCTCCGGTGACCCTGCCGACTTCACCTGCTGGAAGTGCATCCGTCTCCAGCTCCTATCAGACCGTGTTAGGGAACTGGAGCTGGAGCTGGATGAACTGAGGATCATTCGGGAAGCTGAGGGGGTGATAGATAGAAGCTACAGGGATGTCGTTACTCCACAAAACAAAGGCAGCTGGGTAACAGTTAGAGGTGGGAAGAGGTCAGTGCAGGGATCTCCTGTGGTCGTTCCCCTCAGCAACAAGTATACAGTTTTAGATACTGTTGGGGGGGACGGCCTATCGGGGGCAGGCTGCAGTGAACGGGCCTCTGGCACGGGGTCCTGCACTGTGGCTCAGAAGGGAAGGAGGGAGAATGGGAGAGCACTAGTCATCGGGGACTCGATGGTGAGGAGTACCGACAGGCGGTTCTGTGGGCGCAAGCGAGACGCACGGATGGTTTGTTGCCTACCTGGTGCCAGGGTCCGTGATGTTTGTGATCGCGTCTTCAGGATCCTTAAAGGGGAGGGGGAGCAGCCAGAGGTCGTGGTGCACATTGGCACCAACGACGTAGGAAGGAAGGGTGGCACAGATGTTAGAAGTGAGTTTAGGGAGTTAGGCTGGAAGCTGAAAGCTCGGACGGAAAGAGTTGTTATCTCTGGTTTGTTGCCGGCGCCACGTGATAGTGAGGCTAGGAATAGGGAGAGAGCACAGCTGAACACGTGGCTGCAGGAATGGTGTAGGAGAGAGGGCTTCCAGTTCTTGGATAATTGGACTGCATTCTGGGGAAGATGGGACCTGTTCAAACAGGACGGGCTGCATCTGAACCAGAGGGGCACCAATATCCTGGGAGGGAGGTTTGCTAGTACTGTTCGGGAGGGTTTAAACTAGTTTGGCAGGGGGATGGGAACCGGACTTGTAGTCCAGGGACCAGTGGGTCCACTCAGAAAGACAAAGAGTGTAGTGAGGTATTGGGGAAGGTAGCACTGTCGCAGAGGACAGATGGGCACGGAGAAGGGTTAAAGTGCGTATACTTCAACGCAAGAAGCATCAGGAATAAGGTGAGTGAATTGAAGGCGTGGATGGGCACTTGGGACTACGATGTTGTGGCCATCACTGAAACGTGGATAGGTGAGGGGGAGGAATGGTTCTTGGAGGTACCTGGTTATAGATGTTTTCATAAGATTAGGAATGGTGGTAAAAGAGGTGGGGGGGTGGCATTGTTAGTTAGAAATAGTGTAACAACTGCTGAAAGAATTTTCGAGGAGGATCTGCCGACTGAGGCACTGTGGGTTGAGGTCAGGAACAGGAAAGGAGCAGTCACCTTGATGGGAGTTTTCTATCGGCCCCCCAATAGCAGCAGGGAGGTGGAAGAGCAGATTGGGAAACAGATTTTGGAAAGGAGCAGAAGTCACAGGGTAGTAATTATGGGGGATTTCAACTTCCCAAATATTGATTGGCAACTCTTTAGATCGAATAGTTTGGATGGGGTAGTGTTTGTGCAGTATGTCCAGGAAGCTTTTCTGACTCAGTATGTAGACTGCCCGACCAGAGGGGAGGCAATATTGGATTTGGTACTAGGTAATGAACCAGGGCAAGTGATAGAGCTGTTGGTGGGCGAGCACTTTGGAGATAGTGATCACAATTCTGTAGCATTCACTGTGGTAATGGAGAGGGATAGGTATGTGCAACAGGGCAAGGTTTACAATTGGGGGAAGGGTAGATATGATGCTGTCAGGCAGGAACTGAGGAGCATAAGTTGGGAGCATATGCTGGCAGGGAAGGGCACGGTCGAAATGTGGAACTTTTTCAAGGAGCAGATAGTAGGGGCCATTGATAAGCATGTCCCTGTCAGACAGGGAAGGGATGGTCATGTGAGGGAACCGTGGTTGACAAGAGAGGTTGAGAGTCTTGTTAGGAAGAAGAAGGATGCGTATATAAGGTTGAGGAAAAAGGGCACAGGCATAGCTCTGGAGGGATACAAGATGGCCAGGAAGGATCTGAAGAAAGGGATTAGGAGAGCTAAGAGAGGGCATGAAAAATGCTTGGCGGGTAGGATAAAAGAAAACCCCAAGGCCTTTTACGCGTATGTCAGAAATATGAGGATGACTAGGGGGACCGTAGGTCCGGTCAAGGACAATAGCGGGAGACTGTGTGTTGAGCCGGAAGAGATAAGTGAGGTTTTGAATGAGTACTTCTCTTCGGTATTTACGAATGAGAAGGGGTGTATTACTGAAGAGGACGGTGTGAAACAGACTGGTAAGCTCGAGGAAGTGCTCGTTAGGAGGGAAGATGTGTTGGGGTTTTTGAATAACTTGAAGATAGACAAGTCTCCCGGGCCTGACGGGGTATATCCAAGGATGTTATGGGAAGCAAGGGATGAAATTGCAGAGCCGCTGGCAATGATCTTTTCATCTTCTCTGTTGACGGGGGTGGTACCAGGTGATTGGAGGGTGGCAAATGTTGTGCCCCTGTTCAAGAAAGGGAATAGGAACAACCCTGGGAATTACAGGCCAGTTAGTCTTACTTCGGTGGTAGGCAAGTTGATGGAAAAGGTGCTGAGGGATAGGATTTCTGAGCATCTGGAAAGACACTGCTTGATTCGGGACAGTCAGCACGGTTTTGTGAGGGGTAGGTCTTGCCTCACAAGCCTGATTGAATTCTTTGAGCAGGTGACCAAGCAAGTGGATGAGGGTAAACCAGTGGATGTGGTGTACATGGATTTTAGTAAGGCATTTGATAAGGTCCCCCATGGTAGACTTATGGAGAAAGTCAGGAGGCATGGGATAGTGGGGAATGTGGCCAGTTGGATTAAGAATTGGCTAACTGATAGAAGGCAGAGAGTGGTCTTAGATGGTAAATACTCAGCCTGGAGCCCAGTTACCAGTGGCGTGCCACAGGGATCAGTTCTGGGTCCTCTCCTGTTTGTGATTTTTATTAACGACTTGGATGAGGAAGTCGAAGGGTGGGTCAGTAAATTTGCAGATGATACAAAGGTTGGTGGAGTTGTGGATACCGAGGAGGGCTATTGTCGTCTGCAAAGGGACTTGGATAGGTTGCAGTGCTGGGCTGAAAAGTGGCAGATGGAGTTTAACCCTGAAAAGTGTGAGGTCGTCCATTTTGGAAGGACAAACACGAATGCAAAATACTGGGTTAACGGTAGGGTTCTTGGGCATGTGGAGGAGCAGAGAGACCTTGGGGTCTATGTGCATAGATCGTTGAAAGTTGCAACTCAAGTGGATAGGGCTGTGAAGAAGGCATATGGGGTGTTAGCGTTCATTAGCAGAGGGATTGAATTTAAGAGCCGTGAGGTGATGATGCAGCTGTACAGGACCTTGGTAAGGCCTCATTTGGAGTACTGTGTGCAGTTCTGGTCGCCTCATTTTAGGAAGGATGTGGAAGCCTTGGAGAGGGTGCAGAGGAGATTTACCAGGATGTTGCCTGGAATGGAGAATAAGTCTTACGAGGAAAGGCTGAACATTCTAGGCCTCTTCTCATTAGAACGGAGAAGGATGAGGGGTGACATGATAGAGGTTTATAAGATGATCAGGGGAATAGATAGGGTAGACAGTCAGAAACTTTTTCCCCGGGTGGAGCAAAGCGTTACAAGGGGTCATAAATTTAAGGTGAAGGGTGGGAGATATAAGGGGGATGTCAGGGGAAGGTTCTTTACCCAGAGAGTGGTCGGGGCATGGAATGCCTTGCCTGGGGAAGTTGTTGAGTCAGAAACTTTAGGGACTTTCAAACGGCTTTTAGATAGGTATATGGATAAAGGAGAATGATGGGGTATAGATTAAATTGTCCTTGACAGAGGACAAAGGATCGGCACAACATCATGGGCCGAAGGGCCTGTTCTGTGCTGTATTTTTCTATGTTCTATGTTCTATGTTCTATGACTCACAACCCTCTGAGTGAAAAAAAAATTCTTCTCATCTCTGTCTTAAATGGGCGACCCCTTATTTTTAAACAGTGACCCCCAGTTCTAGATTCTCCCACAAGGGGAAACATCCTTTCCACATCCGCCCTGTCAAGACCCCTCAGGATCTTATTTGTTTCAATCAAGTTGCTTCTTACTCTTCTAAATTCCAGCGGATACAAGCCAAGCCTGTCCAATCTTTCTTCATAAGACAGCCCACTCATTCCAGGAATTAGTCTCGTAAACCTTCTCTGCACTGCCTCCAATGCATTTACATCCTTCCTTAAATAAGGAGCCCAGTACTGTACACAGTACTCCAGATGTGGTCTCACCAATACCCTGTGTAGCTGAAGCATAACCTCCCTACATTTGTATTCAATTCACCTCACGATTAACAATAACATTCTATTAGCTTTCCTAATTACATGCTGTACCTACATACTAACTTTTTGTGATTCATGCACTAGGACACCCAGATCCCTCTGCATCTCAGAGCTCTGCAATCTCTCACCATTTAGAGAATATGCTTTTTTATTCTTCCCGCCAAAGTGTACAGTTTCACACTTGCCCACATAATACTCCATTTGCTAGGTCTTTGCCCACTCATTTAACCTATCTATTTCCCTTTGCAGCCCCCTTATGTCCTCTTCATAACTTACTTAACTACCAATGTGTCATCAGCAAATTTAGCAACCATACCTTTGTTGCCTTCATTTAAGTAATTTATATCAATTGTAGAAAGTTGACGCCCCAGCACAGATCCTTGTGGCACACCACTTGTTGCATCTTGCCAACCAAAAAATGACCCTTTTATGCCTACTCTCTGTTTCCTGTTCGCCAGTCAACCTTCTATCCATGCCAATATGTTACCCCCTACATCATTATTCAAGAAGGGTAGCTGGGAAAAAAACAGGTAATTACAGGCCAGTGAGTCTAACATCAGTGGGAGGAAAACTTTTGGAAAAAGTTGTGAAGGGCAAGATTAATCTCCACTTGGAGAGGCAGGGATTAACCAAGCATAGTCAGCACGGCTTTGTTGGAGGGAGATCATGTTTAACAAACTTGATTGAATTTTTCGAGGTGGTGATTAGATGTGTAGATGAGGGTAAAGCAGTTGATGTAGTCTACATAGACTTCAGTAAGGCTTTTGATAAGGTCCCGCATGGGAGATTGGTTATGAAGGTAAGAGCCCATGGGATCCAGGGCAACTTGGCGAATTGGATGCAAAATTGACTTAGTAGCAGGAAACAGTAGGTGATGATTAAGGGTTGTTTTTGCGAGTGGAAGCCTGTGACCAGTGGTGTACCACAGGGATCGGTGCTGGGACCCTTGCTGTTTGTAGTGTACATTAATGATTTGGATGTGAATATAGGAGGTATGATCAGTAAATTCACAGATGACACAAAAATTGATGGTGTCATAAATAGTGAGGAGGAAAGACTTGGATTACAGGATGATATCGATGGGCTGGTAAGATGGGCAGAGCAGAGGCAAATGAGCAGGGGCAGAGCATACAAGGCTATGGTCCAAGTGCTGGAAAACGGGATTAAAATATATAGGTGCTTGATGGCCAGCACAGACACGATTGGCCAAAGGGCCTGTTTATTTACTCTTTGTTTGTAACTCTAAGCTTCTATTTTCTGCAATAAGCTTTGATGTGTTACCTTATCAAATGCCTTCTGGAAATCTAAGCACAATAAATGCACTGGTTGCCCTTTATCCACAGCACATGTAACTCCCTCAAAGAACTCTAATAAATTGGTTAAACATGAGTTCCCTTTCATAAAACCATGTTGCCTCTGCCTGATTACCTTGAATTTTTCTAAGTGCCCTGCTATACCGTCATTAATAACAGCTTCTAACATTTTCCCTAAGACAGATGTTAAACTAACTGGCCTGTAGCCTCCTGCTTTCTGTCTCCCTCCCCTTTTGAATAAAGGAGTTAAATTTGCTATTTTCCAATCTAACAGAAACTTCTCCTAATACAGGGAAGTTTGGAAAATTAAAACTAACCCATTTACTATCTCACTAACCACTTCTTTTCACACCCTAGGATGAAGTCCATCAGGACTCGGGGACTTGTCAGCCCGCAGCTCCAACAATTTGTCCAGTACCACTTCCCTGGTGATTGTAATTTTATTGAGTTCCTCCCTCCCTTCCATTTCCTGACTTACAGCTAATACTGGGATGTTACTTTAATCCTCTATAGTGAAGACTGATGCAAAATATCTGTTCAATTCATCTGCCTACTCCCACCCCTCTTTAGCTAACCCTATCGTCATATCCTTCTATTCTTTTCTCCCTCTTGTGATTATCTAGCTCCCTCTTCAATGCATCTCTGCTATTTACCTCAACTACTCCCTTTGTTAGTGCGTTGCTGGCGATGTTTACACATTCAGTTGCCAACGTAATGTCTCAGACCCTGAAGCGATAAATGTATATCGAGGGTCCTCCCAGATTCCCAGTAAGGGCCTTCCTGAAAAGGAGGCATTGAACTCAGTGTTGCTCCTCCACGATCCCTGCCTACACCTGCCTTTTGTCATTGCACTGGACAGAGGGGGAATAGAGAAGCTGAAAAGGGTCCAAGAGTCAGGGACATGCTGGATCACAGGAGTCACAGCTCAATCTCCTGAAAGGCATTCACCACCTGCTCGCCAACAATGTTGTCTGCAGAATGAAATCTGAACTGAACCCTGTGTCTGTTGAGTGTATTGAGGGACTCAGATGCTTAGAGCAGTTGTGTTTGATGTCATTTTGCCCTTTGGGAAGAACTGCTCACAGACAGGATACAATTAATGCCCCTTCTCTTTCTAACTTAGCGTTTCTCTCAGGAATTTCCTTTGTGCCATTCCATTCTGAAAGGGAGCGTTTTCCTCTGCCATGTGCTGTTCCACAATCTCCACTTCTTCACCCTTTTCTTCCATGAGGATATATTCTGGTGACACATTCTACCATTTTGTATGGTGGTTGGTCCAGTGGAGGATTCCGTTCTCAGGGATCTTCAGTATCTCAGGAGACCCGATATGGAGATTATTGGCCTTCTGCCACCGCTGAGGCAAGGCTTGGCTGCCCACTCTTTCCAGGGCCAGAACAAAATCAATATTGACACATCTCATCCGTCTCTTTTTCTGTTACCTGAACGAGTGCATCTCTATTTTTGATTGTATTTCATCCCTACTATGCTAATCCTGGGTCATCCAATCATAGAGTAATACAGCACTGAAACAGGCCCTTCAGCCCACTGAGTCTGCATCGAACATCAACCACCCATTTATACTAAACCTACATTAATCCCATATTCCTTACCACATCCCCACCTTCCCTCAATTCTCCTCCCACCGGCTTACACTAGGGGCAATTTTCAACAGCCAATTTATCTATCAACCTGCAAGTCTTTGGCTGTGGGAGAAAACCGAAGTACCCAACTGAAACCCACGCGGTCACAGGGAGAACTTGCAAACTCCACACAGGCAGTACCCAGAACTGAAGTGGAGCTGTGAAATTGCGGTGCTAACCACAGCGCCACTGTGCAGGGTGGGCAGCTGGAATGATCTTCTGAGCCTGGAAAACGTCACCAGTTACAGGATGTGCCAGATTGTCAGGAATGATATTGCTTCCGACCTGTGCAGGCCTGGGATTGAACCCAAAACTTAACGTCCTTTCTGGCACGAATTCACACTGGTCAGTGAATCATAGATTCACATGGCTTAGAATTATTGATGAAACAAAAAGTAATCTTACAAACGATATTGCTGCACTCTTACACCAGCTCCTGCTCATGTATCTTTCTTTTCTAATTCAGCTGTAGTTGTGGTAATTCATTCCACTGAATATTCTTTCAAACAACAATTTTTAATTTAGGCAGCACCTTCAAATTAGGGAAATTCCTCAAAGCATAAGGAAAAAATAAACACTGAACCGAAAAGGAGAATATTAGGAGAGTTGACCAAAAGCTTTAGAGGTGGGTTTCAAGGAAGTTCTAAAAGGAGAAGAAAGTGCAGAAGTGGGGGAAGGGAGTTCCAGAGCATGGGATCCAGGTAGCCGCAAGGATGGCCTTCAGTGGTGGGGTGGAGTGGAGAGGTTCACAAGTGGACAGTTAGAGGAATGAGAGATCAGAGGGGGTTTTAGGGCTGGAGAAATTTACAAAGAGAAGGAGGGGTGGGCTATGAAGGAATTTAAACAGGAGGAACCGAAGTTTAAAATGGAGACACTGGGGAAACCAGGAGCTAAATGAAGCTCAGTGAGCACAGGGTGAGTAGGAGTTTGTATTGGATAGGACAGGAGTAGCAGTGTATTAGATGGAGATGAATGGAGGTTAGCATGGGTAGAAAAAGCTTGCATTTATATAAGGATTTTATGGGTCATTAGAATATCGTATAGTGCTTCCCAGCCAGATCTGGAGCTAGGTGACAAAACAGATAAAATAAAAAAGTAGGTCTCCTGAAGGATCAATGTGGTAATCTATGTGTGGAGCCACGGGAAATGAGTGAAGTCTTCAATGAATACTTCTCGTCTGTATTTACTGTGGAGAAGGTCATGGAATGTAGTGAGTTCAAGGGAGGGAACAGCGATAACCTGGAGCATATCAACATTACAAAGGAGGAGGTGTTGGAGGTTTCGAAGCGCATTAAGGTGGATAAATCCTCAGGGCCTGATCAGGTGTATCCTACGATGCTATGGGAAGCAAGGGAGGAGATTGCCGGGGCCCTGGCAGAGATTTTTGTATCATCATTAGCCACGGGTGAGGTACCAGAAGACTGGAGGGTAGCTAATGTTGTGCCTTGATTTAAGTAGGGCAGCAGGGATAAGCCAGGGAACTACAGGTCGGTGAGCCTTCCATCAGTGGTGGGAAAGTAATTGGAAGGGATTCAGAGAGACAGGATTTATCTGGTTAGGGATAGTCAGCATGGCTTTGTGCGTGGGACAGCTTGTCTCACAAATATGATTGAGTTTCTGGAGGAGGCGACCAAGAGGATTGATGAGGGCAGGGTGATGGACGCTGTCTGCATTGACTTTAGCGAGGCCTTTAGCAAGGTCCCGTGTGGTAGGCTGGTCCAGAATGTTCGAACAATGGGGTCCAGGGGGACATAGCCAATTGGATACAAAATTGGCTTGGTGACAGGAGGCAGAGGCTGGTGGTGGAGGTTATTTTTCAGATTGGCGGCCGGTGACCAGTGGTGTGCCGCAGGGACCAGCGCCGTGCCCTCTGTTGTTTGTCATATATATTAATGACTTGGATGTGAATGTAGGGGGGATGATCAGTAAGTTTGCAAATGGCACCAAAATTGGTCATATCGTGGACAGAGAAGAAGGTTGTCTCAGGTTACAACAGGATATAGATCAACTGGGAAAGTGGCAAGGGATTGGCAAATGGAATTTAACACAGATAAGTGCGAAGTGATGCATTTTGGGAAGTTAAACTAGGGCAGGACATATACAGTGAATGGCAGAGCCCTGGGAAGTGTTGTTAGTCTCTACCTTGGGGTGCAAGTACATAGTTCCCTAAAAGTGGCAAAACAGGTAGACAGGCTGGTGAAGAAGGCGTTTGGCATGCTTGCCTTCATCGGCTGAGGCATTGAATTCAAGAGCTGGGACATCATGTTGCAGTTGTACATAGCGTTGGTTAGGCCGCATTTGGAGTACTGTGTGCAGTTCTGGTCGCCACAGTAAAGGAAAGAAGTGATGAACCTGGAGAGGTACTTGAATTTGAAAGGCAAAGAGGAATATGGAATTAGTGCAGACAGGTGGGATTAGTATAGAGGGGCATTATGGTCAGTATCGACGCGATGGGCCGAAGGGCCTGTTTCAATGCCGTACGACTCTATGACTCTAAAGACCATTTGATCCACCTTCAATTCCAATATCCAGTAAAACTCCATGATGTTTCCGCACAATACAGTATTCAGTAGTTTCTCACATGGTCCTGGGTTTCTGTTCCAGTATCCAGAGGAAGTCTATAGCTTGATGATTTTTTGTGTGAAGAACTTCCTGAAATCTGACCCACTGTCATGGTTTGGTCTGAAATAGTGCCCAGTATGTTCACTGTCATTGCCTTTTTACATCGGACAATACATCTTTCAGTCACTCCTTTCATTGCTGAAAAAACCAGGTTTTTCCAGTTTTCCTTCACAACTTGTTCTTAGTGCCCAGAGATCTTCTGGCTGTTCTCTAAACTGGTTCCTTTTCTACTCAGGATCAGAACTAGAGTGAGTGAGTGCTCAGTTTGAGCATTGCTCCTTCATTTTCATTCCAATGTTGTAAGTACATGACTCTGTATTAAATTTATTTGGTTTAATATTACTGCACCGTGATCTTGACAACTGGCCAGTGGGTTCTCTAACACTTTGGGATTATGTTTGACAATTACATCACCATTTCTGAAGTAAACATGTTTTCATAGCAACATCTTTGAAGAGCTATCCAATTAGTCCTGCTCTTTCCCCATAACCCTGCAATCTTTTCCCATTCAAGTATTTATCCAGTTCCCTTTTATTATTGAATCTGCCCTTTCAGGCAATGCCTTCCAGATCACAACATCTTGCTGTATAAAAGGTGACCTCATGCTACCTCTGGTTCTTTTGCCAATGATCTTAAATCTGTGTCCTCTGGTTACTAAACATTCACCCACTGGTAACAGTTTCTCCTTATTTAATCTATCAAAACCCTTCATGATTTTGAACGCCTTGATCAAATTTCCTCTTAAACTTCTCTGCTCCAAGGACAAGCCAGCTTTTCTTGACTCTCCAAGTAACTGACATCACCTGGGGTAGGTGGGACCTCTACAAACAGGATGGTCTTCACCTGAACCAGAGGGGTACCAATATCCTGGGGGGGAGATTTGTTAGTGCTCTTCGGGGGGGTTTAAACTAAATCAGCAGGGGAATGGGAACCTAAATTGTAGTTCCAGTGTACAGGCTGTTGAGAGTAGTGAGGTAGGGGATAAGGTTACAGGGACGCAAGAGGGCACTGGCAAGCAAGAACTTGGTTTAAAGTGTGTCTACTTCAACGCCAGGAGCATCCGGAATAAGGTGGGTGAGCTTGCAGCATGGGTTGGTACCTGGGATCCTGATGTTGTGGCCATTTCGGAGACATGGGTAGAGCAGGGGCAGGAATGGATGTTGCAGGTTCCGGGATTTAGATGTTTCAGAAAGAACAGAGAAGAGGGTAAAAGAGGGGGGGGTGTGGCATTGTGAATCAAGGAAAGTATTACAGCGGCAGAAAGGACGTTTGAGGACTCGTCTACTGAGGTAGTATGGGCCGAGGTTAGAAACAGGAGAGGAGAGGTCACCCTGTTGGGAGTTTTCTATAGACCTCCGAATAGTTCCAGAGATGTAGAGGAAAGGATAGCGAAGATGATTCTCGACAGGAGCGAGAGTAACAGGGTAGTGGTTATGGGGGACTTTAACTTTCCAAATATTGACTGGAAATACTATAGTTCGAGTACTTTAGATGGGTCTGTTTTTGTCCAGTGTGTGCAGGAGGGTTTTCTGACACAGTATGTGGACAGGCCAACCAGGGGCGATGCCACATTGGATTTGGTACTGGGTAATGAACCCGGCCAGGTGTTCGATTTAGATGTAGGTGAGCACTTTGGCGATAGTGATCACAATTCGGTTAGGTTTACCTTAGCGATGGGCAGGGACAGGTATATACCGCAGGGCAAGAATTATAGCTGGGGGAAAGGAAATTATGACGCGATTAGGCAAGATTTAGGATGTGTAGGATGGGGAAGGAAACTGCAGGGGATGGGCACAAACGAAATGTGGAGCTTATTCAAGGAGCAGCTAATGCGTGTCCTTGATAAGTATGTACCTGTCAGGCAGGGAGGAAGTTGTCGAGCGAGGGAGCCGTGGTTTACTCAAGAAGTTGAAGCGCTTGTCAAGAGGAAGAGGGAGGCTTATGTTAGGATGAGACGTGAAGGCTCAGTTAGGGCGCTTGAGAGTTACAAGCTAGCCAGGAAGGATCTAAAGGGAGGGCTAAGAAGAGCAAGGAGAGGACACGAGAAGTCATTGGCGGATAGGATCAAAGAAAACCCTAAGGCTTTCTATAGGTATATCAGCAATAAACGAATGATAAGAGTTAGAACAGGGCCAATCAAGGATAGTAGTGGAAAGTTGTGTGCGGAATCAGAGGAGATAGGGGAAGCGTTAAATGAATATTTTTCGTCAGTATTTACAGTAGAGAAAGAAAATGTTGTCGAGGAGAATACTGAGATACAGACTACTAGGCTAGATGGGATTGAGGTTCACAAGGAGGAGGTGTTAGCAATTTTGGAAAGAGTGAAAATAGATAAGTCCCCTGGGCCAGATGGGATTTATCCTAGGATTCTCTGGGAAGCCAGGGAGGAGATTGCAGAGCCGTTGTTGTTGATCTTTAAGTCGTCATTGTCGACAGGAGTAGTGCCGGAGGACTGGAGGATAGCAAATGTTGTCCCCTTGTTCAAGAAGGGGAGTAGAGACAGCCCTGGTAATTATAGACCTGTGAGCCTTACTTCGGTTGTGGGTAAAATGTTGGAAAAGGTTATAAGAGACAGGATTTATAATCATCTTGAAAAGAATAAGTTCATTTGCGATAGTCAGCACGGTTTTGTGAAAGGTAGGTCGTGCCTCACAAACCTTATTGAGTTTTTCGAGAAGGTGACCAAACAGGTGGATGAGGGTAAAGCCGTGGATGTGGTGTATATGGATTTCAGTAAGGCGTTTGATAAGATTCCCCACGGTAGGCTATTGCAGAAAATACGGAAGTATGGGGTTGAAGGTGATTTAGAGCTTTGGATCAGAAATTGGCTAGCTGAAAGAAGACAGAGGGTGGTGGTTGATGGCAAATGTTCATCCTGGAGTTTAGTTACTAGTGGTGTACCGCAAGGTTCTGTTTTGGGGCCACTGCTGTTTGTTATTTTTATAAACGACCTGGATGAGGGTGTAGAAGGGTGGGTTAGTAAATTTGCGGATGACACGAAGGTCGGTGGAGTTGTGGATAGTGTCGAAGGGTGTTGTAGGGTACAGAGGGACATAGATAGGCTGCAGAGCTGGGCTGAGAGATGGCAAATGGAGTTTAATGCGGAGAAGTGTGAGGTGATTCACTTTGGAAGGAGTAACAGCAATGCAGAGTACTGGGCTAATGGGAAGATTCTTGGTAGTGTAGATGAGCAGAGAGATCTTGGTATCCAGGTACATAAATCCCTGAAAGTTGCTACCCAGGTTAATAGGGCTGTTAAGAAGGCATATGGTGTGTTAGCCTTTATTAGTAGGGGGATCGAGTTTCAGAGCCACGGGGTCATGATGCAGCTGTACAAAACTCTGGTGAGGCCGCACCTGGAGTATTGCGTGCAGTTCTGGTCACCGCATTATAGGAAGGATGTCGAAGCTTTGGAAAGGGTGCAGAGGAGATTTACTAGGATGTTGCCTGGTATGGAAGGAAGGTCTTACGAGGAAAGGCTGAGGGACTTGGGGTTGTTTTCGTTAGAGAGAAGGAGGAGGAGAGGTGACTTAATAGAGACATACAAGATAATCAGAGGGTTAGATAGGATGGATAGTGAGAGTCTTTTTCCTCGGATGAGGATGGCAAACACGAGGGGACATAGCTTTAAGTTGAGGGGTGAAAGATATAGGACAGATGTCAGAGGTAGTTTCTTTACGCAGAGAGTAGTAGGGGCGTGGAACGCCCTGCCTGCAACAGTAGTAGACTCGCCAACTTTAAGGGCATTTAAGTGGTCATTGGATAGACATATGGATGAAAATGGAATAGTGTAGGTCAGATGATCGGCGCAACATCGAGGGCCGAAGGGCCTGTACTGCGCTGTAATGTTCTAATTCTAAAAAAAAAAAAAAAAAAATTCATTCCTGGTAGCATTCTGGTAAATTTCCTCTGCACCTTCTCTAAATGTGTGGTTTTATTCCTAAAATGTGGTGCACAGAATTGACCAGAATACTCCAGCTCAGGCCTAACCGGTGTTTCATAAATGTTTAGCAAAGTGTCCATGCTTATTTCCTCTATTCCGTTATTATTAAAGCCAAGAAACCCATATGCCTCTGTAACAGCCTTCTCAACTTGCCCTGCTATCTTCAAAACTTTGTGTACATACCTCTTCAAGTCTCACTTCCTGCATCCCCTTTAAAATTGTACCATGCCCTTCAAATTGTCAGCCCTCGTTCTTTCTACCAAAAATTAATAAACTTATACTTCAGTGCATTAAATTTCATCTGCCATGTGTCTGCCCATTTCACCAGTCTGAGTCCTGAAGTCCGTCATTATCCGAACATACAAATTGGGAGCAGAAGTAGGCCATTCGACCCCTCGAGCCTGCTCCACCGTTCCATAAGATCGTGGCTGATCTGTTGGTGTTTGGAATTCCACACTCCCATCTACCCCCAATAACCATTGATGACATTGCCCAACAAGAATCTATCGAGCTCCGCCTTAAAAATATTCAATGACACCACCTCAGTATTTTCTGAAGCAGAGAGTTTCAAAGTCGCACAACCATCTGCGATAAAAAAAAATTCTCCTCATCTCTGTCCTAAAAGGGTGACCACTAACTTTAAAACAGCCCTAGTTCTGGACTCACGCACAAGAGGAAACATCCTCTCTACATCCACCTTGTCAAGACACTTCAGGATCTTATAAACTTCAATCAAGTCTCCACTCACTCTTCTAAACGCCAGTGAAATCAAGCCCAGTCTGTCCAATATTTCCTCATAAGACAACCTTCTCATTCCAGGTATCAATCTAGTAAACCTCCTCTGAAATGTCTCCAATGCATTCACATCCTTCCTTCAATCAGGAGACCAAAACTGCACACAGTATTCGAGATGTGGTCTCACCAATATCATGAACACTGAAGCATAACATCCTTACTTTTATTCTCAATTCCTCTCATAAGCAAGGATAGCTTTCCATTAGCCTTCTTTATTACCTGCTGAACCTGCATACTAATTTTTTATGACTCATGCACGAGAAAACCTAGATCCCCTCGCACCTCAGAATTCTGAAGTCATTCTCCATTTAAATAATCCTCTGCTTTTTTATTCTTCCTGCCAAAGTGAACAACTTCACATTTTCTCACATCATGCTCCATCTTCCAGATCCTTGCCCACTCACTCAGCCTATCTGTATAACTCTCTTTCTTTTTCTTTTGGGCCTCCTTATCTCGAGAGACAATGGATACGCGCCTGGAGGTGGTCAGTGGTTTGTGAAGCAGCGCCTGGAGTGGCTATAAAGGCCAATTCTGGAGTGACAGGCTCTTCCACAGGTGCTGCAGAGAAATTTGTTTGTTGGGGCTGTTGCACAGTTGGCTCTCCCCTTGCGCCTCTGTCTTTTTTCCTGCCAACTACTAAGTCTCTTCGACTCGCCACAATTTAGCCCTGTCTTTATGGCTGCCCGCCAGCTCTGGCGAATGCTGGCAACTGACTCCCACGACTTGTGATCAATGTCACACGATTTCATGTCGCGTTTGCAGACGTCTTTATAACGGAGACATGGACGGCCGGTGGGTCTGATACCAGTGGCGAGCTCACTGTACAATGTGTCTTTGGGGATCCTGCCATCTTCCATGCGGCTCACATGGCCAAGCCATCTCAAGCGCCGCTGACTCAGTAGTGTGTATAAGCTGGGGATGTTGGCCGCTTCAAGGACTTCTGTGTTGGAGATATAGTCCTGCCACCTGATGCCAAGTATTCTCCGAAGGCAGCGAAGATGGAATGAATTGAGACGTCGCTCTTGGCTGGCATACGTTGTCCAGGCCTCGCTGCCGTAGAGCAAGGTACTGAGGACACAGGCCTGATACACTCGGACTTTTGTGTTCCGTGTCAGTGCGCCATTTTCCCACACTCTCTTGGCCAGTCTGAACATAGCAGTGGAAGCCTTACCCATGCGCTTGTTGATTTCTGCATCTAGAGACAGGTTACTGGTGATAGTTGAGCCTAGGTAGGTGAACTCTTGAACCACTTCCAGAGCGTGGTCGCCAATATTGATGGATGGAGCATTTCTGACATCCTGCCCCATGATGTTCGTTTTCTTGAGGCTGATGGTTAGGCCAAATTCATTGCAGGCAGACGCAAACCTGTCGATGAGACTCTGCAGGCATTCTTCAGTGTGAGATGTTAAAGCAGCATCGTCAGCAAAGAGGAGTTCTCTGATGAGGACTTTCCGTACTTTGGACTTCGCTCTTAGACGGGCAAGGTTGAACAACCTGCCCCCTGATCTTGTGTGGAGGAAAATTCCTTCTTCAGAGGATTTGAACGCATGTGAAAGCAGCAGGGAGAAGAAAATCCCAAAAAGTGTGGGTGCGAGAACACAGCCCTGTTTCACACCACTCAGGATAGGAAAGGGCTCTGATGAGGAGCCACCATGTTGAATTGTGCCTTTCATATTGTCATGGAATGAGGTGATGATACTTAGTAGCTTTGGTGGACATCCGATCTTTTCTAGTAGTCTGAAGAGACCACGTCTGCTGACGAGGTCAAAGGCTTTGGTGAGATCAATGAAAGCAATGTAGAGGGGCATCTGTTGTTCACGGCATTTCTCCTGTATCTGACGAAGGGAGAACAGCATGTCAATAGTCGATCTCTCTGCACGAAAGCCACACTGTGCCTCAGGGTAGACGCGCTCGGCCAGCTTCTGGAGCCTGTTCAGAGCGACTCGAGCAAAGACTTTCCCCACTATGCTGAGCAGGGAGATTCCACGGTAGTTGTTGCAGTCACCGCGGTCACCTTTGTTTTTATAGAGGGTGATGATGTTGGCATCGCGCATGTCCTGGGGTACTGCTCCCTCGTCCCAGCACAGGCATAGCAGTTCATGTAGTGCTGAGAGTATAGCAGGCTTGGCACTCTTGATTATTTCAGGGGTAATGCTGTCTCTACAACCTCCTTATGACCTTTTCACAACATACTTTCCTAACTATCTTTGTGTCATCTTCAAATGTAGCTCCTATGCCATCAGTTCCCTCATCTAAGTCATTAATATCAATTATAAAATGTTGAGGCCTCAGCACAGACCCCTGTTTTCTCCAGCCAGCCAATCTTTTTTTCTGTGCTGCTATGTTAGCCCCTACACCATGAGCTCCTACATTGCACATAAACCTTTTATGTGGCACCTTGTCAAATGCCTTCTGGAAATCCAAGTCCAGTACGTCAATGGGCTCCCCTTTATCCACAGTACATGTCACTCCTTCAATGAACTCCTACAAATTGGTTAAACATGATTTCCCTTTCACAAAACCATACTAACTATTTCCGATTACCTTGAGTTTTTGTAAGTACCCAGCTACAAACTCCTTAATGACTGATTATAACACCTTCTCCACAATGGGCAGCAAGCTAACTGGCCATTAGTTACAGGTTTTCTGCTTCCCTCACTTCCTGAAAAGAGGGGCTTTCCAGTCTGATGAGATTTCCATAATCTGGCAAATTTGGCAAAATTAACATTAACGCACCTACTCCCTCATTAGCCGCCACTTTTAAGACCCTAGGATGAAATCCATCGGGACCCAGGCCCGCAGCTCCATAAGAAAGGGGTCAGTGACATTCCAAATATCTTTGGTCAGTGCCACTTCCCTGGTGATTGTAATTTCACCAAGTTCCTCTCATCCTTCCACTTCCTGATAAACAGCTATTACTGGAATGTATTTTGTATCCTCTATAGAGAAGACAGAAGCAAAATATTAGTTCATTGCATCCGCAATTTCCTTATTCCCTATTAATAACTCCCCATTCTCACTCTCTAGAGGACCAACACTCAATTTACTTACTCTTTTCCTTTGTAAATACCTGTAGAAACTCTTGCTATCCATTTTTACATTTCTAGCTAGCTTCCTCTCATACTCTAATTTCTTTCTCCTAATTAGTCATTCTCTGCCATTCTTCATATTCTGACCAATCATCTGAACTGCCACTCATCTTTGTGCAATTACATGCTTTTTCCTTAAGTTTGATGCTTTTCTAAACTCCTTTAGTTAACCACTGATGGTAGGTCCTCTCGCTAGAATTTTTCTTTATGGCAGGAATATAATTATTCTGAGTATTCTGAAATATCCCCTTAAATGTCTGCCACTGCTTCGCTATTGATCTATCAACCCAGTTCACTTCAGCTTGCTCAGCTTTCATGCCCACATAGTTACCCTTATTCAAGTTTGAAGTACTAGTCTCAGACCCACACTTGTCTCTTTCCAACTAGATGTAAAATTCAATCATATTGTGGTTGCTTCTACTTTTACTCTGATGTCATTAATTAATCCTGTCACATTACGCAATACCAAGTCTAATATAACCTGATCTTTGGTTGGTTGCAGAGCACGCTGTGGTGCTCTGATAAACTGTCTTGAAAGCATTCTATGAACTTCTCATCCTGGCTAATATTGTCAATCTGATTTTTCCAGTTTTTATGTCGAATAAATTCACCCATGATTATTGCCGTCCCATTTTCACAAGCACCTAATATTTCTTCTGGTATACTTCATCCTGCATTGTGATTACTGCTCGGGGGCCTGTAGACACTCCCACTAGTGACTTATTTCCTGTACTATTCCTCATCTCCACCAAAACTGATTCTACATCCTGATCTCCTGAACTAAGGCCCAAGGTCCTATTATCCGATTGTTTACTACATTTCCAAGTTGTGTGTCACCTAGAAGCTTTGAAATGATGCCCTATGTATCCAACACAATGTCATTAGAACATTAGAACATTACAGCGCAGTACAGGCCCTTCGGCCTTCGATGTTGCGCCGACCTGTGAAACCATCTGACATACACTATTCCATTTTCATCCATATGACCACTTAAATGCCCTTAAAGTTGGCAAGTCTACTACTGTTGCAGGCAGGGCATTCCACGCCCCTACTACTCTCTGAGCAAAGAAACTACCTCTAACATCTGTCCAATATCTATCACCCCTCAACTTAAAGCTATGTCCCCTTGTGTTTGCCATCACCATCCGAGGAAAAAGACTCTCACTATCCACCCTATCTAACCCTCTGATTATCTTATCTGTCTCTATTAAGTCACCTCTCCTCCTCCTTCTCTCCAACAAAAACAACCCCAAGTCCCTCAGCCTTTCCTCGTAAGACCTTCCCTCCATAACAGGCAACATCCTAGTAAATCTCCTCTGCACCCTTTCCAAAGCTTCCACATCCTTGCAATAATGCGGTGACCAGAACTGCACGCAATACTCCAGGTGCGGCCTCACCAGAGTTTTGTACAGCTGCAGCATGACCTCGTGGCTCCGAAACCCGATCCCCCTACTAATAAAAGCTAACACACCATATGCCTTCTTAACAGCCCTATTAACCTGGGTAGCAACTTTCAGGGATTTATGTACCTGGACACCAAGATCTCTCTGCTCATCTACACTACCAAGAATCTTCCCATTAGCCCAGTACTCTGCATTCCTGTTACTCCTTCCAAAGTGAATCACCTCACACTTTTCCGCATTAAACTCCATTTGCCATCTCTCAGCCCAGCTGTCCAGCCTATCTATGTCCCTCTGTACCCTACAACATCTTTTGGCACTATCCACAACTCCACCGACCTTCGTGTCATCCGCAAATTTACTAACCCACCCTTCTACACCTTCTTCCAGGTCATTTATAAAAATGACAAACAGCAGTGGCCCCAAAACAGATCCTTGCGGTACACCACTAGTAACTAAACTCCAGGATGAACATTTGCCATCAACCACCACTCTGTCTTCTTTCAGCTAGCCAATTTCTGATCCAAAGCTCTAAATCACCTTCAACCCCATACTTCCGTATTTTCTGCAATAGCCTACCGTGGGGAACCTTATCAAACGCCTTACTGAAATCCATATACACCACATCCACTGCTTTACCCTCATCCACCTGTTTGGTCACCTTCTCGAAAAACTCAATAAGGTTTGTGAGGCACGACCTACCTTTCACAAAACCGTGCTGACTATCGCTAATGAACTTATTCTTTTCAAGATGATTATAAATCCTATCTCTTATAACCTTTTCCAACATTTTACCCACAACCGAAGTAAGGCTCACAGGTCTATAATTACCAGGGCCATAATTATCTTGCCCATAAATCTCCAGTAATCTCCTTTCAGGCTCACGTGCACCTTTTCCCTTTACAATCTACTCAATGGCCTTCTAAACATCTGCTAAAACAGCAGGAAGAGGAAGGTGAGGCAACACATGAGGTCAAGCATCTCACAATGGATTCCACGATCATTATTATTATTATTAGAATCATATTAAGCAAATAGCATATCTGCAGTGTATACACACTGAAAACAGACTGCAGATGAAGATGTAATGAAGATATCAGACACAGTGCCACATTATCAGACCTCCAGAAATAAAACAGTCAAAATGTAAAGACATCGGTAGCTCAGGTTTTGCAGCAGTATTCACCCCAAATCAGCCAAATTACATTCAGTGCAAAATAGCATTTGCATGATCCTTTGTGTTAGCTTAAAAATATTACGCTAGATACTGGTAATGTCCACAAAACTGTCCACGTTTCCAGATCTAATCCATCACCATGGCAAATTTTTACCAATTGTGCCTATTTATGAGCCTTCAAGGAAGCTCCTAAAATTAAGCTGTTTTGTTTGGGCACAAGGACACTAATAGGCATGTTTTTAAAAATTTCAACATTCCGATTTTATTACTAAGAAACTGACTATTTTACACCAATGTAACTATTAAACAGTTCTGTACAGCTTTTCAAATTCATTTTCATTATTTAAAATACGCCTACACAAACTTAGATTTCAAATGCTTATTTTTTGTGTTAAATCTATTTTCAACTGTATTAATAAAGCTGCACAAGGTTATCACTCTTAAATATATCAAGAAATATCTTTAATTCACTCCAAAATGCTGACCGATCGTGCTGGTTCATGGCAGATTTTATTTTCAGAGACATTCAAATGAGTTTGAACAAAACTTGAGGAAAAGAAGCATTTCTCGAAACTAGCACAATTTGCACCCACATCGCAGAAACACTTCACCAATGACACAACAATGAACAGATATCAGTGACTTATTAGTAACTTACTGGGCACTCCAATGGCACCAAGCACAGGACAGTAAATGATCTCAACATCAGCGAGTGTCGGTATTAAATTGAACAAATATTTCATGCTCAGTTTAAAGCAAGAACTCCAACTTTAACTGAAACTGTGATCATCTAAAGGAGCCTTTATACATACACAACAAATCGTCCAGGGACATAATTAGGTTGGGTGATCACTGATATTGCTTACAGTCATTTGAACAAACAGATCTGAGAGAGGCAAACAGCATTAGCAACGAGTAGTTCAGAAGTAGGAGGGATAAGATAGGGTTTGGGGGGGGTAGGGGGTGGTGCATAGAGGAACATGCGATATCTAAAGTGCGTCCGGAGTGCAGGTGTGTACGTACCTGCAGCGTGGTCAATGAGATTGGAGGGCTGCAGGCACAAGTAACTACATGGGATTATGGCAAAGTGGCAATAATGGAAAAGATATACTAACACTTTCAATTTGTCTGACTGTCTTTTTGCGAACCGTACACCCGAATGAGTAACTCCACCACACCCCTAACATCTACTTAAATAATAAACTTTGATTCATGTTCTGTTTATGCTCATCAAATAGAGGAATATGTATATTCAGCAATCAGTTTAATTCTAGTCATTGAACGTCAGCATTAGGCCTGCTGAGGTCAGGTGTTTTAGAGGGAGTTGAGCCTGAAAATGGACTTTATTCTGCTTCAACCTTCAAAGACCACCACAACTGTTCCAAAGTAATATAGTATTATTATCATTATTACTTTTATCAACATGAAAAAAGGAAATCAAAGAAATGTGACCAGTTTGGGAGCAAGAAGGGAATCTGCTTTCGGGCAAAGAACATGGATGAAGTAATAAGTACTTTATTAATCTGTCCTCAGAAAACAAGAAGATGCTGCTGCCAAAGTCCGAGAATAATGGGGTGGGAGGAGAGAAATTGGATATGGTAAACTGGACGAAAAGAATAAGAACATAAGAAATAAGAGCAGGAGTAGGCCATTCGGCGCCTCGAACCTGCTTCACCATTCAAGAAGATCATGCATGATCTAATTTTTGCCTCAACTCCACTTTTCTACCTGCCCCCCATAACCTTTGCTTCCCTTGTCAATCGAAAATCTGTCTAAGGCAGCCTTGAACATATTCAATGACCCAATCTCCACTGCTCACTGTGGAAGAGAATTCCAAGCACTAATGACCCTCTTGGAGAAGAAATTCCTCCTCATCGCCATATTAAATGGGAGTCCCCTAATTTGTAAATTGTGCCCTCTAGTCCTAGATTCTCCCACAAAGGGAAACATCCTCTCTGCATCTACCCTGTCCAGCCCCTTCAGAATCTTGTATGGTTCAGTAAGATCACCACTCGATCTTCTAAACCCCAATGACCTTTGGCCTAACCTGTTCAACCTGTCCTCGTAAGCCAAACCCTTCATCCCAGGAACAGTAGTGTGAACCTCTCTGGTCTGCTTCCAATGCAAGTATGTCCCTCCTTAAATAAGGTGACTTACACAGTACTCTAGGTACGTTCTCACAAATGCCCCTTTGAGTTGTAGCAAGATGTCCCTACTTTTATACTCCTCTTGCAATAAGGGGAATTTCCCATTTGCATTCGCAACTACTTGCTATTTCTACATTTGATTTTTTGTGATTCATGTACAAGGACCTCCAGGGTCCCTCTGTACCTGAGCATACTGCAGTCTCTCTCCATTGAAATAATATTCTGCTTTTCTATTTTTCATGCCAAAGAGGACAAACTCACATTTTTCCACATTATACTCCATCTGCAATTTTTTTCACATTCACTTAACCTATTGTTACGACCGGCTGCTCCAGTCAAAGCCCCCAATCAAAATATGCAACTCTGATTGTGCTGGGAGAAACACACTGTTAATTCAGTCCCGCCCCTCCACAGATCGCCTCACATATCATCTTAAACTTTCCAAAACAAAGAAAGACCCAACCAAATTGTACCATCTATTAACCCCCAAATGAGGCTAACCAAACCAGGTGTCTTCAAATCAACACATTAACCGTTTAATTTGAAAAAACTAAATTCTTAAATGCTACAAAGACATAAACAACATTTAAAATAGAAAAGAATTAGAGTCCTTTCAGATTTACGCTCCTACCGGAGGTGAAAAAAGTCCAAGCAATGTTCCAGGCTCCGATGAGGAAAGGAAAACAGTCCAACACCCAAAGTTTCAAACTCCTCCTTCCTCCAGCGATGACCACAGTAGATCAGCAACTTGCAACCACTTTCAATAGAATCAATCTGCCTTTAGAATTTTTGAGGGATAATAGATTGTCACAGTCCAGCGTCCCTTCCTTCAGTTCAAATTATCAGAGATCTCTGTTTTGGCTTGAAGTTTTAGAATTTTAATTAAGAATAATAAATAAACAGACTAAATTCTCTTCCTTCAGTTTAAATGGTCTGAGAGTGCTCCTTTCAGGTGCTAACACACAGCTGTCTGTCTGTGTCCTCTCTTCGAACAATCTGTTTGCACTATAAGCCAGTTCAAAATTAAACTGTAACGAATGCACAGTCCGAGTGATGTATCCAAGGTAACGAGAATGCATTCTTTGACTCAGTCTTTAGAGCATGCTGCCTGAAAGCAGTCCAGCTCTTTTTCCAGCCTTAAAGGCTCACCGCATTCTTCCTGGAAAAACAGCTACAGGATCATAACACTATCGATATCCCTTTGCAGACATTTTGTATCCTCCTCACAATTTGCTTTCCTTGCTACATTCATATCATCAGCAAATATGGCTGCAATACAGTCAGTTCCTTCTGTCAAGTCATTAATGTAAATAGTAAATAGTTGAGGCCCCAGTCACTGATCTCTGTGACACTCCACTAATTATAGTTTGTCATCCTGAAAATGACACATATATCTCGACACTCTGTTTCCTGTTAGTTAACCAGTCCTCTATCCATGCTAACAACAGGAGTTCTTACCTTGTGTGGCAACCTGTGGGATGCTTTTTGTAAATCCAAATACACGGCATCTACAGGTTCCCCTTTATCCACCTCAAAGAACTCTAATAAATTTGTCAAACACAATTTTCCTTTCACAAAACCATATTGACTCTGCCTGATTGTATTGTAAATTTCTAGCTGTCATGGTACTCCCTCTTTACAAAAGGATTCTAGCATTTCCCCAATGATAGATGTTAGGCTAACTGGCCGAAACTTTCCAGCTTTCTGACTCCTTCCTTTCTGAACAGAGGTGTTACATTTGACATTTGCCAATTCATTGGGAGCTTTCCAGAACCTAGGGAGTTTTCAATTATTACAAGCAGTGCATCTACTATCTCTGCAGTCACGTCCTTGAAGACACTTGGATGTGGGCCATCAGGTCCAGGGGTATTGTTAGCCATTAATCCCATTCGTATTCCCATTACTTCATCTCTAGTGATGTGATAGTTTGAAGTTCCTCCCTCCCTTTTGCCTTCTGATTTTCTGCTATTCTTGAGATGCTTTTTGTGTCTTCTCCGATGAAGACAGTTACAAAATACTTGTTCAAAGCCTCTGCTATTTTCTCATTTCCCATTATTAATTCCACAGTTTCACCCTCTAATAGATCAATGCTCACTTTAGCAACTCTTTTCCTTTTTATATATTTGTAGAAGCTTTTACTGTCCGTTTTTATGTTTCTTACTTGCTTTTTCTCATCCGTCAGTTTCTCCATCCTCATTATTTTTTTAGTCATCCTTTGCTGGTTTCTAAAATTTTCACTATCTTATGGCGGACCATTAATGTTTGCAGCATTGCATGACTTTACTTTCAATTTAATACCACCCTTAACTTCCTTAGCCACGGATAGTGCATACTTTCGGTAGAGTCATTCTTTCTCAATAGAATGTATCTTTGTATAGAGTTATGGAATATCTCCTTTAACATCTGCCACTGCTTTGCTACTGTCTTACCTTTTAACCTATTTTCCCAGTCCACTTTAGCCAATTCAGTCTTCATACCCTTGTAATTGCCTTGATTTATGTTGATGATGCGAGTTATGGCTGACATTTCTCTCTCAAACCCAATGTGTAATTCCATCATATTATGATCACTCCTGCCTACAAGATCCTTTACTAGGAGGTCTCTAATTACACATACAAAAATAGGAATTAGGAGCAGGAGTAAGCCACTCTGCCCCTTGAGCCTGCTCTGCCATTCAACAAGATCATGGCTGATCTGATTGTAACCTCGACTCCACATTCCCACCTACCCCCAATAACCTTCCACCTCCTTACTTATCAAGAATCAATCTACCTCTGCCTAAAAAACTTTCAAAAACTCTGCTTCCACTGCCTTTTGAGGAAGAGAGTCCCAAAGGCTCATGACCCTCAGAGAAAAAAAAAATCTTCTCACCTCTGTCTTAAATGGGACAACACTTATTTTTAAACAGTGACCCCTAGTTCTAGATTCCCCACAAGGGGAAACATTCTTTCTGCATCCACCCTGTCAAAACCCCTCAGGATCCTATATAGTTCCATCAAGTTGCCTCTTACTCTTCCAAACTCCAGTGGATATAAGCCGAGCCTTTCCAACCTTTCCTCATTAGGCAACCTGCCCATTCCAGGTATTTGTCTAGTAAACCTTCTTGAACTGCTTCCAATGCATTTACATTCTTCCTTAAATAAGGAGACCAGCACTATGCACAGTACTCCAAATGTGGTCTCACCAATGCCCTGTATAATTGAAGCATAACCTCCCTACTTTTGCTTTCAATTGCTCTTGCAATAAACGATAACATTCTATTAGCTTTCCTAATTACTTGCTGCACCTGCATACTGACCTTTTGTAATTCATGCACTCGGGCACCCAGATCCCTCTGCTTCTCAGGGTTCTGCAATCTCTCACACTTTAGATAATATGCTTCTTTGTTATTCTTCCTGCAAAAATGGACAATTTCACATTTTCCCACATGATACTCCATTTGCCAGATCTTTGACCACTCACAGAACCAATCTGTATCCCTTTGTAGCCTCCTTATGTCCTCTTCATAACTTACTTTCCTACCTATCTTTGTGTCAGCAGCAAATTTAGCAACCATACCTTCAGTACCTTCATTCACGTCATTAATATAAATGTAAAAAGTTGAGGCCCCAGCACTGATCCCTGCGGCATACCACTCATTACATCTGAACAACCAGAAAATGAACCATTTATGCCTACACACTGTTTCCTGTTTGCTAGCGAATCATCTATCCATGCCAATATGTTACCCGCTGCACCATGAGCTTTTATTTTCTGCAAGAACCTATAATGTGGCACCTTATCAAATGCCTTCTCGAAATCTAAGGGCAGTACATCCACGGATTCCCCTTTATCCACAGCACATGCTACTTCTTCAAAGCACTCCAATAAATTGTTTAAACATGATTTCCCTTTCACAAAACCATGTTGATTCTGCCTGATTGCCTTGAATTTTTCTCTGTACCCTGCTGAATCGTCTTTAATAATAGTTTCTTATATTTTCCCTAAAACAGTCGTTAAGCTAACAGGCCTGCTTTTTGTCTCCCCCCACTTTTTGAATAAAGGAGTTACATTGGCTGTTTTGCAATCTAATGGAACCTTTCCTGAATATAGGGAATTTTGGAAAATTAAAACCAACACATCAACTATCTCACAGGCCACTTCTTTTAGGACCCTAGAATGAAGTCCATCAGGTCCTGGGGACTTGTTAGCCCACAGCACCAACAATTTGCTCAGTGCCACTTTCTGGTGATTGTAATTTTCTTGAGTTCCTCCCTCCCTTCCATTTCCTGATTTTCAGCAATTTCTGAGATGTTACTTGTATCCTCTATAGTGAAGACCAATGCAAAATCCTTGTTCAATTCATCTGCCATCTCCTTATTTTCTCTTACTCGTTCCCCAGATTCACTTTCTATTGGACCAATGTCACTTTGTTAACTCTTTTCTTTGAGAAATATCTATAGAAACTCTGGCTATCTATCTTTATATTTCTAGCTAGCCTTCTCTCATACTCTATATTTTTCCCTCCTTATCAATCTTTTAGTCATTCTTTGCTGTTCTTTATATTCTGCCCATTCATCTGACGTTCCACCCATCTTTGTGCAATTACATGCTATTTCTTTAAGTTTGATGCTCTCTAATTTTTTTAGTTAACCATGGATAATGGGTCCTCACCTTGGAATTTTTCATTCTCGTCGCAATGTTTCTATTCTGTGTATTCTGAACTATCCCCTTAAATGTCTGCCATTCCATCTCTGCGACTTATCCCTTAACCGAATTTGCCAGTTCACTTTAGCTAGCTCTGCTTTTACGCTCTCAAAATTGCTCTTATTTACGCTTAAAATACTAGTCTTGGGCCCATTCTTCTCTCCCTCAAACTGAATGCAAATTTCAATCATCGTATAACCGTTGCTACCTCGTGCCATCTTCACTATGAGGTCATCAATTAATCCTATCTCATTGCACAATACCAGGTCCAGTGTAGCCTGCGAACTGGTTGGATCTATACTGTGCTGTTCTAAGAAACTAACCCCCAAAACATTCATAAGATCATAAGAACTAGGAGCAGGAGTAGGCCGTCCGGCCCCTCGAGCCTGCTCCGCCATTCAATAAGATCATGGCTGATCTTTTAGTGGACTCAGATCCACTTACCCGCATTTTCACCGTATCCCTTAATTCCTTTATTGTTCAAAACCTTAGCTTTAAAAACGTTTACTGAAGAAGCGTCAACTGCTTCACTGGGCAAGGAATTCCATAGATTAACAACCCTCTGGGTGAAGAATTTCCTTCTTAATTCAGTCCTAAATCTGCTCCCTCTAATCTTGAGGTTATGCCCTCTTGTCCTAGCTTCAACTGTCAGTGGAAACATCCTCTCTACTTGTATCTTATCTATTCCCTTCATAATTTTATATGTTTCTATAAGATCCCCCCTCATTCTTCTGAATTCCAATGAATATAATCCCAATCTACTCAGTCTCTCCTCATAAGCCAACCCCCTCAACTCCGGAATCAACCTAGTGAACCTCCTCTGCACCCTCTCCAGTGCCAGTACATCCTTTCTCAAGTAAGGAGACCAAAACTGCACACAGTACTCCAGGTGCGGCCTCACCAGTACCTTATACAGCTGCAACATAACCTCTCTGCTTTTAAACTCAATCCCTTTAGCAATGAAGGACAACATTCCATTTGCCTTCCTAATTACTTGCTGTACCTGCAGACCAACCTTCTGCGATTCATGTACAAGGACACCCAGGTCCCTCTGCATAGCAGCATGCTGCAACCTTTTACCATTCAAGTAATAATCCTTTTTACTGTTACTCCTACCGAAATGAATGACTTCACATTTATTAACATTGTATTCCATCTGCCAGACCTTGGCTACCTTTGCCCATCTGGTTTTTCCAGTCTAGAAGTAGATTAAAATCTCCCAGGAATATCGCTGTACCTTTCTGACATCCTGTCTTTTTACATAATACCAGGCCTAAATAGCCTGGACCCTGGTAGGTTCCAGAACTTATTGTTCTAAGAAACCGTCCTAAATACGCTCCATGAACTCCTCCTCCAGGCTTTCTTTGCCAAATTTCTTTGTCCAATCGATGTGAAGATAAAAGTCACGCACGATTATCGCTGTAACTTTCTTGCAAGTCCCCAATATTTCTTGTGTAGTCTCTGCCCTACTTCGTAGCTACTGTTAGGGGGCTTATAAACTACTCTCACCAGTGACTTCTTTCCTTTGCTTCTTCTTATCTCTACCTAAACTGATTCTACTCCAAGAACTTCTGAATCAAGATCACAGTTGTATCATTTATTAACAGACCTATGCCAACTCCTTTTCCTTTTCCCCCATCCTTCCGAAATGCCAAATATCCTGGAATATTCAGGTCCCATGCTAATATATCACCCCCAACGTTTTAGAGAGCGCCTTATCAAATGCCTTTTGGAAATCCAAATGCACTCCATCTACTGGTTTCCCTTTATCCACCCTGCTTGTTACATCCTCAAAGAACACTAATAAATTTGTCAAACACGATTTCCCTTTCACAAAACCATATTGACTCTGCCTGATGCTACTGCGATTTTCTAGTTGTCCTTCTACTTCCTTAATAATAGATTCTAGCATTTCCCAATGCTAGACATTAGGATAACTGGCCGATATTTTCCAGCTTTCTGTCTCCCTCCTTTCTTGAACAGAGGTGTTACATTGGCATTTCTTCCAATCCATTGAGACCGATGGTGAGGGAGTCCAGAACAATGGGTCATAGTCTAAGGATACGGGGTCAACCTTTCAGGACTGAGATGCGGAGAAATGTATTCACCCAGAGAGTGGTGAACCTGTTGAATTTGCTACCACAGAAAGCATTTGAGGCCAAAATGTTGAATGTTTTCAAGAAGGAGTTAGATATAGCTCTTGGGGCGAAATGGATCAAAGGATATGGGGGGAAAGCGGGAACAGGATACTGAGTTGGATGATCAGCCATGATCATTATGAATGGCGGAACAGGCTCAAAGGGCCGAATGGTCTACTCCTGCTCCTATTGTCTATGTTTCTATGTTTCCAGAATCTAGGGTATTTTGGAAGATTGAAACCAATGCATCCGCTATCTCTGCAGTCATTCCCTTTAATACCCTGAGATGTTGGCCATCAGCTCCAAGGGACTTGTTAGCCTTTAGTCCCATTAGTGTTCTCATTACGTTTTTGCTGGTGACAGTGATTGTTTAAAGATCCTCCCTCCCCAGCTATCATATCATACTCATTTACTTCTATTTGTGCTATCAATTCATTCATCTTGTTATAAATTCTGTGTGCATTCAAATAAGGAGCCTTTAATTCTGTCTTCTAACCTTTTTTCACAACTCTGACCTTATTTGCTGGTGCAAAGGAGGTCAAAGAAGAAGAAACCTAAACTGTAATTCCATTACCGCCTATGGATGCATGACACACCCATGCTAGCATGCACACGCGATACATACACGCAGATAGAGACAGAAAGAAAACAGAAGAAATAAAGTGGAAAAGTTTAAGGCAACACCTGAGGAGGTTTTTTGTGTTACAATTGTTCGAGCTCACTGTAGTGTCCTTTTATTGCAGGTAGATATTGCTTTTCGTTGGGGCCTAGTATTCTTCTTAAACCTTGTTCACTGTAAGAGACTTTTCTCTCTTGGGGTTCATGTGTCTTCAATGAATTTGGAGTTCCGTGAGAAAGAGATGGGAGCAGGTAAACAGGAGGGTCTGTGACGAGCCAGCCAGGAGAGAACTTCTCAGTCCAGGAGCCTTTTGCTTTCTGCCCAAACTGTTTGTACAATTTCAAAAAACTCAGCAGGTTAGTCATGTGACTAACTGGTTTGACAATGTCCATTTGTATATTCGTCCATCTTAGCAGTCATCCTGGAATGGGAGCTCCCCCACCTTCAACGTCTGGTGATCAAAAGTCCATTGTGTTTGAATGTGTCAGGGAATGGTTTCTTTGTCCTTTCAAACATTGCCCATTCATATGCAAATGTCTTTCCAGCCACGGCTGATCTGTTTAACAAATCCTTTCTTCACTCCAGTAACAGTTTAAAATCAATGTTCATGACAAAATTAATGTGCCTCATTTTTGGCAGGTGGGGGACCAGCATGACACCTCCACACCCAGCGGAGTGAAATGTGATTTGAGAAAAGAGCATTTCATTTAAAGGGCCGTGAGAAACTTAGTAAAATCACACCGTTTTTGGCATCCCAATAAACATGTGGTTCTTTTCTGGGGAAGTTTCTCTTCCATTTCCCCATTTCCGTGGTTGCCTAGGGTCTTTGTTCCTGCTGAGGTAGATGCAGGTTGATGTTATTAAATGAAGGGAGCCTCACTGCAGGCTTGTGAGGGGGGTGGGGGTGCAGTGGATGGTGGGGGAGGGTCCTCCTCCATAGGCAATCTGTGGCCCACAATGGGCCTCCTCTGCTAATCCCACCCCAACTTCAAAGATCACCAGCCCCCATCTTACCAGCGCCTACTGGACTGGCCCCATCGACTCTGCCTCACGTACCTGGGGTCCAGAGCTTCAGCGGTGGACCCAGTATCGGGCCTCTTGTGCTACCAGCTATGGCAACCACTCCCAGTGGCGCCCTGACTGGCCAGCAGCTCTTGGAGGCTGGATCCTCGTCCTTAAAAGGAAGAGGGCCGTGGCATTGGGCAGTTAACTGCCTGAACGCCGTTAAATTGAGTCGGTAGGTCTCCAAAGGGCCAAGGTCGTGGTCTCCTTGCCTTTTCAGCCTGGCATCCGGTACTCTGCTGGCTCCACAAAGTTAAGCCCTGAGAGTGCAGTGTATTCACTGGCATTTTCCTTTGATCTGAATGCTCGAGGTATGGAAAAGACTTTGGGTTTGTTACAGTCTCGGTGTGAAGTTCAGTGGATGAATAATAGACCTGAAGAAGATAATCATGATAAATAACATCCTGTTTCTTTTGAGATGTTGAACTTAGACCTATTCTGCATATTTAGATGTATATAAAATATCCTATATTTGTTTGTGAAGTTCTCCCTGGGTCCTGGTGTTAAAATCAACCGGCTAATGGAATGCTGGACTTTACATCTAGTGGACAAGAATACAAGAGTGTGGTTGATAGAGAGAAACTATATTCACTTGTTGAGGAGTCTAGTACTAGGGGGCACAATCAAAAAATTAGAGCCAGACCTTTCAGGAGTAAACTAGGAAACATTTCTTCTCACAAAATGAGGTGAACGTTTGGGGAGGAATTTCTGAAATGTGTTCAGGAGAACTTCCTTGATCAGTATTTTTAAAATTCATTCCTGGAATGTGGACATCTCTGGCGGGGACAGCATTTACTGCCCATCCCTAATTGCCCTTGAGAAGGTGGTGAGCTGCCTTCTTGAACCGCTGCAGTCCATGTGGGGCAGGTAGACCCACAGTGCTGTTCGGAAGGGAGTTCTGGGATTTTGACCCAGCAACAGTGAAGGAACAGCGATATAGTTCCAAGTCAGGATGGTGTGTGGCTTGGAGGGGAACTTGCAGGTGGTGGTGTTCCCATTTATCTGCTGCACTTTTTCTTCTAGATGGTAGAGGTCGTAGGATTGGAAGATGCTGTCTAATGAGCCTTGGTGAGTTGCTGCAGTGCATCTTGTAGATGGTACACACTGCTGCCACTGTGCGTCAGTGCTGGAGGGAGTCAGTGTTTGTAGATGGAGTGCCAATCAAGCGATGTGCTTTGTTCTGGATGGTGCCGAGCTTCCTGAGTGTTTTTGGAGCTTTTCCCATCCAGGCAACTGGAGAGTATTCCATCACATTCCTGACTTGTGCCTTGTAGATGGTGGACAGACTTTGGGGAGTCGAGAGGTGAGTTACTCACCACAGGATTCCTAGCCTCTGACCTGCTCTTGGAGCCACGGTATTTATATATGGCTACTCCAGTTCAGTTTCCAGTCAATGGTAACCCCCAGGTTGTTGATAGTGGGGGATTCAGTGAGGGGGCCCAGCCAGAAAGGAGGCATTGCTGGATCTGGTTCTGCAGAATGAAGTCGGCCAAGTGGACAAGTGTCTGTAGGAAGCACTTGGGTAAGAGTGATCATTGTATCAAAGTTTAGACTAGTAATGCAGAAAAGCAGGGAAGAATATAAGGTCGAATGTCCAGATTGGAAGAGGGCTAATTTCAATACCATGAGGAGGGATCTAGCCAGGATAAAATAAAACCAAAGACTGACAGGAAAACTGCAACAGAACAATGGGTTATCTTTAAGGAAGGCGTACCTCAGGTATAGGCTAGGTACATTCAAACAAGGGCAAAAAATAGGGGACAGATTTGTAAGAGCTTTTATAAGTATATAAAAAGGAAGAGAATAGCTAAAGTAAACAGAGACAGGAGAAACTAGCATGGGGAATGAGGAAATGGCAGAGACAAAAACAAATATTTTGTGTCTGTATTCACAGTAGAAGATACAAGTTCCATGCCAGAAATAGAAGGTAACCAAGGGGCTTAGAAGAGTGAGGAAATTAATATCAGCAGAGAAAAATTATTGGGACTGAAATCTGGCAAATCCCTGGGACCCAATGGCCAAAATGGCCAACATCCTAGGGATGCAGAGATAGTGTGTGCCAGCTATGATTTTCCAAAATTCTTTAGATTCAGGAATGGTCCATCAGATTGGAAGTTAGCAAATGTTACACCACTTTTCAAGAAAGGAGGGAGAGAGATAAAACCATGAACTGCATGAACCATAAACTACAGGCCAGTTAAACTCACATAAGTTGTTGGAAAAATGCTTGAATCTATTATTAAGGAAATCTTAATAATGCACTTGAAAAGCACAGTATTATTAGAACAAGTCAGCGTGGTTTTACTAAAGGAAAAGCCTGTTTGCCAAATTTATTAGAGTTTTTTGAGAATGTGCCTCATAGGGCAGATAACGGGGAACCAGTAAATGTCGTATACCTAGATTTCCAAAAGGCATTCGATTAGGTACCACACAAAATGTTAATAGGTAACAAACGGACTCATGGAGTTGGGGTAATATATTAGCCTGAATAGAGTATTGGGTTACAGACAGGAAGCAAAGAGTGAGCATAAACAGGACATTTTCAAGTTTGCAGGCCGCAAGGATCAGTGCTGGAGCCTCAGCAATTTACTGAGATGATTTTGATGAAGAGATCGAGACTAATGTGTCTAAGTTGCTGATGATACAAAGGTATGTGGAAAAGTAGACTGCGGGGAGGACACAGAGAGGGTGCAAAGAGATATAGGTCAGAAAGTTACCTTTCCCAGCGGATCCACAGTCCCGGATGTGGAAGTGGGTTCCGCAGTCACTCCTGCTCCGTGCTCTGTGCTCAGCTGCCACCGCAATTCAGCGCGAAGTGTCCAATTGGCGGCTCAGCGGCGTATGTTTGACAGAAAAGGACATGCATGGGCAGGAGGGTGAGCATTGGTGGGGGCAGGGTTAGAGCCGGAAGAGGGTGCTCAAAACAGGCTTCAACAACCTCAGTGGCTCAGAGAGGCTTACTGCAGCAAGGAGGAAGTTTAAGGAGCAGCATATTAGAAAAAGGAATATCGCTGACTCAGGGTGAAAGGAGTGCCACAGGAATTAAAGGGGCACCACCCTTTCAGTAAATATTAATATACCTGAAACATACCAGAACCCGCTTGAGGCAATGGCAAAGAGATGCAACCACATGGCACCCAGGTTCTCTGAAGACTCCACACCCAGGTTCTCTGAAGACTCAATGCATGTCCTGCTCCAAGCGGCAGAGGCAAGGCGGGAGGTCCTCTTCCCAGCAGAAGGCAGGAGGAGGCCTCCCCAAGTCACCAAGAAGGCATGGCTGGAGGTAGTGGAGGAGGTCAGCAGCCATGGGGTAGTGAGGAGGACATGGATGCAGTGCCGCAAGCAGGTCAATGCTTCTGCACACTGCCAGGGTGAGGGGCATTCCGCAGTCATTGCAGCTTTTAAATGACACGGGAGGGTCACTGTGTGCTGATGCTACAAAGTCAAACCCATCCATCTGCAGTGAATTTTGCAGCCCTGTCGTGCACCGTGTACTGGACACATCTGAGACGCACAATGGTCCAGAGGTGTGCCAATCATGTACTTCAATGGCATTGTTTCCAGATGCAGCATGCAGCACGAGGAGTGAGTGGGTGCTCTTGCAAGTCAAGGGTCTGAACTAATTGCCATGAACTAATTGTGTTTCGACAGAATAAAGAACAGAATGCTCAAGAAAGAGCCCAGGACCGGTGGTGGAGTGGCCTTTCTCACCAGAGTGGAGGAGGAGGTATTTACGTTTGCAGGGGAGGACAGAGGATGCTCAGTAGCTGATGGTAAGGCCAGAGCACCTGGCCAGGAGGGTGTGTTCCCCAGAGTGTGTTCGAGGGGGAGGTGGGGGGTTGGGGGCTTGGCTCAAGGTTGCTCACAAGGTCAAAATCACACACATGTGGCCACACTGCAGTCAAAGACATGTCCTTCAGTCGGAGTCCTGATCACAACTGATCATTCTTTTTCTCCTGCAGGTGAAACACAGGACTGGCCGGGCAGTGTCTCTGGCGCACATCCGTCCACCTTTGAGGAGGTTGAGGGGACCTCAGAGGATGCAGCGTCATCCTCTCCCCGCACCAAGCACCAGCACAGAGGCAGTCACCTCGGTTGGGCTGTTCGCCTGCTCCGATTCATGCTCACAATCTGGTGCCAGTGCCACACAAGTGCCGGACCAGCTGGCAGAGGCAGTATCAGCCGAAGCCTCTGACATTTGGAGGACTGTGGGAGGTCAGGCCAGTGCTGAGCCCCATGTTGATGATGAGCCTCTGAGGACATCAATTCAACGGGAGATGGTGCAGTGTGCGGTGTGGGGAGATCTGGCAGAGTTACCAGAGATGATGCATGCTCTGGCTCAGACTTTGGAGATCTCCATCCAGGCCATGGGTACCACACAGTCCCTGTCCTCTGTCCATCTGGCTTCCTTCATTGACAGATTGGCAGCTGCTGTGGAGGGCCCGATCCTGGAGGTCCTGCAGAAACTCACAGAGGAAGTGATGAGGCTCCTGCGACATCTGGAAGCTGCTCATCCCTCTGAGGTCAGCAGGGAGGCCCGATTGAGCCTCGAAGGGCACAGAGGCAGCAGCAGAGTTTATATGGGGTCTCATCTCAGGGCACGTCTGATACATTCAGCAGCTCCTTGTCCTCTCCGTCTGTGACATCAGCACCTCATAATCCCAGGGTGTCAGAGGGTGGTCCTGAGACTGCTCAAGATCACCTCAACATGCCGGAGCCCTCACAGCCTCGGGCAGGCAGAGGATGCCTGTTAAAGTCATCCAAAGCCACGGTGCATCCTGAACAGGCACCAGCCTCTGCCATGGCTGGCAGTGAGGGGTCATCCACATGGGTGAGCACTCGCAAACGGTTCAATCAATCACAATAACTGCACTACGGGGTCACTGGTGTGATTTGTAAATATTTATTTGCTGTTATTACTCACCAAAAATTTCTAAATTTTTCACTTGTTCTGCATGAGAAGGATATTCGGGGAGGTGGCACATTCGGACCTTGTGGTGTTTGAGAGAAAGGTCGGCCATTGCAGCTGAGATTTCCCCCGAAGGTGAGTATTTCTGTGCTTCCAGCTGATGTGAATGCCTCATTTCAGACTGATATGTCAATCCCTGGGTGATGAGCCTCCGTTCAGGAGAAACTCCTGAGTATTAGGGCCTCCCTTGCACTCAACTCCTGCAAACCTCCAGTTCCCTCCCCTCACCGTTCATGTGGCTGTGCCCCCCTTCCTCATCCTCATCTGAGGATGCCTCGCGCTGAACAATATCCTCATCCTCCAGGGCCTTCCCCTTCTGCAGCTCCAGGTTATGTAAAGAGCAGCAGATGACAGCAATGCGAGATACCCTTTCTGTCAAGTACTATAGGGCAC
The DNA here is from genome assembly GCF_036365525.1 of Heterodontus francisci. Lineage (NCBI taxonomy): Eukaryota > Metazoa > Chordata > Chondrichthyes > Heterodontiformes > Heterodontidae > Heterodontus > Heterodontus francisci. The sequence goes on along the minus strand of NC_090387.1, from coordinate 91,547,734 downwards.
CACCTGAGTGATTGAGACACCTGAATCTCATTTTCAGCTGACCTATGTCTGCTCAATGGTGACTCTGGTGGTCACATGGCTCACACTGTACCGTTCCTCGGCTTCAATCCGTGTTTTCCTGGGAGGCTGGGAGTTCTGGAGAATGAATGCATCGTGCCACCTTCCAGGATAATGAGCACACACCTGCAGTACACTCTTATGATGGTCACAGACAAGTTGCACATTCATTGTGTGAAACGCCTTTCGATTAATGAAGGCCATTGACAGACCTGCAGGTGTTCTAATGGCCACATGTGTGCAGTGAATTACACCTTGGACCATGGGGAACCCAGCGACAGCACTGACGACTCTGACACTCTTGGCCTGACTGACGGAGTCTGTCTGAAACTTGATGAACAGGTTGGCATGTCTGAATATGGCATCAGTTACCTCCTTAATGCAGTGCTGCACTGATGACTGTGAGACTCCTCACATGTCTCCTGATGCAGCCTGGGAGAAGCCTGATGCATAGAAGTTCAGAGCGACTGTTAGCTTCAGTATGACCCGTATTGGATGGCCACCCACACAGTTGGAAGCGACCTCCGCTGCCATCACCTCACACAGAGATGTGGCTGTCTCCCGTGATAGGCGCAGTTTTCTTTGGCACTGGTGCTCTGATATTTGCAGAAAGCTCAACTGTGGGCGGTAGACCCGGCCTACTGGGCAGGCTCGCCTCCTTACTGCTGGTTGCTCCCAGCACACTCTGTGACCTTCTGCCCCTCCCTCATTACCAGGCTGCACTTGGCCAGCAAGTTGCTAATTTCCCTGGCCAGTTTTCCTCCTGTCCCTCCTTGTGGCCTAGTTTTCCTCAGCAGACAAGCCACCTCCAGAACAGACAATTCCCTGGCTACAGTGTCCCAGAGATGTTATGAGGACAGGTATTTGCAACGTGCTGTAAGGACAGGTGCTCACAACTCCCCTCCCCTACACAGAATAAATCAGTGATGCTGTGGCCGTACCAGAAGTTTGAAACACTCAGGTGTAACCTGGTGAAGCAGCAAAAACAGCCCCAACCTTCAAAACAGTGCACAAACCTAACAGAGTAATGAAAAATCCAGTACCACCAACTCCTTCGCAGATCCACAGCTCTTTCAAAGCTGCCGGGTTCCTGACTCCACCGTCGACTTGTCTAACAGACGTAAAATGTGACAGGCCATGTAAGATGCCTGTCAATTGAATTTTAGATGACCTCAATTGGTCCTTAATTGCTGCAAAGCAGACAGTGGACAGGGCCTCGATCTCGATCTCGCCCACCTGCTGTCCGACCTCCGTAAAATGGGGATTCGGCAGCATGACGTCGGAGACCCGGCCCGGTGTCATGGTTCGCCAATTTTTGTATCAGCCACCTTGGAGGACGCCCTTTTTGTGCAGGTTATAGACACGTTAAGTTTAGATTTAGATTTTTTTTTAGATTTAGAGGTACAGCACTGAAACAGGCCCTTCGGCCCACCGAGTCTGTATCGACCATTAACCAGCCATTTATACTAATCCTGCACTAATCCCATATTCCTACCACATCCCCACCTGTCCCTATATTTCCCTACCACCTACCTATACTAGGGGCAATTTATAATGGCCAATTTACCTATCAACCTGCAAGTCTTTGGCATGTGGGAGGAAACCGGAGCACCCGGAGGAAAGCCACGCAAACACAGGGAGAACTTGCAAACTCTACGCAGGCAGTACCCAGAATTGAACCCGGGTCGCTGGAGCTGTGAGGCTGTGGTGCTAACCACTGCGCCGCAACAAGATGGCAGTTGGAGCATAATATAATGAAGTGTGAATTTATTCTCTTTGGTCATAATAATAGAAAGGCAAAATATTTTTACAAGGTGTGAAACATGAAAGTGTTGCTGTTTAAAGAGACTAGGGTGTGCTCACACAAGGAATACAAAAGTTAACATGCAGTGCAGCAAGCAATTAGGAAGGTAAATGGCATTTTGGCCTTTCTTGCAAGAGGATTGGCAGACAGGAATAAAGAAGTCTTGCTACAATTGTGCTGGGTTTTTGTGAGAACACATCAGAAGTACTGTGTGCAGTTTTGGTCTCCACATTTAAGAAAGGATATATTTGCATTGGAGGCTGTGCAGCGAAGGTTCACTAAATTATAAGAAAGCATTTGATAAAGTACCACATAAAAGGCTGGTTAACAATATCGAGGCTCATGGAATAGGCAGGTCGGTGTCCAATTGGATAAAAAATTGTTGTAAGGACAAAAAGTTGTGAATCACGGTAAAGGGAATTGAGGGGAGTTATAACAGAAGTGTATAAGATTATGACAGGCTTAGAAAAGTTAGACAAGGAAAAACTGTTGCCATTAACTGATGGTACAAGGACTAGGGGTTTGGGCAAGAGTTGCAGGGGGAATATGAGGAAGAACTTTTTAATGCAGTGAGTGGTAATGACCTGGAACTGGCTGCCTACGAGGTTGGTGGAAGCAGAGACAATCAATGATTTCAAAAGGAAATTGGATGTATACTTGAAGGAAATAAACTTACAGGAATACGAGGATTGACCAGAGGAGTAGGACTGACGGGTTTGTTCTGCAGAGAGCTGGGATGGACACGATGGACTGAATGGCCTCTTCTGTGCTGTAAATGTCTCTGACTCTATGGGCTGCATTTTATATGGCCACCGCTGAGTGTGGCGGCAGCTTTAAAAGATGGCGGACCCAATATGCAGCATTCACTCTGCGGAGGAACCGCGATATGAACAGGGCTGGGGTGGTCGCCCTCACCTCCGATGACATGGAGGGGGCAGGAGAACTGTCCCTGGCAACAGCGTCCGGCGCCAATGCGCAGGCACTGGCACCATTTTTAAAGGGCTTAGAACCCTAAATGACAGTGTGAATTTTTAAAGTCAAAATGTATTGAAAATAATTACTCTTTTCATCCCCTCTCCTACTCTGCCCCCCAAGGCCTTACATTTAATTCCTTGCCCATTCAGCACCCCCCCCAAATACTTACCTTGACTACGTGACCTTCCCCCACAACCAAGTTCATAAACTGTAACCCTCAAACCTTTCCCACCATCTCCCCCTCCCAACCAATCCAAGGATTTCTACACTGCTCTCCCCTCCCGCACTGAGAAAATGACCTCCTCCCCCCTCCCCACAGTTGCAGTGCCTCATTTCCCTGGACGGGGAACTGAAGGGGCGTCAATTCCAGCCACTAGATTGAAGATCACGGCAGCTCATCAGGAGGTGACGGAACAATCATTAAATCAGGTAAGTAAATTTATTTCCATATTAAAATTGAGGTCCTGTCACAGAGCAGCGAGGAGGCCGCCACGAGGCCTCATCACTGCTGTCAGGATCGGGCCGGTGTCAAAGTCCATTGTGGGCCTCGTCTGGGGCAATCTTCATGCCCCCCCCACAACAGATCCAGTCATCGAGGGCTCGATAAAATCCTGCCCAATGACTATCTTCTGAAAGCAGCAACTGATGCTAAATTAATTGTTCATATTAAATGTAAGATTGATATATTTTTGTTATTCAAATGTAATTAGGGAAATGGGGCAAAGATGCACATATGAAGTTAGGTCACAGATAAGCCATGATCTCATTAAATGACAGAACAGGCTCAAAACATTAAGTGACCTTTCCTGTTTCTTTGTTCCTATCTTCCTAACATTAATCCCTCAACTCACATCACAAAAAGCAGATGAAGTATTCATTCACCACATTGGTGTTTGCTAGATTGTCATATTTCAGAGTTTTTAAACATTAAATTACAATTTCTCTTTCCAGCTGCTGGGAGATGAGTTGTGGTTTAGGAGTAGGTTGTGCTTTTATTGCATTATTAATTTATGTTGTGTGTTATAAGCAGTTGGGTAGACTGCATCAGTGTGGCACAGAGGATTGATTGCATAGACAGTGGGATAGATTGTCTTGCTGTAACACTGACAGAGTGTGAGTTGTAAACAGTGAGGTAGACCTTCTCGGTGTAACACCGATGGTTCAGTTACTCAGTTCAGAACTTGCCCAATTTTTATCTCTGCTCAAGGCCAAGTTTTATATCCTATTTACTTTGAAAGTTGCCTGTAATTTATTACAATGCACACACTTTAGCCTCCTCCCTGCCAACAGTCTCCAACCTCCCAAATTAGCCCAGCACAACACAGTGAAATGCATAATTTCCTGTCATTATCTGTCAGAACGACAGATTTACAGTTCAGAATATTTTACCATAATGTAAATCACAGCCCTTATCAATGATCATAAAGTTCCATTGTATAGTCTTCTCAAACGTCATATGCTGCACTGCTATCACTGAATTCTATCAGATTCAGTTTATTTGCGTTTTATTTAAACATGCTGGAAGGAAAAAGCAGGAGAGACAATATTGATTAAAAGGTACAATTTTAAAGGGTGTGTAACACAGAGAGACAGAATAAAACAGAGAGACCTGGGGGGGTTCACATACATAAATCTTAGAACGTGCTTGACAAATTGAGAAGTCTGTTAAAAAGCCTATGGGATCCTTGGCTTTATAAATGAGGCACAGAGTACAAAAACAAGGAAGTTATGGTAAAATGTTCTAAATTGTTTTTTGGGCTGCAGCTGGAGTTTTGTGTCCAATTGTGAGCATCACATTTTAGGAGGGATGTGAAGACCTCAATGAGATTGCAGAGAAATACCAGGGTAGGTAGCAGGGATGAAGGACTATATGTGGAGAGACTGCAGAAGCTGGGATTGTTGTTCGTGGAGAAGGTTAAGAGGCGATTTAATAAAAGTCTTCAAAATCGTGTGGAGGAAATGTTTGTACTGACAGTAGTGTCAGGAACCAGAGGACACAGATTGAATGCAATTGGCAAAAGAACCAGAGGGGAAATGGGAATAAAAACATTTAGTCAGTAAGTTATGATCTGGAATGCACTTCCTGATAGGGTGTTGGAAGCAGAAACAATAGAAAATTTCCGAAGGGAATTGGATAAATATTGTAAGGGAATCAATGCTGAGCTGCTCGGAGCTCTGGGATTTGGGCTCTGATACATTCCTGCTCCTCTGAGCTCTGAACTTAGCACTGCTCATCGGGATATAACCTTATTTATGAGATGGAACTGAATTCTAATGCTGACAAATCTTTTTGTTCACTGTTTAATGAATCTGTGAATCACAGTGAAAGGATATTTCACAACCGTTTTCAGCTGCTCTCGGAATTTGCTCTGAGTCATTGTGTAGATACAGGTGTTTGTGCAGGTACTGAGGAGCTGGAGCAGGTATCCGATAGTACCTGCGGTGGGTGAAGGGGTATAGGAATCAGACATGAATGCAATTCGCTGATACAGGAAACACGTAAGATAGGTCGTCCATAAAACAATAAAACTGCCTGAGATAGTGAAGAGTAAAATGATGGATTTTCTGCGTTTGTCCATCTCAGAGTCACTGGGACTCTCCCTATCACTGTCCGCCTGGAGTCTCCGGCGGGCTCTACTAGCTATTAAAATGTGTCTGACGGTCAGAGTGTTGAGAAGCAGAATCAAAACGAATGGGAGCAAAGGGGATAGAAGGCGGTGAAGAATCTCGTATGCTGCCCAGAAGATTGAAGTGTAATACTCTGGTTTTGTGATGCAAAACCATTCCAAGTTATTGAAGATGTACTGAGCTTTAAATTTGAAGAACCAGGGAATACTTTCCAAACAGCTCAGCACAGGCACAGCTCCAATAATCACCCTTGCAGTTTTCTCAGTGCAATATTTAGTTTTCAGCTTCTGGCAACAAATGGCCACAAATCGATCAAAGGTAAAAGCAACTGTAAACCAGACAGAACTCATTGTCGTAGCAGGAATGAGCACCATAACCAAACTACATACAGGAGTAATATCCAGGAAAGAAACTGGGAAATAAACAATCAGCCACCTCAGAATCACATCAGTCATGACAACCATGAGATCGGCCGCTGCCATGGCTACCAGGTAATGAGTGACACATTTGGAGAGACCGCAGTTTCCCCGAGACAGGATCACAATTGCCAGCAAGTTAACTGCAAAAAAAACAAGGTAGGAATTACTGGTCAAGTTCAAAGCATCAGTTAAACAGGATATTCCATTGAATTTACTGCATCCTGTATTTGAAAATGACATCTGATTGTACCAGTGTTTTCAGCAGGAAACGGGTTGTAAAATAAAACAAATTGTGAATCAACTGAGAGAAATAAAAGCAGCATTAATCTTAAAAACAGGCATGAATTCTGGCCATATGACCTGGGGAACAGTGAGGGAAGAGGTTCTAGTGTTAATAGTGTGGGGGGACAAGGTAGGAGGATGAAAACTTTGCAACACATGGTCTACCTGATCAGATAGTCTCCAATAATGGACCACAATTTAGAAACGACTACTTCAAGCACTTTGTGAAAATCGGTGGATTGATGCATCCAACAAGTTCCCATAGGTCTCCACAATCTAATAGAGAAGCTGAACAAAGAGTCAGAACTATTAAAGCACTGTTAAAGAAAAATCAACACTTCTAAACTACAGACATACTCCATTGTCATGTGGATTAGCACCATCCGAACTGTTAATGGGAAGAAAACATCGAAACCAACTTCCAATCCTACTCAAAAAATTACTTCCAGGGCTACAAATCCAGATTATCTGAGAGTTCAAGACAGAGTCAAATCTTACAGAAAGAAATAACCCATAATTATAACAGGAAATACCATACCAGGAACCTATCGAAATTGTCAGAATGGCAGAAGGTAGGGGTATGAGACCAAAGCAGAGAAGGAGTAATTGTTCAGAGAGAGGTGAATCAACAGCGATCTTACTTCATCGAACTTTAGAAGGTACTTTACGGAGAAACTGAAGGAATCGTATTCCTATTCATCAAAGACATCAGTCAGTCAAACATTTGGACAAATTAAAAGCTGAACCTGAAATTCAGAAAGCACCGGATATTACAAACCTCAATGAAGGCTGTCCAAGTCAAGAAACAAGAGTTCAGAGAAAGGCCACCTATCTACTGTATCTGATAACAACAAGATCATGGAGAGTTATGAAGCCTCCTGACAACTTGAATCTGTGAAGTCAGAGATTTGGGAGGAGTTGGGGTAAAATACTGTTTTGCATGCATTAGTATCTAATTCACCACGATCCTTGATACTTCCAACGTTCCGGACGACTACGTCTACAGGAAGTGTACCCAGTTGCAGCTCCTCACAGACCACACGGATCGTTTGGAGTGGCAACTGGATGGACTTAGGAGCATGCAAGTGGCAGAAAGTGTCATGGACAGGAGTTTTAGAGAAGTGGTTACACCCAAGGTGCAGGTAGATAGATGGGTGACAGCTGGAAGGGGCAGGCAGTCAGTGCAGGAATCCCCTGTGGCTATCCCCCTCTCTAACAAGTATAACGTTTTGGATACTGTTGGGGGGGGGGATGGCCTATCAGGGGAAAACAACAGCAGCAGCCAGAGCAGTCGCACCACGGCTGGCACTGTTGTTCAGCAGGGAGGGAGAAAGCGCAGAAGAGCAATAGTTATAGGGGACTCTATAGTCAGGGGCACAGATAGGCGCTTCTGTGGGCGTGAAAGAGACTCCAGGATGGTATGTTGCCTCCCTGGTGCCAGGGTCAAGGATGTCTCTGAACGGACAGGGGGAATTCTGAAGGGGGAGGGTGAACAGCCAGAGGTTGTGGTACACATCGGTACCAACGACATAGGCAGGAAGAGTGATGAGGGGAGTTTAGGGAGTTAGGTAGAAAGTTAAAAGACAGGACCTCCAGGATTGTAATCTCGGGATTACTCCCTGTGCCACGTGCCAGTCAGGCTAGAAATAGGAAGATAGTGCAGCTAAACACGTGGCTGAGCAGCTCGTGCAGAAGGGAGGGTTTCAGATATCTGGACCATTGGGCTCTCTTCAGGGACAGATGGGACCTGTACAAGAAGGACTGCTTGCATCTAAACTGGAGGGGCACTAATATCCTGGCTGCAAGGTTTGCTAGCGTCACTCGGGAGGGTTTAAACTAGTGTGGCAGGGGGGTGGGAACCAGAGCAGTAGGAAAGCTAGTGAAGTAAATGAGGGGGAACTAGTAAATAAGGCCAGTAAGACTGAGAGGAAGAGCAGGCATGGAGCACAGCGGGACTGGTGGTCTGAAGTGCATTTGTTTCAATGTGAGAAGTATAACAGGTAAGGCAGATGAATTTAGAGCTTGGATTAGTACTTGGAACTATGATGTTGTTGCTATTACAGAGGCTTGGTTGAGGTAAGGACAGGATTGGCAGCTAAATGTTCCGGGATTTAGAAGCTTCAGGTGGGATAGAGGGGGATATAAAAGGGGTGTGGGTGTTACATTACTTGTTAAGGAGAATATCGCAGTTGTACTGCGGGAGGACACCTCGGAGGGGTCGTACAGCGAGGCAATATGGGTGGAGCTCAGGAATAGGAAGGGTGCAGTCACGATGTTGGGGGTTTACTACAGGCCTCCCAACAGCCAGCGGGAGGGAGAGGAGCAGATATGTAGACAGATTTTGGAAAGATGTAAAAGTAACAGGGTTGTAGTGGTGGGTGATTTTAACTTCCCCTATATTGACTGGGACTCACTTAGTGCTAGGGGCTTGGATGGGGCAGAATTTGTGAGGAGCATCCAGGAGGGCTTCTTGAAACAATATGTAGATAGTCCAAAAAGGGGTGGGGCCGTACATGGACCTGGTATTGGGGAATGAGCCTGGCCAGGTGATCGAAGTTTCAGTAGGGGAGCATTTCGGGAAGAGTGACCATAATTCCGTACGTTTTAAGGTACTAGTGGATAAGGATAAGAGTAGTCCTCGGGTGAAGGTGCTAAATTGGGGGAAGGCTAATTATAACAATATTAGGCAGGAACTGAAGAATTTAGATTGGGGGCGACTGCTGGAGGGTAAATCAACATCTGACACGTGGGAGTCTTTCAAACGTCAGTTGATTAGAATCCAGGACCAGCATGTTCCTGTGAGGAAGAAGGATACGTTTGGCAAGTTTCGGGAACCTTAGATAAAGCGGGATATTGTGAGCCTAGTCAAAAAGAAAAAGGAAGCATTCGTAAGGGCTGGATGGCTAGCAACAGACAAATCCCTTGAGGAATATAAAGACAGTAGGAAGGAAATTAAGCAAGGAGTCAGGAGGGCAAAAAGGGGTCGTGAAAAGTCATTGGTTAACAGGATTAAGGAAAATCCCAAGGCTTCTTGTACGTATATAAAGAGCAAGAGGGTAACGAGGGAAAGGGTTGGCCCACTCAAGGACAGAGAAGGGAATCTACGTGTGGAGCCAGAGGAAATGGACGAGGTAGTAAATGAGTACTTTGCATCAGTATTCACCACAGAGAAGGACTTGGTGGATGATGAGCCTCGGGAAGGGAGTGTAGATAGTCTCAGTCATCTCATTATCAAAAAGGAGGAGGTGTTGGGTATCTTGCAAAGCATTAATGTAGATAAGTCCCCAGGGCCTGATGGGATCTACCCCAGAATACTGAGGGAGGCAAGGGAAGAAATTGCTGTGGCCTTGACAGAAATATTTGCATCCACATTGGCTTCAGGTTAGGTCCCGGAGCACTGGAGAATAGCCAATGTTGTTCCTTTGTTTAAGAAGGGTAGCAAGGATAATCCAGGAAATTATAGGCTGGTGAGCCTTACGTCAGTGGTAGGGAAATTATTAGAGAGGATTCTTCGGGACAGGATTTACTCCCATTTGGAAACAAAGGAACTTATTAGCGAGAGGCAGCATGGTTTTGTGAAGGGGAGGTCATGTCTCACTAATTTGATTGAGTTTTTTGAGGAAGTGACAAAGATGATTGATGGAGGAAGGGCAGTGGATGTTGTCTATATGGACTTTAGTAAAGCCTTTAGTCAAGACTTTAGTAAAGTCCCGCATGGCAGACTGGTACAAAAGGTGAAGTCACACGGGATCAGATGTGAGCTGGCAAGATGGATACAGAACTGGCTTGGTCATAGATGATAGAGGGTAGCAGTGGATGGGTGTTTTTCTGAATGGAGGGATGTGACTAGTGGTGTTCCGCAGGGATCAGTGCTGGGACCTTTGCTGTTTGTAGTACATATAAATGATTTGGAGGAAAATGTAGCTGGTCTGATTAGTAAGTTTGCGGATGACACAAAGGTTGGTGGAGTTGCGGATAATGATGAGGATTGTCAGATGATACAGCAGGATATAGATCGGTTGGAGACTTGGGCTGAGAAATGGCAGATGGAGTTTAATCCGGACAAATGTGAGATAATGCATTTTGGAAGGTCTAATGCAGGTGGGAGGCATACAGTAAATGGCAGAAGCCTTAGGAGTATTGACAGGCAGAGAGATCAGGGCGTACAGGTCCACAGGTCACTGAAAGTGGCAACGCAGGTGGATAAGGTTGTCAAGAAATCATACGGCATGCTTGCCTTCATCGGTCGGGGCATCGAGTATAAAAATTGGCAAGTGATGTTGCAGCTGTACAGAACCTTAGTTAGGCCACACTTAGAATATTGCTTGCAATTCTGGTCGCCACACTACCAGAAGGACGTGGAGGCTTTGGAAAGGGTACAGAGGAGGTTTACCAGGATGTTGCCTGGTCTGGAGGGCATTAGCTATGAGGAGAGGTTGGAAAAACTCGGATTGTTTTTCACTGAAACGACGGAGGTGGAGGGGCGACATGATGGAGGTTTACAAAGTTATGAGCGGCATGGACAGAGTGGATAGTCAGAAGCTTTTTCCCAGGGTGGAAGAGTCAGTTACTAGGGGACATAGGTTTAAGGTGCGAGGGGCAAAGTTTAGAGGGGATGTGCGAGGCAAGTCTTTTACACAGAGGGTGGTGAGTGCCTGGAACTTGCTGCCAGGGGAGGTGGTGGAGGCAGGTACGATAGCGACGTTTAAGAGACATCTTGACAAATACATGAATAGGAAGGGAATAGAAGAATATTGGCCCTGGAAGTGCAGAAGGTGTTAGTTTAGGTAGGCATCAAGATCGGCGCAGGCTTGGAGGGCTGAATGGCCTGTTCCTGTGCTGTACTGATCTTTGTTCTTTGTTAATGCATGAAGGCATTAAGAGAGCTTTTGGGCCAACCATTAGGAAGATCGCCCCCCTCAAGTCTAAATCAGGGAACATGATCCCTGACCAACACAAGCAAATGGACCACTGGGTGGACCAATACCTAGAACTGCACTCCAGGGAAAATGTTGTCACTGAAACCGCCCTCCATGCAGCCCAGTCTCTGCCAGCCATGGATGAGCTGGACGAACAGCCAACAAAATCGGAACTCAGTGATGCCATTGATTCTCCAGCCAGCGGAAAAGCCCCTGGGAAGCTCGGCATTAAGCCTGAAATAATCCAGAGTGCCAAGTCTGCTATACTTTCAGCACCCAACGAACTGCTTTGCCTGTGCTGTGATGAGAGAGCAGTACCACAGGACATGCGCGATGCCAATATCATTACCCTCTATCAGAACAAGGGTGACCACGGTAACTGCAACAACTCCTGTGGAATCTCCCTGCTCAGCATTGTGGGGAAAGTCTTTGCTCGAGTCGTTTTAAACAGGCTCAAGAAGCTGGATGAGTGTGTCTACCCTGAGGCACAGTGTGGCTTTCGAGCAGAGAGATCCACTAATGACATGCATTTCTCCCATCGCCAGCTACAGGAGAAATGCCGCAAACAACAGATGCCCCTCTGCGATGCTTTCATTTATCTCAGCAAAGCCTTTGAGCTCGTCAGCAGACGTGATCTCTTCAGACTACTAGCAAAGATCAGATGTCCACCAAAGCTACGAAGTATCATCACCTCATTCAATGACAATATGAAAGGCACAACTCAGCATAGCGGCGCCTCATCAGATCCCTTTCCTATCCTGAGTGGTGTGAAACAGGGCTGAGTTCTCGCACCTACACTGTTTGGGATCTTCTCCCTGCTGCTCTCACATGCATTCAAGTCTTCAGAAGAAGGAATTTTCCTCGACACAAGGGGCAGCACAGTGGTGCAGTGGTTAGCACCGCAGCCTCACAGCTCCAGGGACCCGGGTTCAATTCTGGGTACTGCCTGTGTGGAGTTTGCAAGTTCTCCCTGTGTCTGCGTGGGTTTCCTCCAGGTGCTCCGGTTTCCTCCCACCGCCAAAAACTTGCAGGTGATAGATAACTTGGCTGTTATAAATTGCCCCTAGTGTCGGTAGGTGGTAGGGCCTATGGGATTACTGTGGGGTTAGTATAGATGGGTGGTTGTTGGTCGGCACAGACTCGGTGGGCCGAAGGGCCTGTTTCAGTGCTGTATCTCTAAATAAATAAAAAATAAAAGGATCAGATGGCAGGTTGTTCAACCTTGCCCATCTAAGAGCGAAGACCAAAGCAATGTAGGTCCTGATCAGGGAACTCCTCTTTGCTGACGATGCTGCATTAACATCCCACACAGAAGAGTGTCTGCAGAGACTCATCGACAGGATCGCGGCTGCCTGCATTGAGTTTGGCCTAACCATCAGCCTCAAGAAAATGAACATCATGGGACAGGACGTCAGAAATGTTCCATGCATCAATATCGGTGACAACACTCAGAAGTGGTTCAAGAATTCACCTACCTAGGCTCAACTATCACCAGTAACCTGTCTCTAGATGCAGAAATCAACAAGCGCATGGGAAAGACGTCCACTGCTATGTCCAGACTGGCCAAGAGAGTGTGGGAAAATAGCGCATTGACACGGACCACAAATTTCCGAGTGTATTAAGCCTGTGTCCTCAGTACCTTGCTCTACGGCAGCGAGGCCTGGACAACGTATGTCAGCCAAGAGCGATGTCTCAATTCATTCCATCTTCGCTATCTCCAGAGAATCCTTGGCATCAGGTGGCAGGACTGTAACTCCAACGCAGAAGTCCTTGAGGCAGCCAACATTCCCAGCATATACACCCGACTGAGCCAGCGGTGCCTGAGATGGTTTGGCCATGTGAGCCGCATGGAAGATGGCAGGATCCCCAAGGACACATTGTATAGCGGACTCGTCACTGGTATCAGACTCACCAGCCGTCCATGTCGCAACTTTAAAGACGTCTGCAAACGCGACATGAAGTCCTGTGACATTGATCACAAGTCGTGGGAGTCAGTTGCCAGTGATCGCCCGAGCTGGCTGACAACCATAAATGTGGGGCTAAAGAGTGACAAGTCGAAGAGACTGAGCAGCTGGCAGGAAAAAAGACAGACACGCAAGGGGAGAGCCAACTGTGTAACAGCCCCGACAACCAATTTTACCTGCAGCAACTGTGGAAGAGTCTGTCACTTTAGGTTTGGACTTTATAACCACTCCAGGCGCTGCTTTACAAACCACTGACCACCTCCAGGCGCTTACCCATTGTTTCTCGAGACAAGGAGGCCAAAGAAGAAGATTTCAAATTAATGAATGGCGAACGGGAGCCGGTACATCATAGTAATGACAGGAATGGTAGATGAATGGAGCTTCGTGTGGTAGAATGAACTTACATTTTTATCATGACTTTCAGGGCCTTGGGATATCTTCCAGTGCTTCCCAACCAGATCTGGATCAAGGCCACAAAACAGATAAAGAAAAGGATCATTGGATTTACCTTCAATTCCAACATCCAGAATAACCCCATAATGTACCCACACTCCACACAAGACAGTATTGAGTAGTTTCTCACATGCTCCGGGGAATCTGTTTTAATATCCAAACCAAAGTCCAGTCGAAATAGCTTGATCACAGAATCACAGCATAATACAGTGCAGAGTGGCCCTTTGGCCCATCGAGTCTGCACCGATGTATTAAAGAGACCTGACCTGTCTACCTAATCCCATTTGCCAGCACTTGGCCCATAGCCTTGAATGTTGTGACGTGCCAAGTGCGCATCCAGGTACTTTTTAAAGGATGTGAGGAAACCCGCCTCTACCACCCTCCCAGGCAGGGCATTCCAGACCATCACCACGCTTTGGGTAAAAAAGATCTTCCTCAAATTTCCCTTAAACCTCCTGCCACTCACCTTAAACTTGAGTCCACTCGTAACTGACCCTTCAACTAAGGGGAACAGCTGCTCCCGATCCACCCTGTCCATGCCCCTCATAATTTTGTACACCTCAATCAGGTCAACCCACAGTCTTCTCTGTTCCAGCGGAAACAACCCAAGCCTATCCAAGCTCTCCTCATAGCTTAAATGTTCCATCCCAGGCAACATCCTGGTGAATCGCTTCTGCACCCCCTCCAGCTGTGGCCTTACCAAAGTCCTATACAACTCCAACATGACCTCCCTGCTTTTGTAATCTATGCCTCAATTGATAAAGGCAAGTGTCCCATATGCCTTTATCACCACCCTGTTAACCTGCCCTTCTGCCTTCAGAGATCTATGGACAAACACGCCAAGGTCACTTTGTTCCTCAGAACTTCCCAGTGTCAGGCCATTCATTGAGGACTTCCGTGTCACATTACTCCTTCCAAAGTGCATGAACTCACAATTTTCAGGCTTAAATTCCATCTGCCACTTTTCTGCCCATTTGACCATCCCATCTATATCTTCCTGTAAACCAAGACACTCAACCTCACTGTTAACCACTCGGCCAATCTTTGTGTCATCCGCAAACTTACTGATCCTACCCCCCACATAGTCATATATGTTGCTTATATAAATGAAAACAATAGGGGACCCAGCACAGATCCCTGTGGTACGCCATTGGACACTAGCTTCCAGTCACTAAAACAGACGTCTGTCATCACTCTCTGTCTCCTGCAGCTGAGCCAATTTTGAATCCACCTTATCTAGTTACCCGATATCCCATTTGCTTTCTTGATAAGCAAATCGAAGTGGAATTTATTATGTATGTTCTCAGCTTTTCTTAGTGCAACAGAGCCCAGGGACCTTGTCAAAGGCTTTGCTGAAATCTATGTAAACTACATCAATTGCACTACCCTCATCTACACTCCTGGTCACATGCTCAAAAAATTCAATCACATTTGTTAGGCATGATCTCCCTCTGGCAAAGCCATGCTGACTATTCCTAATCAAATTTTGCCTCTCCAAGGGGAGATAGATTCTCACCTTCAGAATTTTCCCCGATAGTTTCCCTACCACTGACGTGAGACTCACTGGTCTGTAGTTCCCTGGCTTATCTCTACAACCTTTCTTAAATAGTGGGTCCACATTAGCTGTTCTCCAGTCCTCTGGCACCTCCCCCGTGGCCAGAAAGGAATTAGAAATTTGGGTCAGTGCCTCTGAAATCTCCACCCTCGCCTCCCACAGCATTCTGGGACACAAATCGGACAGACCTGGAGATTTGTCCACTTTTAAGCCTGCCAAAACCTCCAATACCTTGTCACTCCCTGTAACAATTTGCTCAAGAACCTCACAGTCTCCCTCTCTGAGTTCCATATCTACATCCTCATTCTATTGGGTGAAGATAAATGTGAAGTATTTGTTCAACACCCTAGCAATGTCCTCTGGCTCCACCCACAGATTTCCCCCTTGGTCCCTAATGGGTCCTACTCTTTCCCTGGTTATCCTCTTCCCATTGATATACTTACAGAATATCTTGGGATTTTCCCTACTTTTGCCAGCCAGAGCTTTCTCATCACCCCTCTTTGCTCTCCGAATTGCTTTCTTAAGCTCCATCCTACATTTTCTCAGCTCCACTAATGTTTCAGTTGATTTGCTCTCCTTGTATTTGCTAAAAGCCTCTCTTTTCCTTGTCATCGTACCCTGAATGTTTCTGGTCATCCATGGTTCTCTGGCTTGTTGCTCCTACCAATTACCCGAGAGGGAACATGTTGGGCCTGTACCCTCCCCATTTCCTTTTTGAATGCTCTTCTGTAGATTTCCCAACAACTAACTCTTTCCATTCTACCTTGGCCAGATCCTGCCTTATTTTACTAAAATTCGCTCTCCCACAATCCAAAACCTTTTTTTGCAACTTGTCTATTTCTTTCTCCATAACAAGCTTAAATTGTACCATGTTGTGATCGTTATCAGCAACATATCAATCACCTGTCTGGCTTCATTCCCCAGAATTAGGTCCAGCACTGCACCCTTCCTTGTTGGATCCTCTACATATTGAGCTAAAAAAGTTCTCCTGTATACATTTTCAGAACTCCACTCCATCTAAGCCCTTAACATGATGACTATCCAATTAATGTTGGGAAAGTTGAAATCACCTAATATAATTATCCTATTTTTATTTTTACACACCTCTGCGAATTACACACATATTTACTCCTCAATTTCCCGCTGACTACCTCGGGGTCTATAATAAACACCTAGCAATGTGGCTGTCTCTTTTTTATTCCTAAACTCTACCCATAAAGCTTCATTTGATGCCCCTCCAAGATATCATCTCTCCTTACTGCAGTAACTGACTCCTTAACTAATATTGCAATGCCCCCTCCTCCTTTACCCCCTCCTCTGTCTCGCCTGAAGATTCTAGATCCCGGGATATTGAGCTGCCAATCCTGCCCATCCCTCAACCATGTCTCCATGATGGCTACTATATCACAATTCCACGTGTCAATCCTTGCCCTTAACTCATCCGTTTTACCTGTAATACTAATGGCATTAAAGTAGAGGCCATCCATCCTGGTCTTACTCCCTTGAAACTTACTTCCACTGTATTCCCTCTGACTTGTTTGGTTTCCTATGTTTAGCTGTGTCCCTATTCTGCGAGGAGTCTGCATCTCCTCCCCCTGCCAAATTAATTTAAACTACTCCCAACAGCACCAGCAAACACTCCAGCAAGGATGTTAGTCCCCCTCTGGTTCACATGTAGACCGTCCCGCTTGTACAGGTCCCACCTTCCCCAGAAACGGTCCCAGTCGTCCAGGAATCTAAATGTTTTGTTTCAAGAATTTCCTGAAATCTGTTGAAAATTTGTCAATATCCAGTTTGGAACTTTATCCACTTGACCCTTTGTCATGGCTTGGTCTGAAATAATGCCCAGTATGCATATCGTTATTGCCTTTTTACATCAGTCAATACATCTTTCAACCACTCCTTTCAAGGCTGAAAAGCCCATGTTTTATCAATTGTCCTTCACAACTTGTTCTCAGTGCCCAGAGATCTTCTGGTTGTTCTCTAAACTGCTTCCTTTTATACTCGGGACCAGAACTGGACTGAGTGCTCAGTTTGAGCTTTGCTCCTTCATTTTATTTCCAATGTTATAAATACATGATTCAATTTCAATTTATTTTGGTGAATATTGCTGCACAGTGATTCAGCAACTGGCCCGCAGGTCTTCTAGAACTCTAGGATTATACTTGACAATTACACCAGCATTTCTAAAATAAACATGCTTTTATAACATCATCTAATAATACAATACAGAAGGAGGCCACCTGATCTGTTGTGTTAGTGCTAGTTCTTTGACAAAGCTATCCAATTAGTCCCACTCCCCTGCTCTTTCCACATAAAACTCCAATTTCTTCCCCTTCATGTGTTTATCCAATTCTGTTTTATTATTGAATCTGCTTCCACTGCTCTTTCAGGCAGTGCATCCCAGATCACAAGAACGTGCTGATAAAAAGTCCCCTCATGTCATCTCTGGTTCTTTTGTCAATTATCTTAAATCTGTGTCCTCTAGTTACCTTGTCCCACTGGTAACAGTTTTGCCTTATTTAATCTATTGAACCCCTTCATGATTTTGAATGCCTCGATCAAATCTCCAGTTAAACTTCTCTGTTCCAGACTGAACAAACCCCCAGCTTCTCCAGTCTGTTCAAGTAACTGATGCAATTCATCCCTGGGACCATTCTAGTAAATCTCATCTGTGCTCTCTTTAAAGCCTTGGCTTTATTCCGAAAATATGGTGTGTGGAATTGGCCAGAATACTGTAGCTCAGACCTAAACAGTGTTTAAGAAACGGTTCGCAAAATGTTGTTGTTTATTTGTTCTGAACCTGTCTTCGTAAAGCCAAGAAACACCATATGCCTTTTTGACTGTTTTCTCAACTTGCAGTGCCATCTTCAAAAAGATGTACATCCATCCTCATTCTTTCTACCAAACTTAATCACATTACATTTCACTGCATTAAATTTCACCTGTCTTGTCTCTGCCCATTTCACCAATCTATGTCGTCCTGAAGTCTGTCATTTCCAAGTTTTATGTCACCTATAAACTTTAAAATGATGCGCTGTATCCCCAACACCAGGTCATGATGGACTTCAGTAAAGCCTTTGACAAGGTCCCGCATGGCAGACTGGTACAAAAGGTGAAGTCACACGGGATCAGAGGGGAGCTCTCAAAATGGATTCAGAACTGGCTCGGTCATAGAAGACAGAGGGTAGCAGTGGAAGGGTGCTTTTCTGAATGGAGGGCTGTGACTAGCGGTGTTCCACAGGGATCAGTGCTGGGACCTTTGCTGTTTGTATTATATATAAATGATTTGGAGAAAAATGTAGCTGGTCTGATTAGTAAGTTTGCGGCCAACACAAATGTTGGTGGAGTTGCGGATAGTGATGAGGATTGTCAGAGGATACAGCAGGATATAGATCGGTTGGAGACTTGGGCGGAGAAATGGCAGATGGAGCTTAATCCGGACAAATGTGAGGTCATGCATTTTGGAAGATCTAATACAGGTGGGAGGTGTACAGTAAATGGCAGAACCTTCGGAGTATTGACAGGCAGAAAAATCTGGGCGTACAGATTTCACAGGTCACTGAAAGTGGCAACGCAGGTGGATAAGGTAGTCAAGAAGGCATACGGCATGCTTGCCTTCATCGGTCATGGCATAGAGTATAAACATTGGCAAGTCATGCTGCAGCTGTACAGAACCTTAGTTAGGCCACACTTAGAATATTGCAAGAATTTCTGGTCGCCACACTACCAGAAGGACGTGAAGGCTTGGAGAGGGTACAGAGGAGGTTTACCAGGATGTTGCCTGGTCTGGAGGGTATTAGCTATGAGGAGAGGTTGGATAAACTCGGATTGTTTTCACTGGAATGACGGAGGTGGTGGGGCGACATGATGGAGGTTTACAAATTTATGAGTGGCATGGACAGAGTGGATAGTCAGAAGCTTTTTCCCAGGGTGGAAGAGTCAGTTACTAGGGGACATAGATTTAAGGTGCGAGGCGCAATGTTTAGAGGGGATGTGCGAGGCAAGTTCTTTACACAGAGGGTGGTGAGTACCTGGAACTTGTTGCCCGGGAGGTAGTGGAAGCAGGTACGATAGCGACGTTTAAGAGGCATCTTGACAAATACATGAATAGGATGGGAATAGAAGGATATGATCCCGGTAAGTATAGAAGGTTTTACTTTCGACAGGCATCAAGATCGGCGCAGATTTGGAGGGCCGAATGACCTGTTCCTGTGCTGTACTGTTCTTTGTTCTTAGATCTATATGAATGACAAAGAACAATCAAAAAGAGCAGTAGTCCAAATTTTGAAACCTAGCAGATGCCATTGTATGCCACCCTTCAGTCTGAGAAACAATCATTCACCACAACTCTCTTTTCTGCCCCTTAGCCAATTTCATATTGACACAACTACTTTCCCTTTAATCCCATAGACTTTCATTCTGCTATCAGGTCTTTAACAATTGAGTGACTTTATCAACCACCTTTCCAAAATACATGGACATAACATCAACTGTGCTACCCTCATCAACCCCCTCCATTACTTCATCAAAGAACTCAATCAGGTTTGTTTTCTGCCTATTTGCATTGCATCACACCTATTACTTTGATGGATCATTGTTGAATCCACAACATATCTTGTCCATAAATCTCCAGTAAGGCTCAGGTGCCCCTTCCCCCTTGACAATCCTCTCAATGACCTTCTAAGTATTTGCTAAAAGAGCAGATCGAGGAAGGTGAGGTAACACATGAAATCAAACATCCCACAGTGGGATTCCACAACCATTATTATTGATAT
Organism: Heterodontus francisci; assembly: GCF_036365525.1. Lineage (NCBI taxonomy): Eukaryota > Metazoa > Chordata > Chondrichthyes > Heterodontiformes > Heterodontidae > Heterodontus > Heterodontus francisci. The sequence continues at coordinate 91,527,900 of NC_090387.1, read as the reverse complement.
AAAAATCACTAAGTAAATACCACATGTGCAGTACATACTCACCAAAAACATGTGACTGTGTTATGAAGATATTAGACACAGTGCCACATTATCAAACCTCCAGAAATAAAGCCAATAGTGAAGACATTGGCAAGAATTGCTTTACAGTAGCACTGGTTTTTCAGCACAATTCACCTGAAATCGGCCAAACAATTGCAAAAGATCATGGAATTATAAGCACAAATTGTGTTAAGCACAAATAGGATTTCTCCAATCTTTTGTTTTAGTTTTAAAAATATTGCACTAGATATTGACCCTGTCCACAGAACTGGCCCACTTTCCTGATCTAATTAATTACCATGGAGCGATTCCACTAATTGCACCTATTTGCGAGCCTTCAAGGAGGTGCCTAAAATTAAGCTTTGTTTTTGTTTATGCGCAAGGACTCTGAGAAGCATGTTTTAAAAGCATTAAACATCATTTTTTTTTTTACGAAGAAATTGACTATTGTACACCAGTGTAATTATGGAATGGTTCTGTATTTTTTTTACATTATTTTCAATTTTTAAAATAAGTTTACACAAAGGTGAAAGACTGGACACATTGATTTTAAACACTGATTTTTTTTTGTGATAAACACATTTTCAGCTGTTTAATAAAACTGCATGAGATTATCATTCTTAAATAAGTCAAGGGATATTATAAATGAAATCTTTATATCGATAGATGCTAAAATGCTGACTAATTGTGCTGATCCATGGCAGATTTGCAGATTTGACATTCAGAGACATACAAATGAGTTTGAATGAAAGTTGAGAGGGAAAAAAAGCACTTCTCAAAACTGGCATAATTTTGAGCACAATTTGTAACCAGATTGCCGATTGTGCTCAAAGCAGAAACACTTGGTCAATGACAGCAATGAACAGATATTAATTACTTACTGGGCACTCCGATGGCCCCAAGCACAAGACAGTAAATGAAGTCAACATCAGCGAGTGTTGGGAGCACATTGAATGGATATTTCATGTTCAGCTTAAAGCAATGACTTCAACTGAGACTGTGATAATCTAAACGAGCCTTTATACAGACAGAATAAATCCTCCAGGGACACAATTAGTTAGGGTGATCATTGCCATTGCTTACAGTCATTTGAACAAACAGATCTGATTGAGGCAAACAGCATTAAAATGAAGACTAGTTCAGAAAGAGGAAGGATCAGAAACTGCTGAATGGCGGAGGTGTGTGAGATAAACCGAAATGATTAGAACATTAGAACATTAGAACATTACAGCGCAGTACAGGCCCTTTGGCCCTCGAAGTTGCGCCGACCTGTGAAACCACCTGACCTACACTATTCCATTTTCATCCATATGTCTATCCAATGACCACTTAAATGCCCTTAAAGTTGGCGAGTCTACTACTGTTGCAGGCAGGGCGTTCCACGCCCCTACTACTCTCTGAGTAAAGAAACTACCTCGAACATCTGTCCTATATCTATCACCCCTCAACTTAAAGCTATGTCCCCTTGTGTTTGCCATCACCATCCGAGGAAAAAGACTCTCACTATCCAGCCTATCTAACCCTCTGATTATCTTATATGTCTCTATTAAGTCACCTCTCCTCCTCCTTCTCTCCAACGAAAACAACCTCAAGTCCCTCAGCCTTTCCTCGTAAGACCTTCCCTCCATACCAGGCAACATCCTAGTAAATCTCCTCTGCACCCTTTCCAAAGCTTCCACATCCTTCCTATAATGCGGTGACCAGAACTGCACGCAATACTCCAGGAGCGGCCTCACCAGAGTTTTGTATAGCTGCAGCATGACCTCGTGGCTCCGAAACTCGATCCCCTTACTAATAAAAGCTAACACACCATATGCCTTCTTAACAGCCCTATTAACCTGGGTAGCAACTTTCAGGGATTTATGTACCTGGACACCAATATCTCTCTGCTCATCTACACAACCAAGAATCTTCCCATTAGCCCAGTACTCTGCATTCCTGTTACTCCTTCCAAAGTGAATCACCTCACACTTTTCCGCATTAAACTCCATTTGCCATCTCTCAGCCCAGCTCTGCAGCCTAACTATGTCCCTCTGTACCCTGCAACGTCCTTCGGCACTATCCACAACTCCACCGACCTTCGTGTCATCCGCTAATGTACTAACCCACCCTTCTACACCCTCATCCAGGTCATTTATAAAAATGACAAACAGCAGTGGCCCCAAAACAGATCCTTGCGGTACACCACTAGTAACTAAACTCCAGGATGAACATTTGCCATCAACCACCACCCTCTGTCTTCTTTCAGCTAGCCAATTTCTGATCCAAAGCTCTAAATCACCTTCAATCCCACACTTCCGTATTTTCTGCAATAGCCTACCGTGGGGAACCTTATCAAACGCCTTACTGAAATCCATATACACCTTTGGATTTACCCTCATCCACCTGTTTGATCACCTTCTCGAAAAACTCAATAAGGTTTGTGAGGCACGACCTACCCTTCACAAAACCGTGCTGACTATCGCTAATGAACTTATTCTTTTCAAGATGATTATAAATCCTATCTCTTATAACCTTTTCCAACATTTTACCCACAACCGAAGTAAGGCTCACAGGTCTATAATTACCAGTGCTGTCTCTACTCCCCTTCTTGAACAAGGGGACAACATTTGCTTTCCTCCAGTCATCCAGCACTATTCCTGTCAACAATGACGACATGAAGATCAAGGACAAAGGCTCTGCAATCTCCTCCCTGGCTTCCCAGAGAATCCTAGGATAAATCCCATCTGGCCCAGAGGACTTATCTATTTTCACACTTTCCAAAATTGCTAACACCTCCTCCTTGTGAACCTCAATCCCATCTAGCCTAGTGGTCTGAATCTCAGTATTCTCCTCGACAACATTTTCTTTCTCTACTGTAAATACTGATGAATAATATTCATTTAACGCTTCCCCTATCTCCTCTGATTCCACAGACAACTTCCCATTACTATCCTTGATTGGCCCTAATCTAACTCTAGTCATTTTTTTTATTCCTGATATACCTATAGAAAGCCTGAGGGTTTTCCTTGATCCTATCCGCCAATGACTTCTTGTGTCCTCTCCTTGCTCTTCTTAGCTCTCCCTTTAGATCCTTCCTGGCTAGCTTGTAACTCTCAAGCGCCCTAACTGAGCCTTCACATCTCATCCTAACATAAGCCTTCTTCTTCCTCTTGACAAGGGCTTAAACTTCTTTCGTAAACCACGGCTCCCTCGCTCGACAACTTCCTCCCTGCCTGACAGGTACATACTTATCAAGGACATGCAGTAGCTGCTCCTTGAATAAGCTCCACATTTCGATTGTGCCCATCCCCTGCAGTTTCCTTCCCCATCCTACGCATCCTAAATTTTGCCTAATCGCATCATAATTTCCTTTCCCCCAGCTATAATTCTTGCCCTGCGGTATATACCTGTCCCTGCCCATCGCTAAGGCAAACCTAACCGAATTGTGATCACTATCACCAAAGTGCTCACCTACATCTAAATCTGACACATGGCCAGGTTCATTACCCAGTACCAAATCCAATGTGGCATCGCCCCTGGTTGGCCTGTCTACATACTGTGTCAGAAAACCCTCCTGCACACACTGGACAAAAACTGACCCATCTAAAGTACTCGAACTATAGTATTTCCAGTCAATATTTGGAAAGTTAAAGTCCCCCATAACAACTACCCTGTTACTCTCGCTCCTGTCGAGAATCATCTTCGCTACCCTTTCCTCTACATCTCTGGAACTATTCGGAGGTCTCTAGAAAGTGTTAGAGAGTGTCTGTGGAAATACATGGAGCGTGGCCAATAAGGTTAGAGGGCTGCAGCAACAAATAACCACATGGAATTATGATTTAGTGGCAATAACGGGAAAAAAATACTCTCAATTGATATGATTGTCTTTTTATAAACCATGCACCCAAAGGAGTAACTCTGTTTCTCTCTCCACAGATGCTGCCAGACCTGCTGAATATTTCCAGAATTTCTTGTTTTTATTTCAGATTTCCAGCATCCGCAGTATTTTGCTTTTATTTTAGTGAATATTCAAAAATCAGTTCAATTCTGGTCATTTATCATCATTAGGCAAACTGAGGGAGAGGGAAATGGGCGCCAAAAAATAAACCTCATGCTGCTTCAACCTTCATCAACTATCACAACTGTTCCAATGTAACATTGTTTCATTTTTATTATTATCATTATTACTAAAATAAACAAGTTGAAAACCAACATGAACAGATAAAGAGTAATTGAGCAATGGGAAGCCTCCAAAGCAGAGACTGTTGGAGTACAGATTAGGTACATTCCATGAGGGGGAGAATGGTCACCCAACATTAGAATTCTTTGGATGACGAGATTAACTTGAAACAGAAAAATAGGTTTCTGATAAATTTCAGGGTCAAATACAGCACAGAGCCAAGAACAATACAAAAAGAACAGAAGAGAATTTATAAAGGAAATAAGAGGGACAATGAGATGTTATTGGAAGCGATTAGTGGGTATCATTAAAAATGAACACTGAAGTTTTTTATCAACAGGCAAAGAATAAAAGGTCTATTTTGGCACCAAAAAGGAAATCTTATGAGAGTAGAGAATGTGGCTGAGGTAATAAGAAAAAGGAACTAGAGTCGGCCATTCGGCCCCTTGACCTTGCTCCACCGTCCAGTAAGTTCATGGCTGATATTGGAACTCAATTCCACCTTCCCGCACTGTCCCCATATCCATTAATTTCCTTCATACCCAAAACTCTGGGGAAGAGAATTCTAAAGATTCACAACCCTTTGAATGAAGAAATTTCTCCTCATCTCAGTCCTAAATGACTAACTAACCCTTATTGTTTCTGATGAACAGGTACATGCCAGTGTTTATGCTTCTCTCACCATACTTCATCTGATCCCATCACCAAATCCTTCCATTCCTTTCTCCGCAGTATGTCTTTATCTAACTTATCTGTGGCTAAGTTTGTAGCAGGCCTGCCTCTGAGTTTGAAGGCTGTGGGCTCAGGTTGCACTCCAGGACCCGAGCTCAAAAATCGAGGCTGATACTCCAGTGCGGCACTGAGGGAGTGCTGCACCATCGACAGTGCTGTACTTTGGATGAGATGCTAAAGCAAGGCCCCATCTACTCTCTCAGATGGCTGGAAAATATCCTGTGGCATTATTCTGAAGAAGAGCAGGGGAGTTATCCATGGTGCCCTGGCCAATGCCAATCCCTCAATCAACATCAGAAGAACAGATTATCTGGTTTGTGGTAGCAAGTATCACATTCTAACCATTCCCTGGGTAAAGAAGTCTCTCCTGATCATAAGAATATTAGAAATAGGAGCAGGAGTAGGCCATCTGGCCCGTCGGGTCTGTTCCGCCAGTCAATTACTGATCTGATTGTGGTCTTAACTCCACTTTCCTGCCTACCCCGATAACCCTCGACTCCCTTGTAGATCCAAATCTGTCCAACTCAGCCTCAAATATAATTAATGACCCAGCGTCCACTGCTCTCTGGGGCAGAGAATTTCCAAGATTAAAGACCCTCAGAGAAAAGAAATTCCTCATCATCATCTTCAATGGGACACCCCTTACTCTGAAACTGTGCCTGCAAGTTCTAGATTCTCCCATGAGGGGAAACATCCTCTCACATCCCTCTGTACCTCAACATTCTGCAGTCTCTCCCATTTAAATAATATTCTGCTTTTCCATTCTTCCCGCTAAAGTGGACAACCTCACATTTTCCCACAATATCGGCTATCTGCCAAATTGTTGCCCACTGACTCAACCTATCTATATCCCTTTGCAAACTCTTTGTGCCCTCCTCACAACTTGCGTTCCCACATATTTTTATATCATCGGCAAATTTGGCGACAATACATTCAGTTTTTTCATCCAAGTCATTTATATTGTCATGCTGATGAGAAGTGCAGCGATAGAAATACAGAACCAAACTGAAGAGTTATAAAAATTTGTAACAGTTTTAAAGGGACTGGTACATGTGCTGTCAACAAAATGGAGGACAAGACACATGACCCTCAGCATCTCTTGCACTCATCCACATCCTTGTCTACTAAAACTGAAGAATAATTAAGCCCTGTCTGCATTGAAATGTGACAGACAATCACACTTGGATGTGAGCTGTACTCAAAAACAATGAGACAATACTTTTCTCAGACTTCCCATTTCCGAATATCCTCCATTACAATGGAGTGTGAACCACCCTGAGTTCAGAATGGGGCCAGTTTCAAGGACATTATACAGCCCAACTTGGACTGAAACCTGAAGTCAAATGGGCGAAGCCAACCCTTGTGAAGTTCACCTTATCAGGTCATCATTTTGAGGAACACAGGGAGAGAACACAGCAACATCACAGAAGGCAATTGAGCCAGGGGCTGTGGAAAGATCCAGCAAAAACAAGGAAGGAGCCCTGCTGCAAATTCTACACTTCAACATTGTGCAGCAGAGAACTGAAAGGGTCTGTCATCTTCAATCTGAAATCTTAACCATCAAAAATCTCCAGCATCTCAACAAGTCAATACTGCAAACAAACAAAGCCTGTATCTTCAAAAAAAAATATTGTCCTACTTGGGAGATTCAACAGGTTTACCGTAAACCATAAACACCTACCACACCTTGAATTCTTACCCTTAACCTTCCATCTTCTCTTGAGAGTGAATGTGTGCGTGAGTGGAGTTGCAAACATTTCGGGGAATGAATATTGTTCAATAATTAGTTCACCTTCTGTTTTAAACCTACAAGAAAACTTGTCACTGTCTGTTTATTTGGAAAGTAAAATGCTCAGGGCTTATCATTTTAAACAAAACATGATTGCTATCAGTTGGGAGGTGAACAGTGGGAACTACCCACTTACACCTGTCTCTAACAATGTAGATTGAAAATAGTTGTAGCCCCAGCACTGATCCCTGTAGTACTCCACTAGTTACTGTTTGCCAATCTGAAAAAGACCCATTTATCCCAACTCTCTGTTTCCAGTTAGTTAGCCAGTCATCTCGCCATATTACCCCCAACACTATGAGTTCTTATCTTGTGCAGCAACATTTTATGATTCACCTTATCAAATGTCTTTTGGAAATTCAAATGCATACAACTACTGACTCCCCTTTATTCACACTGCTTGTTGCATCCTGAAAGAACATTAATAAATTTGTCAAATGTGATTTCCTTTTTGGTTTTTCTGTCGTTTTTTTGGTGGGGGGAAGAATATGGTGTGCCTTTAAGGCTGGAAGAGTTCCCGTACTGCTACAAGGCAGCAAGCCCCAAAAACTGAGTCAAAGAATGCATTCTCATTGCCCCGGATGCAGCCATTCGGAGACTGTGATTCAAAGAGTGCATTCTCGTTGCCTGGGATACAGCCATTCAGGACCAGAGATTGAGAAATACATTGTTACAATTTAATTTTGAATTGGCTTACAGTGGAAACAGACAGTTCTAACTCAAAAAACAGACATTCAACTGTGTGTTAGCACCTGAAATGAGTGCTCTCAGACCATTTAAACTGAATGAAGAGAATTTAGTCTGTTTATTTATTATTCTCTCTCAAAATTCTAAAAAATCAAGGCAAAACTAAGATCTCTGCTAATTTAAACTGAAGGAAGGGAAGTTGGACTGTGAGAATCTTTTATCCCTCAAACATTCCAAAGCAAAATTGATTCATTAAAAAGTAATTGTAAGTTGTTATTCATTGAACGACATCACTGGAGAAGGAAAGCATCAATTACAACTTCTGAATTAGTCTACGGACTGTTTTACTGATGAAGAACCATTTTTTCCCCATCAGACGGCTGAGAGGACTTCAAGCAATCTTGAACTGTTCCACATCTAGCAGGAGCATAAATCTGCAAGTACTTTAATTTTTCGATTTTAAATGTTGTTTAATAGTGTTTAGGAATTTAGCCTTTCTAATTAAACAGTTACCTTGTTGATTTCAAGGCACCTGGTTTGGTTAGCCTCATTCGGGGGTTGATCGATGGTACAATCAATAATCAAGTGCACAGCCTATGTTTGTGTCATCAGCAAATTTCCCCAATCATGCCTCCCACATTTAAGCCCAAGTCATTAATATATACCATAAACAGCAAGGGACCCAACACTGAGCCCTGTGGAACGCCACGAGAAACAGCTTTCCATTCACAAAAAAACATCCGTCGACTACTAACCTTTGTCTCCTGGCCCTGAGCCAATTCTGGTTCCAACCTGCCACATTGCCCTGTATCCCATGGGCTTTCATTTTACTGACCAATCTGCCATTTGGGATCTTGTCAAATGCCTTACTAAAATCCATGTAGACCACATCCACTGCACTGCCATCATCAGTTTTTCTTCTGACTTCCTCAAAAAACTCAATTAATTTAGTAAGACATGACCTTCCCTTAACAAATCCATGATGACTATCCCTGATTAATCTGTGCCTATCTAAGTGGCAGTTTATCCTGTTCCTCAGAATTGATTCTAACCATTTACCCATGACCGTGATCAGCCTGACCAGCCTATAATTATTTGGTCTATGCCTCGCACACTTTTTAAACAATGGTACAATGTTCACAGACCTTCAATCATCTGGTACCTTGCTGGTCTCTAGTAAGGATTTGAAAATGATCCTCATCACGTCCATTATTCCCTCCCTGGCTTCCTTTAACAAACCTGCAGAACAATAACTGAACAACCACTCCAGCAGAGACATCACAAAGTGACTTTAAGACTCTTCATCCACAACACCAGCTTTGAGCTGACTTGTAACCTCGAGACCGGTACGGTACCTCAACAAGTTCATGACTCAAACACCATGCCTACACCTTTAAATCCTGAGAAGATACAATAGGTTTACTGTAAACCACATACACTTAGCTCACTTTGGACTTTAGAATATCCACTCTTTTCTTTCTATCTATGTATTGTGTATATGTGTGTGAGTGAATGTGTATATGTGTGTGAGTGAATGTGTACATGGGTGAAGTTACAAACATTTTGGGAATTGTGTAAAAATAAATATTTATCCCTCACCCCACCCCCACACAGAGGAAAAGATAGAAATTGAAAGATAGCATACAAATAGATCTGATGGTTTTAAAAAGAGTTCGTTGTGAATCCTTGTTTCTTTCGCTGGGAGAAAAAAATAAAAAATTAAAAACAGTACAGGCCTGTTTCTCCTTTATCCTCGTTCATGGACTTTAAACTTTGGAAAGTTTCAGGGGATGGGTGCTACACTGCAGACTTCATTGGTTAAATCTCAGTCACAGTTCAACAGCAAAAATCCTGTTACAATTTCTCAGAGGTACAGAGTTTCAAAGGTCACCTTTTTGTCTCTGCCTCTAGGTAGTTTAAACATGATGTTCTGGCAGAGTCCTTCTCCTTGCTGAGATGGGCCTCTCTCTCCCTTCTGGCTTTCTGCACAGTCAATGGCCGGAGTTCTACACAGGCGCAGGCGGGAGGCGGGAGGCGGGAGGTGGGAGGCGGGGGAGGGGCATAAAACTGAGTGGGAGGCAGGGGGAGAGTGCCCTTCCCATCACCTTCCACTCCCACTGCAATTTTCTGAAGACTGGCAGTGGCGAGAAACGGCCCGCTCACCCCAAGCCAATTAAAGCCTTAAGTGGCCATTTAAATGCCACTTAAGGGCTTCCTCACCCCCCACCCCCACCGCTGTTATATTACCAGTAGTGGGAAGATGGCTTCGGTCCCCCAGGACGCTATTCAGTAAAACCTGGTGGCCTCCTTGTGGACTGGGGGTGCCCTCCTGATTGGGCACCCGATGCCCCACCGAGGGTCCCCCCTCACATGGCCCAACTGCCCCCACTGCACAACATCCTCCCCACCACCAACCGACTCTCCTAGCCTCACATGGGCCCGGCCAATTGTCCCCAGCGAGACCCCAAGCATTTACCATTTCTCTGTGGCTGTTGTCCCTCTTGTACCTCTCCCGACCTGCAGACCCAGCAGTCCCCATTGCTCCCGGTGGTGCTGCTGGAACTGTGAGCCGCCAGTCCGCTGATTGGCCAGCGGTACTTGGAAGTGGTCCTTCCTGCCTCAGAGGGTGGAAGTCCCACCTAATGCCAATTAAGGACCTGGGCTACTTAAAATTATAGTGTGACTCCCAGGCTGGGTGGCAGTGGGCTCTCCCCTGACTTTTTGGTCGGTGGGCCAGGCATCCAGTCCAATGTAAAATTCCAGCCAACGTCTCTTATCAAAACCTATTAGCAGAGACTTGGCTCTTGTTCACATTCCAACGGCAGGTTTCATGGCAGGGGATTGGAGAATTGGGACAGAATTGCCCACCATAGAACCCAATGCCAGGTTTCCGGGTTCCAATTCTCCCAGGAGCACTTAAGTGGCCTATTAAGTCAGTTAAGGGCCTGTTCCAGAACCTGATGGAATCTTACCAGCCGCTGTGGGTGTTGGGGGCGGGATCTCTGTTGCCTGGGGAGGACACCTTGGGAAATGTGGTGCCCACCCTGTGAGCTTGGGAGGGTCCATGGTTCATGGGCAATTTGTGGCCCACAAAGTCAACCACCGGACCCTACCATCCTGTGGGCCAAATGCCCAACCCCAACCCTGCCTCACCAGGGCCTCCTGCTGTGGCCCCTGCAACCCTGCCTCATCTACCTATTCTCAAGGGTTCCAGCGCTGGGGCTTCTGCAGCATCGGCATTGGTTACGGCTCCTGATGGTGCTGCCGATACTGATGAGCTGCTGGCCCTGTGATTAGCCAACAGCACTTGGGGGTGGGATCCCCATCTGTAGTATTGTGCATGCAATAAGGGTAAAACTGCAATCATGGGTGAGTTTAATCTACACATAGATTGGTCAAACCAAATTAGTAATAATGCTGTGGAGGAGGATTTCCTGGAGTGTGTACGTGATGGTTTTTTTAGACCAATACGTTGAGGAACCATCTGGAGAACAGGCTATCCTCGACTGGGAATTGTGCCATGAGAAAGAATTACTTAATAATCTGGTTGTGTGGGGTCCCTTGGGGAGGAGCGACCATAACATGATAGAATTCTTCATTAAGATGGAGAGTGAAGTAGTTGAATCCGAAACTCGGGTCCTGAATCTAAATAAAGGAAACTACAATGGGTTGAGGCGTGAGTTGGCTATGATCGATTGGGGAACTTTACTAAAACGGTTGATGGTGGATTGGCAATGGATAATATTTAAAGAATGTGTGCATGAATTACAACAATTATTCATTCCAATCTGCTGCAAAAATAAAACCATAAAGGGGACTCAGCTGTGGCTCACAAAAGAAATTAGGGATCGTATTAGATCCAAAGAGGAGGCAAATAAAATAGCCAGAAAAAGTAGCAAGTCTGAGGTTTGGGAGCAGTTTAGAATTCAGCAAAGGAGGACAAAAAGGTTGACTAAGCGGGTTAAATTGAGTGAGAGTAAACATGTGGGAAACATAAAAACTGACTAAAAGCTTCTATAAATATGTGAAGAGAATAAGATTAGTGAAGACAAATGTAGGTCCCTTGCAGTCAGAAACAGGGGACACTATAATGGGGAACAAAGATTTGGCAGAACAATTATGCACATACTTTGGCTCTGTCTTCACAAAGGAGGACACAAATAACCTCCCAGAAATGTTAGGGAACCAACGATCTAATGAGAGGGAGGATATGAAGGAAATCAGGATTAGTAAAAAAAAAGTTCTAAGGAAATTAATGGGGTTAAAGGCTAACAAATCCCCAGGGCCTGATAATCTACATCCCAGAGTACTAAAGGAAGTGGCCCTGGAAGTAGTGGATGCATTCGTGGTCATCTTCCAAAATTCTATAGACTCTGGAGCAGTTCCTACAGATTGGAGGATGGCAAATGTAACCGCACTATTTAAAAAAGGAGGGAGAGAAAAGAACAGGGAACTACAGACCTGACATCAGTAGTGGGGAAAACGCCAGAGTCTGTTATAAAGGACGTGATAGCAGAACACCTGGAAAGCATAAACAGGATTGGACAAAGTCAGCATGGGTTTCTGAGAGGGAAATGATGTTTAACAAATCTACTGGAGTTTTTTGAGGATGTAACTGGTAGGATAGATAAGGGATACCAGTGGATGTGGTGTATTTCGATTTTCAGAAGGCTTTTGAGAAGGTCTTGCATGAGAGGTTAATGTGCATAATTAAAGCAAATGGGATTGGGGGTAATATTCTGGCATGAAGTGAGAATTGGTTGACAGACTGGAAACAGAGAGTAGGAATAAATGGGTCTTTTGCCTGGTGGCAGGCAGTGACTAATGGGGTACCGCAGGGATCAGTGCTTGGGCCCCAGCTATTCACAATATATATTAATGACTTGGGTGAGGGAACTAAGTGTAACATTTCCAAGTTTGCAGATGACACAAAGCTGGGGGGGGGGGGGGGGGTGGGGTTGGAGGAATGTGAGCTGTGAGGGGGATGCAAAGAGGCTCCAAGGTGATTTAGACAAGTTGGGTGAGTGGGAAAATGCATGGCAGATGCAGTATAATGTGGATAAATGTGAGGTTATCCACTTTAGTTTTAAAAACAGAAAGGCAGATTATTATCTGAATGGTGATAGATTGGGAAAGGGGGAGGTGCAACGAGACCTGCGTGTCCTTGTACACCAGTCGCTGAAAGCAAGCATTCAGGTGAGCAAGCAGTTCGGAAGGTGAATGGTATGTTGGCCTTCATTGCAAGAGGATTTGAATACAGGAGCAAGGATGTCTTACTGCAGTTATACAGGGCCTTGGTGAGATCACACCCAGAATATTGTGTGCAGTTTTGGTCTCCTTATCTGAGGAAGGATGTTCTTGCCATGGAGGGAGTGCAAAGAAAATTTAATAGGCTGATTCCTGGGATGGCAGGATTGACGTATGAGGAGAGATTGGGTCGACGAGGCCTATATTCACTCGAGTTTAAAAGAATGAGAGGGGATCTCATAGAAACCTATAAAATTCTAACAAGACTGGTCAGGCTAGATGCAGGGAGGATGTTCCCGATGGCTGGGGAGTCCAGAACCAGGGGCACAGTCTCAGGATATGGGGTATGCCATTTAGAGCTGAGATGAGGAGAAATTTATTCACTCAGAGGGTGGTGAACCTGTGGAATTCTCTGCCGCAGAAGGCAGTGGAGGCCAAGTCATTAAATATATTCAAGAAGGATATAGATATATTTCTTAATGTCAAAGGGATCAAGTAATATGGGGAGAAAGCGGGAGCAGGGTACTGAATTACACGATCAGCCATGATTTCTTTGAATGGCGGAGCAGCCCCGAAGGGCAGAATGGCCTTCTCCTGATCCTATTTTCGCTGTTTCTATGTTTCTATTACTTCTTCAAAGGGATGGGAAATATGCCTCCTTAAACTTTGACCCCAAAGATCACTCCAGGGGGTTGAAAACAATTAGATGGGAGCCCTGCCTCCTGCACAAAATACAGCCTTTGGTCTCTGTCAGGTGACCAAAGTTTCTCTCCAGTTGTTTGTTCATAAATGGTGTTTGATGGTGTGCCCATTGTGAGACAATGGGTTTGGACATTGCTCACCTCGATGCCATCTTAATAAAATGGTGTTTATCACACCCTTTATCTTGAGTTTGAGTCTGGAGTCTTTATGTCTGCCAACTCATTGTTAGCTCAATGTGTTGAAGAGGGGTTGCCATTAATACTGAATGGGCCATTTACATTTCTAATGCTTTCTTCAACACTTGGTCAGACATGACAATTGATTCAGAGTTTCAGCAGTTACCATGCATATTTGCAGTACAGGAGAGGTCACCTGACCTCTTACTTTATCTTGTTTTGCAGCAAAAGGTTCCGTTTTGAGTTCAATTCATCAATTCATGTTATAGTTCATAATTTGTCAATGCTCCAGCGTGACAATACACTTGTAATTGTCTTAATTTAAGTTTAAGGCACAAGTTTTGGACCCAAATTTCTCACCCGCAAACTGAATGTGAACTTCGATCATGTTATGATCACTTATAATTAGTACTTTGGACCTGTCCTCACAAAATAAGAAGGTGCTCTGCTAATGTCACAAAATAAACTAAATGAAAGGGAAGTGTTAAAAGTTAGGCAACTGACAGTAGAAATTGCTCGTGGTCTGGTTGGGTTGCATCTGAAGTTCTTGAGATAAGTAAGTGTGGAAATAATGGAGGCTCGAGCCAAAATCTCCCAGTCCTTCTTAGGTATGAGAGTAGTGGCAGAGGACAGGATGGATATAAATGTCATACCCCTGCTCAGAAAATGACAGAGGGCTAAACCCTGAAAGCAAGGCCAGTGAACCAAATCTAGATGGCAGGGAAACGTTATAGTGATAATAATCCATAATAATATATATGATCACTTGGAAATTATGTGTTCAAAAATAAAAGCAAGAACTGATTTGTTGAAGGCAAATGGTGTTTGATAAACTTTATTCAGTTAGTTAAAAAAGTAAGGTCATGGAAGATGAGAGTAATGCAGTTAATGTTGTGGAAATTGACTTTGAAAAGGCTTTTGATAAAGTGCCTCATATTAGACCTCTTAATGAATTTGCAGCTAATAGCATTAAAGTGGCAGAGTGCACAGGAAACAGGTTGTGGGGCAAAAAGCGAATAGTTCAATAGAATGTTTTTTTTTCAGGCTGAAGAGAAGTTGACAGGGGTATACCCCCAGGGTGGAATTAACATTACTACTGTTTCTGATGGATATTAATGAAATACATCTGAGTCTACAGGACATAATTTCAAAATCTTTAGATGAAACCAAGTTCGGAAATGTAATCCATGGATTACAGCAGCAGACTTCAGGGGAACATAGGCAGACTGGTAACATCAGCACAAGTAAATCAATGGATTTTTAGAATTAGAATAAGGAGACACAATATGAACAAAATATACAATTTGAAAGGTGGTGCTGGAACAGAGAGATCTGGAGACTGACATGCTCATATATTTGAAGATCGTAGGGGAAGCCGAAAAGGATGCAAAAACGGATCTTGGCATTCTATATAGAGTCCAAAAGCAAGGACATTAACCGAACCTTGCATAAACCAATTATTATGTCGGGGAATAGAGGAAAAAATTGGCAAGTCATGCTGCAGCTGTACCGAACCTTAGTTAGGCTACACTTGGAATATTGCGTACCATTCTGGCTACCACACGACCAGAAGGATGTGGAGGCTTTAGAGAGGGTACAGAAGAGGTTTACGAGGATGTTGCCTGGTTAGGAGGGTGTGAACTGTGAGAGACATTGGATAAACTGGGATTGTTTCCACTGGAACGACGGAGGTGGAGGGACGACATGATAGAGGTTTACAAAGTTATGAGTGGCATGGACAGAGTGGATAGTCAGAAGCTTTATCCCAGGGTGAAAGAGTCAGTTCCTAGGGGACATAGGTTTAAGGTGCGAGGGGAAATGTTCAGAGGGGATGTGCGAGGCACGTTTTTCAGAGAGAGGGTGCTGAGTGCCTGGAACTTGCTGCCGGGGGAGGTGGTGGAAGCAGGTACGATAGTGATGTTTAAGAGGCATCTTGAGAAATACATGAATCGGATGGGAATAGAGGGATATGGACCACAGAGGTGCAGAAGGTTTTAGTTTAGACAGGCATCAAGATTGGCGCAGGCTTGGAGGGCCGAATGGCCTGTTCCTGTGCAAAACTGTTCTTTGTTCTTTGTTCTTTGTGGTAAGCTGGACAGGCTTTTTGTGATGTTGTTGTGATCTCTACCGTCTCTCTCCAGAGAGATACTTTTTAAGGTCTTTTCGTTACTAGGATTTTAACCCCTTTATGTTTTACTTGTCAAATAAACAGACAGTGACAGACTTTCTTGTAGGCTAAAACCATAAAATTAACTATTTATTGTACAATATTAATTACTGAAACGGTCCCAAGCTCACCCAAGCTTGTATTCACTCACATGCACATGCCCAAAAACAGATAAAGTGAAATTGGGCATGTGGTTTGAAGTGAGGTTGATGTGCAGCATTGACAGGAAACCTGTTGAATCTTCTCAGAGGTGAGTTTCTTTTTTAAAGTTTCAGGCCTGGGTTGTTTGTAGATTTTCTGGTGGTTGGACCTCAGTCTGGAGATGGTGGTCACTTTAAGTTCTCTGCTGCAGCAAGTTGATGGGTAAAATTTGCAGCAGAGTTCGTCTTTGGTTTTTGCTGGATCCTTTACAGGCTTTTTGTGATGTTGTTGTGATCTCTACCCTCTCTCTCCAGAGAGATAAAGTCTCTCATAAGTTGCCTCCGCTAGGAGATACATGGCTCCCTTCATGTGTTGACCGACAGTAAACCAGGATGGGTGTAATTGACACCTCGCAACTTGGAATGCATGCTTGTGTCCTTAACAGACAGTGAGACAGTTTGAATATACAGGCCCAGTCAGCCTGACCTCCGACAACCACTTTGCAGCACATTGTCCACGTTTTAAAAGGAAAAGATACTTTTGTATTTTTTTTAGTGTGGTTCTGTATTTACATTGCTGCACTTCTCGTGAGCATGACACCTCCCCCAAAAGGGGAAAAAAGATGTTCCTTGGATTTCATTTTTATGTTTTTTTTGGTTGAGAAAGGAAGTGACAAGGTCACACCACTGGACATATTCTGTACTCCTGATACACACCTCAATCTTACAACTGCTAAAGCTGGAATTGTCTGTTAATAAACGATTTTTGTTCAAGTTTGAGATTTTCATCATCCTCTCATTCGATGAGGCAGAGTTATAGTTGGATTTCTTTTTTGGGTGTTGAAGTTTTGCCCCAGTAAAACTTCTGTTTTGAAAATTTGGCGTTTTCTATTCATTTTCCATTTTTAAATCCCAGTCATGTGGTGTTGAATGGGGTTGGTTTTCCATTTCATCGATTTGCAATACTTCACAAGATACCTGGAGAGACAACTTTTCTGTTCCAACGTTTGTAATATGCAAATTTCCGTTGCTGCATTGTTTCTGCCTGTTGACCATTAGGCTATGGGCAAATTTCACCGCTTGTTCAACCTTAACCCCTTTAATAAAAGCAAAATACTGCAGATGCTGGAAATCTGAAACAAAAACAAAAGTGCTGGAAATACCCAGCAGGTCTGGCAGCATCTGTGGAGAGAGAAGCAAAGTTAATGTTTCAGGTCTGTGACCTTTCATCATAACTGACAAAGATTAGAAAAGAATTAGGTTTTAAGCAAGTGAATTGGAGGGGTGGGGTAGAGAACAAAGGGGAAGGTGTTTGAAAGGGCAGGAGAGATTAAATAACAAAGCTGAAACAAAGGCGAAGAATGTGTTAACGCTTGTGGTGAAAGACAAGCAATTATTCCAAGGAAGTGTTAATAGTGGAATAATGAGCAACTCTGACTACATGAAAAACAGGCACATGGTTAAAAAATAGAATATTAAAAAAAGCCAGCCATGCTCTGAAGTTATTGAACTCAATGTTCAGTCTGGAAGGCTGTAGAATGCCTAATCAAAAGATCGGGTGCTGCTCCTCGAGCTTGCATTGATGCTCACAGGAACACTGGAGCAGACCAAAGACAGAAATGTGGCCATGAGAGCAGGGAGGTGCGTTGAAATGGCAAGCAACTGGAAGCTCATTGTCATGCTTTCGGAGTTCAGCAAAGTGGTCAACCAATCTGCCCAATGCAGAGGAGACCACATTGTGACCAGCGAATACAGAATACTAAATTGAAGGAAGTACAAGTAAATCACTGCTTCATCTGAAAGGAGTGTTTGGAGCCATCGATAGTGAGGAGAGAGGAGGTAAAAGGACAAATATACAAACTGGATGGTTTTATTTGAATGAAAAATAGTCACAGAATCACAGAATAATACAGTGCAGAAGAGGCCCTTCGGCCCATCGAGTCTGCACCGATGCATTAAAGACACCTGACCTGTCTACGTAATCCCATTTGCCAGCACTTGGCCCATAGCCTTGAATGTTATGACGTGCCAAGTGCTTATCCAGGTACTTTTTAAAGGATGTGAGGCAATCTGCCTCTAACACCATCCCAGGCAGGGCATTCCAGACCATCACCACTCTCTGGGTAAAAAGTTTCTTCCTCATATCCCCCTTAAACCTCCCGCCCCTCACCTTAAACTTGTGACCCCTCATAACTGACCCTTCAACTAAGGGGAACAGCTGCTCCCTATTCACCCTGTTTATGCCCCTCATAAGCTTGCACACCTCGATCAGGTCACCCCACAGTCTTCTCTGCTCCAGCGAAAACAACCCAAGCCTATCCAACCTCTCTTCATAGCTTAAATGTTCCATCTCAGGCAACATCCTGGTGAATCGCCTCTGCACCCCCTCCAGTGCAATCACATCCTTCTCATAATGTGGTGACCAGAATTGCACACAGTACTCCAGCTGTGGCCTTACCAAAGTTCTGTACAACTCCAACATGACCTCCCTGCTTTTGTAATCTATGCCTCGATTGATAAAGGCAAGTGTCCCATATGCCTTTTTCACTACCCTATTAATCTGCCCTTCTGCCTTCAGAGATCGATGGACAAACACACCAAGGTCCCTTTGGTCCTCGGAACTTCCCAGTGTCAGGCCATTCATTGAATACGTCTGTGTCACATTATGCCTTCCAAAGTGTATCACCTCACACTTTTCAGCATTAAATTCCATCTGCCACTTTTCTGCCCATTTGACCATCCCATCTATATCTTCCTGTAACCTAAGACACTGCACCTCACTGTTAACCACTCGGCCAATCTTTGTGTCATCTGCGAACTACCCCCCACATAGTCATCTCTGTTGTTTATATAAATGACAAGCAATAGGAGACCCAGCACAGATCCCTGTGGTACGCTACTGGACACTGGCTTCCAGTCACTACAACATCCGTCTGTCATCAGTCTCTGTCTCCTGCAGCTAAGCCAATTTTGAATCCACCTCATCAAGTTACCCTGTATCCCGTGTGCATTTGCTTTCTTGATAGGCGGCACAGTGGCGCAATGGTTAGCACTGCAGCCTCACAGCTCCAGGGACCCGGGTTCGATTTTGGGTACTGTCTGTGTGGAGTTTGCAAGTTCTTCCTGTGACCGCGCGGGTTTCCTCCAGGTGCTCCGGTTTCTTCCCACCACCAAAGACTTCCAGGTCTTTGGCAAATTGGCTCTTGTAAATTGCCCCTAGTGTAGGTAGGTGGTAGGGCATCTGGGATTACTGTGGGGTTAGTATCGATGGGTGGTTGTTGGTCGGCACAGAATCGGTGGGCCGAAGGGCCTGTTTCAGTGCTGAATCTCTAAATAAATAAAAAAAAGATCAGATTGCAGGTTGTTCAACCTTTCCCGTCTAAGAGCGAAGACCAAAGTAAAGAAGGTCCTCATCAGGGAACTCCTCTTTGCTGACGATGCTGCATTAACATCCCACACAGAAGAGTGTCTGCAGAGACTCATCGACAGGATTTCGGCTGCCTGTAATTTGTTTGGCCGAACCATCAGCTTCAAGAAAATAAACATCATGGGACAGTACGTCAGAAATGTTCCATGCATCAATATCGGTGACCACGCTCAGAAGTGGTTCAAAAGTTCACCTACCTAGGCTCAACTATCACCAGTAACCTGTCTCTCTGCAGAAATAAACAAGTGCATGGGAAAGGCGTCCACTGCTATGTCCAGACTGGCCAAGAGAGCGTGGGAAAATGGCGCACTGACACAGACCACAAAATTCCAAGAGTATCAAGCCTGTGTCCTCAGTACCTTGCTCTACGGCAGCGAGGCCTGGACAGCGTATGTCAGCCAAGAGCGATGTCTCAATTCATTCCATCTTCGCTATCTCCAGAGAATCCTTGGCATCAGGTGGCAGGTCCGTATCTCCAATGCATAGGTGGTAGGGAATATGGGGTTACTGTAGGGTTAGTATAAGTGGGTGGTTGTTGGTCAGCA
Source organism: Heterodontus francisci (assembly GCF_036365525.1). Taxonomy (NCBI): domain Eukaryota; kingdom Metazoa; phylum Chordata; class Chondrichthyes; order Heterodontiformes; family Heterodontidae; genus Heterodontus; species Heterodontus francisci. Next base: position 91,508,087 of record NC_090387.1, on the reverse strand, counting down.
CAGACTCGGTGGGCCGAAGGGCCTGTTTCAGTGCTGTATCTCTAAAATAAACAAAAAATAAAATAAAACAAGTCTCCCATGTGAGACCTTGTCAAAGGCTTTGCTGAAATCCATATAAACTACATCAACTGCAGTACCCTCATCTGCACATCTGGTCACATGTTTAAAAACTTCAATCAAACTTGTTAGGCATGACCTCCCTCTGACAAAGCCATGCTGACTATTCCTAATCAAATTTTGCCTCTTCAAGTGGAGATAGATTCTCTCCTTCAGAATTTTCTCCAATAGTTTCCCTACCACTGACGTGAGACTCACTGGTCTGTAGTTCCCTGGTTTATCTCTACAACCTTTCTAAAATAGTGGGTCCACATTCGCTGCTCTCCAGTCCTCTGGCACCTCCGCCATGGCCAGAGAGGAATTAAAAATTAGGGTCAGAGTCCCTGCAATCTCCACCCTCGCCTCCCACAGCATCCTGGGACACAAATCGTCCGGACCTGGAAATTTGTCCACTTTTAAGCCTTCCAAAACCTCCAATACCTTGTCACTCCCTATGACAATTTGTTCAAGAACCTCACAATCTCTCTCTCTGAGTTCCATATCTACATCCTCATTCTCTTAGGTGAAGAGAGATGTAAAATATTCGTTCAACACCTTACCGATGTCCTCTGGCTCCACCCACAAATTTCCCCCTTGGTCCCTAATGGGCCCTACTCTTTCCCTGGTTATCCTCTTCCCAATGATATACTTATAGAATATCTTGGGATTTTCTTTACTTTTACCAGCCAGAGCTTTCTCATATCCTCTCTTTGCTCTCCTAATTGCCTTCTTAAGCTCCTACGTTTTCTGTACTCCACTAATGCTTCCATTGATTTGCTCTCCTTGTATTTGCTAATAGCCTCACTTTTCCTTCTCATCGTACACTGAATGTTTCTGGTCATCCTTGGTTCTCTGGGCTTGTTGCTCCTACCTATTACCCGAGAGGGAACATGTTGGGCCTGTACCCTCCCCATTTCCTTTTTGAATGCCCCCACTGCACTTCTGTAGATTTCCCAACAAGTAACTCTTTCCATGTAAAGGTGAGAGAAGGGTGGAAATTGGAAACAAATTTGATAAAGTTTTCCAGTTTGTGGTGGGAGCAGGGAATGGCACTGATGCAGTCATCAACGTACCGGAAAAATAGTGGGTGAGGGGGCCTGAGGAGGACTGGAACAAGGAATGTTTGACATATCCCACAAAAAGCCAGCTGTAACTAGGGCCCATGTGGGTACCCATAGCAACACCTTTTACTTGAAGGAAGTGAGTGGTGTTGAAGGAGAAGTTGTTCAATGTGAGAACAAGTTCAGCTTCTTTATTGCTACTTCAACAGCACATGGATTTAATAGTTCAGGTTCTGGTACCTTGATAATTCTTAACTCTAGGGTGACAGTTGTAATGGAACTGTTTTTTTTTCTCTTTGCCTTTGTCGCAGGACAGCTTTGTTGTTTAATCTTTCCTGCCCTCTGCCCTATTAAACACCTTCCCTTTGTTTTCTTCCCCATGTCGCTGCACCCCTCCCCCCAGATCCCGCCCCCCACCGCCCGCACATGCTTAGAACCTAATTCTTTTCTAACCTTTGCCAGTTCTGATGAAAGATCACAGACCTGAACTGTTAACTCCATTTCTATCTCCACAGATGCTGCCTGACCTGTTGAGTAATTCCATCACTTTTTGTTATTATTTCTGATTTCCAGAATCTGCAGTATTTTGCTTTTATGTTATTGTTTTTTTTCCCTCTGCATTAAACATTGTGCCTTTAAGACTCTGTTTAAAAACAGTGTTCTAGCAGCAAGCTTGTTTCCTCGGAAACAGCAGGAGAGAGAAAGCCACTTTCTGTAATGTATCACTTTGACTATGTGCAAAGACTAGCTAAAACCAGTCTGATCTGGAGTGCAGTGAAGCGTGCTTACTGAAAGGAAGGATCCCTCTCTCTTCGCAGAAACATCTACATTTATCTCCAGGCTGTGTATTGCCTAAGAAGAGAAAAACCCTGGAAAAGAACACTTGCATTGTTGGAAGTAGTAAATTCCTTTATCACATCTAAACTCGAAGAAATCTCTGGTTCAGGAGTGACTCTCTGTTGTCTTTTGTGTTTGCTGGAATTCTCAATAAAGTTTCTACTGAAAGACTACCAATTTTAGAATACAAATAGTCCTGTTGTTATACTCCTTGTAGAAAGAACTGTGTGATGCCTGCTGCAACTGAGGTGCTTTGAATGTCTAAAACCTTAAAGACCGTGCATTGAAATCACCTGGAGACTATGAGTGGCATTTCATTATTCTACTCTGGGACATCTCATCAACCGGGAACATACATCTCCAGGACTAACAACCCAGCTACTTATTTATTCCTAAGAAATGTCATTATTTCAAACTGGATAACCATAGGTTTTTAAATGTATTTGTGTGTGCATGGAGGTTAGGGTAATATGAAGTTATAAGGTCTTTTGATATAAATTTATCACAATAAAGTGTTTAAGATTTAGTTTATCAATAAGTAGTTAATGTGTTATTGTTTAAAAATACCTGGTTTGGCGTATTTATTTCTGGGGGTTAATAAAGTGTTTAATTTGGCTGTTTTCCGATAGGTGGGAAAACTTTAATAATATGCTATTACCTGTGGCGTGATGGGACTGAATTGACAGTGCATTGCTCGGTTGTAACACAGTGCATGATAAATTGTTTTTTTTTCACACCTGTGAGGCATCTGGTTTCTCCTTCTGCACTTTGTCCTTCGTGAGTACCATATCTGTTTTGCTGTGTGAAGTTATCTTTGGATTTAAAACCTAAGCCTTTGATTCTTCAGTGGGCACATCCACACTGACCTCACTTTTATTTTTCTTGTTGCTTTCACAAGTGTTGTTTACCTTCGGATATTTTACCTTCCCTATACCCTTTACTTCGGAGATGATTTCCTCCCCCAATCTGCCCCATGTCCTCTGGGGCATTACTGCTCACAGGTGATATCTTGGCCTTTTTAAATTCTACTGGCTCCATCTTGTTTTTTTAAATTCTACTGACTTTCCTTTATGCTCTTTAATCTTTACTGGCTCTATTGTTCCATGTGGGATTTTGTGGACTTCCTCAGCCCTCTGCAGCTGTGCAGAATTTTGTTTGTTCCCCCCAGTTTCTCCAGTCTCCATGTTCTGGACCCTCTGGATGCAATACTCTGCTCCTGCCGAGTCATTGCCCAACAATAGGTTGACTCCCTTCATTGGTAAGCTTGGAATGGCCCTGACCATCATTACCCTGGTGACCAAGTTACTTTGCAAATAAATTTCAACTAAGGGAAGCTTTAAGCATTTTCCAGTAAGCCCTTTTACCAATACTGTGGTATTTGTTCTGCTTTCGGGTGGCATTTCTGTAAAGTTTGCTACGAGTAGTGTTTGAAAAAACAATGGTGTTGCTGAGTATGGTCCCTTGGGATACAAAAGGAGGCAGTTTCCCTTCTGGACAATGTTTTTGTCGGTATTCTGATCCTGTGTATTATTGGAGCACATGCTCACTACATTCATAGCTACAGACACTGTTTATTTGGAATGTCAACAATCTTCCTTGACATGCCCCGATTTTCCCGACTTGAAACACATCGGGCATGCCCCTACTAGTTTATTATCTGGGTTCTTTCTTTTAAAAGTTGCAGACTTATCTGGTTTTCTTTCCTTACTCTTCTGTTCTCTCGAGCCCATTTCTGCTTCATCTGCATCCCTCCTATCTCTCCCTAGCCTGTAAGAAGTACCAGACACAAATTTATTCTGAGTTAGGTGTGTGTGTGTTAACTCATAGTTGGCCCTTTCTGCTGATTCTCTTACTCTTTGCTCTTCAATATGGGTTCTTATATTAACTGGGATGCTTTTTTTAAAAAATTCTTCCAGCAACATCACTTCTCTCAAATTTTCATCTGAGTGTTCCAGCTTGAGAGATCTTATCCAGCAATTGAAATCCATATGTTTAATTCTTTCAAATTCAATGGAACTCTGGTGGATCTTTTCCTAGTGTGTCAAAGTTTCTGTTAATAGGCTTTGGTTACTAACTCATATGCATTTAGAATTGCAGTTTTGGTTTGTTCATAGTCAGAGGCAGAAGTCAGTGCAGCGATCAAAAAGATGAAAGTAAATAAAGCACCTGGAATCGATGAGATAACAACAGAATGCCTGAAATCCTGTTAACATTGGGAAAATCACAGACCTCCTGTCACAAAATTTACAGAACAGGAACTATACCTGTGGATCTTATGCAGTCAGTGTTCATTAAACTCCCAAAGAAACCAAACGCCTAGAGTAGTCAGAACACAGGACAATAAGCCTCATGAGCCATGTGATGAAAATGATTTTAATAATCATTTTGGAAAGAAATGACAAGTCAATAGAAGCAGAGATAGACGACATTCAGTCTGGATTCAGACCTAAGAAAGGAACAAGAGAGGGCATCTTTAACTTGAGAGTAATGATCGAAAGTTGCCTGGAATTACAAAAAACTGTGGATGTATGCTTTTTGGACAATGAGGAGGCATTTGATAGAGTCTACTATCAGAAAATAATGGAGTGAAAAACAAACTAGAAATTGACAGAAATGATAAAAGGATAATTCAGAATCTATATTTGAAGCAATCAGTAGTGATGAGAATTGATAGCGGCTCGTCAGACAGTTTCCCAAATAAAACTGATGAACTTAGGGCTTGGATTAGTACATGGGAGTATGATGTTATTGCTATTACTGAGACTTGGTTGAGGGAAGGGCATGATTGGCAACTAAATATCCCAGGATATCGATGTTTCAGGCGGGATAGAGAGGGAGGTAAAAGAGGTGGAGGAGTTGCATTACTGGTCAAAGAGGATATCACAGCTGTGCTGAAGGAGGGCACTATGGAGGACTCGAGCAGTGAGGCAATATGGGCAGAACTCAGAAATAGGAAGAGTGCGGTAACAATGTTGGGGCTGTACTACTGGCCTCCCAACAGCAAGCATGAGATAGAGGTACAAATGTGTTAACAGTTTATGGAAAGATGTAGGAGCAACAGGGTGGTGGTGATAGGAGATTTTAATTTTCCCAACATTGACTGGGATTCACTTAGTGTTAGAGGTCTAGATGGAGCAGAATTTGTAAGGAGCATCCAGGAGGGTTTTCTAGAGCAGTATGTAAATAGTCCAACTCGGGAAGGGGCCATACTGGACCTGGTGTTGGGGAATGAGCCGGGCCAGGTGGTTGAAGTTTCAGTAGGGGACTACTTTGGGAATAGTGATCACAATTCTGTAAGTTTTAGAATACTCATGGACAAAGACGAGAGTGGTCCTAAAGGAAGAGTGCTAAATTGGGGGAAGGCCAACTATACCAAAATTCGGCAGGAGCTGGGGAATGTAGATTGGGAGCAGCTGTTTGAAGGTAAATCCACATTTGATATGTGGGAGGCTTTTAAAGAGAGGTTGATTAGCGTGCAGGAGAGATATGTTCCTGTGAAAATGAGGGATGGAAATGGCAAGATTAGGGAACCATGGATGACAGGTGAAATTGTGAGACTAGCTCAGAGGAAAAAGGAAGCATACATAAGGTCTAGGCGGCTGAAGAAAGACGAAGCTTTGGAAGAATATCGGGAATGTAGGACCAATCTGAAATGAGGAATCAAGAGGGCTAAAAGGGGTCATGAAATATCTTTAGCAAACAGGGTTAAGGAAAATCCCAAAGCCTTTTATTCATATATAAGGAGCAAGAGGGTAACTAGAGAAAGGATTGGCCCACTCATGGACAAAGGAGGAAAGATATGCGTGGAGTCAGAGAAAATGGGTGAGATTCTAAACGAGTACTTTGCATCAGTATTCACTGAGGAGAGGGACATGACGGATGTTGAGGTTAAGGATAGATGTTTGATTACTCAAGGTCAAGTCGGCATAAGGAGGGAGGAAGTGTTGGGTATTCTAAAAGGCATTAAGGTGAACAAGTCCCCAGGTCCAGATGGGTTTATCCCAGGTTACTGAGGGAAGCGAGAGGGGAAATAGCTGGGGCCTTAACAGATATCTTTGCAGCATCCTTAAACACGGGTGAGGTCCCGGAGGACTGGAGAATTGCTAATGTTGTCCCCTTGTTTAAGAAGGGTAGCAGGGATAATCCAGGTAATTATCGACCGGTGAGCCTGACGTCAGTGGTAGGGAAGCTGCTGGAGAAGATACTGAGGGATAGGATCTATTTCCATTTGGAAGAAAATGGGCTTATCAGTGATAGGCAACATGGTTTTGTGCAGGGGAGGTCATGTCTTACCAACTTAATATAATTCTTTGAAGAAGTGACGAAGTTGATTGATGAGGGAAGGGCTGTAGATGTCATATACATGGACTTCAGTAAGGCGTTTGATAAGGTTCTCCATGGTAGGCTGATGGAGAAAGTGAAGTCGCATGGCGTCCAGGTTGTACTAGCCAGTTGGATAAAGAACTGGCTGGGCAACAGGAGACAGACAGTAGCAGTGGAAGGGAGTTTCTCAAAATGGAGACGTGTGACCAGTGGTGTTCCACAGGGATCCGTGCTGGGACCACTGTTGTTTGTGATATACATAAATGATTTGGAGGTAAATATAGGTGGTCTGATTAGCAAGTTTGCAGACGACACTAAGATTGGTGGAGTAGCAGATAGTGAAGGGGACTGTCAGAAAATACAGCAGAATATAGATAGATTGGAGAGTTGGGCTGAGAAATTGCTGATGGAGTTCAATCAGGGCAAATGCGAGGTGATGCATTTTGGAAGATCCAATTCAAGAGTGAACTATTCAGTAAATGGAAAAGTCCTGGGGAAAATTGATGTACAGAGAGATTTGGGTGTTCAGGTCCATTGTTCCCTGAAGCTGGCAACGCAGGTCAATAGAGTGGGCAAGAAGGCATACGGCATGCTTTCCTTCATCGGACGGGGTATTGAGTACAAGAGTTGGCAGGTCATGTTACAGTTGTGTAAGACTTTGGTTCGGCCACATTTGGAATACTGCGTGCAGTTCTGGTCACCACATTACCAAAAGGATGTAGATGCTTTGGAGAGGGTGCAGAGGAGGTTCACCAGGATGTTGCCTGGTATGGAGGGCGCTAGCTATGAAGAGAGGTTGAGTAGATTCGGATTATTTTTATTAGAAAGACGGAGGTTGAGGGGGGACCTGATTGAGGTGTATAAAATCATGAGAGGCATAGACAGGGTGGATAGCAGGAAGCTTTTTCCCAGAGTGGGGGATTCAATTACTAGGGGTCACGAGTTCAAAGTGAGAGGGGAAATGTTTAGTGGGGATAAGCGTGGAAAGTTCTTTACGCAGAGGGTGGTGGGTGCCTGGAACGCATTGCCAGCAGAGGTGGTAGACACGGGCACGATAACGTCTTTTAAGATGTATAAATACAGATACATGAATGGGCATGAAGCAAAGAGATACAGACCCTTAGAAAATAGGCGACAGGTTTAGATTTAGGATCTGGATCGGCGCAAGCTTGGAGGGCCAAAGGGCCTGTTCCTGTGCTGTAATTTTCTTTGTTCTTTTGTTGTTCTAAAACAGGAGTGCATCAAACTGTTCAACTTCTACACTGAAATTATCTTCAGAGACATAGAACATCTACCAGGTTGTAATATTGGTGGGTTGAACATTAACAACTTGAGATACACAGATGACACTGCAATGATTTCTAAACTCCACAGAATAAAGGCCCAGTCTATTTAAACTTTTCTCATCAGACAATCTCTCCATCCCAGGAATTGGTTTGCACTCTCTCCATGGCAAGAATATATTTTTTTAGTTAAGGAGACCAAAACTGCACACAATACTCCAGGTGCAGCCTCAACAGGGCTCTCTATAATTGCAGTAAGACATCTTTACTCCTATCCTCAAATCCTCTTGTAATAAAAGCCAACATACCATTTTCATTCTTCATTGCTTGCTGCACCTGCATGTTAGCTTTCAATGCCTCACGAACAAGGACACCCAAGTCCTTTTGAAGTTCAACACTTCCCAGCCTCTCACCATTTCTGTATTTCTGATGAAAGTGGATAACCTCATATTTCTCAATATTGTATTTCATCTGCCAAATTTTTGCCCACTCACTTAGACTCTCCAAATCCCCTTGGAGTATCTTTGGATCCTCCTCACAACTCACCCTTCCACCTAGTTTTGTGTCAATTACCGCCCCATCAGTCTGCTCTCAATCATGAGTACAGTGATGGAAGGTGTCAACGACAATGCTATCAAGCAGCACTTGCTTGGTAATAACCTGCTCAGTAATGCTCAATTTGGGTTCCGCCAGGGCCACTCAGCTCCTGACCTCATTACAGCCTTGTTTCAAACATGGACAAAAGAGCTGAACTCAAGAGGTGAGGTGAGAGTGAGTGCCCTTGATATCACGGCAGCATTTGACCGATTATGGCATCAAGGGCCCTGGCAAGACTGAAGTCAATGGGAATCAGGGGGAAGATCTCTCTGCTGGTTGGATTCATACCTAGCGCAAAGGAAGATGGTTGTGGTTGTTGGAGGTCAATCATTTCAGCTTCAGAATTTCACTGCAGGAGTTCCTCAGGGTAGTGTCCTAGGCACAACCATCTTCAGCTGCTTCATCAATGACCGTCCTTCAATCATAAGGTCAGAAGTGGGGATGTTTGCTGATGATTGCACAATGTTCAGCACCATTCGTGACTCTTCAGATACTGAAGCAGTCTGTGTTCAAGTGCAGCAAGACTTGGATATCAGCTTGGGCTGATAAGTGGCAAGTAACATTCATGCCACATATGTGCCAGGCAATGATCATCTCTAACAAGAGAGAATCTAGCCATCTCCCCTTGACATTCAATGGCATTATGTTTGCTGAATCTCCCACTATCAACATACTGGAATTGCCATTGACCTGAAACTGAACTGGAGTAGCCATATAAATACCATGGCTACAAGAGCAGGTCAGAGGCTAGGAATCCTGCGGTGAGTAACTCGCCTCCTGGTCCCCAAAGCCTACATCTACAAGGCACAAGTCAGGAGTGTGATGGAATACTCTCCACTTGCCTGGATGGGTGCAGCTCAAAAAACATTCAAGAAGCTCGACACCATCAAGGACAAAGCAGCCCACTTGATTGGAACCCCATCAACAAACATTCACTCCCTCCACCACTGATGCACTGTGACAGCAGTGTGTACCATGTACAACATGCACTGCAGTAGTGCACTAAGGCTCCTTGGACAGCACCTTCCAAACCCACGACCTCTACTACTTCGAAGGACAAGGGCAGCAGATGCATGGCAACACCACCACCTGCGAGTTCCCCTCTAAGCCACTCAGCATTCTGACTTGGAACAATATCGCCATTCCTTCACTGTCACTGGTTCGAAATCCTGGAACTCCCTTCTTGACAGTACTGTAGGTGTACCTACCCCACATGGACTCCAGCGATTCAAGAAGGCAGCTCACCACAACATCCCAAGTGCAATTAAGGATGGGCGTGAAATGCTGGCCGAGCCTAGAAAAGCATTAGAACATTAGAACATTAGAACATTACAGCGCAGTACAGGCCCTTCGGCCCTCGATGTTGCACCGATCATCTGACCTACACTATTCCATTTTCATCCATATGTCTATCCAATGACCACTTAAATGCCCTTAAATTTGGCGAGTCCACTACTGTTGCAGGCAGGGCGTTCCACGCCCCTACTACTCTCTGCGTAAAGAAACTACCTCTGACATCTGTCCTATATCTTTCAACCCTCAACTTGAAGCTATGTCCCCTCGTGTTTGCCATCATCATCCGAGGAAAAAGTCTCTCACTATCCACCCTATCTAACCCTCTGATTATCTTGTATGTCTCTATTAAGTCACCTCTCCTCCTCCTTCTCTCTAACGAAAACAACCCCAAGTCCCTCAGCCTTTCCTCGTAAGACCTTCCTTCCATACCAGGCAACATCCTAGTAAATCTCCTCTGCACCCTTTCCAAAGCTTCCACATCCTTCCTATAATGCGGTGACCAGAACTGCACGCAATACTCAAGGTGCGGCCTCACCAGAGTTTTGTACAGCTGCATCATGACCTCGTGGCTCCGAAACTCGATCCCCCTACTAATAAAAGCTAACACACCATATGCCTTCTTAACAGCCCTATTAACCTGGGTAGCAACTTTCAGGGATTTATGTACCTGGACACCAAGATCTCTCTGTTCATCTACACTACCAAGAATCTTCCCATTAGCCCAGTACTCTGCATTGCTGTTACTCCTTCCAAAGTGAATCACCTCACACTTCTCCGCATTAAACTCCATTTGCCATCTCTCAGCCCAGCTCTGCAGCCTATCTATGTCCCTCTGTACCCTACAACACCCTTCGACACTATCCACAACTCCACCGACCTTCGTGTCATCCGTAAATTTACTAACCCACCCTTCTGCACCCTCATCTAGGTCATTTATAAAAATGACAAACAGCAGTGGCCCCAAAACAGATCCTTGCGGTACACCACTAGTAACTAAACTCCAGGATGAACATTTGCCATCAACCACCACCCTCTGTCTTCTTTCAGCTAGCCAATTTCTGATCCAAAGCTCTAAATCACCTTCAATCCCATACTTCCGTATTTTCTGCAATAGCCTACCGTGGGGAACCTTATCAAACGCCTTACTAAAATCCATATACATCACATCCACGGCTTTACCCTCATCCACCTGTTTGGTCACCTTCTCGAAAAATTCAATAAGGTTTGTGAGGCACGACCTACCTTTCAAAAAACCGTGCTGACTATCGCAAATGAACTTATTCTTTTCAAGATGATTATAAATCCTATCTCTTGTAACCCTTTCCAACATTTTACCCACAACCGAAGTAAGGCTCACAGGTCTATCATTACCAGGGCTGTCTCTACTCCCCTTCTTGAACAAGGGGACAACATTTGCTATCCTCCAGTCCTCCGGCACTACTCCTGTCGACAATGACGACATAAAGATCAACAACAACGGCTCTGCAATCTCCTCCCTGGCTTCCCAGAGAATCCTAGGATAAATCCCATCTGGCCCAGGGGACTTATCTATTTTCACTCTTTCCAAAATTGCTAACACCTCCTCCTTGTGAATCTCAATCCCATCTAGCCTAGTAGGCTGTATCTCAGTAATCTCCTCGGCAACATTTTCTTTCTCTACTGTAAATACTGACGAAAAATATTCATTTAACGTTTCACCTATCTCATCTGATTCCACACACAACTTCCCACTACTATCCTTGATTGGCCCTGTTCTAACTCTTATCATTCTTTTATTCCTGATATACCTATAGAAAGCCTTCGGGTTTTCTTTGATCCTATCCGCCAATGACTTCTCGTGTCCTCTCCTTGCTCTTCTTAACCCTCCCTTTAGATCCTTCCTGGCTAGCTTGTAGCTCTCAAGCGCCCTAACTGAGCCTTCACGTCTCATCCTAACATAAGCCGCCCTCTTCCTCTTGACAAGCGCTTCAACCTCTTGAGTAAACCACGGCTCCCTCGCTCGACAACTTCCTCCCTGCCTGACAGGTACATACTTATCAAGGACACGTATTAGCTGCTCCTTGAATAAGCTCCACATTTCGTTTGTGCCCATCCCCTGCAGTTTCCTTCCCCATCCTACATCTTGTATGCATTCCAGGATTTCATCCTCCATAGCATTAGTCCTAATAGGTTTACCCAGTCTAAATGTAGACTGAATTCCCCCATGATTACTGTATTACCCTTATTACATACACGTCTAATTTCCTGATTTATCCTGTGCCCTGCATTAACAGTACAGTTGGTGGCCTATAAAAAGAGGGCATTAATATTTTGGGATTTTAACTACCCTAATATTAACTGGGATAGTTCTTTTGTGAAAGGAATTAAGGAAGCAGAATTCTTGAGGTGCATTCAGGACGATGTAGCAAGTTCAACAAGAGAGGGTGTAGTATTGAACTTAGTTTTAGGAAATGAAGCTGGGCAGGTGGAAGGAGTGGCAATGGGAGAGCATTTTTGTGCTAGTGATCATAATTCAGTCAGTTGTAACATAATTATGGAAGAGGACAAGGATAGAACAAGAGTTAGAGTTCCCAATTGGGGTAAGGCAAATTTTACTAAGCTGAGGATTGATTTAGTGAAAGTGGACTGGAAACAGATACTTGAAGGTAAATCAGTGTCAGAGCAGTGGGAGGCATTCAAAGGGGAGATTCAAGGGGTTCAGAGTAAACATGTTCCCACAAAGAAAAAAGATGGTATGGCCAAATCTAGAGCCTCATGGGTGTCGAGGTGTTTACAGGCTAAGCTAAGGCTGAAGAGAAAAGCTTCTGTCCAACAGCGAGAACTCAATGCGACAGAAAGCCGAGAGGAGTATAGAAAGTGGAGGGTGAAATCAAAATGAAGTTAGGAAAGCAAACAGAGGGCATGAAAGAATATTGGCATGCAAAATCAAGGTGAATCCAAAGATATTTTATCAATACATTAAGAATAAGAGGATAACTAAGGAAAGAGTAGGAGCCATAAAAGCCCAAAAAGGTAACCTATGTGCAGGGACGGAATGTGTTGGCATGGTTCTTAATGAATGCATTGCATCTGTCCTCACAAAAGAGTGGGTTGATGCAGGTATTGTAGTTAAAAAGGAGTGTGAAGTATTGGATGTGATAAACATAGGGAGAGAAGAATTATTCATGGGATTAGCATCCTTGAAAATGGATAAATCACCAGGGATGGATGAAATGTACCTCAGGCCAGGGAGGATGTAGTGGAAGGTCTGTCCATCATTTTCCAGTCCTCACTGGATACAGGTGTGATGCTGGAGGATTGGAGGATTGCTAATGTTGTACGTTTGTTTACAAATGGAGCAAGGGATAGACTGAATAATTTCAGGAGAGTCAGTTTAACCTCAGTAGTGGGCAAATTATGGGAATCAATTCTGAGAAACAGGATAAACTGTCACTTAGAAGGGCACAGATTAATCAAGGATAATCAGCATGGATTTGTTAAGGGAAGATATTGCTTGACTAATTTGTTTGATTGTTTTGAAGACGGAACAAAGAGGTTTGATGAGGGTAGTGCAGTTGATGTGGTCTACATGGGTTTTAGCAAAGGTTTTAACAAGGTCCCACATGGCAGACCGATTTAAAAAATAAAAGCCTATGGAATCCTGGGAAATGCAACAAGCAGGCAACCTGCCAAGGATGAGGCACAAGAATTCCATCACATGGACATTAAATCTCGAATTGTTGCTGGGAAGAAGAGAAGGCCTATTACAAGGGGTTTAGATTAGATTAGATTAGATTAGAGATACAGCACTGAAACAGGCCCTTCGGCCCACCGAGTCTGTGCCGAACATCAACCACCCATTTATACTAATCCTACACTAATCCCATATTCCTACCAAACATCCCCACCTGTCCCTATATTTCCCTACCACCTACCTATACTAGTGACAATTTATAATGGCCAATTTACCTATCAACCTGCAAGGGTTACGAGGCCCCTGGCCAGAAAGACATTTTTGCATATTAACAGACTGTGTTTGGGAACAAAGGAGCTATCCCCTGCTCCAATACAATCCACAAACAGACGTAGTCAGACCAGTGGTCACATGACTAACTGGCTATTGCAGAGTTTGAACTGAGAGGTTTAAATCGGAGAGACAGTGTTTGAACTGGCGTGAATGTCCACAGATCCCTGAAGGTAACAGGATAGTTTGATAAGGTGGTTAAGAAGGCATATGGAATCATTTCCTTCATTAGTCGAGGTATAGAATATAAGAGCAGGGTGTTTATGCTGGAACTGTATAACTCATTGGTTAGGCCACAACTTGATTACTGTGTGCAGATCTGGTCACCTCATTGTAGAAAGGTTATAATTACACCAGAGAGGGTACAGAGGAGATTTATGAGGATGTTGTTAGGATTGGAAAATTATGGCTATGAGGTAAGATTGGATAGTCTGGGGTCATTCACCTTGGAATAGAGAAGGCTGAGGGGAGATCTGACTGAAATGTGCAAAATTGTGCAGGGCCTAGATAGAGTGGAGGTGAAGGGCCTAATTACCATAGCTGAGACGTCAGTGAATAGGGGACAGATATTTCAAGTGATTGGTAGAAAGATTAGAGGGGAGATGAGGAAATATTTTTTTCACTTAGTGGTGGTGGGGGTCTGGAACTCACTGCCTGAAAGGGTAGTAGAGACAGACACCCTCATCTAAAATGAGTCTGGATATGCACCTGAAATGCTGTAACCTGCAGGGCTATGGAACAAATGGTGGAAGGCGGGATTAGGCTGGGTGGCTTGTTTTTCAGCTGGCACAGACACAATGGGCCAAGTGGCCTCTTTCTGTGCCATAAACATTATTCGATTATATGATTCTAAACAACTCCTACCAATGTTTGCTTCCCCCTGTACTTCTCAGCTCTGCACAAACGGATTCTCCATCTTGATCCTTCGATCTCAGATCCTCTTTCATTGATTCACTTATCTCATCCCTTATTAAGACCACTACCCGACCTTCTTATCCTTCTTGCCTATCCTTCCTGAACGTCAAAAACTCTTGAACATTCAGTTCCCAGCCCTGGTCACCCAGCAGCCATGTCTCTGTAATAGCAATTTGATCAAATCTGTTTACTTCTGTTTGTGCTGTCAATTCATCTCCCTGTTGCAAATGTTGCATGCATTTCGAAAGAGTGCCTTTAATTCTGTCCTTTTATTATATTCACAACCTTTAGTCTTAGCTGCTGACATACTGTTAGGTTTGTATGCTCTGTACCTTCCTGCCATGCTCAGATTATCAATGTCCTTATTTTAGCCTTGTTGTCTTGCCTTCTCCTCTCTCTTTAAATTTTAAAGCCTTGGTTCAAACATGGATAAAAAGAGCTGAATTCCAGAGGTGAGGTGAGAGTGACGGCCCTTGACATCAAGGCAGCATTTGATCAATTACAGCATCAAGGAGTCCGAGCTAAACTGGAGTCAATGGGAATCAGGGGGAAATCTCTCTGCTGGTTGGAGCCGTACCTATCACAAAGGGAAGTGATTGTGTTTGTTGGAGGTCAATCATCTCAGCTCCAGGATATCACTGCAGGAGTTCCTCTGGGTAGTGTCCTAGGCCCAACCATCTTCAGCTGCTTCATCAATGACCTTCCTTCAATCATGGAGCTGAATTTTATTAACGTGCTGCACTTTGCTGTGGTGCGCTTTGAACTCGGTAGTGTGCCTACAGAGCCCCTGTGACATTACACACAGGGGCTCATTATCACAGAGGCTACACGCAGCTCCCCCCATATTACGTGGTGGGGGGGGGCAGCGGGACAGCCGGTGCTTTGTTGGAAGCCAACACAGCTGAGAATCATGTGCTGGGCCCTATTAAAAGGGAAGCCAGTACAGCAGCTATGCTTGCATCCACAGAGGATCCCTGGAAGTGAGACCGTTTTCAAATCAAGACATCTATCTGATTGGAGAGAGAGGGGCATACCAGTGTGGTACCACGGTTTAGTGATGCCTCCCTGACTACACTCCTTCAGGCTCTCCAGCAAGGGCAGGAAGAGGCCCACACACATGACCAAGGCAGCCTGGCTGGAGGTGGCACATGAAGTCAGTAGCTGTGCTGTCATCCGTTGCAACTGGGTGCAGTGCTGCACAAGGATGAATGACCTGCTAAGAAGCGCAAGAGTAAGTGCCAATGTCTATAAGGCTCCACTGAAACTGGTGTGCCACTGCCGTGCTGAAGCACAGGAGGTTGGGCAGGCAGGATAGAAGCGACATGAATGGTGCAATGTATGACAGAACTTACACTTGTCCGGTGCTCAGAGAATGGCACCTACATGTGTTGCTCACTCAGTAGTGCACACCAAGAACCCCCCACCATTGTGGCCAGCAACCCTTTTTTGACATATCGTCCTGTTCACATGTCATTGTTAATATCTGCCTCCTTGCCCCTCCAGGCAAAGAGGGCCCACAATTCAAAGGAGTCATCCCGCACTGGTGGAGGTCCTCCACAGATGCAAATGCTGACAGATGCCGAAGAGGATGTTCTACAGCTGGCATAGTGACAGCAGCTCCATTCATTTCGCCAAATTGACATCGGGGTCCAAGGTGAACAGACGTCCAATTAATATTAAAGATGGGCACTATGGAATGTTCTGTAATGCAATGTTGCTGACATTGCGAAATCTGCGACATCAAGACTGACAATGTCCTCTTCCCAGTGTGTCTTCCAGGTGCAGGAACAGAGCCGACCCCGGCTGCATGGTTGACTTCCACCACCTCGGAGGAAGAGCCAGACGCCGAGGAAGTAACACCCTAGGACGCTAATGCACCTTCCACCAGCGCAGATACTGTCACTTTGGTGGGTATCCGTCTGGCCTAAGAGTGTGGGTCACAATCTGGTGACAGCACTGCACACACACCCGAGCAGCTGACTGAGGCTAAGACAGACATAGCCCCTGACAGTCGGAGGCCTGTGAATGGCTCGGCCCATGCTCAGCCCCAGGCTACTGATGTTCCTCTGCTGTCGACAGATCAGGGCAGGCCAGAGCTGTTGAATAAGTTATGGCAACTGCAGGCAGAGATTCCACAGGCCATGCACAGCCTTGAGCAGAGAGTCCATCCAGGCCATGACTGCTGCCATGTCCCAGGCATATGAGCGCCCGGAGTCATCCATTGAGGAGGTGGCGGCTCTCATGGTGACCCAGAATCAATTAATACGCTCATACCTGCAATCCCTCGCCGCTGCCGTGACATCCATTCAGCAGTGGCAAAGCAAGAGAGAGACCAGCGTCATGGAGACAGTCCCTGCCCCCGGTCACTCCTGGGAGAGCAGAGAGGTTCCAACAAACCCTGAGATGGAGGAGGCGAGCCAGCACCCCACATCTTGGGAGCCCCCTGCAGCTGATTCCAATGTGGACGCTGGGCCCTCCGCCTCTCCACCTGTGAGTCACTTTCCAGCAGCCGCAACAGCTGAGGATGGTTCTGTGATGATGCTGCATTCCCCCAGCCAGCCTGGGCCTTCCAGGCCTCATGCACACAGAGGACGACCAGCAAAGTCATTCACAGTCAAAGAGCAATCTGATCAGCAGCCTCCCTCCAGTCAGTCTGTTAACACAGAGGTTGCACTGAGAAGGAGCACTCGCAAGTGTTTAAAAAGAACTCTGACACAAATGGGAATGCACGGTTGTCCCAGCAATGTAAACACGTCTTGCACTGAATGTTCTTCACTAACACGTGTGTCCTGTTTTTCTGTGTGAATGATGTGTGCCAGTATGTAGCGCCAATGTCACATCCCTTTGCACCGTTGGCCCTTCAGGAAAGCTCATGAATGCAGTAACATCATTGCCATGTCACCATTACTCATGAACGTCTCCATGGATGCAGTAACATGGAAATTGGCTCAGTCAGCTGCTGCCTCTGATGGATTACACAGGGATGCTGCAGATGTGGACTGGTGCATAGCAGGTGAGTGAGGGTGATGGTTGGCTTGCAGAGATCATGTCAGTTCCTATGGAGCAGAGAGCCTTTGTCTGATAAGGCTCTGCTGTATGACTGTAGCACACTGCTAGCCCTGCATGCAGAGCCTGGGTACCATATGCCCTCCCATGCTCCATTCCTGTTGTAGATCTTCAGCATCCTCATAGTCCGAGGAGGAATCCTGTTGATGTCTCTTCTCATCATGCCAGGCATGTCCCCTATTAGGTGCATAGAGTACAGTGAGCAGGAAAGAAAGGAGCTGGCCTTTTCGGCCCAGAGTACAGAGCATCCCCTATCCATCCAGGCAGATCGCCTGCTTAATGGCAGATATTGTAGCTCAGTGGTTGGCGTTGTATCTCCTCTGCAGCCATGGTGGTGTCTCTCACTGGTGTCAGGAGCCATGTCTGCAAGGGATAGCTCTTATCTCCAAGAAGCCACCCCTCCATCTGAGCCAGTTCAGTGAACAGCAGCAGCAGCTGGGACTGGTGCAGGACCCATGTGTCATGACAGCTGCCAGGGAAGCAGGCACAGATTTGCACGAAGTGTCTCCGGTGCTACATACCAGCTGCACCTAGATTGAAATGAATCCTTTAATATTAAAGTCTTCAGGTGGTGGCCTGGCAGGATGCCCAATAGCCACATGGATGCAGTCTATGACTTCTTGCACTTGTGGGAATCTGTGGTGGAGCTTAAACCAGTGGTCCTCTGGTCCTGGCTTTCAGGGTCCGTCGTGAAGCAGATACAGTCACCAGCCCTCCATAACAGGGCATGAGTGACCTCCCTGATACATCGATTCACTGCCTCCATGCGTGAATCCCCTAATTGACCCTTTTAGTATTTATATGCCTACTGTTACAACCAGGTGAGAAAGGTGTCTACGTTCCCTTTTCAGCCTTCACCTGGTCTTACTGTAACAGGGTTTATGTTTTTAAACACACTGTGTTTTGAGCTCCCCCTTTGGTGAATACTTGTTCACCGCTTTCCAATTGTAAGGAAAAGAAAAGAGCACAAGCAGGCTTTCTTAGGTTGAAAGAAGAAAAATGCAATTCATTCAAACTTAAGCTATTTAACCTCTAATTCAGTGAAAGCCTACAGATACACATTGCGTCCCACACTAGCATGCATGATATGCACATGCAAACAGAGACAGAAAAGAGCAGAAGAAAAATAAAGTCGAGAGGTTTGACCAATCTGAACAGGGGTTTTTGTTACTGTGCTTTGAGATCGCTGTATACCTTGCTTGTAGGTAGATCTTGCTTTTCGTTGGGGCCCAGTATTCTTCTTAAACCACATTCACTGTAGGAGACTTTTCTCTCTTGGGGTTCATATGTTTTCAATGGGTCTTCAGTTCCGTGAGAAGGTTTTGAGAGCAGAGAGGAGAGAGCTGTTCTCAGTCTGGGAGTAAAGAGCTTTCTGAGTTTTAAAACACTGTGGCAAGTTCAAATTCAAAACCTCAGGTTACCCAGCAGGTTAGTCATGTGACTGGGGTGGTGGCGGTTGTTTGTGACCATATCCATTTGTGTATTCGGTCACCTTCGCACTCAACCTAGCATTCAGGTTCCTCCACCCTCAACGTCTTGCAATCAAAAGTCCATTGTGCATTAAATTAGAGCAGGGAGTGTGCCTGAATTCTCTCTTCTTTAAAGGCAGCCCATTGTTCGGTTACAGCTTTTCCTGCCAACCTTTGATACCAATTTGTCTGGTCAGATCCATTCTTACCGCATTGAAATTGGCTTTCCCTCAGTTAATTATTCTTACTCTGGATGGTTGCTCATCCTTCCCCATTGCCAACATAAACCTTGTGATACAATGATCACTGTCCCTTAAATGTTCCCCTACTGATACTTGATCCACTTGGTCCACCACTTTCCCAAGAACTAGGTCTAGCAATGCCTCCTTTTCTGTTGGACTGTAAGCATAATGCTGCAGATAATTCTCCTGAACACACTCTAGAAACTTTTGCCCCTCTCTTCCCTTACACTACTATTATCCTGGTCTATGTTTGGATAATTAAAGTCCCCATTATAATTATTCTATAATTATTGCACCTCTCCATAATTTTCTTGCAATTTTGTTCCATACGTTGTTCCCATTAGTTGGTGGCCTACAGTAAATGCCTGCCTCCCAACCTGAACCCAACAGGACCCGACGACAAGTGTTCGGCTCGGGTGTGGTCGGGCCCATGTTCCGGGGCCGGGTTTCGGGCTCGGCTAGGGTAGGGCCGAGTTCAGGTCGGGTTGGGTCGGGTCGGGCCGGACACACACGGTAAGTCCTCTGCTGGTAAGTATTAAAAATAAAAAACTTACCTGAGCTGGGAGTGTGGGATGAAACCGAGTCTGCACAGTGAGAGAGTGATGTCACTATGACCTCATCGCGCATGCGCTGCAGCTTCTTGCAGGTTCGGTGTCAGGAAGGTAAGTAAAGGGGTGGTCGGGTCGGGTCAAGTAGTGGCAGGTCTGGGTCCGGTCGGGCTTGGGGCAAAATCGGAGTGACTCAGGCCAGGTCAGGCGCGGGTACGCTGTGGTTCAGTCGGGTTCTTTTTCCCGACCTCAAGCAGGCCTCTAGCCTGCAGGCTACACCAAGCAATGTAATCAGACCTTTTTCATTCCTTAGCTCTGGCCAAATAAATTATGTCCTTGACCTCTCTGGGACATCCTCTCTCTCTCTTTCCAGCACTGCAATGTTCTCCTTAATCAATATTGCCACTCCTACCCCTTTCCTTCCTTTCCTATCTTTCCTGAACACCTTTTCCCGAGGAATATTTATTACCCAGTCCTGCCCATCTTTGATATAAAAACAGAAATTGCTGGAAATACTCAGTAGGTCTGGCAGCATTTTTTGTAATTCATTCATGGGATGTGGGCATTGCTGGCCAGGCCAGCATTTATTGCCCATCCCTAATTGCCCTTGAGAAGGTGGTGGTTAGCTGTCTTCTTGAACCGCTGCAGTCCATGTGGTGTAGGTCGACCCACAGTACTGTTAAGAAGATAGTTCCAGGATTTTGACCCAGCAACAGTGAAGGAACGGTGATATAGTTCCAAGTCAGAATGATATTTGACTTGGAGGGGAACTTGCAGGTGGTGGTGTTCCCGTGCATTTGCTGCCCTTGTCCTTCTAGTTGGTAGTGGCCATGAGTTTGGAAGGTGCTGTCTCAGGAGCCTTGGTGCGTTGCTGCAGTGCATCTTGCAGATGGTACACACTGCTGCCATTGTGTGTCGTTGGTTGAGGGAGTGAATGTTTGTAGATTCACTCTACAAGCGGGCTGCTTTGTCCTGGATGGTGTAGAGCTTCTTGAGTGTTGTTGGAGAGAGAAGCAGAGTTAACGTTTCAGGTCAGTGACCTTTCATCAGAACTGGCAAAGATTTGAAATGTTTGAAGCAAGGTAGGTGGGGGTGGAGGGAAAAAAAGAACAAAAGGGAAGATGTGTGATAGGACAGAAGGCCGGAGAGATTAACTGACAAGAAGGTCATGGAGCAAAGGCAAAGAGAGTGTGCTAATGGTGTGGTAAAAGACAAAGCATTAGTGCAGAAAGAGTGTTAATGACAGAATAATGAATAGTTCTGGCCAAAAGCACAAACATAAAAAACCCAGGCGTAAAAAGACAGGCACATGGTTGAAAAAAAAGATGAAACAAAAAAAACTAATAAAAAAGGGTGCAGTCATGCTCTGAAATTTTTGAACTCAATGTTCAGTCTGGAAAACTGTAGAATGCCTTATTGGAAAATGAGGTGCTGTTGCTGAGCTTGTGTTGATGTTCACTGGAACACTGCAACAGGCCAAGGACAGACATGTGGGCATGAGAGCGGGGGAGGCCGGGGGGGGTTGTGTTGAAATGGCCAGCGACTGGAAGCTTGGGGTCATGCCTGCCGACTGAGTGAAGTGTTCCTCAAACCGGTCACCCAACCTGCGTTTGGTCTCCCCAGTGTAGAGGAGATCACATTGTGAGCAACGAATACCGTATACTACTTTGAAAGAAGTACCAGTAAATCGCTGCTTCACCTGAATGGAGTGTTTGTGGGCCTTGGATTGTGAGGAGAGAGGAGGTAAAAGGGCAGGTATTACACCTCCTGCGATTTCATGGGAAGGTGCTGTGGGGAGGGGACGAGGTGTTGGGGATAATGGAGGAGTGCACAGGGTTTCGCGGAAGGAACGATCCCTTTGGAATGCTGACATGGAGTGGAAGATGCATTTGGTGGTGGAATCATGCTGCAGGTGGTGGAAGTGGTGGAGGATGATCCTCTGGATGTGGAGGATGGTGGGGTGGAAAGTGAGGAGAAGGGGAACCCTGTCGCAGCTCTGGGATGGAGGGGAAGGGGTAAGGGCAGAAGTGTGGGAAGTGGGCCAGACACGGTTGAGGGCCCTGTCAACCACAGTGGAGGGAATTCCCAGTTGAGGAAAAAGGAAGACATATCAGAAGCACTGTTGTGGAATGTTCCATCATCAGAGCAGATGCGTCGGAGATGGAGAAACTGGGAGAATGGAATGGAGTCCTTACAGGAATCACGGTGTGAAGAAGTATCATCGAGGTAGCTGTGGGAGTCAGTGGGCATATAATTAATATTAGGAGACAGTCTATCCCCAGAGATGGAGACAGTGAAGTTGAGGAAGGGAAGGGAAGTGTCAGAGATGGACCTTGTGAAGCTGAGAGAAGGGTGAAAATCCAGTTCGGGGCAAGAGCAGGAAACGGCACCGATACAGTCATCAGTGAACCGGAAAAAGAGTTGGGGGAGGGGGCCTGAGTAGGACAGGAACCAGGAATGTTCAGAAATGTTCGATTTACCCGACATGCCCTTCTTTGAGCCAAATCTCCATTGTAGCTATAACATTATATTTCCACGTGGTTACCTGTATCTGCAAGTCACCAATCTTGTTTACCACACTCTGCACATTCACATACATGCACAATAACCCTAATTTAGATGTTATTATTTTCCTCCTTACTCTGAACCCACCTAATAACTTACTATTCCCTACTCTAGTGCTATCTGTCTCTCCCAGTATTCTCTGCACCTTGGTATTCCTCTCTGGTATTACCTCCTGGTTGCTACATTCCTGTGAAGTTAGTTCAAACCCTCCCCAATAGCACCAGCAAATTGCCCCACAAGGAAATTGGTCCTGGCTGTGTTTAGGTGCAACCCATCCGGCCTGTACAAAACCCATCTACCACAGAGCTGGTCCAATGTTCCAGGAATCTAAAGCTCTCCCTCCTGCACCATCTTTCCAGCCATACAGTCATCTGCTTTATCCTTCAATTTCTATACTCACTTGTGTGTGGTACCGGGAGTAATCTGGACATTGCTACTTTTGAAGTCCTGCTCGATAATTTCCTACCTAGATCCCTAAATTTTGACGATGCCCTTGGTACCGATGTGGACCATAACTCATGGCTGTTCATCCTGCCCCCTCTGCAGCTGTTCATTGACATCCTTTACCCTGGCACCAGGGAGGTAACTTACCATCCTGGATTCACGTCTGCGGCTGCAGAAATGCCGGTCTATTCCCCTAACTATCAAATCTTCTATCGCTTTTGTTCTTGCAGTCATCTTCCTGCCCCCCTGTACAGCTGAGCCACCTGTGGTACACTGGCCTTGGCTCTGGTTGCACTCCCCAGATAATCCATCACTTTCCTCATTATTCAGAACTGGACAGTGAGATGCACTCGGGTCTCCAGCCTGTTTTTTCTTGACTGTCTGGTGATCATCCATTCCCTCTCTTCCTGCATACTCTTAAGCTGTGGGGTGACCACATCTATAAACGTGCTCTCCATGAAGCTCTCAACCTCAGGGATGCACCACAGTGACGCCAACCTTTCCAGTGCATCCCGCTGTTCAATTCTCACCCCACACATTGCCACTACCATCTCCGCATCTACCGATATTTTGTCAGCATCCTCTTCCTTAGTAAACACGATGCAAAGTACTCATTGAGTATTCTCACCTTGCCCTGTGCCTCTGAGTATATATCACCCTCTTTGTCCCTAATAGGCCCGACCCTGCTTCTTACCACCTGCTTACAATTGACATGCCAGTAGAGTATTTTTGGATTCCCTTTTTATGTTGACTGCTATTCTATTCTCATATTCTCTCTTTGCCAATCTTATTTTCCTCTTCACTTCCCTTCTCAACTTACTGTATTTGGCCTGCTTCTCGGTTGAAGAATTCACCTGGCATGTATCACACAACCTCTTTGTTTGTGTCATCGTATTGTCTACCTCCCTCGTCACCCAAGGAGGTCTGGCTTTGGTTCCCCTACCTTTCCTTCCTTTTGGAATGTACCTTGCCTGTACCTGAAACATTTCCTTAAAGATCTCCCATTGTTCCATTACAGTTTTACCTGCCAATCTTTGGTTCTATTTTACCCTGGCTAGATCCCCTCTCTTCCCATTGAAGTTAGCCCTCTTTAAATTTAGAAGTTCTACTTTAGATTGTCCCCTGCTCTTCATTACTGTTCTAAAACTTATGACATGATGATCATTCTTACCCAAGTGTATCCGACGGGCACTTTTCCACTTAGCCCACCTCTTTCCCAGCACCAGATCCGGCAATGCCTTCTTCCTAATTGAGCCGAGAACAAACTAGTCAAGGAAGTTCTCCTGAACACATTTCCGAAATTCCTCTGCCTCCTTACACATTACTGTAAAATTATCCAAATCGATATATGGGTAATTAAAGTCCCCCAATATCACCACTCTATAGTTCTTGCACATCTCTGTGATTTCCCTGCAGGTTCACTTATCTATCTTGTTCTCAATATTTGGAGACCTATAGAACACCCCCAGTATCATGATCATGATCTTTTTGCTGTTCAACTCTAACCAAATGGATTGTCCTTTCACCCCCTCCAGGACATCCTCTCTTTCCAACACTAATCTTCCCTAATCAGTACTGCCACCCCACCTCCCCTTTTTCCTTCCCGACCTTTTCAGAACTCTTTGTATTAGTGAATAGGAAGCACACAGTCCTCACCATTTTTCCATTATCGCCACTACATCATATTCCCACACAGTATTTGTGATTGTCGATCACCAACCTTATTCACCACACTTTGTTCATTTACATACAGACATTCTAAACCTGAATTTGTGTTCCTTGTAATCTTTCTTAGTTTGCTTCTATCTAATATGTTACTACTTCCTCCTCTAGTACCATCCAACACTCTCATTCCTTTTTGCATCTTATTCCTCTTTTCTACCTCTAAATGCTGGTGCCCATCCCCCTGCCAATTCATTTTAAACCCTCCCCAACCACACTAGTGAACCTCCCAGTGAGGACATTGGTCCCAGTCCAGTTGGATAGGTGCCTCCTGCCTGAGAACTGGCCCCAATGCTCTATGAATCTGAAGCCCTCCCTCCTGCACCATGCTCCAAACCATGCATTGTTCTATCTTATTTCTGCTCTCGCTGGTGCATGGCACTGGGAGTAACCTAGAGATTACTACCTTTGAGGACCTACTTTTTAACTTCCTCCTAGTTCCTGAAAGTCTGACTATAGGACCTCAATCCCCACGCTATTTCGTTGGTATTGATGTGTGCCACAATTTCTGGCTCACCACCTTCCCCCTACAGAATATTCTGCAAACTCTCCGTGATGTCATTTACCCTGGTACTAGAGAGGCAACACACCAAGTAAGACAATGAAGACAGTTACAGAAACTCCTGTCTGTCCCCCTAACTATAGAGACTCCGAAAACAACATTTCTACACGATGCCATTCCCTCCTGTGCAGTCCCTTGCCTATTGGTGCCATGGTCTGGAATGCACTCGTCCAACGTGTCATCACTCCCTGCAGTCTCCAAATCTGAGTACTAGTTTGAGAATGGCACACACCGTGAACACTCCTGAACTTTCTGCCTCTTCCTACTCTTCCAGATAGCCACCTATCAGTATTCTGAACTCTGCCTGTGGAGTGAGCAGTTCCTGGAATGGATGATACAGAAAACTCTCAGCCTCCCTGATGCTGGCTCTGACCAGGGTTGAGAGTCCACTGCAGATTCACTGGATGTTTCCTGGGATGACGATGCAGTGTAGATTCACTGGATGTTACCAGGGATGAGGATGCAGTGCAGATTCACTGGATGTTACCAGGGATGAGGATGCAGTGCAGATTCACTGGATGTTACCAGGGATGAGGATGCAGTGTAGATTCACTGGATGTTACCAGGGATGAGGATGCAGTGTAGATTCACTGGATGTTACCAGGGATGAGGATGCAGTGTAGATTCATTCGATGTTACCAGGGATGAGGATACACTGTAGATTCACTGGGATGAGGGTGCAATGTAGATTCACAGGATGTTTTCAGATGAGGATGCAGTGTAGATTCACTGGGATGATTCCTGGGATGAGGGTGCAGCGTAGATTCACTGGGATGTTTCCTGGGATGCGGATACAGTGTAGATTCACTGGATGTTTCCTGGCATGTGCGTGCAGTATAGATTCACTGGATGTTTCCTGTTGATGATGCAGTGCAGATTCACTGGGATGTTTGCTGGGATGAGGATGCTGTGTAGATTCACTGGGATGAGGATGCACTGTAGGTTCACTGGGATGTTTCCTGGGATGAGGATGCTGTGTAGATTCACTGGGATGAGGATGCACTGTAGATTCACTGGGATGTTTCCTGGGATGTGGATACAGTGTAGATTCACTGGATGTTTCCTGGGATGAGGGTGCAGTATAGATTCAGTGGATGTTTTCTGGGATGAGGATGCAGTGTAGATTCTCTGGGATGTTTCCTGGGATGAAGATGCAGTGTAGATTCACTGGGATAAGGTTGCAGTGTAGATTCACTGGGATGTTTCCCGGGATGAGGATGCAGTGTAGATTGACTGGGATGAGGATGCAGTGTAAAATCACTGGGATGCGGATGCAGTGTAGATTCACTGGGATGAGGATGCAGTGTAGATTCACTGGATGTTTCCTGGGATGAGGGTGCAGTATAGATTCCGTGGATGTTTTCTGGGATGAGGATGCAGTGTAGATTCTCTGGGATGTTTCCTGGGATGAAGATGCAGTGTAGATTCACTGGGATAAGGTTGCAGTGTAGATTCACTGGGATGTTTCCCGGGATGAGGATGCAGTGTAGATTGACTGGGATGAGGATGCAGTGTAAAATCACTGGGATGCGGATGCAGTGTAGATTCACTGGGATGAGGATGCAGTGTAGATTCACTGGGATGTTTCCTGGGATGAGGATGCAATGTAGATTCACTGGGATGAGGATACACTGTAGATTCACTGGATGTTTCCTGGGATGAAGATGCAGTGTAAATTGACTGGGATGTTTGCTGGGATGAAGATGTACTGGAGATTCACTGGGATGAGGATGCAGTGTAGATTCACCGGGATGTGTCCTGGGATGACGATGGAGTGTAGATTCACTGGGATGAGGATTGCAGTGTAACTTCACTGGGATGTTTCCTGGGATGAGGATGCTATGTAGATTCACTGGGATGTTTCCTGGGATGAGGATGCTGTGTAGATTCACTGGGATGTTTCCTGGGATGAGGGTGCAGTGTAGATTCACTGGATCTTTCCTGGGAAGAGGGTGCATTGTAGATTCACTGGGATGTTTCCTAGGATGAGGAGACACTGTAGATTCACTGGGATGTTTCCTGGGATGAGGGTGCAATGTAGATTCATTGGATGTTTGCTGATGAGGATGCAGCGTGGATTCACTGGGATGTTTCCTGGGATGAGGATGCAGTGTAGATTTACTGGGATGATGATGAAGTGTAAATTCACTGGGATGTTTCCTTGGATGAAGATGCAGTGTAGATTCACTGGGATGTTTGCTGGGATGAGGGTGCAGTGTAGAATCACTGGGATGATGATGAAGTGTAGATTCACTGGGCTGTTTCCTGGGATGAGGATGCAGTGTAGATTCACTGGGATGATGATGCACTGTATATTCACTGGGATGTTTCCTGGGATGAGGATGCTGTGTAGATTCACTAGGATGAGGATGTTGTGTAGATTCACTGGGATGTTTCCTGGGATGTCGACACAGTTTAGATTCACTGGGATGTTTCCTGGGATGAAGATGCAGTGTAGATTCACTGGGATGAGGATGCAGTTTAGATTCACTAGGATGTTTCCTGGGATGAGGATGCAGTGTAGATTGACTGGGATGAGGATGCAGTGTAGAATCACTGGGATGAGGATGCAGTGTAGATTCACAGGGATGAGGATGCAGTGTAGATTCACAGGGATGAGGATGCAGTGTAGATTCACTGGGATGAGGATGTAGTGTAGATTCACAGGGATGAGGATGCAGTGTAGATTCACTGGGATGAGGATGCAGTGTCGATTCACTAGGATGTTACCTTAGATGTGGTGTTACAAGTGTGAAGAGAAACTTTGGTGATATTACAATATGGGGAGAATTTCAATGATTGAAGGACTATGTACATGAAGATATTAATCATGATGAATAACATATCCTGTTTCTTTTGAGGAGTTAAACTGAGGCCCATTCTACATGTTTAGATGTATATAAATGTTCTATATTTACTGTGAGGTTCTCCCCGTGTCCTGGTGTTGGAATCACAGGACTATTAGAATGCTGGACTTTCTATCGAGTGGATTCGATTACAAGAACGTGAAGGTTGTGCTTCAGCGATACAAAGCCCTGGTTAGACCACACCCAGAGTACTGTGATCATTTCAGGGCACCACACTTTGGGCAGAATATATTAGCCTCGGAGGGAGTGCAGCGAGAAGGTATGATGTGATTTGATCAAAGTTCTCAAGATATGAAGGGTGACCAGGAAGGGTAGAGAGAAACTATTTCTGCGAGATAGGTAGTCTTGTACCAGGGACTTCAATCAGAAAAAAAACTGGGCCAGGCCTTTCAGGAGTGAAAGTGGGAAACATACAAAATGTGGTACAAGTTTGGAATTCTCTTCCTCAAGCAACAATTCAGCTAGATCAATTATTAATTTCAAATCTGTGATTGAAATATTTTTGTTATCCAAAGAGCTAAGCGATCCCATAACCAATGGATCAGATCTAAGCTCTGCAGTCCTGCAACATCCAGTCGTGAATGGCAGTGGACAATTGAACAACTAACTGGAGGAGGTAGCTCCACAAATATCCCCATCCTCAATGACGAGGAACCCAGCACATCAGTGCGAAAGACAAGGCTGATCTGCCAAGTGGTTGATCCATCTCGGCCTCCTCCTGAGGTCTCCAGCATCAGAGATGTCAGTCTTCAGCCAATTCGGTTCACTCCACGTGATATCAAGAAACCACTGAAGGCACTGGATGCTGCAAAGGCTACGGGCCTTGAAAACATTCCAGCAATGGCACTGAAGACCTGTGCTCCAGAACTTGCCATGCCTCTAGCCGAGCTCTCCCAGTACAGCTACAACACTGGTATCTACCCAGCAACGTGGATAATTGCCCAGGTCTGTCCTGTACGCAAAAAGCAGGACAAATCCAACCTGGCCAATTACCGCCCATCAGTCTACTCTCAATCATCAGTAGAGTGATGGAAGGTGTCATCGACAGTGCTATCAAACGGCACTTGCTTAGCAATAACCTGCTCAGTGACGCAAAGTTTGGGTTCTGCCAGGGACACTCAGCTCCTGACCTCATTATAGCCTTGGTTCAAACATGGACAAAAGAGCTGAACTCAAGAGGTGAGGTGAGAGTGACTGCCCTTGACATCAAGGCAGCATTTGACCAAGTATGCCATCAAGGAGCCCTAGCAAAACTGGAGTCAATGGGAATCAGGGGGAAAACCCTCTGCTGGTTGGAGTCATACCTTGCACAAAGGAAGATGGCTGTGGTTGTTGGAGGTCAATCATCTGAGCTCCAGGACATAACTGCAGGAGTTCCTCAGGGTCGTGTCCTAGGCCCAACCATCTTCAGCTGCTTCATCAATGACCTTCCTTCAAACACAAGGTCAGAAGTGGGGATGTTCGCTGATGATTGCACAATGTTCAGCATCATTCGGAACTCCTCAGATACTGAAGCAGTCAGTGCAGAAATGCAGCAAGACCTGGACAATATCCAGACTTGGGCTGATAAGTGGCAAGTAACATTCGTGCCACACAAGTGCCAGGCAATGACCATCTCCAACAAGAGAGAATTTAACCATCTCTCCTTGACATTCAATGGCATTACCATCGCTGAATCCCCCACTCTCAACATCCATTGACCAGAAATTGAATTGGAGTATCCATATAAATACTGTGACTACAAGAGTAGGTCAGCGGCGAGGAATCCAGCGACGAGTAACTCACCTCCTGACTCCCCAAAGCCTGTCCACCATCTACAAGCAACACGTCAGGAGTGTGATGGAATACTCTCCACTTGCCTTTTAAATATATGGTTACGGACAGGTGGGAAATGGTGTGGATGGCTTCCACTTTTCACCTCTCAACTGACCACAGATAGTGTTTGAAAAATAGTGTTTAAGTCCCGATTGTTTCAGGGGCAAATACACAGACGAACAACTGATTTTCTCTCAGGTTAAAACAATACCCAAAAATGTTCACAACCTCACCCACTCACGTATTCACGCACATTCTTACACACAAGAAATGATATAGAGCAGAGGGTAGCATGCAATAACAGTTCTATTGTTGTAAAGAGAGTTCACATTGAAACCTTTGGGGTTTTCCAGGAGGAACTTTTGACACCATTGCAGGCCTGAATGTTCCTCATCTTGGAACTGATGAAGTGTCGCAGACTCAGTCTAAAGTTGATGATGGAAGTCCTCCTTCAATTTTTCAGATACGGAGTTTAATGTCACCTTGCAATCTCTTTGCCTAAGTAGTTTAAAGATTGTCCTGGCAGGGCTTATTGCTTAGCTGGATCGATATCAGAGCTTCTCTGGCTGGAATGGTTTTCTGAATCTCTCTCCCAGAACAATTACTTCTTTTATGGTAAAAACTTATCAGGTTTTGGTTTTAGTCCGGTGACTGTAGAGGCTCTTCCTTGGGGTGTTCATACAATGTTCCATGATGTGGGGACCATTGTTACATAATGGCGTTTGAATGTGCTCCATTTTGATAAACAGTTGTTATTTCACACCTATTATTTTGGCCTTGGCTTTGGAGTCAGTCTGTCTGCAAAATCCTTTGCTAGCTCAGTATTTGATGATGAGTCATTAGCATGGGATAGGCTGTTTTGCATATCAGTGTGTCTCCTCAAGGCCATTCCAGACATTCGTAATGTGGATTGGCAGTACAGGAGGGGTATCAGCTGACCTTTCCCTCCATGTTGCCAGGTTGCAGAGTGTCCATTTTATTATACGATAGTTCAATAGTTTACTTTTATTTCATAATTCCTCAAGTTCAATTAATATTTCATCACTGTTCCCTCAGATAGCGTGACAAGAGGCACAGTGTCCAAAAACAAGCAAGATATGGTAAACTGCTCTAAATCACTGGTTGGGTCTCAACTGGAGTATTGTATACAATTCTTTTGGAGGGATGTCCAGGCTTAGTGAGGGAGTGGAGGAGATTTATTAGTATGGTAGCAGGAATGAGGGACTACGTGTGGAGAGACTGGAGAAGCTGGGATTGTTGTTCTTGGAAGAAGTTAAGAGGAGCTTTAATAAAGTTGTTCAAAATCATGAGTTCTGACAATGTGGAGGAAATGTTTGTACTGGCAGTAGTGACAGGAACCAGAGGACACAGATTGAATGCAATTGGCAAAGGAACCAGAGGGGAGATGGGAATAAAAACATCTAGTCAGTGAGTTATGATCTGGGATGCACTTCCTGATAGGATGGTGGAAGCAGAAACAATAGAAAATTTCAGAAGGGAATTGGATAAATATTGTAAGGGAATCAATGCTGAGCTGCTCGGAGCTCCGGGATTTGGGCTCTGGTACAATCCTGCTCCTCTGAGCTCTGAATTTAGCGCTGCTCATCGGGATATAACCTTATTTATGAAATGGAACTGAATTCGAATGCTGAGAAGTCTTTTTGTTCACTGTTTGATTAATTTTGATTAGAGATACAGCACTGAAACAGGCCCTTCGGCCCACCGAGTCTGTACCGAACATCAACCACCCATTTATACTAATCCTACACTAATCCCATATTCCTACCAAACATCCCCACCTGTCCCTATATTTCCCTACCACCTACCGATACTAGTGACAATTTATAATGGCCAATTTACCTATCAACCTGCAAGTCTTTTGGCTTGTGGGAGGAAACCGGAGCACCCGGAGAAAACCCACGCAGACACAGAGAGAACTTGCAAACTCCACACAGGCAGTACCCGGAATCGAACCCGGGTCACTGGAGCTGTGAGGCTGCGGTGCTAACCACTGCGCCACTGTGCCGCCCTGTGATGAATCTGAGAATCACAGTGAAAGGATATTTCACAACCTTTTTCAGCTGCTCTCGGAATTTGCTCTGAGTCACTGTGTAGATACAGGTGTTTGTGCAGGTACTGAGGAGCTGGAGCAGGTATCCGATGGTATTTGCGGTGGCTGAAGGGGTAAAGGAATCAGACATGAATGCAATTCGCTGATACAGGAAACACGTAAGATAGGTCGTCCATAAAACAATAAAACTGCCTGAGATAGTGAAGAGTAAAATGATGGATTTTCTGCGTTTGTCCATCTCAGGGTCACTGGGACTCTCTCTATTACTGTCCGCCTGGAGTCTCCGGCGGGCTCTACTAGCTATTAAAATGTGTCTGACGGTCAGAGTGTTGAGAAGCAGAATCAAAACGAATGGGAGCACAGGGGTTAGAAGGCGATGAAGAATCTCGTATGCTGCCCAAAAGATTGAAGTGTAATACTCTGGTTTTGTGATGCAAAACCATTCCAAGTTATTGAAGATGTACTGAGCTTTAAATTTGAAGAACCAGGGAATACATTCCAAACAGCTCAGCACAGGCACTGCTCCAATAATCACCCTTGCAGTTTTCTCAGTGCAATATTTAGTTTTCAGCTTCTGGCAACAAATGGCCACAAATCGATCAAAGGTGAAAGCAACTGTAAACCAGACAGAAATCTCCGTGGTGGCAACAATGAGCATCGTTACC
Organism: Heterodontus francisci; assembly: GCF_036365525.1. Lineage (NCBI taxonomy): Eukaryota > Metazoa > Chordata > Chondrichthyes > Heterodontiformes > Heterodontidae > Heterodontus > Heterodontus francisci. The sequence goes on along the minus strand of NC_090387.1, from coordinate 91,475,640 downwards.
AAACTACATACGGGAGTAATATCCAGGAAGGAAACTGGGAAATAAACAATTAGCCACCTCAGGATCACATCAGTCATGACAACCATGAGATCGGCCGCTGCCATGGCTACCAGGTAATGAGTGACACATTTGGAGAGACCGCAGTTTCCCCGAGACAGGATCACAATCGCCAGCAAGTTAACTGCAAAAAAAAACAAGGTGAGAATAACTGGTCAAGTTCAAAGCATCAGTTATACAGGATGTTCTGTTGAATTTTCTGCATCTCATATTTGAAAATGACATCTGATTGGACCAGTGTTTACAGCAGGAAACGGTTTGTAAAATTAAGAAAAAAACATATTGTGAATCAATTGAGAGAAATAAAAGCAGCATTAATCTTAAAAACAGACATGAGTTCTGGCCATATGACCTCGGTCAGTGAGGGAGGAGGCCAAGGGAGGAGAGCCGAGTGTCAATGGCATGGGGGCAAAGGAAGAGAGAGAGGTGGGAGGGCCTGGTGTTAACTGGGGCCTAGGACCAGCCTGTTGTTAACCAAGAGAGGGGAAGGCAAGGGAAGAGGGCGGCTTACAGTTAACAGTGGGTGGGGGGTGAGGGAGTGGTGCTGGTGGTGGGAGGGGGAGGTGATGGGGGAGGTCAAGAGGGGAGAGTGAGGGGGGAGTACATGGTCTTAACTAGGCCAGGGATTGAGGGTAGGTGGAAGAAGAGGAGTGCCTGGTCTTAACTGGGGAAGGAGAGAGAGAGTGGATGGCCTGTTGTTAACCCGTGGTGGGTGGAAGTGGTAGGTAGGAAGGTCTGGGAGGAGGGAGCTAATGATTAAGGTGCAACGATCTGTACTAATTCAGCACCTTCAAGTAAGCTCACAGCACAAGGAGGGAGGGAGGAAATTTTATCCCAGGCAGACCCTCAGGCCGTTTCATTACAGTCAACAGATCTTCGGAGGTCTACTTCACTTGGGGTGCAGAGTGTAACAGAGATGTCTCATGTCCAATCAACTGTATGTCATCTGCACATAGACCTTCCTGTGTTGTCTATAGAGCAGATTACTGGTGAGTTAATCTTTATCAACTGGGATAATATGCTCTTCATCCATGTGAATTTTGCTAACTTTGAGAATGTGAGAATCTGCCTGGGGTTTCTGATTCTAATTACATAGAATTTACAGCACAGAAATAGGCCATTCAGCCCAACTGGTCGATGCTGGTCTTTATATTCCATACAAAACATACGAACATACATACAAATTAGGAACAGGAGTAGGCCACTCGGCCCTTCAAGCCTGCTCTGCCATTCAGTAAGTTCATGGGTGAACTGATTACTCCACATTTCCACCTACGCCCGATAACCTTCCACGCCCTTGCTTATCAAGAATCTATCTACCTCTGCCTTAAAAATATTCAAAGATTCTGCTTCTACTGGCTTTTGAGGAAGAGAATTCCAAAGACTCACGACCCTCTGAGAGAAAATAATTCTCCTCATCTCTGTCTTAAATAGGGGATCCCTTATTTTTAAACAGTGCCCCCAGTTCTAGATTCTCCCACAAGGGGAAACATTCTTTCCACATCCACCCTGTCAAGACCCCTCAGGATCTTATTTGTTTCAATCAAGTTGCTTCTTACTCTTCTAAATTCCAGCGGATACAAGCCAAGCCTGAACAATCTTTCCTCGTAAGACAGCCCACCCATTCCAGGTATTAGTCTCGTAAACCTTCTTTGTACTGCCTCCAATGCATTTACATCCTTCCTTAAATAAGGAGCCCAGTACTGTACACAGTACTCCAGATGTGGTCTCACCAGTGCCCTGTATAGCTGAAGCATAACCTCCCTACATTTGTATTCAATTCCCCTCACGATTAACAATAACATTCTATTAGCTTTCCTAATTACATGCTGTACCTACATACTAACCTTTTGTGATTCATGCACTAGGACACCCAGATCCCTCTGCATCTCAGAGCTCTGCAATCTCTCACCATTTAGAGAATATGCTTTTTTATTCTTCCCGCCAAAGTGGGCAGTTTCACACTTGCCCACATAATACTCCATTTGCCAGGTCTTTGCCCACTCAGTTAACCTATCTATATCCCTTTGTAGCCCCCTTATGTCCTCTTCATAATTTACTTTCCTACCTATGTGTCATCAGCAAATTTAGCAACCATACCTTTGTTCCCTTCATTTTAGTCATTTATATCAATTGTAAAAAATTGACGCCCCAGCACAGGTTCCTGTGGCACACCACTTGTTGCATCTTTCCAACCAGAAAATGACCCATTTATGCCTACTGTCTGTTTCCTGTTAGCTAGTCAACCTTCTATCCATGCCAATATATTACCCCCTACATCATTATTCAAGAAGGGTAGCTGGGATAAACCAGGCAATTACAGGCCAGTGAGTCTAACATCAGTGGTAGGAAAACTATTGCCAAAAATTTGTGAAGCACAGGATTAATCTCCACTTGGAGAGGCAGGGATTAATCAAGGATAGTCAGCACGGCTTTGTCAGGGGGAGATCATGTTTAACAAACTTGATTGAATTTTTCGAGGTGGTAATTTGATGTGTAGATGAGGGTAAAGCAGTTGACGTAGTCTACATGGACTTCAGTAAGGCTTTTGATAAGGCCCCACATGGGAGATTGGTTATGAAGGTAAGAGCCCATGGGATCCAAGGCAACTTGGCAAATTGGATCCAAAATTGACTTAGCGGCAGGAGGCAGAGGGTGATGATCAAGGGTTGCTTTTGTGAGTGGAAGCCTGTGACCGATGGTGTCCCACAGGGATCGGTGCTGGGACCCTTGCTGTTTGCAGTGTACATTAATGATTTGGACGTGAAAATAGGAGGTATGATCAGTAAGTTCACAGATGACACAAAAATTGGTGGTGTCATAAATAGTGAGGCAGAAAGACATGGATTATAGGACGATTTCGATGGGCTGGTAAGATGGGCAGAGCAGTGGCAAATGAGAAGGGGCAGAGGGTCAAGGCTACGGGCCAAGTGCTGGAAAATGGGATTGAAGTATATAGGTGCTTGATGGCCGGCACAGACACGATGGGCTAAAGGGCCGTGTTCCGTACTCTTTGTTTGTAACTCGATGACTCTATGACCATGAGCTTTTATTTTCTGCAATGACCTTTGATGTGGCACCTTATCAAATGCCTTCTGGAAATCTAAGTACAATACATCCACTGGTTCCCCTTTATCCACAGTACATCTAACTCCCTCAAAGAACTCAAATAAATTGGTTAAACATGATTTCCCTTTCACAAAACCATGTTGACTCTGCCTGATTACCTTGAACTTTTCTAAGTGCCCTGCTGTAACGTCTTTAATAATAGCTTCTAACATTTTCCCTCAGACAGATGTTAAGCTAACTGGCCTGTAGTTTCCTGCTTTCTGTCTTCCTCCCTTTTTGAATAAAGGAGTTAAATTTGCTATTTTCCAATCTAACGGAACCTTCCCCAAATCTAGGGAATTTTGGAAAATTAAAACTAACGTATTAACTATCTCACTAACCACTTCTTTTAACACCCTGGGATGAAGTCCATCAGGACTCGGGGACTTGTCAGCCCGCAGCTCCAACAATTTGTTCAGTATCACTTCCTTGGTGATTGTAATTTTATTGAGTTCCTCCCTCCCTTCCATTTCCGGACTTACAGCTAACACTGGGATAAAAACAAGAAATGCTGGAACCACTCGGCAGGTCTGGCAGCATCTGTGGAAAGAGAAGCAGAGTTAACGTTTCAGGTCAGTGACCCTTCTTCGGAACTGACAAATATTAAAAATGTCACAGGTTATAAGCAAGTGAGGTGGGGGTGGGGCAAGAGATAACAAAGGAGAAGGTGCAGATTGGACAAGGCCACATAGCTGACCAAAAGGTCATGGAACAAAGGCAAACAATATGTTAATGGTGTGTTGAAAGACAAAGCATTAGTACAGAAAAGGTGTTGACGAACTGAATATTGAACAGCAGCAAGTGCAAACATGAAAAAAAAACAGTGGGTAAGCAAACTAAGATGAAATGAAATAAATGCAAAAAAAGGTTGTAAAAAATGTAAAAAAAGAAAAAAAGAAATAAGAAAAAACAACTAAAAATGAAAGTAAAATGGGGGGCTGTCATGCTCTGAAATTATTGAACTCAATGTTCAGTCCAGCAGGCTGTAGTGTGCCTAATCGGTAGATGAGATGCTGTTCCTTGAGCTTGCGTTGATGTTCACTAGAACACTGCAGCAATCCCAGGACAGAGATGTGAGCATGAGAGCAGGGGGAAGTGTGGAAATGGCAAGCAACTGGAAGCTCAGGGTCTTGCTTGCGGACTGAGCGAAGGTGTTCCACAATGCGGTCTCCCAGTCTGCTCTTGGTCTCCCCAATGTAGAGGAGACCACATTGTGAGCAGCGAATACAGTATACTACATTGAAAGAAGTGCAAGTAAATCGCTGCTTCACCTGAAAGGAGTGTTTGGGGCCTGGGATAGTGAGGAGAGAGGAGGTAAATGGTCAGGTATTACACCTCCTGCGATTGCAGGGGAAGGTGCCATGGGACGGGGATGAGGTGGTGGGGGCAATGGAGGAGTGGACCAGGGTGTCGCAGAGGGAACGATCCCTTCGGAATGCTGACGGGAAGGGAGGGGAAGATGCGACTGGTAGTGGCATCACGCTGGAGGTGGCGGAAATGGCGGAGGATGATCCTTTGGATATGGAGGCTGATGGGGTGGAAAGTGAGGACAAGGGGAACCTTGTCACGGTTCTGGGAGGGAGGGGAAGGGTTGAGGGCAGAGGTACGGGAAATGGGCTGGACACGGTCTGCCGGACACTCCGCAATATTTTGCTTTTATTTTAGGTAATATTGGGATGTTACTTGCATCCTCTATAGTTGAAGACCGATGCAAAATATCTGATCAATTCATCTTCCTACTCCCACCCCTCTTTAGCTAACCCTATCGTCATATTCTTCTATTCTTTTCTCCCTCTTGTGATTATCTAGCTCCCTCTTCAATGCATCTATGCTATTTACCTCAATTACTCCCTTTGTTAGTGCGTTGCTGTCGATGTTTACACATTCGGGCGGCACAGTGGCGCAGTGGTTAGCACCGCAGCCTCACAGCTCCAGCGACTTGGGTTCAATTCTGGGTACTGCCTGTGTGGAGATGCAAGTGCTCCCTGTGTCTGCGTGGGTTTCCTCCGGGTGCTCCGGTTTCCTCCCACATGCCAAAGATTTGCAGGTTGATAGGTTAATTGGCCATTATAAATTGCCCCTAGTATAGGTAGGTGGTAGGGAAATATAGGGACAGGTGGGGATATGGTAGGAATATGGAATTAGTGTAGGATTAGTATAAATGGGTGGTTGATGGTCGGCACAGACTCGGTGGGCCAAAGGGCCTGTTTCAGTGCTGCATCTCTAAACTAAACTAAAAAACAATTCATTTGCCAATGTAATGTCTCAGACCCTGAAGCAATAAACATATATCGAGGATCCTCCCAGATTCCCAGTAAGGGCCTTCCTGACGAGGAGGCATTGAACTCAGTGTTGATTCTCCACAATTCCTGCCTACACCTGCCTTTTGTCATTGCACTGGACAGAGGGGGAATAGAGAAGCTGCAAATGTTACAAGTGTCAGGGACAAGCTGGATCACAGGAGTCTCAGCTCAATCTCCTGAAAGGCATTCACCGCCTGCTCGCCAACAATGTTGTCTGCAGAATGAAATCTGAACTGAATCCTGTGTCTGTTGAGTGTATTGAGGGGTTCAGACGCTGAGAGCAGTTGTGTTTGATTTCATTTGGCCCTTTGGGAAGAACTGCTCACAGACAGGATACACTTAATGTCTGCTCTCTTTCTAACTTAGCGTTTCTCTCAGGAATTTCCTTTGTGCCATTCCACTCTGAAAGAATTAGAATTCGAACATTACAGCGCAGTACAGGCCCTTTGGCCCTCGATGTTGCGCCGACCTGTGAAACCATCTGACCTACACTATTCCATTTTCATCCATATGTCTATCCAATGACCACTTAAATGCCCTTAAAGTTGGCGAGTCGACTACTGCTGCAGGCAGAAAGGGAGGGATTTCCTCTGCCATATGCTGTTCCATACTCTGCACTTCTTCACCCTTTTCTTCCATCAGGATATATTCTGGTGAAACATTCTACCATTTGGTATGGTGGTTGGTCCAGTGGAGGATTCCCTTCTCCGGGATCTTTCCGAGCACCACTGGAGACCCGGGATGGAGATTATTGGCCTTCAATCACCAACTGAGACAAGGCCTGGCTGTCCACTCTTTCCAGGGCCAGAAGAAAATCAATATTGACACATCTCATCCGTCTCTTTTTCTGTTACCTGAAGGAGTGCATCTCTATTTTTGATTGTATTTCATCCCTACAATGCTAATCCTAGGTCATCCAGTGTGCAGGGTGAGCAGCTGGAATGATCTTCTGAGCCTGGCAAAAGTCACCAGTTACAGGATGTGCAAGATTGTCAGGAATGATTTTGCTTCCTACTTGTACAGACCTGGGATTGAACCCAAAACTTAACGTCCTTTCTGGCACAAACACACAGTGGTCAGTGAATCATGGATTCACATGGGTTCGAATTATTGATGAAACAAAAAGTAATCTTACAAACGATATTGCTGCACTCTTACACCAGCTCCTGCTCATGTATCTTTCTTTTCTAATTCAGCTGTAGTTGTGGTAATTTATTCCACTGAATATTCTTTCAAACAACAATTTTTATTTTAGGCAGCACCTTCAAATTAGGGAAATTCCTCAAAGCATAAGGAAAAAATTGACACTGAACCGAAAAGGAGAATATTAGGAGGGTTGACCAAAAGCTTTAGAGGTGGGTTTCAAGGAATGTTTAAGAGCAGAAAAAAGTGCAGAGGTGGGGGAGGGGAGTTCCAGAGCATGGGATCCAGGTAGCTGCAAGGATGGCCACCAGTGGTCGGGTGGAGTGAAGGGGTTCACAAGTGGACAGTTAGAGGAATGAGAGATCAGAGGGGGTTTTAGGGCTGGGGAAATTTATAGAGAAATTTATAAGGGCGGCGCAGTGGTTAGCACCGCAGCCTCACAGCTCCAGCAACCCGGGTTCAATTCTGGGTACTGCCTGTGTGGAGTTTGCAAGTTCTCCCTGTGTCTGCGTGGGTCTCCTCCGGTTGCTCCGGTTTCCTCCCACAGCCAAAAGACTTGCAGGTTGATAGGTGAATTGGCCGTTATAAAATTGCCACTAGTATAGGTAGGTGGCAGGGGAATATCGGGACAGGTGAGGATGTGGTAGGAATATGGGAATAGTGTACGATGAGTATAAATGGGTGGTTAATGGTCGGCACAGACTCGGTGGGCCGAAGGGCCTGTTTCAGTGCTGTATCTCTAAATCTAAAAATCTACATCTAATTTAAAGAGAAGGAGGGGTGGGCGATGAAGGAATTTAAACAGGAGAAACAGAGGTTTAAATTGGAGACACTGGGGAAACCAGGAGCTAAATGAAGCTCAGTGAGCACAGGGTGAGTAGGAGTTTGTACTGGATAGGATAGGAGCAGCAGTGTATTAGATGGAGATGAATGGAGGTTAGAATGGGCAGAAAGAACATTACAAAGGAGGAGGTGTTGGAGGTTTGGAAGCGCATTAAGGTGGATAAATCCCCAGGGCCTGACCAGGTGTATCCTAGGATGCTATGGGAAGCAAGGGAGGAGATTGCTGGGGCCCTGGCAGATATTTATGTATCATCATTAGCCACGGGTGAGGTACTGGAAGACTGGAGGATAGCTAATATTGTGCCTTTATTTCAGAAGGGCAGCAGGGATAAGCCAGGGAACGACAGGCCGGTGAGCCTTACATCAGTGGTGGGAACGTTATTGGAAGGGATTCTGAGAGACAGGGTTTAAATGCATTTGGAAAGGCAAGGTCTGTTTAGTGATAGTCAGCATGGCTTTGTGCATGGGAAATCATGTCTCATGAATTTGATTGAATTTTTTGAGGTGGTGACCAAGAGGATTGACGAGGGCAGGGCGATGGACGTTGTCTACATGGACTTTAGCAAGGCCTTTGACAAGGTCCTGCATGGTAGGCTGGTCCAGAAGGTTCGAACACATGGGATCCAGGGTGAACTAGCAAATTGGATACCAAATTGGCTTGGTGACAGGAGGCAGAGGGTGGTAGTGGAGGGTTGTTTTTCAGATTGGAGGCCGGTGACCTGTGGTGTGCCGCAGGGATTAGTGCTGTGTCCTCTGTTGTTTGTCATATATATTAATGACTTGGATGTGAATTTAGGGGGCATGATCAGTAAGTTTGCAGATTACACCAAAATTGGTAGTACAGTCGACAGAGAAGAAAATTGTCTAAGGTTACAACAGGATATAGATCGACTGGGAAAGTGGGCAAGGGATTGGCAAATGGAATTTAACGCAGACAAGTGTGAAGTGATGCATTTTGGGAAGTTAAACCAGGGCAGGACATATACAGTGAATGGCAGGGCCCTGGGGAGTGTCGTTGGTGTCTCCCTTGGGTGCAGGTACATAGTTCCCTGAAAGTGGCAACACAGGTAGGCAGGCTGGTGAAGAAGGTGTGTGGCATGCTTGCCTTCATTAGCCTAGGCATTGAATACAAGAGATGGGACATCATGTTACAATTGTACATAACGTTGGTTAGGCCGCATTTGGAGTGCTGTGCGCAGTTCTGGTCGCCACACTAAAGGAAAGATGTGATTAAGCTAGAGAGGTACTTGAATGAGAAAGGCATAGAGGGATATGGAATTAGTGCAGGCAGGTGGGATTAGTATAGAGAGGCATTATGGACGCGATGGGCCGAAGGGCCTGTTTCTATGCTGTACAACTCTCTGACTCTAAAGACCATTTGATCCACCTTCAATTCCAACATCCAGTAAAACCCCATAATGTGTCCGCACAATACAATATTCAGTAGTTTCTCACATGCTCCCGGGTTTCTGTTCCAGTATCGAGACCAAATCTATAGCTTGATGACTTTTGGTGTGAAGAACTTCCTGAAATCTGACCCACTGTCATGGTTTGGTCTGAAATAGTGCCCAGAATGTTCATTGTTCTAGACTTTTTACATTGGAAAATACATCTTTCAGTCACTCCTTTGAAGGCTGAAAAAGCCAGGTTTTTCTACTTTTCCTTCACAACTTGTTCTTAGTGCCCAGAGTTCTTCTGGCTGTTCTCTAAACTGGTTCCTTTTCTACTCAGGATCAGGACGAGAGTGAGTGAGTGCTCAGTTTGAGCATTGCTCCTTCATTTTGATTCCAATGTTGTCAATACATGATTCTGTATTAAATTTATTTGGTTTAATATTACTGCACCGTGATCTTGACAACTGGCCAGTTGGTCCTCTAACATTTTGGGATTATGTTTGACAATTACATCACCATTTCTGAAGTAAACATGTTTTCACAGCAACATCTTTGAAGGGCTATCCAATTAGTCCTGCTCTTTTCCCATAACCCTGCAATCTTTTCCCATTCAAGTATTTATCCAGTTCCCTTTTATTATTGAATCTGTCCTTTCAGGCAATGCCTTCCAGATCACAACATCTTGCTGTATAAAAGGTGACCTCATGCTACTTCTGGTACTTTTGCCAATGATCTTAAATCTGTGTCCTCTGGTTACTGAACATTAACCCATTGGTAACAGTTTCTCCTTATTTAATCTATCAAAACCCTTCATCATTTTGAATGCCTTGATCAAATTTCCTCTTAAAATTCTCTGCTCCAAGGACAAGCCAGCTTTTCTGGTCTCTCCAAGTAACTGACGTCATTCATTCCTGGTACCATTCTGGTAAATTTTCTCTGCACCTTCTCTAAATGCGTGGCTTTATTTCTAAAATGTGGTGCACAGAATTGACCAGAATACTCCAGCTCAGGCCTAACCGGTGTTTCATCAATGTTTAGCAAAGTGTCCATGCTTATTTCCTCTATTCCATTATTAGTAAAGCCAAGAAACCCATATGCCTCTGTAACAGCCTTCTCAACTTGCCCTGCTATCTTCAAAACTTTGTGTACATACCTCTTCAAGTCTCACTTCCTGAACCCCCTTTAAAATTGTACCATGCCGTTCATATTGTCAGCCCTCGTTCTTTCTACCAAAATTAATAAACTTATACTACAGTGCATTAAATTTCATCGGCCATGTGTCTGCCCATTTCACCAGTCTGAGTCCTGAAGTCCGTCATTATACGAACATATGAATTAGGAACAGAAGTAGGCCATTCAGCCCCTCGAGCCTGCTCCACCGTTCCATAAGATCCTGGCTGATCTGTTGGTGTTTGGAATTCCACACTCCCATCTACCCCCAATAACCATTGATGACATTGCCCAACAAGAATCTGCCTAGCTCTGCCTTAAATATATTCAATGACACCACCTCACTACTTTCTGAAACAGAGAGTTTCAGAGTCGCACAACCCTCTGAGATAAAAAAAAAATTCTCCTCATCTCTGTCCTAAAAGGGTGACCACTAACTTTAAAACAGCCCTAGTTCCAGACTCACACACAAGAGGAAACATCCTCTCTACATCCACCTTATCAAGACACTTCAGGATCTTATAAACTTCAATCAAGTCTCCCCTCACTCTACTAAACTCCAGTGAAATCAAGCCCAGTCTGTCCAATATTTCCTCATAAGACAACCTTCTCATTCCAGGTATCAATCCAGTAAACCTCCTCTGAACTGTCTCCAATGCATTCACATCCTTCCTTCAATCAGGAGACCAAAACTGCACACAGTATTCAAGATGTGGTCTCACCAATGTTCTGTATACTGAAGCATAATATCCTTACTTTTATTCAAAATTCCTCTCATCAGCAAGGATAGCTTTCCATTAGCCTTCTTTATTACCTGCTGTACCTGCATACTAATTTTTTGTAACTCATGCACGAGAAAAGCTAGATCCCCTCGCACCTCAGAATTCTGAAGTCATTCTCCATTTAAATAATCCTCTGCTTTTTTATTCTTCCTGCCGAAGTGAACAACTTCACATTTTCTCACATTATGCTCCATCTTCCAGATCCTTGCCCACTCACTCAGCCTATCTATATCACTCTACAACCTCCTTTTGACCTCTTCACAACATACTTTCCTAACTATCTTTGTGTCATCTTCAAATGTAGCTCCTATGCCATCAGTTCCCTCATCTAAGTCATTAATATCAATTATAAAATGTTGAGGCCTCAGCACAGACCCCTGTTTTCTCCAGCCAGCCAATCTTTTTTTCTGTGCTGCTATGTTAGCCCCTACACCATGAGCTCCTACATTGCACATAAACCTTTTATGTGGCACCTTGTCAAATACCTTCTGGAAATCCAAGTACAGTACGTCAATGGGCTCCCCTTTATCCACAGTACATGTTACTCCTTCAAAGAACTCCATCAAATTGGTTAAACATGATTTCCCTTTCACAAAACCCTGCTGACTATTTCCGATTACCTTGAGTTTTTGTAAGTACCCAGCTACAAACTCCTTAATGACTGATTATAACACCTTCTCCACAACAGACAGCAAGCTAACTGGCCATTAGTTACAGGTTTTCTGCTTCCCCCACTTCCTGAATAGAGGGGCTTTCCAGTCTGATGACACCTTTCCAGAATCTAGCGAATTTTGTAAAATTAACATTAACGCACCTACTACCTCATTAGCCATCTCTTTTAAGACCCGAGGATGAAATCGATCAGGACCCAGGCCCGCAGCTCCACAAGAAAGGAGTCAGTGACCTTCCAAATATCTTTGGTCAGTGCCACTTCTCTGGTGATTGTAATTTCACCAAGTTCCTCTCATCCTTCCACTTCCTGATAAACAGCTATTACTGGAATGTATTTTGTATCCTTTATAGAGAAGACAGAAGCAAAATATTAGTTCATTGCATCCGCCATTTCCTTATTACCTACTATTAACTCCCCATTCTCACTCTCTAGAGGACCAACACTTACTTTACTTACTCTTTTCCTTTGTAAATACCTGCAGAAACTCTTGCTATCCATTTTTACATTTCCAGCTAGCTTCCTCTCATACTCTAATTTCTTTCTCCTAATTAACCTTTTAGTCATTCTCTGCCATTCTTCATATTCTGACCAATCATCTGAACTGCCACTCATTTTTGTGCAATTACACGCTTTTTCCTATTGTTTGATGCTTTCCTAAACTCCTTTATTTAACGACGGATGGCAGGTCCTCTCGCGAGAATTTTTCTTTATGGTAGGAATATAATTATTCTGAGTATTCTGAAATATCCCCTTAAATGTCTGCCACTGCTTCGCTATTGATCTATCAACCCAGTTCACATCATCTTGCTCAGCTTTCATGCCCACATAGTTACCCTTATTCAAGTTTGAAGTACTAGTCTCAGACCCACTCTTCTCTCTTTCCAACTAGATGTAAAATTCAATCATATTGTGGTTGCTTCTACTTTTACTCTGATGTCATTAATTAATCCTGTCACCTTACGCAATACCAAGTCTAATATAAGCTGATCTTTGGTTGGTTGCAGAACACGCTGTGGTCCTCTGAGAAACTGGCTTGAAAGCATTCTATGAACTCCTCATCCAGGCTAATATTGTCAATCTGATTTTTCCAGTTTATATGTAGATTAAATTCACCCATGATTATTGCCATCCCATTTTCACAAGCACTTAATATTTCTTCTTGTACACTTCATCCTGCATTGTGATTACTGTTCAGGGGCCTGTAGACACTCCCACTGGTGACTTCTTTCCCGTACTATTCCTCATCTCCACCAAAACTGATTCTCCATCCTGATCTCCTGAACTAAGGCCCAAGGTCCTATTATCCTATTGTTTACTACATTTCCAAGTTGTGTGTCACCTGGAAGCTTTGAAATGATGCCCTATATATCCAACACAATGTCATTAACATATATTAAAAAGAGCAGTTCTCCCAACACTGACTCCAAGTGTCAACCACTGTATACCTGCTTCTAGTCTGAAAAATAAATGCCCACCACAACTTTCTGCCTCTGAGCCAATTTCATAGTGACACAGCCACTTTCCTTTTAATCCCATGGACGACAGTTTTGATAACAAGTCTTTAATAAGTGAAGAATTTTGTCAACCACCTATCTAAAATACATGGACATAACATCAACTGTGCTACTTTCATCCTTTGCTCCAACAAAGTCAATTAAGTTTGTTTTCTGCCTATTTGAAATGCATTACACTTATTACTTGACATAGATCATTGTTGAGCCCAGAACATGCCTTGCCCATAAATCTCTAGTAATCTCCTTTCAGGCTCACGTTCCCCTTTCCCCTTTACAATCTTCTCAATGGCCTCCTAAACATCTGCGAAAAGAGCAGGAAGAGGAAGTGAGGCAACACATGAGGTCAAGCATCTCACAATGGATTCCACGATCATTATTATTATCAGAATCATATTAAGTAAATACCATATCTGCAGTGTATACACACTGAAAACAGACTGCAGATGAAGATGTAATGAAGATATCAGACACAGTGCCACATTATCAGACCTCCAGAAATAAAACAGTCAAAATGTAAAGACATCAGTAGCTTCGGTTTTGCAGCATTATTCACCCCAAATCAGCCAAATTACGTTCAGTGCAAAATAGTATTTGCATGATCTTTTGTGTTAGCTTAAAAATATTACGCTAGATACTGGTACTGTCCACAAAACTGTCCACGTTTCCAGATCTAATCCATCACCATGGACAATTTTCACCAATTCTCCCTATTCATGAGCCTTCAAGGAGGCTCCCAAAATTAAGCTGTTTTGTTTAGGCACAAGGACACTAATAGACATGTTTTAAAATCATTTCAACATTACTTTTTTATTACTAAGAAACTGACTATTGTATATCAATGTAACTAGTAAACAGTTCTGTACAGCTTTTCAAATTCATTTTCAATTATTTAAATCTTAGATTTCAAATGCTTATTTGTTTGTGTTAAATCCATTTTCAACTGTATTAATAAAGCTGCACGAGATTATAACTCTTAAATATATCAAGAAATATCTTTAATGCACTCCAAAATGCTGACCGATCGTGCTGGTTCATGGCAGATTTTATTTTCAGAGACATTCAAATGAGTTTGAACAGAACTTGAGGAAAGAAGCATTTCTCAAAACTAGCGCAATTTGCACTCAGATCGCAGAAACACTTCACCAATGACACAACAAGGAATAGATATTAGGAACTTATTAGTAACTTACTGGGCACTCCAATGGCACCAAGCACCGGACAATAAATGATCTCAACATCAGCGAGTGTTGGTATTAAATTGAACAAATATTTCATGCTCAGTTTAAAGCAAGAACTCCAACTTTAACTGAAACTGTGATCATCTAAAGGAGCCTTTATACATACACAACAAATCCTCCAGGGACATAATTAGGTTGGGTGATCATTGATATTGCTTACAGTCATTTGAACAAACAGATCTGAGAGAGGCAAACAGCATTAGCATCGAGTAGTTCAGAAGTAGGAGGGATAAGACAGGGTATTGGGGGGGGTGCGGTTTGGGGCATAGAGGAATGTGTGATATCTAAAATGGGTCTGTCGCGCAGGTGTGTACATACCTGCAGTGTGGTCAATGAGGTTGGAGGGCTGCAGGCTCAAGTAGCTACATGGGATTATGGTAATATGGTAATAATGGAAAAGATAAACTAACACTCTCAATTTGTCTGACTGTCTTTTTGCAAACCGTACACCCGAATGAGTAACTCCACCCCACCCCTAACTTCTACTTAAATAATAAACTTTGATCCATGTTATGTTTATGCTCATCAAATCGAGGAATATGAATCTTCAGAAATCAGTTTAATTCTGGTCATTTAACGTCAGCATTAGGCCTGCTGAGGTCAGGTGTTTTAGAGGGAGATGTGCCTGAAAATGGACTTTATTCTGCTTGAATCTACAAAGACCACCACAACTGTTCCAAAGTAATATAGTATTATTATCATTATTACTTTTATCAACATGAAAAAAGGAAATTAAAATCAAAGAAATGTGACCAATTTGGGAGCAAAAAGCTTTCGAGCAGAGAACATGGAAGAGGTAATAAGTACTTTATTAATCTGTCCCCAGAAAACAAGAAGATGCTGCTGCCAAAGTCTGAGAATAATGGGGTGGGAGTAGAGAAATTGAATATGGTAAACTGTATGAAAAGAATAAGAACATAAGAAATAGGAGCAGGAGTAGGCCATTTGGCCCCTCGAACCTGCTTCACCATTCAAGAAGATCATGAATGATCTGATTTTTGCCGTAACTCCACTATCTGCCCCCCATAACCCTTGATTCCCTTGTCAATCGAGAATATGTCTAAGTCAGCCTTGAACATATTCAATGACCCAGCCTCCCTTGCTCACTGTGGAAGAGAATTCCAGAAACTAATGACCCTCTCGGAGAAGAAATTCCTCCTCATCGCCATCTTAAATGGGAGTCCCCTAATTTGTAAATTGTGAACTCTTGTTCTACTTTCTCCCACAAAGGGAAACATCCTCTCTGCATCTACCCTGTCCAGCCCCTTCAGAATCTTGTGTGGTTCAGTAAGATCACCTCTCGATCTTCTAAACCCCAATGACTATTGGCCGAACCTGCTCAAACTTTCCTCATAAGCCAAACCCTTTGTCCCAGGAATCGGTATAGTGAACCTCTCTGGTCTGCTTCCAATGCAAGTATGTCCCTCCTTAAATAAGGTGACTTACACAGTTCTTTAGGTGCAATCTCACAAATGCCCCTTTGAGTTGTAGCAAGATGTCCCTACTTTTATATTCCTCTTGCAATAAGGGTGAATGTCCCATTTGCCTTCATAACTACTTGCTGTTTTTGCATCCTGACTTTTTGTGATTCATGTACAAGGACCTCCAGGGTCCCTCGGTACATCAGCACTCTGCAGTCTCCATCCATTGAAATAATATTCTGCTTTTCTATTTTTCCTGCCAAAGTGGACAAACTCGCATTTTTCCACATTATACTCCATCTGCAATTTTTTTCCCATTCACTTAACCTATTGTTACGACCGGCTGCTCCAGTCAAAGCCCCCAATCAAAATATGAAACTCTGATTGTGCTGGGAGAAACACACTGTTATTTCGGTCCCGCCCCTCCACCGATCGCCTAACATATCATCTTAAACTTTTCAAAACAAAGAAAGACCCAGCCAAATTGTACCATCTATTAACCCCCAAATGAGGCTAACCAAACCGGGTGTCTTGAAATCAACAAATTAACCGTTTAATTAGAAAAAATTAAATTCTTAAATGCTACAAAGATATAAACAACATCTAAAATAGAAAAGAATTAGAGTCCTTTCAGATTTACGCTCCTGCCGGAGGTGGAAAAAGTCCAAGCAATTTTCCCGGGTCCAGTGAGGAAAGGAAAACAGTCCAACACCCGAAGTTTCAAACTCCTTCTTCCTCCAGCGATGACCACAGTAGATCAGCAACTTGCAACCACTTTCAATAGAATCAATTTGGCTTTAGAATTTTTGAGGGATAAGAGATTGGCACAGTCCCGCATCTCTTCCTTCAGTTCAAATTATCAGAGATCTCTGTTTTGACTTGACCTTTTAGAATTTTGATTGAGAATAATAAATAAACAGACTAAATTCTCTTCCTTCAGTTTAAATGGTCTGAGAGTGCTACTTTCAGGTGCTAACACACAGCTGTCTGTCTGTGTCCTCTCTTCGAACAATCTGTTTGCACTATAAGTCTGTTCAAAATTAAATTGTAACAAATGCTCAGTCCGAGTGGCTGTATCCAATGGAATGAGAATGCATCCTTTGAATTGCAGTCTCTGAATGGCTGTATCCAAGGCAATGAGAATGCATTCTTTGGCTCAGCCATCAGAGCAAGCTGCCTGAAAGCAGTCCGGCTCTTTTTCCAGCCTTCAAGGCTCACCGTATTCTTCCTGGAAAAAAAGCTACAGGATCATAACACTATCTATATCCCTTTGCAGACATTTTGTATCCTCCTCACAACTTGCTTTCCTAGCTACATTCATATCACCAGCAAATATGGCTGCAATACAGTCAGTTCCTTCAGTCAAGTCATTAATGTAGATAGTAAATAGTTGAGGCCCCAGTCACTGATCTCTGTGACACTCCACTAGTTATAGTTTGTCATCCTGAAAATGACCCATATATCTCGACACTCTGTTTCCTGTTCGTTAACCAGTCCTCTATCCATGCTAACAACATGAGTTCTTACCTTGTGTAGTAACCTTTTATGTGGCACCCTGTGGGATGCTTTTTGTAAATCCAAATACACTACATCTACTGGTTCCCCTTTATCCACCCTGCTTGTTACATCCTCAAAGAACTCTAATAAATTTGTCAAACACAATTTTCCTTTCACAAAACCATATTGACTCTGCCTGATTGTATTGTAAATTTCTAGTTGTCATGGTACTACCTCTTTAATAATGGATTCTAGCATTTCCCCAATGATAGATGTTAGGCTAATGGCCTAAACATTCCAGCTTTCTGACTCCTTCCTTTCTGAACAGAGGTGTTACATTTGAAGTTTTCCAATTCATTGGGACCTTTCCAGAACCTCGGGAGTTTTCAATGATTACAAGCAGTGCATCTACTATCTCTGCAGTCACGTCCTTGAAGACACTTGGATGTAGGCCATCAGGTCCAGGGGTATTGTTAGCCTTTAATCCCATTAGTATTCCCATTATTTCATCTCTAGTGATGTGATAATTTGAAGTTCCTCCCTCCTTTTGCCTCCTGATTTTCTGCTATTCTTGAGATGCTTTTTGCGTCTTCTCCTGTGAAGACAGTTACAAAATACTTGTTCAAAGCCTCTGCCATTTTCTCGTTTCCCATTATTAATTCCACAGTCTCACCCTCTAATAGAGCAATGCTCACTTTAGCAACTCTTTTCCTTTTTATATATTTGCAGAAGCTTTTACTGTCTGTTTTTATGTTTCTTGCTGGCTTTTTCTCATACGTCAGTTTCTCCATCCTCATTTTTTTTTAGTCATCCTTTGCTGGTTTCTAAAATGTTTCACTATCTTCTGGCAGACCATTAATCTTTGCAGCATTGCATGACTTTACTTTCAATTTGATACCACCCTTAACTTCCTTAGCCACGAATAGTGCATACTTTCGGTCGAGTCATTCTTTCTCAATAGAATGTATCTTTGTATAGAGTTATGGAATATCTCCTTTAACATCTGCCACTGCTTTGCTAATATCTTACCTTTTAACCTATTTACCCAGTCCACTTTAGCTAATTCAGTCTTCATACCCTTGTAATTGCCTTCATTTAAGTTTAAGATGCGAGTTATGGCCGACATTTCTCTCTCAAACCCAATGTGAAATTCTATCATGTTATGATCACTCCTGTCTACAAGATCCTTTACTAGGAGGTCTCTAATTACACATACAGAAATAGGAATTAGGAGCAGGAGTAAGCCACTCAGCCCCTTGAGCCTGCTCTGCTTTTCAACAAGTTCATGGCTCATCTGATTGTAACCTCGCCTCCACATTCCCGCCGACCCCCAATAACTTTCCACCTCCTTGCTTATCAAGAATCAATCTACCTCTGCCTAAAAAACTTTCAAAAACTCTGCTTCCACTGCCTTTTGAGGAAGAGAGTCCCAAAGGCTCATGACCCTCAGAGAAAAAAAAATCTTCTCACCTCTGTCTTAAATGGGACAACACTTATTTTTAAACAGTGACCCCTAGTTCTAGATTCCCCACAAGGGGAAACATCCTTTCTGCATCCACCCTGTCAAGACCCCTCAGGATCCTGTATGGTTCAATTAAGTTGCCTCTTACTCTTCCAAACTCCAGTGGATATAAACCTAGTCTGTCCAACCTTTCCTCTTAAGGCAACCCGCCCATTCCAGGTGTTTGTCTAGTAAACCTTCTTGAACTGCTTCCAATGCATTTACGTTCTCAACAATGCCCTGTATAACTGAAGCATAACCTCCCTACTTTTGCTTTCAATTGCCCTTGCAATAAACAAAACATTCGATTAGCTTTCCTAATTACTTGCTGCATCTGCATACTGACCTTTTGTAATTCATGCACGAGGACACCCAGATCCCTCTGCATCTCAGTTCTGCAATCTCTCACACTTTCGATAACATGCTTCTTTGTTATTCTTCCTCCAAAAATGGACAATTTCACATTTTCCCACATTATACTCCATTTGCCAGATCTTTGACCACTCACTTAACCAATCTATATCCCTTTGTAGCCTCCTTATGGCTTCTTCATAACTTACTTTCCTACCTATCTTTGTGTCATCAGCACATTTAGCAACCATACCTTCCGTCCCTTCATCCAAGTCATTTATATAAATGTAAAACGTTGAGGCCCCAGCACTGATCCCTGCGGCATACCACTCGTTACCTCTTAACAACCAGAAAATGAACCATTTATGCCTACTCACTGTTTCCTGTTAACTCGCTAATCATCTATCCATGCCAATATGTTACCCGCTGCACCATGAGCTTTTATTTTCTGCAAGAACCTATGATGTGGCACCTTATCAAATGCCTTCTGGAAATCTAAGTACAGTACATCCATGGGTTCCCCTTTATCCACAGCACATACTACTTCTTCAAAGAACTCTAATAAATTGGTTAAACATGGTTTCCTTTTCACAAAACCATGCTGACTCTGCCTGATTGCCTTGAATTTTTCTAAGTGCCCTGCTATATCGTCTTTAATAATAGCTTCTTATATTTTCCCTATAACAGATGTTAAGCTAACTGGCCTGTAGTTTCCTGCTTTTGTCTCTCCCCACTTTTTGAATAAAGGAGTTACGTTGGCTATTTTCCAATCTAATGGAACCTTTCCTGAATCTAGGGAATTTTGGAAAATTAAAACCCACACATCGATTATCTCACAGGCCACTTCTTTTAGGACCCAAGAATGAAGTCCATCAGGTCCTGAGGACTTGTCAGCCCACAGCTCCAACAATTTGCTCAGTGCCACTTTCTGGTGATTGTAATTTTCCTGAGTTCCTCCCTCCCTTCCATTTCCTGATTTACAGCTATTTCTGAAATGTTACTTGTATCCTCTATGAAGACTGATGCAAACTACCTGTACAATTCATCTGCCATCTCCTGATTTTCCCTAACTGGTTCCCCAGATTCACTTTCTATAGAACCAATGTCACTTTGTTAACTCTTTTCTTTTTTAAATATCTATAGAAACTCTTACTACCTGTCTTTATATTTCTAGCTAGCTTTCTCTCGTACTCTATAAGTTTTCCCTCCTTATCAATCTTTTAGTCATTCTTTGCTGTTCTTTATATTCTGCCCATTCATCTGACGTTCCACCCATCTTTGTGCAATTACATGCTATTTCTTTAAGTTTGATGTGATCTAATTTTTTTCGTTAACCATGGATAATGGGTCCTCCCCTCGGAATTTTTCATTCTCGTTGCAATGTTTCTATTCTGTGTATTCTGAACTATCCCCTTAAGTGTGTGCCACTGCATCTCTGTTGACTTATCTCTTAACCGAATTTGCCAGTTTACTTTAGCTAGCTCTGCTTTCATGCTCTCAAAATTGCCCTTATTTACACTTAAAATACTAGTCTTGGACCCATTCTTCTCTCCCTCAAACTGAATGCAAAATTCAATCATGCTACCTCGTGCCGTCTTCACTGTGAGGTCATCAAAAAACAAAGAACAGTGCAGCACAGGAAGAGGCCATTCGGCCCTTCGAGCCTGCGCCGATCTTGATGCCTGCCTAAACTAACACCTTTTGCACTTCCGGGGCCCATATCCCTCTATTCCCTTCCTATTCATGTATTTGTCAAGATGTCTCTTAAACGTCACTGTCGTATCTGCTTCCACCACCTCCCCTGGCAGTAAGTTCCAGGCACTCACCACCCTCTGTGTAAAAAAACTTGCCTCGTACATCCCCTCTAAAGTTTGCCCCCCGCACCTTAAACCTATGGCCCCTAGTAACTGACTCTTCCACCCTGGGAAAAAGGTTCTGACTATCCACTCTGTCCATGCCGTTCATAACTTTGTAAACCTCTATCATGTCCTCCACCTCCATCGTTCCAGTGAAAACAATCCGAGTTTTTCCAACCTCTCCTCATAGCTAATGCCCTCCAGACCAGGCAACATCCTGGTAAACCTCCTCTGGACCCTCTCCAAAGCCTCCACGTCCTTCTGGTAGTGTGGCGACCAGAATTGCACGCAATATTCTAAGTGTGGCCTAACTAAGGTTCTGTACAGCTGCAACATGACTTGCCTATTTTTATACTCTATGCCCCGACCGATGAAGGCAAGCATGCCGTATGCCTTCTTGACTACCTTATCCACCTGCGTTGCCACTTTCAGTGACCTGTGGACCTGTCCGTCCAGATCTCTCTGCCTGTCAATACTCCTAAGGGTTCTGCCATTTACTGTATACCTCCCACCTGCATTAGACCTTCCAAAATGCATTACCTCACATTTGTCCGGATTAAACTCCATCTGCCATTTCTCCGCCCAAGTCTCCAACCAATCTATATCCTGCTGTATCCTCTGACAATCCTCATTATTATCCGCAACTCCACCAACCTTTTGTGTCGTCCGCAAACTTACTAATCAGACCAGCTACATTTTCCTCCAAATCATTTATATATACTACAAACAGCAAAGGTCCCAGCACTGATCCCTGTGGAACACTACTAGTCACATTCCTCCATTCAGAAAAACACCCATCCACTGATACCCTCTGTCTTCTATGACCGAGGCTGTTCTGTATCCATCTTGCCAGCTCACATCTGATCTCGTGTGACTTCACCTTTTTTACCAGTCTGCCATGCGGGACCTTGTCAAAGGCTTTACTAAAGTCCATATAGATAACATCCACTGCCCTTCCTTCATCAATCATCTTTGTTACTTCCTCAAAAAACTCAATCAAATTAGTAAGACACGACCTCCCCTTCACAAAACCATGCTGTCTCTCGCTAATAAGTTTGTTTGTTTCCAAATGGGAGTAAATCCTGCCCCGAATAATCCTCTCTAATAGTTTCCCTACCACTGACGTAAGGCTCACCGGCCTATAATTTCCTGGATTATCCTTGCCACCCTTCTTAAACAAAGGCACAACATTGGCTATTCTCCAGTCCTCTGGGACCTCACCTGTAGCCAATGAGGATGCAAAGATTTCTGTCAAGGCCCCAGCAATTTCTTCCCTTGCCTCCCTCAGTATTCTAGGGTAGATCCCATCAGGCCCTGGGGACTTATCTACCTTAATGTTTTGCATGACACCTAACACCTCCTCCTTTTTGATAATGAGATGACTGAGACTATCTACACTCCCTTCCCTAGGCTCATCATCCACCATGTCCTTCTCTTTGGTGAATACTGATGCAAAGTACTCATTTAGCACCTCGCCCAATTCCTTTGGCTCCACAATTAGATTCCCATCTCTGTCCTTGAGTGGGCCAACCCTTTCCCTGGTTACCCTCTTGCTCTTTATATACTTTTAAAAAGCCTTGGGATTTTCCTTAATCCTGTTTGCAAATGACTTTTCATGACCCCTTTTAGCCCTCTTAACTCCTTGCTTAATTTCCTTCATACTGTCTTTATATTCCTCAAGTGCTTTCTCTGTTCCTAGCCTTCCAGCCCTTACAAATGCTTCCTTTTTCTTTTTGACTTGGCTCACAATATCCCGTGTTATCCAAGCTTCCTGAAACTTGCCAGACTTGTCTTTCTTTCTCACAGGAACATGCTGGTCCTGGATTCTAATCAGCTGACGTTTGAAAGACACCCACATATCAGATGTTGATTTACCCTCAAACAGCCGCCCCCATTCTAAATTCTTCAGTTCCTGCCTAATATTGTTATAATTAGCCTTCCCCCAATTTAGCACCTTCACCCG
The DNA here is from genome assembly GCF_036365525.1 of Heterodontus francisci. NCBI lineage: Eukaryota > Metazoa > Chordata > Chondrichthyes > Heterodontiformes > Heterodontidae > Heterodontus > Heterodontus francisci. Next base: position 91,452,826 of record NC_090387.1, on the reverse strand, counting down.
AGGACTACTCTTATCCTTATTCACAAGCACCTTAAAACTTATGGAATTATGGTCACTGCTCCCGAAATGCTCGCCCACTGATTATTTGACCACCTGGCCGGGCTCATTCCCCAATACCAGGTCCACAATGGCCCCATCCCTAGTTGGACAATCTACATACTGCTTCAAGAAGCCCTCCTGGATGCTCCTTACAAATTCTGCCCCATCCAAGCCCCTAGCATTAAGTGAGTCCCAGTCAATATAGGGGAAGTTAAAATCACCCACCACCACAACCCTGTTACCTTGACATCTTGCCAAAATCTGTCTACATATCTGCTCCTCTACCTCCCGCTGGCTGTTGGGAGGCCTGTAGTAAACCCCCAACATCGTGACTGCACCCTTCCTATTCCTGAGCTCCACCCATATTGCCTCGCTGCATGACCCCTCTGAGGTGTCCTCCTGCAGTACAGCTGTGATATTCTCCTTAACCAGTAATGCAACTCCCCCACCCCTTTTACATCCCCTCTATCCCGCCTGAAGCTTCTAAAGCCTGGAACATTTAGCTGCCAATCCTGCCCTTCCCTCTGTAATAGCAACAACATCATATTTCCAAGTACTAATCCAAGCTCTAAGTTCATCTGCCTTACCTGTTATACTTCTCGCATTGAAACAAATGCACTTCAGACCACCAGTCCCGCTGTGTTCAGCAACATCTCCCTGCCTGCTCTGCCTCTTAGTCTTACTGGCCTTATTTACTATGTCCACCTCATTTATTTCACTAGCTCTCCTACTGCTCTGGTTCCCACCCCCCTGCCACACTAGTTTAAACCCTCCCGAGTGACGGTAGCAAACTTGCAGCCAGGATATTAGTGCCCCTCCAGTTTAGATGCAACCCGTCCTTTTTGTACATGTCCCATCTGTCCCTGAAGAGAGCCCAATGGTCCAGATATCTTAAACACTCCCTTCTACACCATCTGCTCAGCCACGTGTTTAGCTGCACTATCTTCCTATTTCTAGCCTCACTGGCATGTGGCAGAGGGAGTAATCCCGAGATTACAACCCGAGAGGTCCTGTCTTTTAACTTTCTACCTAACTCCCTAAACTCCCCCTGCAGGACCTCGTCACTCTTCCTGCCTATTTCGTTGGTACCGATGTGTACCACAACCTCTGGCTGTTCACCCTCCCCCTTCAGAATGTCCCCTGTCCGTTCAGAGACATCCTTGACCCTTGCACCAGGGAGGCAACATACCACCCTGGAGTCTCTTTCACGTCCACAGAAGCGCCTATCTGTGCCCCTGACTATAGAGTCCTCTATAACTATTGCTCTTCTGCGCTTTGTCCCTCCCTGCTGAACAACAGTGCCAGCCGTGGTGCCACTGCCCTGGCTGCTGCTGTTTTCCCCTGATAGGCCATCACCCCCAACAGTATCCAAAACGGTATGCTTGTTAGAGAGGGGAATAGCCACAGGGGATTCCATCAATTAATCCTTTCTCATTGCACAATACCAGGTCTAGTATAGCCTGCGAACTGGTTGGCTCCAGAATATACTGTTCTAAGAAACTAACCCCCAAAACATTCTCTGAACTCCTCATCTAGGCAACCTTTGCCCATCTGATTATTCCAGTCTATAAGTAGATTAAAATCCCTCAGGAATATCGCTGTACCTTTCTGACATCCTGTCTTTTTACATAATACCAGGCCTAAATAGCCTGGACCCTGGTAGGTTCCAGAACTTATTGTTTCAAGAAACAGTCCCAAATACGCTCCATGAACTCCTCCTCCAGGCTATCTTTGCCAATTTGATTTGTCCAATCAATGTGAAGATAAAAGTCACGCACGATTATTGCCGTAACTTTCTTGCAATCCCCCAATATTTCTTGATGTATACTCTGTCCTACTTTGTAGCTACTGTTAGGGGGCTCATAAACTACTCCCACCAGTGACTTCTTTCCTTTGCTTCTTCTTATCTCCACCCAAACTGATTCTACTCCATGAACTTCTGAATCAAGATCATTTTTCACAGTTGTACTGATCTCATCATTTATTACCAGACCTATCCCAACTCCTTTTCCTTTTCCCCCAACCTTCTGAAATGTCAAATATCCTTGAATATTCAGTTCTCATGCTAATATATCACCCCCAACACCATGTGTTCATATCTTGTGTAGTAACCTTTTATAGAGCGCCTTATCAAATGTCTTTTGGAAATCCAAATGCACTACATCTACTGATTTCCCTTTATCCACCCTGCTTGTTACATCCCCAAAGAACTCTAATAAATTTGTCAAACACGATTTCCCTTTCACAAAACCATATTGACTCTGCCTGATGGTACTGCGATTTTCTAGTTGTCTTGCTACTCACTCTTTAATAATAGATTCTAGCATTTCCCAATGATAGCATTTCCCCTCCCCCCCCCCCCCCCCCCCCCCACTGTTTCCAATTGACTTCAATTTTTCCAGGGCTGCTTAATTCCACTTTTGGGTCAAATGCTGCCTTAATGTCAAGGGCTGTCACTCTCAGTTCACATTTGGGATTCAACTCTTAGTCCATGTTAGGACCAAGGCTGTAATGAGGTCTGAAACTAAGTGGTCCTGGGGAACACAAGCTATGCATCAGTGAGCAGGTTGTTGTTGCCACTTGCTAGCACTGTCAACAACATCTTCCACCATTTTGCTGTTGATTGAGAGTAGACTGATGGGGCAGTAATTGTCTAGATTGGAATTGTCCTGCTCTTTCTGGATAGCACTTACCTGGGGAATTTTCCAGTTGCCTGTGTTGCAGCCATACTGGAATAGCTTGGCTAATGGCACAGCTAATTCTGAAGCAGCACTCTTCAGTACTCCAGTCGGGATGTTGTCAAGGCCCATTATCCAGTGCCTTCAGTCGTTTCGTGATATCACATAGAGTAAACCAAATTGTCTGCTTATCGAAAGACAGAAAATTAATTTATGTGGGTGGAAGTGTGACATATATGAGAATGTCAACAGAAAAGGAAAGTGTAGTGATAGGAACATGTTTGGTGAGAGCAGCATCCAAAAATAGAGCTCTGCCGACATGAAAGGGGACAATAAGGCTGCAATGTAATAGAGAAAAGCAAAGATGTCATACTGGCACCTTCATCACTTGGATTACAGGATGCACGAAATAACTTCACTGCATGATGAAGAATGTCATGTTATTCTCTCTGACAAAGTTGTGACTCACATTTCATTTGTTCCACCCGTATCTGGCCCACTGTTCTAACAGTTCAAACTAAGATGGGTGTGTTGTATCAAAGGTGGAATTGGGATTATCACTGGGTCTTCATGAAGGCAGCAAAATTGGGTCCCGAGTGATGATAGGGCTCCCACAGCTTCACAACGATCTCTGTAAAACATAATCATACAGCACAGAATGAGGCCATTCGGTACATCGTGTCTGCCTGGGCTCTGAAAGACCAATCCAATTAGTGCCACTCTCCTGATCTTTCTCCTTTGTGATGTAATTTATCTTCCTTTTCCAATATACATCTAATTACCTTTTGAAAGGTATATTGAATGTACTTCCACTAAACTTTCATGTCGTGCATTCCAGATCATCATAACTTGCTGTGTAATACAAATTCTTTTCAACTTTTCCGGCTCCTTTGGCAATTATGTAAAATTTGTGATCTCTGGGCACCGATTCACCTACAAGTGGAAACAACTTTTGTTTACTCTGTCAGAACTACTCAGAATTGTTAAGACCGGGTGAGAAAGATGTCTGGGGTTCCCTTTCTGCCTTCACCTGGTCTTATCACAACAGGGTTTCATTTTAAACACACTGTTTTATTGGTTGCCGTCTCATTTACTGCATTCTATTACTATGGGCTTGCTTGCCCCACTCAAGGGGTATGGGGTTAGAGTCATAGAGTTATACAGCACAGATACAGGCCCTTCGGCCCATCGTGTTTGTGCCAGCCATCAAGTACTTAACTATTCTAATCCCATTTTCCAGCACTTGACCTGTAGCCTTGTACGGAATGACATTTCAAGTACTCATCTAAATACTTCTTAAATGTTGTGAGGGTTCTGCCTCTACCACCCCTTCAGGCAGTGTGTTCCAGATTCCAACCACCCTCTGGGTGAAAATATTTTTCTCAAATCCCCTCGAAACCTCCTTCCCCCTCTAAACCTCCTGCCCCTTACCTTAAATCTCTGCCTCCTGGTTATTGACCCCTCTACTGAGGGAAAACGTTTCTTCCGATCTAACCTATCAATGCCCCTCATAATTTTGTATACCTCAATCATATCCCCCCTCATCCTTCTCTGCTCTCAGGAAAACAATCCTAGCCTTTTCAGTCTCTCTTCATAGCTGAAATGCTCCAGCCCAGGCAACATCCTGGTGAATCTCCTCTGCACCCACTCCAGTGCAATCACATCCTTCCTATAGTGTGGTGCACAGAACTGTACACAGTACTCCAGCTGTGGTCTAACTACCATTTTATACAGCTCCATCATAACCTCCCTGCTCATATATTCTATGCCTCAGCTAATAAAGGCAAGTATTCCATATGTCTTCCTAATCACCTTATCTACCTGGGCTGCTGCCTTCAGTGATCTATGGACAAGAGCACCTTTCTTCTTGGCTAGAGGAGGGCTCCCATGTCTCTTGCTTTTCTTTCTCTCCCAGGACTGCTGGGGCTCCTATCACCTTCCCACCCTTTGTCCTTTTCGGATTTGTGCGGGTGACTGGGAAAAGGTTCTCCCCGGGAAACCAACTTATAAATTAAAGCAAACTCATCAGGCAGAACAGCCACTTGCTGGGCTCTCTGGACCTGCTGCTCCTCTACATGGGTCTTTATGGAGAGTGGGAGAGAGTTTTTAAATTCCTGCAACAAAACTACTCCCATGAGATTCTCATAGCTGAGCTTTAAGAGCCCTCAGGCACTGGTCAACAGAAAGCTGCTTGCTTCTTTCAAACTCCAGATAAGTTTAATTAACTTGCTTCTTAAGGGTTCTAAACTTTTGGCGATAGGCTTTGGGTACTAATTCAACTGCCCCGAGAAGAGCATTTTTGGTCAGTTCATAATTTGATGATCTTTCATCTGGCAACAGGAAATAAACCTCATGGGCTTTTCCAGTTAGCTTGCTTCATAGCAAAAGAGGCCAGGTCTCAGCTGGCCATTTTAGCTGCCTTACCAGTTTCTCAAAGGACACAAAACGTCTTCTACATCGTCCTCATTGAATTTTGGAATAAGCTGAGCTAGTTTGAACAATTCTGTATCTAGCCCTGAATTATGCTCCTCCATATTGGCCATGCTTTCACTGGGGTTACTCTGTCGCCCCCTAGTTAGCTCAAGCTGCTTCAGCTCTCTTTCTTCACATTCTTTCTGGAATATTCTTTCTCTTTTTCTCTCCCCTCTCCCTCGTTCCTTCTTCTGTCTTTCATTTTCTTCACGTTCCTTCTGGAAGGTGCTTTCTTTCTCCCTCTCTGTTTCCTCAAATTCAAGTTTCCTCTGTTCCAATTGTATCTTTGTCAGCAATACCCTGTCAGAGTCTGCTTCTAACCCTGTTTCTCTTTCTTCAGATTCAATGGTTGGCCACTGGTCTTAGGAGTTCCGATTTCCTAGCCTTGCCATGTACAGTGATCACACACTGCTCAGCCATTTTCCTCAACTCCTCCATCGACAGTGCTTTTAACTTAACCCAAGTTACTTCACCCTGGCTTGGAGAGCTACTGGCTTCAGCTGCAGACATGTTCGCATTCAAGCACACACAACCACAAGCAAACCTGTTTTGAAATCTTGCTCTTTTTTGACTGGGAACAATTTGGCTTCCCACTTCCAATTTCTCTCATTTGTCTGTGGGTCAATTCGAGACACTAGCACCCAAATTCCTGTTACAACCAGGTGGGAAAGAAGTGTAGGGTTCGCTTTCAGCCTTCACCTGGTCTGACTGTAAACAGGATTTAATTTTAAACGCACTGTTTTTAGCTCCCCCTTGTTGAATCCTTGTTAGCGTTTTCGAATTATAAGGCAAAGAAACCAGCACAAACAGGCTTCCTTAGATTTAAAGAAGAAAAGTTGTATTTTATTAAACTTAAACTTCGCACGTTTGCTGTAGCTGGTCAAAGCTGACTCAAAGATGGCGTCTCTGATGTGGGCCCACTTGGTCTCAGCATCCCCTGTGGGAGTGTTTTGAAGGGCTGTTATAAGTGAATTTAGAAATTTTTGTAACAGCTGTGGATGAGAAATTCTGCTCGTGTTGATGCGCGGGTGGCCCTTCTGCTTGGAATCTAGATTTTTTTATTTAGATTTAGAGATACAGCACTTAAACAGGCCCTTCAGCCCACCGAGTCTGTGCCGACCATTAACCACCCATTTATACTAATCCTACACTAATCCCATATTCCTACCACATCCTCACCTGTCCCTATATTCCCCTACCACCTACCTATACTAGGGGCAAATTATAATGGCCGATTTACCTATCAACCTGCAAGTCTTTTGGCCGTGGGAGGAAACCGGAGCACCCGGAGGAAACCCACGCAGACGCAGGGAGAACTTGCAAACTCCACACAGGCAGTACCCAGAATTGACCCGGGTCGCTGGAGCTGTGAGGCTGTGGTGCTAACCACTGTGCCACTGTGCTGCCCCAAATATTCTTCATATTCTTTTTAGTCTAGCTTTTGTGGGAGATTGCTAGATTATCAAGAACTTTCCTCTCTCGTTATTCGCAGCCCGTTTGGCTATTGTGGGAGATTTATAACTGCTTGATCTTGTCAAGGGTTTCTTGGTCTGTTGGAAGAGGTCGGTGTCACAGTCCGCACTGTGGAAGCTGCGTGTGATTTGAACACTGTTCAAGGAGGCTCGCCTTGTGATGATGAGGTCCAGCTGGTGCCATCGACGCGATCTTGGTGGCTCCATGAAACCTGGTGACAGGGTTTAGTGTAAAATAACGAGTTGGTGATGCAGAGGTTATGATAGGTACACAACTCAAGCAGTCTCTGTCCATTCTCATTCATCCTTCCAACGCCATAGCGCCCAAGGCAGGAGGGCCATGAGTCATGGTCAGCCCCAACCCTGGCATTAAAGTCTCCCAGCAGGAATAGGTGTTCGGTGTTGGGGATGCTACTAATGATATTATGGAGTTCCTCATAGAACTGGTTCTTTAGCTTCAGGAGGGGAGCAGAGTGTTGGAGCATAGATGCTGAGTAGGTGTACTGGACCAGAGGTGGTGAGCAGTCGGATGGACAGTATGCGTTCCGAGCCATTTGAGGGAGGCTCTATCATGCTGAGCAAGGAGTTTCTGATGGTGAAGCCCACTCCATGCTGTCTTGGTTCTTCAGGATCCCTACCCTGCCAGAAGTCTTGCTCTGCTGGAGATCCACCCGTGGGGAGGCGTGTCTCCTGAAGTGCTGCAATGTCTACATTGAGTCTACTGAGCTCGTTGTTAATGATGGCGGTCTTCCGAGAATTGTTGATTTGTGTAAGGTCTTCCGACAGGCCAGGACACATCGTTCTGCCGTTCCAGCTTGCAAAGCGAAGGGCTGGTACCTTCTTTCCTTTTTTCATGTTGTTTGGTGCGGTGTTGCAGTCCACTTTTCGGGCAATGACCCTGAGCTCCAAGCACCCATTGAAGCAGGCGGACTGTGGCGTGACAGAACCTTATTGACCGGGGGTTGCCCGATTTGAGGCGGGCAGTAGCTGTCCAGTGAGGTGCGATGACCTCTCCCACCGACTAAGGCAACCCGTGGCGCCCAATCTCTACGCCAATTGAGCTGGACTTATAACCCGTAACTGCTGCCTTCCGTGTTGTTTCAGTCGCTGTGAGGCGACTATGGAGTGACCTCTCCATGGCGCATGCCTGGGCGAATGTATGGAGGTTGAGAGTTGCCCAAGCGGCAAAATCCCCCTCTCGGCCTTTCTGGTGGGGTCCAAAGGAGTGCAGAGCACGACGTTTGGCACTGGTATGGCTGCAGGAATTGCCGGAAACATGCCAAGGGTGACACATGACCGCCTACGGGGTTCCTCTCTGGATTTTCTGTTAGGATTTACGAAGAGGAATGCAGACTGGTTTCAATCTCATACTGAAGAGCTGGAACTTGTCATAGCTGCTAAGCGCATTGCACTGTTGAACTACAAGAAAGACCCCAGCGAGTTAACATCCGTATCACTGAAAGCAGCCAGAAGCACTGCACAAAGAACAGCCAGGTGCTGCGCAAATGACGACTGGCAACACCTATGCAGTCATATGCAGCTGCCCTTAGACACTGGAAACATCAGAGGAATGTATGATGGCATTAAGAGAGTTTTTGGGCCAACCATCAAGAAGATCGCCCCCCTCAAATCTAAATCAGGGGACATGATCACTGACCAACGCAAGCAAATGGACTGCTGGGTTGAGTACTACCTAGAACTGTACTCCAGGGAGAATGTTGTCACTGAGACTGCCCTCAATGCCACCCAGCCTCTAACAATCATGGATGAGCTGGACGTCCAGCCAACAAAATTGGAACTCAGTGATGCCATTGATTCTCTAGCCAGCGGAAAAGCCCCTGGGAAGGACAGCATTACCCCTGAAATAATCAAGAGTGCCAAGCCTGCTACACTCTCAGCACTACATGAACTGCTTTGCCTGTGCTGGGACGAGGGAGCAGTACCTCAGGACATGCGCGATGCCAATATCATCACCCTCTATAAAAACAAAGGTGACCGTGGCGACTGCAACATCTAACGTGGAAACTCCCTGCTCAGCATAGTACGGAAAGTCTTTGCTCGAGTCGCTTTAAACAGGCTCCAGAAGCTGGCCGAGTGCGTCTACCCTGAGGCACAGTGTGGCTTTCGTGCAGAGAGATCGACCATTGACATGCTGTTCTCCCTTCGTCAGATACAGGAGAAATGCCGCAAACAACAGATGCCCCCTACATTGCTTTCATTGATCTCACCAAAGCCTTTGACCTCGTCAGCAGACGTGGTCTCTTCAGACTACTAGATAAGATTGGATGTCCACTAAAGCTACTAAGTATCATCACCTCATTCCATGACAATATGAAAGGCACAATTCAACATGGTGGCTCCTCATCAGAGCCCTTACCGATCCTGAGTGGCGTGAAACAGGCTGTGTTCTCGCACCCACACCTTTTGGGATTTTCTTCTCCCTGCTGCTCTCACATGCATTCAAGTCTTCAGAAGAAGGAATTTTCCTCCACACAAGATCAGGGTGCACGTTGTTCAACCTTGCCCGTATAAGAGCGAAGTCCAAAGTACAGAAAGTCCTCATCAGGGAACTCCTCTTTGCTGACGATGCTGCTTTAACATTTCGCACTGAAGAGTGTCTGCAGAGTCTCATCGACAGGTTTGCGGCTGCCTGCAATGAATTTGGCCTAACCATCAGTCTCAAGAAAACGAACATCATGGGACAGGACATCAGAAATGCTCCATCCATCAATATTGGCGACCACGCTCTGGAAGTAGTTCAAGAGTTCACCTACCTGGGCTCAACTATCACCAGTAACCTGTCTCTCGATGCAGAATTAAACAAGCGCATGGGAAAGGCTTCCACTGCTATGTCCAGACTGGCCAAGAGAGTGTGGGAAAATGGCGCACTGACACGGAACACAAAAGTCCAAGTGTATCAAGCCTGTGTCCTCAGTACCTTTCTCTATGGCAGCGAGGCCTGGACAACGTATGTCAGCCAAGAGCGACGTCTCAATTCATTCCATCTTCGCTGCCTCCGGAGAATACTTGGCATCAGGTGGCAGGACCGTATCTCCGACATAGAAGTCCTCGAGGCGGCCAACATCCCCAGCTTATACACATTACTGAGTCAGCGGCACTTGAGATGGCTTGGCCATGTGAGCCGCATGGAAGATGGCAGGATCCCCAAAGACACATTGCACAGCGAGCTCGCCATTGGTATCAGACCCACCAGCCGTCCATGTCTCCGCTTTAAAGACATCTGCAAACGCGACAAAGTCCTGTGACATTGATCACAAGTCACTCCAGGCGCTGATCCACACACCACTGACCACCTCCAGGCGCTTACCCATTGTCTCCCGAGATAAGGAGGCCAAAGAAGAAGAAACCTAAACTGTAATTCCATTAACGCCTATGGATGCATGACACACCCATGCTAACATGCACATGTGATACATACACGCAGATAGAGACAGAAAGAAAACCAAAGAAATAAAGTGGAAAAGTTTAAGGCAACATCTGAGGACGTTTTCTGTGTTACGATTGTTCGAGCTCACTGTCGTGTCCTTTTATTGTAGGTAGATCTTGCTTTTCGTTGGGGCCTAGTATTCTTCTTAAACCTTGTTCACTGTAAGAGATGTATCTGTTTTGGGGTTCATGTGTCTTCAGTGGATTTGGAGTACTGTGAAAAAGAGATGGGAGCAGGCAAACAGGAGAGGCTGTGGCGAGCCAGCCAGGAGAGAACTTCTCAGTCCATGAGCATTTTGCTTTCTGCCCAAACTGTTTGTACAATTTCAAAAAACTCAGGTTGCCCAGCAGGTTAGTCATGTGACTAGCTGGTTTGACAATATCCATTTGTATATTCGACCATCTTAGCAGTCATCCTGGAATACGAGCTCCCCCACCTTCAACGTCTGGTGATCAAAAGTCCATTGTGTTTGAATGTGTCAGGGAATGGCTGCTTTGTCCTTTCAAACATTGCCGGTTCATAAGCAAATGTCTTTCCAGCCACGGCTGATCTGTTTAACAAATCCTTTCTTCACTCCAGTAACAGTTTGAAATCAATGTTCATGACAAAATTCATGTGCCTCATTTTTGGCAGGTGGGGGACTAGCATGACACCTCCGCACCCAACGGAATGAAATGCGATTTGAGAAAAGAGCATTTCATTTAAAGGCTCATGAGAAACTTCGTAAAATCGCCCCTTTTTTGGCATCCCAATAAACATGTGGTTCTTTTCTGGGGAAGTTTCTCTTCCGTTTCCCCATTTCCGTGGTTGCCTCGGGTCTTTGTTCCTGCTGAGTTAGATGCAGGTTGATGTTATTAAACGAAGGCAGCCTCACTGCAGGCTTGTGAGGGGGGCGGGGGTACGGTGGACGGTGGGGGAGGGTCCTCCTCCATAGGCAATCTGTGGCCCACAATGGGCCTCCAGTGGCAAAAACTGCCCCTCTGCTAACCCCACCCCAACTTCAAAGATCACCAGCCCCCATCTCACCAGCGCCTACTGGACTGGCCCCATCGACTCTGCCTCACTTACCTGGGGTCCAGAGCTTCAGCGGTGGACCCAGTATCGGGCCTCTTGTACTACCAGCTATGGCAACCACTCCCAGTGGTGCCCTGACTGGCCAGCAGCTCTTGGAGGCTGGATCCTCGTGCTGAAAAAGGATGAGGGCCATGGCATTGGGCAGTTAACTGCCTGAACACCGTTAAATTGAGCCGGTGGGCCTCCAAAGGGCCAAGGTGGTGGTCTCCTTGCCTTTTCGGCCTGGCATCAGGTACTCTGCTGGCTCCATAAAGTTAAGCCCTGAGAGTGCAGTGTATTCACTGGCATTTTCCTTGGATCTGAATGCTCGAGGTATGGAAAAGACTTTGGGTTTTGTTAAAGTATCGGTGTGAAGTTCAGTGGATGAATAATAGAGCTGAAGAAGATAATTATGATAAATAACATCCTGTTTCTTTTGAGATGTTGAACTGAGACCTATTCTGCATATTTAGATGTATATAAAATATCCTATATTTGTTTGTGAAGTTTTCCCTGGGTCCTGGTGTTAAAATCAAAGGGCTAATGGAATGCTGGACTTTACATCTAGTGGACTAGAATACAAGAGTGTGGTTGATAGAGAGAAACTATATTCACTTGTTGAGGAGTCTAGTACTTGGGGGCACAATCAAAAAATTAGAGCCAGACCTTTCAGGAGTAAATTAGGAAACATTTCTTCTCACAAAATGAGGTGAACGTTTGGGGAGGAATTTCTGAAATGTGTTCAGGAGAACTTCCTTGATCAGTATTTTATAAAATTCATTCCTGGGATGTGGACATCTCTGGCGAGGACAGCATTTATTGACCATCCCTAATTGCCCTTGAGAAGGTGGTGGTGAGCTGCCTTATTGAACTGCTGCAGTCCATGTGGGGTAGGGACACCCACAGTGCTTTTAGGAAGGGAGTTCTGGGATTTTGACCCAGCGACAGTGAAGGAACAGCGATATAGTTCCAAGTCAGGATGGTGTGTGGCTTGGAGGGGAACTTGCAGGTGGTGGTGTTCCCATTTATCTGCTACCCTTGTTCTTTTAGATGGTAGAGGTCGTGGGATTGGAAGGTGCTGTCTCATGAGCCTTGATGAGTTGCTGCAGTGCATCTTGTAGATGGTACACACTGCTGCCACTGTGCGTCGGTGCTGGAGGGAGTCAGTGTTTGTAGATGGAGTGCCAATCAAGCGGGGTGCTTTTTTTTCGATGGTGTCGAGCTTCTTGAGTATTTTTGAAGCTTTTCCCATCCAGGCAACTGGAGAGTATTCCATCACATTCCTAACTTGTGCCTTGTGGATCGTAGCCAGGCTTTGGGGAGTCGAGAGGTGAGTTACTCACCACAGGATTCCTAGCCTCTGACCTGCTCTTGTAGCCACTGTATTTATATATGGCTACTCCAGTTCAGTTTCCAGTCAATGGTAACCCCCAGATTGTTGATAGCGGAGGATCTGGTTCTGCAGAATGAAGTCGGCCAAGTGGACAAGTGTCTGTAGGAAGCACTTGGGTGAGAGTGATCATTGTATCAAAGTTTAGACTAGTAATGCAGAAAAGCAGGGAAGAATATGAGGTCGAATATCTCGATTGGAAGAGGGCTAATTTCAATACCATGAGGAGGGATCTAGCCAGGATAAAATAAAACCAAAGACTGATAGGAAAACTGTAACAGAACAATGGGTTATCTTTTAGGAAGGCGTACCTCAGGTACAGGCTAGGTACATTCAAACAAGGGCAAAAAATAGGGGACAGATTTGTAAGAGCTTTTATAAGTATATAAAAAGGAAGAGAATAGCTAAAGTCAACAGAGACAGAAGAAATTATCATGGGGAATGAGGAAATGGCAGAGACATTGAACAAATATTTTGTCACTGACTTCACAGTAGAAGACACAAGTTCCATGCCAGAAATAGAAGGTAACCAAGGAGCTAAAAAGAATGAGGAAATTAATATCAGCAGAGTAAAATTATTTGAGAAACCTGAGGGAGTAAAATCTGGCAAATCCCTGGGACCCAATGGCCAACATCCTTGGGATGCAGAGATAGTGTGTGCGCTAGTTATTATTTTCCAAAATTCTTTAGATTCAGGAATGGTCCATCAGATTGGAAGTTGGCAAATGTTACACCACTTTTCAAGAAAGGAGGGAGAAATAAAACCATGAACTGCAGGCCTGTTAGCCTAACATCAGTTGTTGGAAAAACGCTGGAAGCTATTATTAAGGAAATCTTAATAATGCATTTGTAAAGCACAGTATGATTAGAACAAGTCTGCATGGTTTTACTAAAGGAAAAGCCTGTTTGACAAATTTATTAGAGTTTTTTGAGAATCTGCCTAACAGGGTAGATAAAGGAGAACCAGTAAATGTCGTAAACCTAGATTTCCAAAAGGCATTCAATTAGGTGCTACACAAAATGTTAATAGGCAAGTTAAGGACTCATGGACATATATTAGCCTACATAGAGGATTGGGTAACAGACAGGAAGCAAAGAGTGAGCATAAACAGAGCATTTTCAAGTTTGCAGGCAGTCAATAGTGGAGTGCCGCAAGGATCAGTGTTTTTTCTTAGTTTTTTTTTTAGAGATACAGCACTGAAACAGGCCCTTCAGCCCACCGAGTCTGTGCCGACCATCAACCACCCATTTATACTAATCCTACACTAATCCCATATTCCTACCACATCCCCACCTGTCCCTATATTTCCCTACCACCTACCTATACTAGGGGCAATTAATAATGGCCAATTTACCTATCAACCAGCAAGTCTTTGGCGTTTGGGAGGAAACCGGAGCACCCGGAGGAAACCCACGCAGACACAGGGAGAACTTGCAAACTCCACACAGGCAGTACCCAGAATTGAACCCGGGTCACTGGAGCTGTGAGACTGCGGTGCTAACCACTGCACCACTGTGCCGCATTAATAAATAGCTGGAGCCTCAGCTATTTAGTTAGATGACTGAGATGAAGAGATCGAGACTAATGTATCTAAGTTTCTGACGATACAAAGATAGGTGGAAAAGTAGACTGTGGGGAGGTCACAGAGAGGCTGCAAAGAGATAAAGAATGTTACCTTGCCCAGCGGATCCACAGTCCCGGAGGTGGAAGTGGGTTCCGCAGTCGCTCCTGCTCCGTGCTCAGCTGCCACCGCAATTCAGTGCTAAGTGTCCAATCAGTGGCTCAAAGAACAAAGGACAAAGAACAAAGATAATTACAGCACAGGAACAGGCCCTTCGGCCCTCCAAGCCTGCGCCGATCCAGATCCTCTCTCTAACCATGTCGCCTATTTTCTAAGGTTCTGTATCTCTTTTCTTCCTGCCCATTCATGTATCTGTCTAGATACATCTTAAAAGACTCCATCGTGCCCGCGTCTACCACCTCCGCTGGCAACGCGTTCCAGGTGCCCACCACCCTCTGCGTAAAGAACTTTCCACGCATATCCCCGCTAAACATTTCCCCTTTCACTTTGAACTCGTGTCCTCTCGTAATTGAAACCCCCACTCTGGGAAAAAGCCTCTTGCTGTCCACCCTGTCTATACCTCTCATGATTTTGTACACCTCAATCAGGTCCCCCCTCAACCTCCGTCTTTCTAATGAAAATAATCCTAATCTACTCAATTTCTCTTCATAGCTAGCGCCCTCCATACCAGACAACATCCTGGTGAACCTCCTCTGCACCCTCTCCAAAGCATCCACATCCTTTTGATAATGTGGCGACCAGAACTGTACGCAGTATTCCAAATGTGGCCGAACCAAAGTCCTATACAACTGTAACATGACCTGCCAACTCTTGTACTCAATGCCCCGTCCGATGAAGGAAAGCATGCCGTATGCCTTCTTGACCACTCTATTTACGTGCGTTGCCACCTTCAGGGAACAGTGGACCTGAACACCCAAATCTCTCTGTACATCAATTTTCCCCAGGACTTTTCCATTTACTGTATAGTTCACTCTTGAATTGGATCTTCCAAAATGCATCACCTCGCATTTGCCCTGATTGAACTCCATCTGCCATTTCTCTGCCCAACTCTCTAATATATCTATATTCTGCTGTATTCTCTGACAGTCCCCTTCACTATCTGCTACTCCACCAATCTTAGTGTCGTCTGCAAACTTGCTAATCAGTCCACCTATACTTTCCTCCAAATCATTAATGTATATCACAAACAACAGTGGTCCCAGCACGGATCCCTGTGGAACACCACTGGTCACACGTCTCCATTTTGAGAAACTCCCCTCTACTGCTACTCTCTGTCTCCTGTTGCCCAGCCAGTTCTTTATCCATCTAGCTAGTACACCTTGGACCCCAAGCGCCTTCACTTTCTCCATCAGCCTGCCATGGGGAACCTTATCAAACGCCTTACTGAAGTCCATGTATATGACATCGACAGCCCTTCCCTCATCAATCAACTTTGTCACTTCCTCAAAGAATTCTATTAAGTTGGTAAGACATGACCTTCCCTGCACAAAACCATGTTGCCTATCACTGATGAGCCCATTTTCTTCCAAATGGGAATAGATCCTATCCCTCAGTATCTTCTCCAGCAGCTTCCCTACCACTGACGTCAGGCTCACCGGTCTATAATTACCTGGATTATCTCTGCTACCCTTCTTAAACAAGGGGACAACATTAGCAATTCTCCAGTCCTCCGGGACCTCACCCGTGTTTAAGGATGCTGCAAAGATATCTGTTAAGGCCCCAGCTATTTCCTCTCTCGCTTCCCTCAGAACCTGGGATAGATCCCATCCGGACCTGGGGACTTGTCCACCTTAATGCCCTTTAGAATACCCAACACTTCCTCCCTCCTTATGCCGACTTGACCTAGAGTAATCAAACATCTGTTCCTAACCTCAACATCCGTCATGTCCCTCTCCTCGGTGAATACCGATGCAAAGTACTCGTTTAGAATCTCACCCATTTTCTCTGAGTCCAAGCATAACATTCCTCCTTTGTCCTTTAGTGGGCCAATCCTTTCTCTAGTTACCCTCTTTCTCCTTATATATGAATAAAAGGCTTTGGGATTTTCCTTAACCCTGTTTGCTAAAGATATTTCATGACCCCTTTTAGCCCTCTTAATTCCTCGTTTCAGATTGGTCCTACATTCCCGATATTCTTTCAAAGCTTCGTCTTTCATCAGCCGCCTACACCTTATGTATGCTTCCTTTTTCCTCTTAGCTAGTCTCACAATTTCACCTGTCATCCATGGTTCCCTAATCTTGCCATTTCTATCCCTCATTTTCACAGGAACATGTCTCTCCTGAACGCTAATCAACCTCTCTTTAAAAGCCTCCCACATATCACATGTGGATTTACCTTCAAACAGCTGCTCCCAATCTACATTTCCCAGCTCCTGCCGAATTTTGGTATAGTTGGCCTTCCCCCAATTTAGCACTCTACCTTTAGGACCACTCTCGTCTTTGTCCATGAGTATTTTAAAGCTTACGGAATTGTGATCACTATTCCCAAAGTAGTCCCCTACTGAAACTTCAACAACCTGGCCGGGCTCATTCCCCAACACCAGGTCCAGTATGGCCCCTTCCCGAGTTGGACTATTTACATACTGCTCTAGAAAACCTTCCTGGATGCTCCTTACAAATTCTGCTCCATCTGGACCTCTAACACTAAGCGAATCCCAGTCAATGTTGGGAAAATTAAAATCTCCTATCACCACCACCCTGTTGCTCCTACATCTTTCCATAATCTGTTTACATATTTGTACCTCTATCTCACGCTCGCTGTTGGGAGGCCTGTAGTACAGCCCCAACATTGTTACCGCACCCTTCCTATTTCTGAGTTCTGTCCATATTGCCTCACTGCTCGAGTCCTCCATAGTGCCCTCCTTCAGCACAGCTGTGATATCCTCTTTGACCAGTAATGCAACTCCTCCACCCCTTTTACCTCCCTCTCTATCCCGCCTGAAGCATCGATATCCTGGGATATTTAGTTGCCAATCATGCCCTTCCCTCAACCAAGTCTCAGTAATAGCAATAACATCATACTCCCAGGTACTAATCCAAGCCCTAAGTTCATCTGCCTTACCTACTACACTTCTTGCATTAAAACAAATGCACCTCAGACCACCAGTCCCTTTATATTCATCATCTGCTCCCTGCCTGTTCTTCCCCTTAGTCACACTGACTTCATTATCTAGTTCCTTACAGGCTTTTGTTACTACCTCCTTACTGTCAACTGACCTCAATTGGTTCCCATCCCCCTGCCACATTAGTTTAAACCCTCCCCAACAGCGTTAGCAAAAGCACCTCCAAGGACATTGGTTCCAGTCCGGCCCAGGTGTAGACCGTCCAATTTGTAATAGTCCCACCTCCCCCAGAACCGGTCCCAATGTCCCAAAAATCTGAACCCCTCCTTCCTGCACCATCTCTCAAGCCACGCATTCATCCTGACTATTCTTTCATTTTTACTCTGACTATCACGTGGCACTGGTAGTAATCCTGAGATTACTACCTCTGAGGTCCTACTTTTTAACTTGGCTCCTAACTCCCTAAACTCTGCTTGTAGGACCTCATCCCGTTTTTTACCTATATCATTAGTGCCTATGTGCACAATGACAACTGGCTGTTCACCCTCCCCCTTTAGAATGTTCTGCAGCCGATCTGAGACATCCCTGACCCGTGCACCTGGGAGGCAACATACCATTCGGGAGCCTCGTTTTCGACCACAGAACCGCCTATCTACTCCCCTTACAATCGAATCCCCTACGACTATAGCCCTTCCACTCTTTTTCCCGCCCTTCTGAACAGAAGAGCCAGCCATGGTGCCATGCACCTAGCTACTGCTGCCTTCCCCTGGTGAGCCATCTCCCCCAACAGTATCCAAAACGGTATACTTGTTTTGGAGGGAGATGACCGCAGGGGACTCCTGCGCTGCCTTCCTGCTCTTTCTCTGCCTTTTGGTCACCCATTCCCTTTCTCCCTCAGCAATCCTAATCTGCGGTGTGACCAATTCACTAAACGTGCTATCCACGACCTCCTCAGCATCGCGCATGCTCCAAAGTGAGTCCATCCGCAGCTCGAGAGCCGTCATGCGGTCTAACAAGAGCTGCAGTTGGACACACTTCCTGCACGTGAAGGAGTCAGGGACATCAGCCGTGTCCCTGAGCTCCCACATTGAGCAAGAGGAGCATGACACGGGTCTGAGATCTCCTGCCATTTTTAATCTTAAGCTTAACTTAGTTAAATGAAAAAGGAACGAAAAGTTTTTACCAATCACAATAAACCAGAGAAATCGAAAAAGCCTTACCTTATAAACACCCCACCGAGTCCTTTTTTTTTGGTTAGAGGAGGAGGGCGGGTGGGAGACACGACAAGTGTGGTGTCTCGGGTTCAGAAACCGCCCAAATATATAGTGTTTTACTTACCCAGCAGCCCCCTGGCCTCCGCCGAAAAACAAAAGGAAATTAAATTTACTTTCAAACTGACCTTCCCAGCTGCTCACTCGCTCACTCACTGCTCCCGAAAAAGCTGCTGCAATGAAGGGAAAGTTATTTTAAACCGCCCAAATATATAGTGTTTTACTTACCCAGCAGCCCCCTGGCCTCCGTCGAAAAACAAAAGGAAATTAAATTTACTTTCAAACTGACCTTCCCAGCTGCTCACTCGCTCACTCACTGCTCCCGAAAAAGCTGCTGCAATGAAGGGCTCGGCGGCATATTTTTGACAGAAAAGGGCATGCATGGGCAGGAGGGTGAGCGTTGGTGGGGGCAGCGTTAGAGCCGGCAGAGGGTGCTCAAAACAGGCTTCAACACCTCAGTGGCTCGGAGAGGCTTACCTGCAGCAAGGAGGAAGTTTAAGGAGCAGCATATTAGAAAAAGGAATATAGCTGCCTCAGTGTGAAAGGAGTGCCACAGGAATTAAATGGGCACCACCGTCAGTAAACATTAATTTACCTGAAACATACCAGAACCCACTTGAGGCAATGGCAGAGAGATGCAACCGCATGTCACCCAGGTTCTCTGAAGACTCCATGCATGTCCTGCTCCAAGCGGCTGAGGCAAGGCAGGAGGTCGTCTTCCCAGCAGAAGGAAGGAGGAGGCCTCCCAAAGTCAGCAAGAAAGAATGGCTGGAGGTAGTGGAGGACGTCAGCAGCCATGGGGTAGTGAGGAGGACATGGCTGCAGTGCCGCAAGTGGGTCAATGCTTGTGCACTCTGCCAGGGTGAGGGGCATTCCGCAGTCATTGCAGCTTTTAAATGACACGGGAGGGTCACTGTGTGCTGATGCTACAAAGTCAAAGCCGTCCATCTGCAGTGAATTTTGCAGCCCTGTCGTACACCGTGTACTGGACACATCTGAGACGCACAATGGTCCAGAGGAGTGCCAATCATGTACTTCAATGGCATTGTTTCCAGATGCAGCATGCAGCACGAGGAGTGAGTGGGTGCTCTTGCAAGTCAAGGGTCTGAACTAATTGCCATGAACTAATTGTGTCCCAACAGAAGAGGGCACAGAATGCCCAAGAAAGTGCCGAGGACCGGTGGCGGAGTGGCCAACCTCACCTTTCTCACCAGAGTGGAGGAGGAGGCATTGACGTTTGCAGGGGAGGACAAAGGATGCTCAGTAGCTGATGGTGAGTCCAGAGCACCTGGCCAGGAGGGTGAGTTCCCCAGAGTATGTTCGAGGGGGAGGTGGGGGGTTAGGGGCTTGGCTCAAGGTTGCTCACAAGGTCAAAATCACACACATGTGGCCACACTGCAGTCAATGACATGTCCTTCAGTCGGAGTGCTGATCACAACTGATGATTCTTTTTCTCCTGCAGGTGAAACACAGGACTGGCCAGGCAGTGTCTCTGGGGCACATCCGTCCACCTTTGAGGAGGTTGAGGGGACCTCAGAGGGTGCAGCGTCATCCTCTCCACGCACCAAGCACCAGCACAGAGGCAGTCACCTCGGTTGGGCTGTTAGCCTGCTCCAATTCATGCTCACAATCTGGTGCCAGTGCCACACAAGTGCCAGACCAGCTGGCAGAGGCAGTATCAGCCGAAGCCTCTGACACTCGGAGGACTGTGGGAGGTCAGGCCAGTGCTGAGCCCCATGATGATGATGAGCCTCTGCGAACATACATTCAACGGGAGATGTTGCAGGTGCAGTGTGCGGTGTGGTAAGATCTGGCAGAGGTACCAGAGATGTTGCATGCTCTGGCTCAGACTTTGGAGATCTCCATCCAGGCCATGAGTACCACACAGTCCCTGTCCTCTGTCCATCTGGCTTCCTTCATTGACAGATTGGTGGCTGCTGTGGAGGGCCCGATCCTGGAGGTCCTGCAGAAACTCACAGAGAAAGTGATGAGGCTTCTGCGACAACCGGAAGCTGCTCATCCCTCTGAGGTCAGCAGGGAGGCCCGATTGAGCCTCGAAGGGCACAGGGGCTGCAGCAGAGTTTATATGGGGTCTCCTCTCAGGGCACTTCTGATACATTCAGCAGCTCCTTGTCCTCTCTGCCAGTGACATCAGCTCCTCATAATCTCACGGTGTCAGAGGGTGGTCCTGAGACTGTTCAAGATCACCTCAACATGCCGGAGCCCTCACGGCCTCGGGCAGGCAAAGGATGCCTGTTAAATTCATCCAAAGCCACGGTGCATCCTGAACAGGCACCAGCCTCTGCCGTGGCTGGCGGCGAAGGGTCGTCCACATGGGTGAGCACTCGCAAACGGTTCAAACAATCACAATAACTGCACTACGGGGTCACTGGTGTGATTTGTAAATATTTATTTGCTGTTATTACTCACCAAAAATTTCTACATTTGTCACTTGGCATGTTCATTTTCATCTGTCACAAGACAATGCTGATGTTTTAGACGATCTGGTTGTTCTGCATGAGAAGGATATTAGGGGAGGTGGCACATTCGGACTTTGTGGTGTTTGAGAGAAAGGTAGGCCATTGCAGCTGAGATTTCCCCCGAAGCTGAGTACTTCTGTGCTTCCAGCTGATGTGAATGCCTCGTTTCAGACTGATATGTCAATCCCTGGGTGATGAGCCTCCGTTCAGGAGAAATGCCTGAGTATTAGGGCCTCCCTTGCACTCAACTCCTGCCAACCTCCAGCTCCCTCCCCTCACCAATCATGCAGCTGTGCCCCTCTTCCTCATCCTCAGCCGTTTCATCATCCTCATCTGAGGATGCCTCGCGCTGAACAATATCCTCATCCTCCAGGGCCTCCCTCCTCTGCAGCTCCAGGTTATGTAAGGAGCAGCAGATGACAGCAATGCGAGATACCCTTCCTGTCGAATACTATAGGGCACCACCTGCGTGATTGAGACAGCTAAATCTCATTTTCAGCAGACCTTTCAATTAATGAAGGCCACTGACAGACCTGCACGTGCTCTAATGGCCACATGTGTGCATTGAATTACACCTTGGACCATGGGGAACCCAGCGACAACACTGACGCCTCTGGTTCTCTTGGCCTGACTGGCGGAGTCTGTCTGAAAGTTGATGAACAGGTTGGCATGTCTGAATATGGCATCAGTTACCACCTTAATGCAGTGCTGCACTGATGACTGTGAGAGTCATCACATGTCTCCTGATGAAGTCGGGAAGGAGCCTGATGCGTAGACGTTCAGAGTGACTGTTCACTTCAGTATGACCAGTATTGGATGGCCACCCACACAGTTGGAAGCGACCTCCGCTGCCATCACCTCACACAGAGATGTGGCTGTCTCCCGTGATAGGCGCAGTCTTCTTCGGTACTGGTGCTCTGACATTTGCAGAAAGCTCAATTGTGGGCGGTAGACCCTGCCTATTGAGTAGGCTCGCCTCCTCACTGCTGATTGCTCACAGCGCACTCTGTAACCATCTGCCCCTCCCTCATTACCAGGCTGCACTTGGCCAGCAAGTTACTAATTTCCCTGGCCAGTTGTCCTCCTGTCCCTCCTTGTGGCTTAGTCTTCCTCAGTAGACAAGCCACCTCCAGAACAGACAATTCCCTGGCTACAGTGTCCCAGAGATGTTATGAGGACAGGTATTTGCAACCTACTGTAAGGACAGGTGCTCATAACTCCCCTCCCCTACACAGAATAAATCAGTGACGCTGTGGCCCGACCAGAAGTTTGAAACACTCAGGTGAATCCTGAATCAAAAACAGCCCCAACCTTCAAAACAGTGCACAAATGTATCAGAGTAATGAAAAATACAGTACCTCCAACTCCTTCACAGATATACTGGTTGCTGCTCTTTTAAAGCTGCCGGGTTCCTGACTGCCCCTTCGACTTGTTTGACAGACGTAAAATGTGACAGACGACGTAAAATGCCTGTCAATTGAATTTTAGATGACCTCAATTGGTCCTTAATTGTTGCAAAGCAGATGGCGGACAGTGCGTTGATCTCGATCTCGCCCGCCTGTTGTCCGACCTCTGCAAAATTGGGAATTGGGCAGCGTGACGTCGGAGACCCGGCCCGGTGTCATCACTCGCCATTTTCTGCCTCAGCCACCTTGGAGGACGCCCTTTTTGTGCAGGTAAAATTCTGGCCATCGACAGGTTTATTTGTGGGCAATAAGATGGCAGATGGAGCATAATATAGTGAAGTGTGAATTTATTCTCTCTGGTCATAATAATAGAAAGGCAAAATATTTATACAAGGTGTGAAACATGAAAGTGTTGCTGTTTAAAGAGACTGGGGTGTGCTCACACAAGGAATACAAAAGTTAACATGCAGTGCAGCAAGCAATTAGGAAGGTAAATGGCATTTTGGCCTTTCTTGCAAGAGGATTGGCAGTCAGGAATAAAGAAGTCTTGCTACAATTGTGCTGGGTTTTTGTGAGAACACATCAGAAGTACTGTGTGCAGTTTTGGTCTCCACATTTAAGAAAGGATATATTTGCATTGGAGGCTGTGCAGCGAAGGTTCACTAAATTATAAGAAAGCATTTGATAAAGTACCACATAAAAGGCTGGTTAACAATATCGAGGCTCATGGAATAGGCAGGTCAGTGTCCAATTGGATAAAAAATTGTCTGAAGGACGAAAAGTTGTGAATCACGGTAAATGGCTGTTTTTCAGACTGCAGCATGGTAGACAGTGGTGTTCCCCAAGGGTCAGTGCTCAGATCACTATATATAAATGACTTGGATCTTGGAATACAGAGTCAAATTTCAAAATTTGCCAATGATACAAAATTGGAGGAGTGGCAAACAGTGAGCATGATATGAACTGCCTGCAACAGGACATAGATAGGCCAACACAATGGGCAGACAAGTAGCAGATGGAATCTAATACAGATAAGTGTGACGTGATGCATTTTGTCAGCAGGGATAGGGTGAGACAATATCAACTTAATGACACAGTTCTAAAGAGTGCGCAGGAATAGAGAGACCTGGGGATGCGTGTGCATCGATCTTTGAATGTGGCAGGACATACTGAGTCAGTGGTTAGTTAGTTAAAGCCTATGGGATCTTGGGCTTCATAATTAGAGACATAGAGTACAAAAGCAGGGAAGCGATGCTAAACCTTTATAAAGCTCTGGTTAGGTACCAAGGACAGTATTGCATCCAGTTCTGGTCACCACACTTTAGGAAATATGTGAGGGTCCTTGAGAGGGTGCAGTAGAGATTTACCAGAATGGTTCCAGCGATGGGTGTTTTAATTACACGGTTAGGGTGGAAAAGCTGGGTTTTTCTCCTTGGAGCAAAGGGAATTGAGGGCAGCTATAACAGAAGTTATACCCATTGTGGGCGGCACAGTGGCGCAGTGGTTAGCACCGCAGCCTCACAGCTCCAGCGACCCGGGTTCAATTCTGGGTACTGCCTGTGCGGAGTTTGCAAGTTCTCCCTGTGTCTGCGTGGGTTTTCTCCGGGTGCTCCGGTTTCCTCCCACATGCAAAAGACTTGCAGGTTGATAGGTAAATTGGCCATTCGCAATTGCCCCGAGTATAGGTAGGTGGTAGGGAAATATAGGGACAGGTGGGGATGTGGTAGGAATATGGAATTAGTGTAGGATTAGTATAAATGGGTGGTTGATGGTCAGCACAGACTCGGTGGGCTGAAGGGCCTGTTTCAGTGCTGTATCTCTAAACTAAACTAAACTAAAGTGTACAAGATTATGACAGGCTTCGAAAAGTTAGACAAGGAAAAACTGTTCCCATTAACTGATGGTACAAGGACTAGGGGTTTGGGCAAGAGTTGCAGGGGGAATATGAGGAAGAACTTTTTAATGCAGTGAGTGGTAATGACCTGGAACTGGCTGCCTACGAGGTTGGTAGAAGCAGAGACAATCAATGATTTCAAAAGGAAATTGGATGTATACTTGAAGGAAATAAACTTACAGGAATACGAGGATTGACCAGAGGAGTCGGACTGACAGGTTTGCTCTGCAGAGAGCTGGGATGGACACGATGGACTGAATGGCCTCTTCTGTGCTGTAAATGTCTCTGACTCTATGGGCTGCATTTTATGTGGCCACCGCTGAGTGTGGCGGCAACCTTAAAAGATGGCGGACCCAATATGCGGCTTTCACTCTGCGGAGGAACCGCGATATGAACAGGGCTGGGGTGTTAGCCCCCATCTCCGATGACATGGAGGGGGCAGGAGAACTGTCCCTGGCAACAGCATCAGGTGCCAAAGCGCAGGCACTGGCACCATTTGTATAGGGCTGAGAACCCTAAATGACATAAAGTCATAGTGCGTTCAAAAAGTATTGAAAATAATTACTCTTTCCATCCCCTCTCCTACTCTGCCCCCGCAAGGCCTCACATTTAATTCCTTGCCCACTCAGCACACCCACAAATACTTACCTTGACTACGCGACCTTCCCCCACAACCAAGTTCATAAACTGTAACCCTCAAACCTTTCCCACCATCTCCCCCTCCCAACCAATCCAAGGATTTTTACACTGCTCTCCCCTCCCGCACTGAGAAAATGACCTCCTCCCCCCTCCCCACAGTTGCAGTGTCTCATTTCCCTGGACGGGGAAATGAAGGGGCGTCAATTCCAGCCACCAGATTGAAGATCACGGCAGCTCATCAGGAGGTGACGGAACAATCATTAAGTCAGGTAAGTAAATTTATTTCCATATTAAAATTGAGGTCCTGTCGCTGAGCAGCGGGGAGGCCGCCACGAGGCCTCGTCACTGCTGTCAGGATCGGGCCGGTGTCAAAGTCCATTGTGGGCCTCGTCTGGGGCAATCTTCATGCCCCACCCCCCCACAACGGATCCAGGCATCGAGGGCTCGATAAAATCCTGCCCAATGACTATCTTCTGAAAGCAGCTACTGATATATTAATTGTTCATCTTAAATGTAAGATTGATATATTTTTGTTATTCAAAGGTATTAGGGAAATGGGGCAAAGATGCACATATGAAGTTCGGTCACAGATAAGCCATAATCTCATTAAATGACAGAACAGGCTCAAAACATGAAATGGCCTCTCGTGTTTCTTTGTTCCTATCTTCCTAACATTAATCCCTCAACTAACATCACAAAAAGCAGATGAAGTATTCATTCACCACATTGGTGTTTGCTCGATTGTCATATTTCAGAGTTTTTAAACATTAAATTACAATTTCTCTTTCCAGCTGCTGGGAGATGGGTAGTGGTTTCGGAGTAGGTTGTGCTTTTATTCCATTATTAATTTATGTTGTGTGTTATAAGTAGTTGGGTAGACTGTCTCAGTGTAGCACAGAGGATTGATTGGATAAACAGTGGGATAGATTGTCTTGCTGTAACACTGACAGAGTGTGAGGTGTAAACAGTGAGGTAGACCTTCTCGGTGCAACACCGATGGTTCATTCACTCAGTTCAGAACTTGCCCAATTTTTATCTCTGCTCAAGGCCAAGTTTTATATCCTATTTACTTTGAAAGTTGCCTGTAATCTGTTATAATGCACACACTTTAGCCTCCTCCTTGCCAACATCTCCAACCTCCCAAATTAGCCCGGCACAACACAGTGAAATGCATAATTTCCTGTCATGTTGCTCTGTTAGAACGACAGATTCACAGTCCAGAATATTTTGCAATAATGTAAATCACAGCCATTATCAATTATCATAAAGTTCCATTGTGTAGTCATCACAAACATCATATGCTGCACTGCTATCACTGAATTCTATCAGATTCAGTTTATTTCAGTTTTATTTTTACATGCTGGAAGAAA
This sequence comes from Heterodontus francisci, assembly GCF_036365525.1. Classification (NCBI taxonomy): domain Eukaryota; kingdom Metazoa; phylum Chordata; class Chondrichthyes; order Heterodontiformes; family Heterodontidae; genus Heterodontus; species Heterodontus francisci. The sequence goes on along the minus strand of NC_090387.1, from coordinate 91,426,570 downwards.
AAAGGAAGAGAGACAATATTGATTAAAAGGTACAATTTTAAAGGGTGTGAAACACAGAGAGACAGAATAAAACAGAGAGACCTGGGGGTTCACATACATAAATCTTAGAACGTGCATGACATATTGAGAAGGCTGTTAAAAAGCCTTTGGGATCCTTGGCTTTATAAATGAGGCACAGAGTACACAAACAAGGAAGTTATGGTAAAATGTTCTAAATAGCTTTTTGGGCCTCAGTGGGAGTTTTGTGTCCAATGTGAGCATCACATTTTAGGAGGGATGTGAAGACATCAGTGAGATTGCAGAGGAGTACTAGGGTATGTACCAGGGATGAAGGACTATATGTGGCGAGACTGCAGAAGCTGAGATATTTCTTCATGGAGAAGGTTAAGAGGTGATTTAATAAAAGTCTTCAACATCATGTGGAGGAAATGTTTGTACTGGCAGTAGTGTCAGGAACCAGAGGACACAGATTGAATGCAATTGGCAAAAGAACCAGAGGGGAGATGGGAATAAAAACATTTAGTCAGTGAGTTATGATCTGGAATGCACTTCCTGATAGGGTGGTGGAAGCAGAAACAATAGAAAATTTCAGAAGGGAATTGGATAAATATTGTAAGGGAATTAATGCTGAGCTGCTCGGAGCTCTGGGATTTGGGCTCTGATACATTCCTGCTCCTCTGAGCTCTGAATTTAGCACTGCTCATCGGGATATAGCCTTCTTTATGAGATGGAACTGAATTCTAATGCTGACAAATCTTTTTGTTCACTGTTTGATGAATCTGTGAATCACAGTGAAAGGATATTTCACAACCTTTTTCAGCTGCTCTCGGAATTTGCTCTGAGTCACTGTGTAGATACAGGTGTTTGTGCAGGTACTGAGGAGCTGGAGCAGGTATCCGATGGTATTTGCCGTGGCTGAAGGGGTATAGGAATCAGACATGAATTCAATTCGCTGATACAGGTAACACGTAACATAGGTCATCCATAAAACAATAAAACTGCCTGAGATAGTGAAGAGTAAAATGATGGATTTTCTGCGTTTGTCCATCTCAGAGTCACTGGGACTCACTCTATCACTGTCCGCCTGGAGTCTCCGGCGGGCTCTACTAGCTATTAAAATGTGTCTGACGGTCAGAGTGTTGAGGAGCAGAATCAAAACGAATGGGAGCAAAGGGGATAGAAGGCGATGAAGAATCCCGTATGCTGCCCACAAGATTGAAGTGTAATACTCTGGTATTGTGATGCAAAACCATTCCAAGTTATTGAAGATGTACTGAGCTTTAAATTTGAAGAACCAGGGAATACTTTCCAAACAGCTCAGCATGGTCACTGCTCCAATAATCACCCTTGCAGTTTTCTCAGTGCAATATTTAGTTTTCAGCTTCTGGCAACAAATGGCCACAAATCGATCAAAGGTGAAAGCAACTGTAAACCAGACAGAACTCATTGTCGTAGCAGGAATGAGCACCATAACCAAACTACATACAGGAGTAATATCCAGGAAAGAAACTGGGAAATAAACAATCAGCCACCTCAGAATCACATCAGTCATGACAACCATGAGATCGGCCGCTGCCATGGCTACCAGGTAATGAGTGACACATTTGGAGAGACCGCAGTTTCCCCGAGACAGGATCACAATCGCCAGCAAGTTAACTGCAAAAAAACAAGGGAGGAATTACTGGTCAAGTTCAAAGCATCAGTTAAACAGGACGTTCTGTTGAATTTACTGCATCCTGTATTTGAAAATTGTACCAGTGTGTTCAGCAGGAAACGGGTTGTAAAATAAAACAAATTGTGAATCAACTGAGAGAAATAAAAGAAGCATTAATCTTAAAAACAGGCATGAGTTCTGGACATATGACCAGGGGAACAACGAGGGAATAGGTTCTAGTGTTAATAGTGTGGGGGGGACAAGGGAGGAGGGTAAAAACTTTGCAACACACGGTCTACCTGATCAGATAGTCTCCAATAACGGACCACAATTTTGAAACGACTACTTCAAGCGCTTTGTGGAAATCAGTGGATTGATACATTAAACAAGTTCCCCTCGGTATCCACAATCTAATAGAGAAGCTGAACAAAGAGTCAGAACTATTAAAGCACTGTTAAAGAAAAATCAACACTTCTAAACTACAGACATACTCCATTGTCATGTGGATTAGCACCATCCGAACTGTTAATGGGAAGAAAACATCGAAACCAACTTCCAATCCTACTCAAAAAATTACTTCCAGGGCTACAAATCCAGATTATCTGAGAGTTCAAGACAGAGTAAAGTCTTACCGAAAGAAATAAGCCCATTATTATAACAGTAAATACCATACCAGGAACCTATTGAAATGTCAGAAAGGCAGAAGGTAGGGGTATGAGACCAAAGCAGAGAAGGAGTAATTGTCCATAGAGAGGAGAATCAGCAGCTTTCTTATTTTGTTGAACTTTAGAAGGTACTTTATGAAGAAACTGAAGGAATCGTATTCCTATTCATCAAAGACGTCAGTCAGTCAAACATTTGGACAAATCAAAAGCTGAACCTGAAATTCAGAAAGCACCGGAAACGACAAACTTCAATGAAGGCTGCCCAAGTCAAGAAACAAGAGTTCAGAGAAAGGCCACCTATCTTCTGTATCTGATAACAACAAGATCACGGAGAGTTATGAAGCCTCCTGACAGCTTGAATCTGTGAAGTCAGAGATTTGGGAGGAGTTGGGGTAAAATACTGTTTTCCATGCATTAGTATCTAATTCACCACGATCCTGCCAGGAGTTCACAATCTTCTAATGTGCTGCACTCACGTGCCTTCACTTTCCCATCTTGGAAAAGCTAGTGCCACTGAGGCGAGAGTCCTCGGTGTCTGCTAAAGTTAGGGAAGTAATTTGTTGTTATCTTGCTGATTATTTTTAACATCGGACATTGCCAGTAAGGTCAATCTGCAGATGTGAGGGGAGGGGGGACTTTGCAAGTGTTGGGGGTGTGGAAGGGAAAGATTCTCCAAGTGGATACTGCCGGAGGGGAGCGGGGGAGCTCTGCAAGGGAGGTACTGTTAAGGGGGGAGTTTGAACCCTGCAATCCAACATCAGGAGACAGCGTAATTAGCGATGCCAGTGCAATCCCCGGTACATCATTATGCTACGTGACCACCTGCCTTTAATTGTGGTGGCGCGTCCAAAAATATCATGGGACCACTGCCATTTTGCACAGCCGCGGCCATGATTGGCGGGATAACAGAATCCAGCCTGTAGTATAAGGGTCTGAAAGGGTTAATATTGAGACAGTGTAAAGAATTCCTCCTACCATGGTGATGTAAGGGATCACGTGAGAGAGACTTCAAGATAGATGCAGCGTAGCTTTAGAGGAGAGACTGGTGTGAAGCTGTACATAGTTAGTATGTAATAAGGTTAATGTTCTAATTGCTCCAGACAGAAGAATCTCTGAGCGAGACTAAGGTGGCAACGTACCAAACAAACATACAACACACACATTCATATATATTCACAGTAACCCTAATTTACATCGCATTACACCCCTCTTATACTGACCCCACCTAATGCCTTCGCATTTCCTACTCTGTTTCTCTCAATTCTCTCTGCACCTTGATTTTCCTCTCAAATATTATCTACTGTTTCCCGGACCCCTGCCAAATTAGCTTAAACCAGGGTTGTCCAACCTTTACACGTGGGAGGGGGCCACAGTACATTTTTTGTCTTACATAGGGGGCCGGTGAGACAATTTTGGAAAGATAAAGGCTTTAACAATTAATCTTGCTTTAAATCAAAACAACAACAAATGTGTAATTTTGTGAAGAAGCTTTAAATGAAAGGATTAATTTAATGACTTACTTTCTCATCACTATGTTAGATACTGATTTAGAGAGACACCTGGCATTTTTAATTTGCTCGCAAAAGTAGTCAATGTTTGCCTGCACACTTCTGGTAGCGATGCAGAGTATCCTGGTTAGATATCCATCTGTCAGGAGTGATCTTGATCATTCTCTCTCTCTCTTTCTCTTCCCTCCCCCACACTTCACCTTTGCCTCTCTGCACACCCCCTCCTCCCTCTGTACCTCCCTCTCCCTCTGTACCCCCTATCCCTTTGTCCCCCCATCCCAAATCTCCCTCTGTCGCCCCTCTCCTGCTCTGTTCCACCCTCTCTCTGTCCGTCTCCTTCTCGCTCTGCCCCCCATACGCCTTCTCTCTCTCTATCTCTGACCCCACTCTCTCTCTCTCTCTCTGTCCCCCCTCTCTCTGTCCCCCCCTCTCTCTGCCCCCCCCCCTTTCTCTCTGTGCTCTTCTCTCACTCTGTCCCCTTTCTCACTCTGTGTCCCACCTCTCACTCTGTGTCCCACCTCTCACTCTGTGTCCCCCTCACTCTGTGTCCCCCCCATCACTCTATGTCCACACCCTCTCACTCTGTGTCCCCCCGCTCACTCTGTGTCCCCCCCTTTCTATCTCTTCACTCCCCATCTCCGCACACCCCGCAGTTCATGGTACTGGGGATATATGGAGATTACCACCTTTGAGATCCTGTTTGCTCGTTTCTTTCCTAGCTCCCTAAACTATGCCTGCCGGATCACATTCCTCTTTCAACATATTTCGATATGAGCCGTGACTGATGGCTGTTCAGCTCCCCCCTTAGAGGACTATGCAGCTGCTCTGTGACATCCTTGTCTCTGGCACCAGGGAGGCAACATACTATCCTGTATTTGCCACTTGTCTCTTCCCCTAACTATAGCGTCCCCTTGCATTTTTGCTTTTCCAATCTTCCTCCTGCCCCTCTGTACAGCTGAGCCATCCATGAGGTTGTGGACTAGATTCTGGCTGCACACCTCAGAGGAACCATCACTCTCACCAGTATTCAGAACAGAATACTGGTTCGTGAGTGGGATGAACTCAGGGATCTCCTGAATTATCTGCCTGGTCCTTCTTGAATCTCTGGCAGTCACCAATTCTCTCTCTGCCTGAATATCATTAAACTGCAGGGTGACCACCAGTCTCCTTCTCTCTACATTGCTTTCCTCCTTTAAGATACTCTTAAAACCTACCTCTTTGACCAATCTTTTTGTCATCTGACCTGGTAGATCCTTATGTTACTCAGTGTCATATTTTGTTTTATAAATGCTCCTGTGAAGCGTGTTCGGACGTTTTATTACATTAAAAGTGGTGTATAACTGTTAGTTGCTGTTAAGAGAGAGACATTTCTCAGGGCACAATAGGGCAGCACAGTGGCGCAGTGGTTAGCAAGGGCGACACAGTGACGCAGTGGTTACCACTGCTACCTCACAGCTCCAGTGACCTGGGTTCGATTCTGGGTACTGCCTGTGCAGAATTTGCAAGTTCTCCCTGTGACCGCGTGGGTTTATGCTGGATGCTCCGGTTTCCTCCCACAGCCGAAGACTTGCTGGTTGATATGTAAATTATCCATTATAAATTGTCCCTAGTATAGGTCGGGAATATGGGATTACTGTAGGGTTTAGGATAAATGGGTGGTTGTTGGTCGGCACAAACTCGGTGGGCTGAAGGGCCTGTTTCAGTGCTGTATCTCTTGAAAAAATAGGCACTGAATCAAACATTGAGATATTCAGAGTGGTGACCAAAAGTTGTTTTAAGGAAGGCCTTAAAAAAGGAGGAGAAAGAGGTAGCAGAAGGATTGGGGAGCAAATTCGAGAGCATGGAATGCAGGTAGCTGCAAGAATGACCAACAATAGTGGAGTGGAGTGAAGTGATGCACAAATGGACAGTGTCAGTGGAATGGAGAGATCAGAGGGGTTGGAAGGGCTGGAGGAGTTTCGGAAGATAGGGAGGGGGCAAGGGTATGAAATAATTTAAACAGGAGCTTGAGGATTTTAATTTGGAGGCTTTGGAGGAACCAGGAGTAAATGAAACTGACTGCACACATGGCGAGGGGTGAGTTGGATTTTGTGTGGGATAGGTTATGGACAGTGGAGTATTCGATGTGCTGAAGTTTGTGGAGGGGGAGGATGGGAGGCTGACCAGGAGAGCATTGGAAGCATGGCGGTGGGTTTCAGCAGACGGTGAAATGAGTTGGGGCAGAGGCTGTTCATGTTGTGGAGGTGATGGTAAATGTGGGATCAGATGGTTAACTCAAGGTGAAATAGAATGCTGAGGTTGTGAACGATCAGTTTCAACTTGAGGCAAGAGCTCGAGTTCAGGATGAATTGGTTGTCAAGGTTGCAGAGTTTGTTTTCGGGGCCGGAGGCAACTGATTCAGACGTCACAGCTCAATTTAACCGTTTTTCATGACTTGTTGAATGTTGAACACTGAAGAATTAAATACATGCTATCTACATATTAGATAGAGGGAAATCTACCTGATTGCTATTGCCTGATATTGACTGGAACTGCACATTGTTCACCTGGTTTAAAAGGAGCTCCTTTGAATTGTGGAGGTGTATTAACAGTGGCTTTCAAGACTTATACATAAATAATACGTGAGATATTAGGGGCAAAGTGTGCAAATGAACCCAACTGCTGCAACCAGGCAACAGTTTGAGAGAGGAGGGAATAGAACTGGCAGGGAATACATTTACTTTTTATACTTGCTTGGTGATCCATAACTAGCCATGCCCCATCCTGCATCGAATTCACAAATACAAACTCAGAAATGATACAATATCACACTAAAATTTCAACATAAACAAGTTCAAGCATGTGACGTCACGATGTCAAGAATGGAATTTAGACGTGAATGGGGAGTGAGGGAGAAGCCAATCCTGGAAAAGCCAAAGCAAAAAGAGACAGAAGAAACAAAATAGAAGAGAATTTCACAGGACAGGACAGAGATGGGTGAAAGTTAGGGTGGAAGATGAGATTCAGAAGGTAGGATCCAGGGATTTATAGACAAGTACTTCAAATTAATGAATGGAGAACGGGAGCCAGTAGATCACAGTAATGACAGGAATGGTAGATGAATGGAGCTTCGTGTGTAAGAAGGAACTTGCATTTAAATCATGACTTTCAGGGCCTTGGGATATCTTATAGTGCTTCCCAACCAAATCTGGATCAAGGTCAGAAAATAGATTAAAAAAAAAGGACCATTGGATTTACCTTCAATTCCAACATCCAGAATAACCCCATAATGTAGCCACTCTCCACACAGGAGAGTATTCAATAGTTTCTCACAGGCACCAGGGTATCTGTTATAATATCCAAACCAAAGTCCAGTCCATATGGCTTGATGACTTTTTATTTGAAGAACTTCCTGAAATCTGTTGTAAATTTGTCAATATCCAGTTTGTAACTGTATCCACTTGACCCATTGTCATGGCTTGGTCTGAAATAGTGCCCAGTATGCTTATCGTTATTGCCTTTTCACATCAGTAAATACATCTTTCAGCCATTCCTTTCAAGGCTCAAAAGCCCAGGATTTATCAATTGTCCTTCACAACTTGTTCTTAGAGTTGTTCTCTAAACTGCTTCCTTTTATTCTCGGGACCAGAACTGGACTGAGTGCTCAGTTTGAGCATTGCTCCTTCATTTTATTTCCAATGTTATAAATACATGATTCAATTTCAATTTATTTTGGTGAATATTGCTGCACAGTGATTCAGCAACTGGACAGCAGGTCTTCTAGAACTCTGGGATTATACTTGACAATTACACCAGCATTTCTAAAATAAACACGCTTTTATAACATCATCTAATAATACAATACAGAAGGAGGCCACCTGATCTGTTGTGTTAGTGCTAGTTCTTTGACAAAGCTATCCAATTAGTCCCACTCCCTTGCTCTTTCCACATAAAACTCCAAATTTTTTTCCCCTTCACGTGTTTATCCAATTCTGTTTTATTATTGAATCTGCTTCCACTGCTCTTTCAGGCAGTGCATCCCAGATCACAAGAACGTGCTGATAAAAAGTCCCCTCATGTCATCTCTGGTTCTTTTGTCAATTATCTTAAATCTGTGTCCTCTAGTTACCTTGTCCCACTGGTAACAGTTTTGCCTTATTTAATCTATTGAACCCCTTCATGATTTTGAATGCCTCGATCAAATCTCCAGCTAAACTTCTCTGTTCCAGACTGAACAAACCCCCAGCTTCTCCAGTCTGTTCAAGTAACTGATGCAATTCATCCCTGGGACCATTCTAGTAAATCGCATCTGTGCTCTCTTTAAATCCTTGGCTTTATTCCGAAAATATGGTGTGTGGAATTGCCCAGAATATTGTAGCTCAGACCTAAACAGTGTTTAAGAAACGGTTAGCAAAATGTTGTTGTTTATTTGTTCTAAACATGTCTTCGTAAAGCCAAGAAACACCAAATGCCTTTTTGACTGTTTTCTCAACTTGCAGTGCCATCTTCAAAAAGATGTACATCCATCCTCATTCTTTCTACCAAACTTAATCACATCACATTTCACTGCATTAAATTTCATCTGTCTTGTGTCTGCCCATTTCACCAATCTATGTCGTTCTGAAGTCTGTCATTTCCAAGTTTTGTGTCACCTGTAAACTTTAAAATGATGCACTGTATCCCCAACACCATGTCATTAATACAGATCTGTCAAAAAGAGCAATAGTCCAAATTTTAAAGCTAGCAGATGCCACTGTATACCACCCTTCAGTCTGAGAAACAATCATTCACCAAAACTCTCTGCTTTCTGTCCCTTAGCCAATTTCGTATTGACACAACTACTGTCCCTTTAATCCCATAGATTTTCATTTTGCTATCAGGTCTTTAACAATTGTGTTACTTTATCAGCCATCTTTCCAAAATACATGTACATAACATCAACTGTGCTACCCTCATCAACCCTCTCCATTACTTCATCAAAGAACTCAATCAGGTTTGTTTTCTGCCTATTTGCATTGCATCGCACCTATTACTTTTGATGGATCATTGTTGAATCCACAACATATCTTGTCCATAAATCTCCAGTAAGGCTCAGGTGCCCCTTCCCCCTTTACAATCCTCTCATTGACCATCTAAGTATTTGCTAAAAGAGCAGATCGAGGAAGGTGAGGTAACACATGAAATCAAACATCCCACAGTGGGATTCCACAACCAATATTACTGAGATAAAAATCACTGAGTAAATACCACATGTGCAGTACATACTCACCAAAAATATGTGACTGTGTTATGAAGATATTAGACACAGTGCCACATTATCAAACCTCCAGAAATAAAACAAATAGTAAAGACATTGGCAAGAATTGCTTGACAGTGGCACTGGTTTTTCAGGACAATTCACCTGAAATCGGCCAAACAATTGCAAAAGATCATGGAATTCTCAGCACAAATTGTGTTAAGCGCAAAAAGGATTTCTCCCATCTTTTGTTTTAGTTTTAAAACTATTGCACTAGATATTGACCCTGTCCACAGAACTGGCCCCCTTTCCTGATCTAATTAATCATCATGGAGCGATTCCACTAATTGCACCTATTTGTGAGCCTTCAAGGAGGTGCCGAAAATTAAGCTTTGTTTTTGTTTAGGCGCAAGGACTCTAAGAGGCATGTTTTAAAAGCATTAAACATCATTTTTTTTAAATTACGAAGAAATTGACTATTGTACACCAGTGTAATTATTTTTATGTTATGTTCAATTTTTAAAATATGTTTACACAAAGGTGAAGGACTGGACACATTAAAACTACATGAGATTATCATTCTTAAATATATCAAGGGATATCATAAGTAAAATCTTTACATCATTAGATGCTAAAATGCTGATCAATTGGGCTGGTCCCAAGAGTTGCAGATTTGATATTCAGAGACATACAAATGAGTTTGAATGAAAGTTGAGAGGGAAAAAAAGCATTTCTCAAACTGGCATAATTTTGAGCACAATTTGTAACCAGATTGCCGATTGTGCTCAAAGCAGAAACACTTGGTCAATGACAGCAATGAACAGATATTAATTACTTACTGGGCACTCCGATGGCCCCAAGCACAGGACAGTAAATGATCTCAACATCAGCGAGTATCGGTAGCGCACTGAATGGATATTTCATGTTCAGATTAAAGCAATGACTTCAACTGAGACTGTGATCATCTAAAGGAGCATTTATACAGACAGAATAAATCCTCCAGGGACACATTTAGTTTGGGTGATCTTTGGCATTACTTCCAGTCATTTGAACAAACAGATCTGATAGAGGCAAACAGCATTAAAATAAAGATTAGTTCAGAAAGAGGAAGCATCAGAAAGTGGTGAATGGCGGAGGTGTGTGAGATAAACCGAAATAATTTTAGAGAGTGTCTGCAAATACATGCAGCGTGGCCAATAAGGTTAGAGGGCTGCAGCAACACATAGCCACATGGAATTATGATTTAGTGGCAATAACGGAAAAAAACATAATACTCTCAATTGATATGATGGTCTTTTTATAAACCATGCACCCAAAGGAGTAACTCTGTTTCTCTCTCCACAGATGCTGCCAGACCTGCTGAATATTTCCAGCATTTCTTGTTTTTAATTCACATTTCCAGCATCCGCAGTATTTTACTTTCAATTTAGTGAATATTCAGAAATCAGTTTGAATTCTAGTCATTTATCATCATTAGGCAAACTGAGGGAGAGGGAAATGGGCGCCAAAAAATAAACCTCATGCTGCTTCAACCTTCATCAACTATCACAACTGTTCCAATGGAACATTGTTTCATTTTTATTATTATCATTATTACTTAAATAAACAAGTTGAAAAACAACATGAACAGATAAAGAGTAAATGAGCAATGGGAAGCCTCCAAAGTAAAGACTGTTGGAGTACAGATTAGGTACATTCCATGAGGGGAAAAATGGTCACCCAACGCTACAGTTCTGTGGATGACGAGATTAACTTGAAACAGGAAAATTAGTTTCTGATAAATTTCAGGGTCAAATACAGTACAGAGCCAAGAACAATACAAAAAGAACAGAGGAGAATTTATAAAGGAAATAAGAGGGACAATGAGATGTTATTGGAAACGATTAGTCGGTATCATTAAAAATGAACACTGACGTTTTTTATCAACAGGCAAAGTAAAAAAGGTTTATTTTGGCACCTAAAAGGAAATCTTATTGAGAGTGGAGAATGTGGCTGAGGTAATAAGAAAAAGGAACTAGAGTCAGCCATTCGGCCCCTTGACCCTGCTCCACCTTCCAGTAAGTTCATGGCTGATATTGAAACTCAATTCCACCTTCCCGCACTGTCCCCATATCCTTTAATTTCCTTCATACACAAAAATCTGGGGAAGAGAATTCTAAAGATTCACAGCCCTTTGAATGAAGAAATTTCTCCTCATCTCAGTCCTAAATGACTAACTAACCCTTATTGTTTCTGATGAACAGGTACATGCCAGTGTTTATGCTTCTCTCACCATACTTCATCTGATCCCATCAACAAATCCTTCCATTCCTTTCTCCCCAGTATGTCTTTATCTAACTTATCTGTGTCTAAGTTTGGAGCAGGCCTGCCTCTGAGTTTGAAGGCTGTGGGCTCAGGTTGCACTCCAGGACCCGAGCACAAAAATCGAGGCTGATACTCCAGTGCAGCACTGAGGGAGTGCTGCACCATCGGCAGTGCTGTACTTTGGATGAGATGCTAAAGCAAGGCCCCATCTGCCCTCTCAGATGGCTGGAAAATATCCCGTGGCACTATTCTGAAGAAGAGCAGGGGAGTTATCCATGGTGCCCTGGCTAATGCCAATCCCTCAATCAACATCAGAAGAACAGATTATCTGGTTTGTGGTAGCAAGTATCACATTCTAACCATTCCCTGGGTAAAGAAGTCTCTCCTGATCATAAGAATATTAGAAATAGGAGAAGGAGTAGGCCATCTGGCCCATCGAGTCTGTTCCACCAGTCAATTACTGATCTGATTGTGGCCTTAACTCCACTTTCTTGCCTGCCCCGATAACCGTCGACTCCCTTGTAGATCAAAATCTGTCCAACTCAGCCTCAAATATAATTAATGACCCAGCCTCCACTGCTCTCTGAGGTAGAGAATTTCAAAGATTAAACACCCTCAGAGTGAAGAAATTCCTCATCATCATCTTAAATGGGACAGCCCTTACTCTGAAACTGTGCCTGCAAGTTCTAGATTCTCCCATGAGGGGAAACATCCTCTCACGTCCCTCTGTACCTCAACATTCTGCAGTTTCTCCCATTTAAATAATATTCTGCTTTTCCATTCTTCCCGCCAAAGTGGACAACCTCACATTTTCCCACAATATCGGCTATCTGCCAAATTGTTGCCCACTGACTTAACCTATCTATATTCCTTTACAAACTCTTTGTGTCCTCCTCACAACTTGTGTTCCCACGTATTTTTATATCATCAGCAAATTTGGCGACAATACATTCAGTTTTTTCATCCAAGTCATTTATATTGTCATGCTGATGAGAAGTGCAGCGATGGAAATACAGAATCAAACTGAAGAGTTATAAAAATTTGTAACAATTTTAAAGAGACTGGTACATGTGCTGTCAACAAAAGGGAGGACAAGACACATGACCCTCAGCATCTCTTGCACTCATCCACATCCTTGTCTACTAAAACTGAAGAATAATTAAGCCCTGTCTGCATTGAAATGTGACAGATAATCACACTTGGATGTGAGCTGTACTCAAAAACAATGAGACAATACTTTTCTCAGACTTCCCATTTCCTAATATCCTCCATTACAATGGAATGTGAACCACCCTGAGTTCAGAATGGGGCCAGTTTCAAGGTCATTATTTAGCCCAACTTGGACTGAAACCTGAAGTCAAATGGGCGAAGACAACCCTTGTGAAGTTCACCTTATCAGGTCATCATTTTGAGGAACACAGGGAGAGAACACAGCAACATCACAGAAGGCAATTGAGCCAGGGGCTGTGGAAAGATCCAGCCAAAACAAGGAAGGAGGCCTGCTGCAAATGCTACACTTCAACATTGTGCAGCAGAGAACTGGAAGTGTCTGTCACCTTCAATCTGAAATCTTGAATGGTAAAGAGTTGCAGCATGCTGCTATGCAGAGGGACCTGGGTGTCCTTGTGCATGAATCGCAGAAGGTTGGTCTGCAGGTACAGCAAGTAATTAGGAAGGCAAATGGAATTTTGTCCTTCATTGCTAAAGGGATTGAGTTTAAAAGCAGAGAGGTTATGTTGCAGCTGTATAAGGTACTGGTGAGGCCGCACCTGGAGTACTGTGTGCAGTTTTGGTCTCCTCACTTGAGAAAGGATGTACTGGCACTGGAGAGGGTGCAGAGGTGGTTCACTAGGTTGATTCCGGTGTTGAGGGGGTTGGCTTATGAGGAGAGACTGAGTCGATTGGGATTATATTCATTGGAATTCAGAAGAATGTGGGGGGATCTTATAGAAACATATAAAATTATGAAGGGAATAGATAAGATACAAGTAGAGAGGATGTTTCCACCGGCAGGTGAAGCTAGGACAAGAGGGCATAGCCTCAAGATTAGAGGGAGCAGATTTAGGACTGAATTAAGAAGGAACTTCTTCACCCAGAGGGTTGTTAATCTATGGCATTCCTTGCCCAGTGAAGTAGTTGACGCTTCTTCAGTAAACGTTTTTAAAGCTAAGGTAGATATCTTTCTGAAAAATAAAGGAATTAAGGGATACGGTGAGAGAGCGGGTAAGTGGATCTGAGTCCACGAAAAGATCAGCCATGATCTTATTGAATGACGGAGCAGGCTCGAGGGGCCGGATGGCCTACACCTGCTCCTAGTTCTTTTCAGATTAGATTAGAGATACAGCACTGAAACAGGCCCTTCGGCCCAACGAGTCTGTGCCGACCATCAACCACCCATTTATACTAATCCTACACGAACCCCATATTCCTACCAAACATCCCCACCTGTCCCTATATTTCCCTACCACCTACCTATATTAGGGGCAATTGCTAATGGCCAATTTACCTCTCAACCTGCAAGTCTTTGGTATGTGGGAGGAAACCGGAGCACCCGGAGGAAACCCACGCAGACACAGGGAGAACTTGCAAACTCCACACAGGCAGTACCCAGAATTGAACCCGGGTCACTGGAGCTGTGAGGCTGCGGTGGAACAAAGAAATGGCAGAACAATTAAACACATACTTTGGCTCTGTCTTCATAAAGGAGGACACAAATAACCTCCCAGAAATGTTCGGGAACCAACGATCTAATGAGAGGGAGGAACTGAAGGAAATCAGTATGAGTGAAAAAAAAGTGCTAGGGAAATTAATGGGGTTAAATGCTGACAAATCCCCAGGGCCTGATAATCTACATCCCAGAGTACTAAAGGAAGTGGCCCTGGAAGTAGTGGATGCATTCGTGGTCATCTTCCAAAATTCTATAGACTCTGGAGCAGTTCCTACAGATTGGAGGGTGGCAAATGTAACCCCATTATTTAAAAAGTGAGAGAGAGACAAAACAGGGAACAACAGACCTTTCATCAGTCATGGGGAAAATGCCAGAGTCTATTATCAAGGACGTGATAGCAGGACACCTGGAAAGCATAAACAGGATTGGACAAAGTCAGCATGGGTTTCTGAAAGGGAAAACATGTTTAACAAATCTACTGGAGTTTTTTGAGGATGTAACTAGTAGAATAGATAAGGGATACCAGTGCATATGGTGTGTTTGGATTTTCAGAAGGCTTTTGATAAGGTCTCGCATAAGAGGTCAATGTGCAAAAATACGGTACATGGGATTGGGGGTAATATACTGGCATGGATTGAGAATTGGTTGACAGACAGGAAACAGAGAGTAGGAATAAATGGGTCTTTTTCCTGGTGGCAGGAAGTGACGGGTGGGGTACCGCAGGGATCAGTGCTTGGGCCCCAGCTATTCACAATATATATTAATGATTTGGGTGAGGGTACTAAATGTAACATTTCCAAGTTTACAGATGACACAAAGCTGGGAGGCGGTGGGTGGGTAGGAATGTGAGCTGTGATGAGGATGCAAAGAGGCTCCATTGTGATTTGGACAAGTTGGGTGAGTGGGAAAATGCATGGCAGATGCAGTATAATGTGGATAAATGTGAGGTTATTCGCTTTGGTTGTAAAAACGCAAAGGTGGATAATCTGAATGGTGATAGATTGGGAAAGGGGGAGGTGCAATGAGACACGAGTATCCTTGTACACCAGTTGCTGAAAGCAAGCATTCAGGTGCAGCAAGCAGTTAGGAAGGCGAATGGTATGTTGGCCTTCATTGCAAGAGGATTTGAGTACAGGAGCAAGGATGTCTTACTGCAGTTATAGAGGGCCTTGGTGAGATCACGCCCGGAATATTGTGTGCAGTTTTGCTCTCCTTATCTGAGGAAGGATGTTCTTGCCATGGAGGGAGTGCAAAGAAGATTTACTAGGCTGGGATGGCAGGATTGATGTATGAGGAGAGATTGGGTCGACTGGGCCTATATTCACCAGAGTTTAAAAGAATGAGAGGGGATCTCATGGAAACCTATAAAATCCGAACAGGACTAGACAGGCTAGATGCAGGGAGGATGTTCCCGATGGCTGGGGAGTCCAGAACCAGGGGCACAGTCTCAGGATATGGGGTATGCCATTTAGAACCGAGATGAGGAGAAATTTCTTCACTCAGAGGGTGGTGAACCTGTGGAATTCTCTACCGCAGAAGACAGTGGAGGCCAAGTCATTAAATATATTCAAGAAGGATATAGATATATTTCTTAATGTCAAAGGGATCAAGGGATTTGGGGAGAAAGCAGGAGCGAGGTACTGAATTACGCAATCAGCCATGGTCTTTTTTGAATGGCGGAGCTGGTTTGAAGGGCTGAATGGCCTTCTCCTGATCCTATTTTCGATGTTTCTAAGTTTCTATTACCTCTTCACAGGGATGGGAAATCCGCCTCCTTAAACTTTGACCCCAAATGACTGGAAGATCACTCCAGGGGGCTGAAAACATGTAGATAGGAGCCCCGCCTCCTGCACAAAATACAGCCCTTGGTTTCTGTCAGGTGACTAAAGTTTCTCTCCTGTTGTTTCTTCATAAATGGTGTTTGATGGTGTGTCCATTGTGAGACAATGGGCTTGGACATTGCTCATCTCTATGCCATCTTGATAAAGTGGTGTTTTTTCAGAACCTTTATCTTGAGTTTGAGTCTGGAGTCTTTATCTCTGCCAAGTCATTGTTAGATCATTTTGTAGAAGAGGGGTATCCATTAACACTGAATGGACCATTTACATTTCTAATGCTTTCTTCAACACTTGATCAGACATGACAATTGATTCAGAGTTCCAGCAGTTACCAGGCATACTTGCAGTACATGAGAGGTCACCTGACCTCTTAATTCATCTTGTTTTGCAGCAAAAGGTGTCCGTTTTGAGTTCAACTCATCAGTTCATTTTATAGTTCATAATTTGTCATTGCGCCAGCGTGACAATACACTTGTAATTGTCTTTATTTAAGTTTAAGGCACAAGGTTTGTACCCACATTTCTCACCCGCAAACTGAATGTGAACATCTATCATGTTATGATCACTTATAATTAGTACTTTGGACCTGTCCTCACAAAATAAGAAGCTGCTGCTGCTAATGTCACAAAATAAACTAAATGAAAGGGAAGTGTTTAAAAGGTTGGCAACTGACAGTAGAGATTGCTCGTCGTCTGGATGGGATGCATCTGAAGTTGTTGAGATAAGTGAGTGTGGAAATAATGGAGGCTCTAGCCAAAATCTCCCAGTCCTTCTTAGATCCGAGAGTAGTGGCAGAGGACAGGATGGATTTAAATGTCATACCCCTGCTCAGAAAAAGACAGAGGGCTAAACCCAGAAAGCAAGGCCAGTGAACCGAATCGAGATGGCAGGGAAAAGTTATAGCAATAATAATCCATAATAATATATATGATCACTTGGAAATTATGTGTTCAAAAATAAAAACAAGAGCTGATTTGTTAAAGGCAAATGGTGTTTGATAAACTTTACTCAGTTAGTTAAAAAAGTAAGGACATGGAAGATGAGAGTAATGCAGTTAATGTTGTGGAAATTGACTTTGAAAAGGCTTTTGATAAAATGCTTCATATTAGACCTATTACTGAATTTGCAGCCAATAGCATTAAAGTGGCAGTGTGCAGAGGAAACAGGTGGTGTGGTAAAAAGCAAATAGTAGTATAGAATGTTTGTTTTTCAGGCTGAAGAGAAGTTGACAGGTGTATACCCCCAGGGTGGAATTAGCATTCCTGCTGTTTTTGATGTATATTAATGAAATACATCTGAGTCCACAGGACATAATTTCAAAACCTTTAGATGAAACAAAGTTCAGAAATGTAATACATGGATTATAGCAGCAGACTTCAGGGGAACATAGGCAGACTGGTAACATCAGCACAATAAAGCAATGGATTTTTAGAATTAGAATAAGGAGACACAATATGAACAAAATGTGCAATTTTAAAGGTGGTGCTGAAATAGAGAGATCTGGAGACTGACATGCTCATATATTTGAAGATCGTAGGGTAAGCTGATAAGGATGCAAAAACGGATCTTGGCATTCTATATAGAGTCCAAAAGCAAGGACATTAACCGAACCTTGCATAAACCAATGATTATGTCTGGGAATAGAGTATAAAAATTGGTAAGTCATGCTACAGCTGTACAGAACCTTAGTTAGGCCACACGTGGAATATTGCGTACAATTCTGGTCGCCACAGTACCAGAAGGATGTGGAGGCTTTGGAGAGGGTACAGAAGAAATTGACCAGGATGTTGCCAGGTCTGGAGGGTATGACCCATGAGGAGACGTTGGATAAACTCGGATTGTTTTCACTGGAATGACAGAGGTGGAGGGGTGACATGATAGAGGTTTACAAAGTTATGAGCATCATGGACAGAGTGGATAGTCAGAAGCTTTTTCCCGGGGTGGAAGAGTCAGTTATGAGGGGACATAAGTTTAAGGTACGAGGGGCAAAGTTTAGAGGGGATGTGCGATGCACGTTTTTAGACAGAGGGTGGTGAGTGCCTGGAACCTGCTGCCGGGGGAGGTGGTGGAAACTGGTACGATAGTGATGTTCAAGAGGCATCTTGACAGATACATGAATCGGATGGGAATAGAGGAATACGGACCCTGGAAGTGCAGAAGGTTTTAGTTTAGAAGGGCATCAGGATCGGCGCAGGCTTGGCGGGCCGAATGGCCTGTTCCTGTGCTATACTGTTCTTTGTTCTTTGTGGTAAGCTGGACAGGCTTTTTGTGATGTTGTTGTGATCTCTACCGTCTCTCTCCAGAGAGATACTTTTGAAGGTCTTTTTGTTACTCGGGTTTTAACCCCTTTATGTTTTACTTGTCAAATAAACAGACAGTGATAGACTTTCTTGTAGGCTTAAACCATAAAATTAACTATTTATTGAACAATATTCATTCCTGAAATGGTCACAAGCTCACCCAAGCTTGTATTCACTCACATGCACATGCCCAAAATCAGATAAAGAGAAATAGGGTAGGTTGTTTGAAGTGAGGTAGATGTGCAGCATTCACAGGAAACCTGTTGAATCTTCTCAGAGGAGAGTTTCTTTTTTAACGTTTCAGGCCTGGGTTGTTTATAAATTTTCTGGTGGTTGGACTTCAGTCTGGAGGTGGTGGTCACTTTTAGTTCTCTGAGGCAGCAAGATGGGTAAAATTTGCAGCAGAGTTCGTCTTTGGTTTTTGCTGGATCCCTTACAGCTCTCAGCTGGACAGGCTTTTTGTGATGTTGTTGTGATCTCTACCCTCTCTCTCCAGAGAGATACTTTTAAAGGTAGAAATCTCTCACATGTTGCCTCTGTTAGGAGACACGTGGCTCCCTTCATATGTTGACCAACAGTAAACCAGGATGTGGTTGCTTCACACCTTCTTTGTTGCAGAAGAACCCAATGATTTAAGGAATGCCTCTTGATGGTTTCAGGATGGGTGTAATTGACACCTCTTAACTTGGAATGCATGCTTTTGTCCTTAACAGGCAGTGAGACAGTTTGTGTATACAGACCCAGTCAGCCTGACCACCGGCAACCACTTTGCAGCACATTGTCCACGTTTTAAAAGGAAAAGATACTTTTGTATTTTTTTTTAGTGTGGTTCTGTATTTACATTGCTGCACTTCTCGTGAGCATGACACCTCCCCCAAAAGGGGAAAAAAGATGTTCCTTGGATTTCATTTTTATGTTTTTTTTGGTTCAGAAAGTGACAAGGTCACACCACTGGACATATTCTGTACTCCTGATACACACACCTCAATCTTACAACTGCTAAAGCTGGAATTGTCTGTTAACAAACATTTTTTGTTCAAGTTTGAGATTTTCATCATCCTTTCTTTCGATGAGGCAGAGTTATAATTGGATTTCTTTTTTGGGTGTTGAAGTTTTGCCCCAGTAAAACTTCTGTTTTGAAAATTTGGTGTTTTCTATTCATTTCCCACTTTTAAATCCCAGTCATGTGGTGTTGAATGGGGTTGGTTTTCTATTTCATCTATTTGCAATACTTCACAAGATACCTGGAGAGACAACTTTTCTGTTCCAAGATTTGCAAAATGAGAATTTCCGTTACTGCATTGTTTCTGCCTGTTGACCATTAGGCTATGGGCAAATTTCACTGCTTGTTCAACCTTAACCCCTTTAATAAAAGCAAAATACTGCAGATGCTGCAAATCTGAAACAAAAACAAAAGTGCTGGAAATACCCAGCAGGTCAGGCAGCATCTGTGGAGAGAGAAGCAAAGTTAATGTTTCAGGTCTGTGACCTTTCATCAGAACTAACAAAGGTTAGAAAAGAATCAGTTTTAAGCAAGTGAAGGGGAGGGGGTGGGGTAGAGAACAAAGGGAAAGGTGTTTGAAAGGGCAGGAGAGATTAAATAACAAAGCTGTCCTGAAACAAAGGCAAAGAATGTGTTAATGCTTGTGGTGAAAGACAAAGAATTAGTCCAGAGGGAATGTTACTTGCGGAATAATGAGCAACTCTGACTGCATGAAAAACAGGCACATGGTTAAAAAATAAAATATTTTAAAACAAGCCAGTCATGCTCTGAAGTTATTGAACTCAATGTTCAGTCTGGAAGGCTGTAGAATGCCTAATCAAAAGATCAGGGGCTGCTCCTCGAGCTTGCATTGATGTTCACCGGAACACTGGAGCATGAGAGCAGGGAGCTGTGTTGAAATGACAAGCAACAAGAAGCTCATTGTCGTGCTTTCGGAGTTCAGCAAAGTGGTCAACCAATCTGCCCAATGCAGAGGAGACCACATTGTGAGCAGCGAATACAGAATACTAAATTGAAGGAAGTACAAGTAAATCACCGCTTCATCTGAAAGGAGTGTTTTGGGCCTTCAATAGTGAGGAGAGAGGAGGTAAACGGACAAATATACAAACTGGATGGTTCTGTTTTAATAAAAAATAGTCAACAGATGAAACTCTCTACCGAACAAAGGCGGTGGAGGGGTGCTTCCAACGTGCAGTAAACGGGACCTGGAACATCTTGTGATAGCAAGGGAAGGTGCCATGGGAAGGGAACGAGGTGTCAAGGGTAATAGAGGAATGGACTAGGGTGTCACGGAGGGAACAGTCCCTTTGGAATGCTGACAGGGGAGGGGAGGGGAAGATGCATTTTGTGGTGACATCACACTGGACATGGCGGAAATGGTGGAAGATGATCCTTTGGATGTGATGCCTGGTGGGGGAGAATGTGAGGACAAGGGGAAACCTGTCGCAGTTCTGGGAGGGAGAGGAAAGTGTGAGGGCAAAAATGCGGGAAAGGGGCCAGACATGATTGACGGCCCTGTCAACCACAGTGGAGGGGAATCCCCAGTTGAGGGAAAAGGAAGACATATCAGAGGTGCTGTTGTGGAAGGTTGCATCATCAGAGGAGATGCATCGGAGACGGAGAAAGTGGGAGAATGGAATGGAGTCCTTACAGGAGGCAGGGTGTGAAGAAGTGTAGTCGAGGTAGCTCTGGGAGGTGGTGGGCTTATAATGAATATTAATAGATAGCCTATCCCCGGAGCTGGAGACAGCCAAGTGAAGGAAGGGAAGAGAAGTGTTGGAGATGGACCATGTGAAGGTGAGATAAGGGTGGATTTTGGAAACAAAGTTGATAAAGTTTTCCAGTTTGGGGTGAGGGGAGGGAATGACACTGATGCAGTCATCAATGCACCAGAAAAAGAGTTGGGGCAGGGGGCCTGAGGAGGACTGGAACAAGGAATGTTCGACATATCCGACAAAAAGTCAGCTATAACTAGGGCCCATGTGGGTACCAATAGCAACACATTTTACTTGAAGGAGGTGAGTGGTGTTGAAGGAGAAGTTGTTCAATGTGAGAACAAGTTCAGCCTCTTTATAGCTGCTTCAACCGCACGTGGATTTAATCGTTCAGGTTCTGGTACCTTGATAATTCTTAACTCTAGGGTGACAGTTGTCATGGAACTATTTTTTCTTTCTCTTTGCCTTTGTCGCAGGACAGCTTTGTTGTTTAATCTTTCCTGCCCTCTTCCCTATCAAACACCTTTCCCTTTGTTCTCTTCCCCATGTTGCTGCACCACTCCCCCCATATCTTCCCCCCGCCCCCACCCCACCCCCCGCACTGCTGCCACATGCTCAGAACCTAATTTTTTTCTAACTTTTTCCAGTTCTGATGAAAGATCACAGACCTGAACCGTTAACTCCGTTTCTATCTCCACAGATGCTGCCTGACCTGCTGAGTAATTCCAGCACTTTTTGTTTTTATTTGTGATTTCCAGCATTCGCAGTATTTTGCTTTTATTTTATTGTTTTTTTTCCCTCTGTATAAAACATTGTGCCTTTAAGACTCTGTTTAAAAACAGTGTGCTAGCAGCAAGCTTGTTTCCTAGGAAACAGCAGGAGAGAGAAAGCCACGTTCTGTAATGTATCACTTTGACTGTGTGCAAAGACTAGCTAAAACCAGTCTGATCTAGAGTTCAGTGAAGTGTGCTGACTGAAAGGAAGGATCCTTCTCCCTTAGCAGAAACATCTGCATTTATCTCCAGGCTGTGTACTGGCTAAGGAGAGAAAAACCCTGGAAAAGGACATTTGCATTGTTGGAAGTAGTAAATTCCTCTGTCACTTCCAAATGCTAAGAAATCTCTGCTTCAGGAGTGACTATCTGTTGTCTTTTGTGTTTGCTGGAATTTTCAGTAAAGTTTCTGCTGAAAGACTACCAATTTTAGAATACAAATAGTTCTGTTGTTATACTCCTTGTTGAAAGAACTGTGTGATGCCTGTTGCAACTGAAGTGCTTTGAATGTCTATCCCTTAAAGATCCTATCAAAATCGCCTGGAGACTACGAGTGGCATTTCCTTATTCTACTCTGGGACATCTCATCAACAGGGAACATAAATCTCCAGGACTAACAACCCAGCTACTTATTTATTCCTAAGAAATGTCATTTTTTCAAACTGGATAACCATAGGTTTTTAAATGTATTTGTGTGTGCATGGAGGTTAGGATAATATGAAGTTATAAGGTCTTTAGATATAAATTGATCAAAATCGTGTTTAAGATTTAGTTTATTAATAAATAGTTAATGTGTTGTTGTTTAAAGATACCTGGTTTGGTGTATTTAATTCTGAGGGTTAATAAAGCGTTTAATTTAGCTGTTTTCTGGTAGGCAGAAAAACTTTAATAATATGCTATTACCTGTGACGTGATGGGACTGAATTGACAGTGCGTTGCTCGGTCGTAACACAGTGCATGATAAATTGGTTTTTTTCACACCTGTGAGGCATCTGGGTTCTCCTTCTGCACTTTGTCCTTAGTGGGTACTGTATCTGTTTTGCTCTGTTAAGTTAGCTTTGGATTTAGAACCTGAGCCTTTGATTCTTCAGTGGGCACATCCGCATTGACCTCACTTTTATTTTTCTTGTGGCTTTCACAAGTGTTGTTTACCTGAGGATATTTTACCTTCCCTATTTCCTTTACTTCGGAGATGATTTCCTCCCCCAATCTGCCCCATGTCCTCTGGGGCATTACTGCTCACAGGTGATATCTTGGCCTTTTTAAATTCTACTGGCTCCATTTTGTTTTTTTAAAATTCTACTGACTTTCCTTTATGCTCTTTAATCTTTACTGGCCCTATCGTCCCATGTAGGATTTTATGGACTTCCTCAGCCCTCTGCAGCTGTGCAGAATTTTGTTTGTCCCCCTCAGTTTCTCCAGTCTCCATGGACTGTTCTGGACCCTCTGGATGCAATACTCTGCTCCTGCTGAGTCATTGCCCAACAATAGGCTGACTCCCTGCACTGGTAAGCTTGGAATGGCCCCGACCATCATTACCTTGGTGACCAACTTACTTTGCAAATAAATTTCAACTAAGGGAAGCTTTAAGCATTTTCCAGTAAGCTCTTTTACGAATACTGTGGTATTTGTTCTGCTTTCGGGAGGCATTTCTGTAAAGTTTGCTACGAGTAGTGTTTGAAAAAAAAACAATATCACTGAGGATGGCTATCTCCTTGTCTGGTGCCTGGGATACAAAAGGAGTCAGTTTCCCTTCTGGACAATGTTTTTGCAGGTATTCTGATCCTGTGTTATGTTGGAGCACATGCTCACTACATTCATAGCTACAGACACTGTTTATTTGTCAACAATCTTCCTTGACATGCCCCGATTTCCTCACTTGAAACACATCGGGCATGCCCCTACTAGTTTATTATCTGGGTTCTTTCTTTTAAAAGTTGCAGACTTATCTGGTTTTCCTTCCTTACTCTTCTGTTCTCTCGAGCTCATTTCTGCTTCATCTGCATCCCTCCTATCTCTCCCTAGCCTGTAAGAATTATTAGACTCAAATTTATTCTGAGTTAGGTGTCTGTGTGTTAACCCATAGTCGGCCATTTCTGCTGATTCTCTTACTCTTTGCTCTTCAATATGGGTTCTTATATTAACTGGGATGCTATTTTTAAACTCTTCCAGCAACATCACTTCTCTCAAATTTTCATCTGAGTGTTCCAGCTTGAGAGATCTTATCCAGCAATTGAAATCCATATGTTTAATTCTTTCAAATTCAATGGAACTCTGGTGGATCTTTTCCCAGTGTGTCAAAGTTTCTGTTAATAGGCTTTGGGTATGAACTCATCTGCATTTAGAATTGCAGTTTTGGTTTGTTCATAGTCAGAGGCAGAAGTCAGTGCAGCGATCAAAAAGATGAAAGCAAAGAAAGCACCTGGAATTGATGAGATACCAACAGAATGCCTGAAATCCTGTTGACATTGGGAAACTGACAGACCTCCTGTAACAAAATTTACAGAACAGATTTATATCTGTGGATCTTATGCAGTCAGTGTCTATTAAACTCCCAAAGAAACCAAAAGCCGAGAGTAGTCAGAACACAGGACAATAAGCCTCATGAGCCATGTGATGAAAATGATTTTAATAATCACTTTGGAAAGAAATGACTAGTCAACAGAAGCAGAGATAGAAGACATTCAGTCAGGATTCAGACCAAAGAAAGGAACAAGAGAGGGCATCTTTAACTTGAGAGTAATGATCGAAAGATACCTGGAAGGACAAAAAACTGTGTATGTATGCTTGATAGACAATGAGGTGGCATTTGATAGAGTCTACTATCAGAAAATAATGGAGTGCAAAAACAAACTAGAAATTGACAGAAATGATAAAAGGATAATTCAGAATCTATATTAGAAGCAATCAGCAGTGATGAGAATTGATAGCGGCTCGTCAGACAGTTTCCCAAATAAAAGAGGAGTGTGTCAGGATGTGTTATGCTACCAAAACTTTTCAAACTTTACACTGAAACTATCTTCAGAGACATAGAATATCTACCAGGTTGTAATATTGGTGGGTTGAACATTAACAACTTGAGATACACAGATGACACTGCAATGATTTCTGAACTCTAGAGAATAAAGGCCCAGTCTATTTAATCTTTTCTCATATGAAAATTTCTCCATCCCAGGAATTAGTTTTATGATCCATCATTGCACTCCCTCCATGGCAAGTATATATTTTTTTGGGTAAGGAGACCAAAACTACACACATTACTCCAGGTGCAGCCTCACCAGGGCTCTATATAATTGCAGTAAGACATCTTTACTCCTATCCGCAAATCCTCTTGTAATAAAGGCCAACATACCATTTTCATTCTTCATTGCTTGCTGCACCTGCATGTTAGCTTTCAGTGCCTCACGAACAAGGACACCCAAGTCCTTTTGAAGTTCAACACTTCCCAGCCAATCACCGTTCAAGAAATACTCCGTGTTTCTGTTTTTCCGACGAAAGTGGATAACCTCATATTTCTCAACATTGTATTTCATCTGCCACATTTTTGCCCACTCACTTCGACTCTCCAAATCCCCTTGAACTGTCTTTGGATCCACCTCACAACTCACCCTTCCACCTAGTTTTGTGTCAATTACCGCCCCATCAGTCTACTCTCAATCATGAGTACAGTGATGGAAGGTGTCATCGACAATGCTATCAAGCAGCACTTGCTTAGGAATAACCTGCTCAGTGACGCTCAATTTGGGTTCCGCCAGGGCCACTCAGCTCCTGACCTCATTACAGCCTTGGTTCAAACATGGAGAAAAGAGCTGAACTCAAGAGGTGAGGTAAGAGTGAGTGCCCTTGACATCAAGGCAGCATTTGACCGATTTTGGCATCAAGGGCACTAGCAAGACTGAAGTCAATGGGAATCAGGGGGAAAATCTCTCTGCTGGTTGGTGTCGCAAAGGGAGATGGTTGTGGTTGTTGGAGGTCAATCATTTCAGCTTCAGAACATCACTGCAGGAGTTCCTCAGGGTAGTGTCCCAGGCCCACCCATCTTCAGCTGCTTCATCAATGACTGTCCTTCAATCATAAGGTCAGAAGTGGGGATGTTGCTGATGATTGCACAATGTTCAGCACCATTCGTGACTCTTCAGATACTGAAGCAGTCTGTGTTGAAATGCAGCAAGACTTGGATATCAGCTTGGGCTGATAAGTGGCAAGTAACATTCATGCCACATAAGTGCCTGGCAATGATCATCTCTAACAAGAGAAAATCGAACCATCTCCCCTTGACATTCTATGGCATTAAGATTGCTGAATCTCCCACTATCAACATGCTGGAATTGCTATTGACCTGAAACTGAACTGGAGCAGCCATATAAATACCATGGCTACAAGAGCAGGTCAGAGGCTAGGAATCCAGCGGTGAGTGACACACGTCCTGACTCCCCAAAGCCTGTCCACCATCTACAATGCACAAGGCAGGAGTGTGATGGAATACTCTCCACTTGCCTGGATGAGTGCAGCTTTAACAACACTCAAGAAGCTCGACACCATCCAGGACAAAGCAGCCCGCTTGATTGGAACCCCATCAACAAACATTCATTCCCTCCACCACTGATGCACAGTGGCAGCAGTGTGTACCATCTACAAGATGCACTGTAGCAATGCACCAAGTGTTCTTCGACAGCACCTTCCAAACCCACGACCTCTACCACTTCGAAGGACAAGGGCAGCAGATTCATGGGAACACCAACACCTGCAAGTTCCCCTCCAAGCCACACAGCATCCTGACTTGGAACTATATCGCCATTCCTTCACTGTCACTGGTTCAAAATTCTGGAACTCCCTTCTTAACAGTTCTGTAGGTGTACCTACCCCACATGGACTCCAGCGATTCAAGAAGGTAGATCACCACCACATCCTAAGGGTAATTATGGATGGGTGATAAATGCTGGCCTCGCCTCGAAAAGCAACTTGTATGCATTCCAGGATTTCATCCTCCATAGCGTTAGTCCTAATAGGTTTACCCTGTCTATATGTAGACTGAGTTCCCCCATGATTACTGTATTACCCTTGTTACATACACCTCTAATTTCCTGATTTATACTGTGCCCTACATTAGCAGTACAGTTGGTGGCCTATAAAAAGAGGGCAGTAATATTATGGGATTTTAACTACCCCAACATTAACTGGGATAGTTCTTTTGTGAAAGGAATTAAGGGGACAGAATTCTTGAGGTGCGTTCAGGAGAACCTTTTGGTCAGTATGTAGCAAGTTCAACAAGAGAGAGTGCAGTTTTGGACTTATTTTAAGGAAATGAGGCTGGGCAGGTGGAAGGAGTGGCAATGGGAGAGCATTTTGGTTCTAGTGATTATAATTCAGTCAGTTTTAACATAATTATGGAAGAGGACAAGGATAGAACAAGAGTTCGAGTTCCCAATTGGAGTAAGGCAAATTTTACTCAGCTGAGGATTGATTTAGTGAAAGTGGACTGGAAACAGCTACTTGAAGGTAAATCAGTGTCAGAGCAGTGGGAGGCATTCAAAGGGGAGATTCAAGGGGTTCAGAGTAAACATGTTCCCACAAAGAAAAAAGATGGTATGGCCAAATCTAGAGCCTCATGGGTGTCAAGGTGTTTACAGGCTCAGGTAAGGCTGAAGAGAAAAGCTTATGTCCAACACTGAGAACTCAATGCGACAGAAAGCCGAGAGGAGTGTAGAAAGTGGAGGGTGAAATGAAAATGAAGTTAGGAAAGCAAAGAGAGGGCATGAAAGAATATTGGCATGCAAAATCAAGGTGAATCCAAAGATATTTTATCAATACATTAAGAATAAGAGGATAACTAAGGAAAGAGTAGGAGACATAAAAGCCCTATGTGTAGGGACGGAAAGTGTTGGTATGGTTCTTAATGAATGCATTGCATCTGTCCTCACAAAAGAGAGGGTTGATGCAGGTGTTGAGGTTATAAAGGAGTGTGAAGTATTGGATGTGATAAACATAGGGAGAGAAGAATTATTCATGGGATTAGCATCCTTGAAAATAGATAAATCACCAGGGATGGATGAAATGTACCTCAGGCCAGGGAGGATGTAGTGGAAGGTCTGTCCATCATTTTTCAGTCCTCACTGGATACAGGTGTGGTGCTGGAGGATTGGAGGATTGCTAATGTTGTACCTTTGTTTACAAAGGGAGCAAAGGAAAGACTGAATAATTTCAGGCCAGTCAGTCTAACCTCAGTAGTGGGCAAATTATGGGAATCAATTCTGAGAAACAGGATAAACTGTCACTTCAAAGGGCACATTTTAATCAAGGATAATCAGCATGGATTTGTTAAGAGAGGATCTTGTTTGACTAATTTGATTGCATTTTTTGAAGAAGTAACAAAGAGGATTGACAAGGGTAGTGCAGTTGATGTGATCTATATGGATTTTAGCAAAGGTTTTGACAAGGTCCCACCTGGTAGACTGGTCTAAAAAATAAAAGCTTATGGAATGCAGGGAAGTGTAACAAGCAGGCAACCTGCCAAGGATGAGGCACAAGAATTCCATGACATGGACATTAAATTTCAAATTGTTGCTGGGAAGAAGAGAAGGCCTATTACAAGGGGTTGCGAGGCCCCTGGCTAGAAAGACATTTTTGCATATTATCAGAATGTGCTTTGGGAACAAAGGAGCTATCCACTGCTCCAATACAATCCACAAACCGACGTAGTCAGACCAGTAGTCACATGACTAACTGGCTATCGCAGAGTTTGAACTGAGAGGTTTAAATTGGAGAGACAGTGTTTAAACTGGCGTGAATGTCCACAGATCCCTGAAGGTAACAGGATAGGTTGATAAGGTGGTTAAGACGGCATATTGAATCATTTCCTTTATTAGTCAAGGTATAGAATATAAGAACAGGGAGTTTATTCTGGAACTGTACAACTCATTGGTGAGGCCACAACTTTATAACTGTGTGCAGTTCTGGTCATCTCCTAATAGAAAATATATAATTACACGAGGGAGGGTAGAGAGGAGATTTATGAGGGTGTTGTTAGGATTGGGAAAATACGGCTATGAGGAAAGATTGGATAGTCTGGGGTCATTCACCTTGGAATAGAGAAGGCTGAGGGGAGATCTGATTGAAATGTGCAAAATTGTGCAGGGCCTGGATAGAGTGGAGGTGAAGGGCTTATTTACCATCGCTGAGACGTCAGTGAATAGGGGACAGATATTTCAAGTGATTGGTAGGAAGATTAGAGGGGAGATGAGGAAATATTTTTTGCACCCAGGGGTGGTGGGGGTCTGGAACTCACTGCCTAAAAGGGTAGTCGAGACAGACATCCTCAACTCATCTAAAAGGAGCCTGGATACGCACCTCAAGTGCCATAACCTGCAAGGCTGTCAATTCATCTCCCTGTTGCAAATGCTGCATGCATTTCGAAAGAGTGCCTTTAATTCTGTCCTTTTATTATATTCACAACCTTTAGACCTATCTGCTGACATACTCTTAGGTTTGTATGCTGTGTCCCTTCCTGCCACGCTCAGATTATCAATTTCTTTATTTCAGCCTTGTTGTCTTGCCTTCTCCTCTCTCTTTAAATTTTCAAGCCTTGGTTCAAACATGGATAAAGAGAGCTGAATTCCAGAGGTGAGGTGAGAGTGACGGCCCTTGACATCAAGGCAGCATTTCATCAATTACAGCATCAAGGAGTCCAAGCTAAACTGGAGTCAATGGGAATCAGGGGGAAATCTCTCTGCTGGTTGGAGCCGTACCTATCACAAAGGAAAATGATTGTGTTTGTTGGAGGTCAATCATCTCAGCTCCAGGATATCACTGCAGGAGTTCCTCTGGGTAGTGTCCTAGGCCCAACCATCTTCAACTGCTTCATCAATGACCTTCCTTCAATCATGGGGCTGAATTTTATTAATGCGCTGCACTTCACTGTGGTGTGCATTGAACTCGGCAGTGTGCCCGCACTCAGCGTCTGCTTCAGAGCCCCTGTGATATTACATGCAGGGGCTCATTATCACAGAGGCTACAGGCAGCTCCCCCCATGTTACGTTTTTGGGGGGGGGGGGTTGGGTATGGTGGGGACATCCGGTGCCGTGTTGGAAGCCAACACAGCTGAGAATCATGTGCTGGGGCCCTATTAAAAGGGAAGCCAGTACAGCAGCTATGCTTGCACCCACGAGGATCCCTGGAAGTGAAACTGTTTTCTATCAAGACATCTATCTGATTGGAGAGAGAGGGGTGTACCAGTGTGGGACCATGGTTTAGTGATGCCTCCCTGACCACACTCCTTCAGGCTGTCCGAGCAAGGCAGGGCGTCCTCTTCCCCAGCAAGGGTAGGACGAGGCCCTCTCACATGACCAAGGCAGCCTGGCTGGAGGTGGCACAGGAGGTCAGTAGCTGTGATGCCATCCACCGCAACTGGGTGCAGTGCTGCACACGGATGAATGACCTGCTAAGAAGCGCGAGAGTAAGAGCCAATGTCTATCAGGGCTCCACTGAAACTGTGTGCATCCACACAGAGTGGCATATGTGTGCCACTGCCGTGCTGAAGAATGGGAGGTTGGGCAGGCAGGGAAGAAGCGACATGAATGGTGCAATGTATGACAGAGCTTACACTTGTCCGGTGCTCTGGGAATGGCACCTACATGAGTAGCTCACTCAGTAGTGCACACCAAGCCCCCCCCACCTTTGTAGCCAGCAACCCTTTTTTGACATATAGTCCTGTTCACATGTCATTGTGAATATCTGCCTCCTTGCCCCTCCAGGAGAAGAGGGCCCACAATTCGAAGGAGTCATCCCGCACCGGTGGAGGTCCTCCACAGATGTAAACGCTGACAGATCCCAGCTTTCATTAACAGGGGGATTGAGTTTAAGAGCCGCGAGGTTATGCTGCAGCTCTATAAAGCCCTGGTTAGACCACACTTGGAATATTGTGTTCAGTTCTGGTCGCCTCATTATAGGAAGGATGTGGAAGCTTTCGAGAGGGTGCAGAGGAGATTTACCAGGATGCTGCCTGGACTGGAGGGCATGTCTTATGAAGAAAGGTTGAGGGAGCTAGGGCTTTTCTCACTGGAGCAAAGAAGGATGAGAGGTGACTTGATAGAGGTGTACAATATCATGAGAGGCATAGCCAGAGACTTTTTCCCAGGGCGGAAAGGGCTATCACTAGGGGGCATAATTTTAAGGTGATTGGAGGAAGGTTTAGGGGAGATGTCAGAGGTAGGTTCTTTACACAGAGAGTGGTGGGTGCGTGGAATGCACTGCCAGCGGTGGTAGTAGAAGCAGATACATTAGGGACATTTAAGTGACTCTTCGATAGGTACATGGATGATAGTAGAATGAAGGGTATGTAGGTAGTTTGATCTTAGAGTAGGTTAAAGGTTCGGCACAACATCGTGGGCCGAAGGGCCTGTACTGTGCTGTACTGTTCCATGTTCTATGTTCTATGAACTATGCTGAAGAGGAGGTTCTACAGCTGGCATCACAACAGCAGCTCCATTCATTTCGCCAAATTGACATCGGGGTCCAAGGTGAGCAGACGTCCAATTAATATTAAAGATGGGCACTATGGAATGTTCTGTAATGCAATGCTGCTGACATTGTGAAATGTGCTACATCAAGACTGACAATGTCCTCTTCCCAGTGTGTCTTCCAGGTGCAAGAACAGAGCCGACCCCGGCTGCACGGTTGACTTCCACCACCTCGGAGGAAGAGCCAGACTCCGAGGAAGTAACACCCTCGGACACTGACGCACCTTCCACCAGTGCAAATACTGTCACTTTGGTGGGTATCCGTCCGGCCTAAGAGTGTGGGTTAGAATCTGGTGAGAGCACAGCACACACACCCGATCAGCTGACTGAGGCTAAGACAGACATAGACCCTGACAGTCGGAGGCCTGTGAATGGCTGGGTCCATGCTCAGCCCCAGGCTACTGATGTTCTTCTGCTGTTGACAGACCAGGGCAGGCCAGAGCTGTTGAATAAGTTATGGCAACTGCAGGCAGAGATTCCACAGGCCATGCACAGCCTTGAGCGGAGAGTCCATCCAGGCCATGACTGCTGCCATGTCCCAGGCATATGGGCACCTGGAGTCATTCATTGAGGAGGTGGCGGCCCATTGTGCTGACCATCAACCACCCATTTATACTAATCCTACAGTAATCCCATATTTCTACCACATCCCCACAATTTCCCTACCATCTACCGATACTAGCGGCAATTGATAATGGCCAATTTACCTATCAAACTGCAAGTCTTTGGCTGTGGGAGGAAACCGGAGCACCCGGCGAAAACCCACGCAGACACAGGGAGAACTTGCAAACTCTGCACAGGCAGTACCCAGAATTGAACCCAGATTGCTGGAGCTGTGAGGCTGCGGTGCTAACCACTGTGCCACTGCGCCATATATGTCCTTACAAGAAGTGGATCAACTAATATAGGGTGAACCATCCCCATCTCCAAACTGGGTTCATTCACTTCTTCCAATGTTCCTGACAGGGCACAGATTGATGTCGAGTGGGACATCATGCAACAGCTATGGCATTGCCCGTCTTACCTCCCTCTAAGAGTGGCACTGCATGACCACATAAAGGTTGCACAGGCTGCATCGATTGGCTGACCAGACATATAAGCTTCACACGCCTACTGTTTCTGGCACTCTCCCCACATACAGGGTGACTCGAGTACCATTGCTCCTTCACTGAGCCAATCAATGGCACAATGCTGCCAGTCATTACGGAGGGCAGAATCGCAGTGGCTCCCTACATGTCTGCAGACCGAACCCATTTAATCCCATCCCTCCCTCCTCCCTTTAAGAAGATTTGAGATCCCTGTATATTTGGACTTACCATTACTGTCGAGTACTCCTGCTTTCCATGTCCCGTCAGCTTTTCTGTCCATGAACAGGATGGCACGTGACGGTCGCCTGTTTACCATAAAATGCGGAAGTGTGGAGTGAGAGGTGGCAGGATGTATAACCAGGAGAGGTAAGTAGTGCATTACATATGATAATTGGGGTGCTTCCACTGAGCAGTGGCGGGGTGGGGGTGGGCCACACCGAGGTCCCCCTGCCATCGGTAATATGCAGTGGGCCCTTTTCAACATTGGGAGTCGAGGAGGGCCTCTCCCAGCAGAATTTTACCCCCCCCCCCGGTGACCCATGGTGTCCAGGGGCTGACCCACTGTCTTAAACTAACTGGCCTGTATTTGCTGAGCTTATCTTTTTTGAACCAAGGTGTTACATTTGCAATTATCTAATCCTCTGACACCACCCCCGAGCCTAAGGATGATTGTAAAATTATGACCAGTGCCTGCACAATCTCCACTCTCACTTTTTTTTTTGAGATACAGCACTGAAACAGGCCCTTCGGCCCGCCGAGTCTGTGCCAACCAACAACCACCCATTTATCCTAATCCAACATTAATCCCATATTCCCTCCCATCTTCCTACACTAGGGGTAATTTACAATAGCCAATTTAACTACCAACTTTCAAGTCTTTGGCTGTGGCAGGAAACCAGAGCACCCGGTGGAAACCCACACAGTCACAGGGAGAACTTGCAAACTCCACACAGGCAGTACACAGAACTGAACCTGGATCGCTGGAGCTGT
This sequence comes from Heterodontus francisci, assembly GCF_036365525.1. Classification (NCBI taxonomy): domain Eukaryota; kingdom Metazoa; phylum Chordata; class Chondrichthyes; order Heterodontiformes; family Heterodontidae; genus Heterodontus; species Heterodontus francisci. Next base: position 91,393,335 of record NC_090387.1, on the reverse strand, counting down.
GAGCCTGCAGTGATAACCACTGCACCACTGTGCCACCCTTTAGTAGCCTTGCATCTCATCCGGTCCTGGTGCCTTATCAACTTTAAGTACAGACAGCCTATTCAATACCTCCTCCTTATCAATTTTAAATACTTCTAGTATATTAATTACCTCCTCTTTCACCGTGACCTTGATAGCATTTTCTTCCTTGGTAAAGACAGATGCAAAGTATTCATTTAATACCTCAGCTATGCCTCCTGCCTCCATGCATGAATCCCGCTTTTTGGTCCCTAATTGACCCTTTAACTATTTATATGCCACCTGTTACAAACAGGTGAGAAAGGTGTCCAGGGTTCCCTTTTCAGCCTGCACATCTTCCGGGGCAGCTTTCGGGCTTGGCTCGGGTCGGGCCGAGTCCAGGTCGAGTTGGGTGGGGTCGGGCCGGACACACACGGTAAGTCCTCTGCTGGTAAGTATTAAAAATGAAAAAACTTACCTGAGCTGAGAGTCACTATGACGTCCTTGCGCATGTGCTGCAGCTTCTTGCAGGTTCGGTGTCAGGAAGGTAAGTAAAGGGATGGTCAGGTCAGGTTGAGTCGTGGCAGGTTCGGTTCGGGTCGGGCTTGAGGCAAAATCGGAGGGACTCGGGCCAGGTCATGCGCGGGTCCACTGTGGTTCGCTTGGGTTCGGGTCGGGTTCTTTTTCCCGATCTAAAGCAGGTCTCTAGCCTATAGGCTACACCGAGCAATGTAATCACACCTTTTTCATTCCTTAGCTCTGGCCAAATAGATTATGTCCTTGACCTCTCTGGGACATCCTCTCTCTCTCTTTCCAGCACTGCAATGTTCTCCTTAATCAATATTGCCACTCCTACCCCTTTCCTTCCTTTCCTATCTTTTCTGAGCACCTTATACCCAGGAATATTTATAACCAGTCCTGCCCATCTTTGATATAAAGACAGAAAGTGCTGGAAATACTCAGTCGGTCTGGCAGCATCTTTTTTGTAATTCATTCATGGGATGTGGGCATCGCTGGCCAGGCCAGCATTTATTGCCCATCCCGAATTGCCCGTGAGAAGGTCGTGGTGAGCTGTCTTCTTGAACCGCTGCAGTCCATGTGGGGTGGGTACACCCACAGTGCTGTTAAGAAAGGAGTTCCAGGATTTTGACCCAGTGACAGTGAAGGAACAGCGATATAGTTTCAAGTCAGGATGGCATGTGACTTGGAGTGAAACTTTCTGGTGGTGGTGTTCCCATGCATCTGCTGCCCTTGTCCTTCTTGTTGGTCGAGGTCGCAGGTTTGGAAGGTGCTGTTTAAGGTGCCTTGGTGCATTGCTGCAGTGCATCTTGTAGCTAGAACACACTGCTGCCAATGTGCGCCGGTGGTGGAGGGAGTGAATGTTTGTAGATGGGGTGCCAATCAAGCGGGCAGCTTTGTCCTGGATGGTGTCGGGCTTCTTGAGTGTTGTTGGAGAGAGAAGCAGAGTTAACATTTCAGGTCAGTGACCTTTCATCAGAACTGGCAAAGGTTAGAAATGTAATAGGTTTTAAGCAAGTTAAGTGAGGGTGGAGGGAAAAAGTGTACAAAAGGGAAGGTGTGTGAAAGGACAGAAGGCCGGAGAGATGAACTGACAAGAAGGACATGGAGCAAAGGCAAAGAGAGTGTGCTAATGGTGTGGTAAAAGACAAAGCATTCGTGCAGAAAGAGTGTTAATGACAGAATAATGAAGAGCTCTGGCCAAAAGGACAAACATAAAAAACCCAGTTTAATACAGGCAAATGGTTAAAAAAAGATAAAACAAAAAAAACCAATAAAGAAGGGTGTAGTCATGCTATGAAATTATTGAACTCAACGTTCAGTCTGGAAGGCTGTAGAATGCCTAATTGTAAAATGAGGTGCTGTTGCTTGAGCTTGTGTTGATGTTCACTGGATCAGTGCAACAGGGCAAGGACAGACATGTGGGCATGAGAGCAGGGGGGGTGTGTTGAAATGGCCGGCGACCGGAAGCTCGGGGTCATGCCTGCCGACTGAGTGGAGGTGTTCCGCAAAGCGATCACCAATCTGCGTTTGGTCTCCCCACTGTAGAGGAGACCACACTGTGAGCAGTGAATACAGTATACTACTTTGAAAGAAGTACAAGTAAATTGCTGCTTCACCTGAATGGAGTGTTTGGGGGCCTTGGATAGTGAGGAGAGAGTAGGTAAAAGGGCAGGTATTACACCTCCTGCGATTGCATGGGAAGGTGCCGTGGGGAGGGGACGAGGTGTTCGGGATAATGGAGGAGTGCACAGGGTGTCGTGGAGGGAACGATCCCTTTGGAATGCTGACGGGGAGGGGAAGATGCGTTTGCAAGTTGCATCACGCTGGAGGTGGTGGAAACGGCAGAGGATGATCCTCTGGATGTGGAGGCTAATGGGGTGGAAAGTGAGGACAAGGGGAATCCTGTCACAGCTCTGGGAGGGAGGGGAAGGGGTAAGAGCAGAAGTGTGTGAAATGGGCCGAACATGGTTGAGGGCCCTGTCAACCACAGTGGAGGGAATCCACGGTTGAGGAAAAAGGAAGACATATCAGAAGCGCTGTTGTGGAACGTTGCATCATAGAATAGATGCGTCGGAGACGGAGAAACTGGGAGAATGGAATGGAGTCCTCACAGGAAGCAGGGTGTGAGAAAGTGTATTTGATGTAGCTGTGGGAGTCGGTGGGCTTATAATGAATATTAGTAGACAGTCTATCCCCAGAGATGGAGACAGTGCAGTTGAGGAAGTGAAGGGAAGTGTCTGAGATGGACCATATGAAGGTGAGAGAAGGGTGAAAATTGGGAGCAAAGTTGATGAAATTTTCCAGTTCGGGGCAAGAGCAGGAAACGGCACCGATACAGTCATCAATGTACTGGAAAAAGAGTTGGGGGAGGGGGCCTGAGTAGGACAGGAACAAGGAATGTTCAGAAATGTTCGACATACCCAACATGCCCTTCTTTGAGCCAAATCTCCATTATAGCTATAACATTATATTTCCACGTGGTTACCTGTATCTGCAACTCACCAACCTTGTTTACCACACTCTGCACATTCACATACATGCACAATAACCCTAATTTCGATGTTATTATTTTCCTCCTTACTCTGAACCCACCTAATAACTTACTATTCCCTACTCTAGTGCTATCTGTCTCTCCCAGTATTCTCTGCACCTTGGTATTCCTCTCTGGTATTACCTCCTGGTTGCTACATTCCTGTGAAGTGAGTTCAAACCCTCCCCAATAGCACCAGCAAATTGCCCCACAAGGAAATTGGTCCTGGCTGTGTTTAGGTGCAACCCATCTGACCTGTACAAAACCCATCTACCACAGAGCTGGTCTAATGTTCCAGGAATCTAAAGCCCTCCCTCCTGCACCATCTTTCCAGCCATACAGTCATCTGCTTTATCCTTCAATTTCTATACTCACTTGTGTGTGGTACCGGGAGTAATCTGGACATTGCTACTTTTGAAGTCCTGCTCGCTAATTTCCCACCTAGATCCCTAAATTTTGACGATGCCCTTGGTACCGATGTGGACCATAACTCATGGCTGTTCTTCCTGCCCTCTCTGCAGCTGTTCATTGACATCCTTTACCCTGGCACCAGGGAGGTAACTTACCATCCTGGATTCACGTCTGCGGCTGCAGAAATGCCTGTCTATTCCCCTAACTATCAAATCTTCTATCGCTATTGCTCTTGCAGTCATCTTCCTGCCCCCCTGTGTAGCTGAGCCACCTGTGGTACACTGGCCTTGCCTCTGGTTGCACTCCCCAGATAATCCATCACTTTCCTCATTATTCAGAACTGGACAGTGAGATGCACTCAGGGGTCTCCAGCCTGTTTTTTCTTGACTGTCTGGTGTTCATCCATTCCCTCTCTTTCTGCATACTCTTAAGCTGTGGGGTGACCACATCTATAAACATGCTCTCCATGAAGCTCTCAACCTCAGGGATGCACCACACTGACGCCAACCTTTCCAGTACATCCTGCTGTTCAATTCTCACCCCACACATTGCCACTACCATCTCCGCATCTACCGATATTTTGTCAGCATCCTCTTCCTTAGTAAACACGATGCAAAGTACTCATTGAGTATTCTCACCTTGCCCTGTGCCTCTGAGTATATATCACCCTCTTTGTCCCTAATAGGCCCTACCCTGCCTCTTACCACCTGCTTACAATTGACATGCCAGTCGAGTATTTTTGGATTCCCTTTTATGTTGACTGCTATTCTATTCTCATGTTCTCTCTTTGCCAATCTTGTTTTCCTCTTCACTTCTCTTCTCAACTTACTGAATTTGGCCTGCTTCTCGGTTGAAGAATTCACCTGGCATGTATCACACAACCTCTTTGTTTATGTCATCATCTTGTCTACCTCCCTCGTCACCCAAGGAGGTCTGGCTTTGGTTCCCCTACCTTTCCTTCCTGTTGGAATGTACCAAGCCTGCACCTGAAACATTTCCTTAAAGATCTCCCATTGTTAAATTAACTTACCTTTTGTTTCGGCAGCTTTTTTTTGAAGCAGCGATCGTGCGAGCGAGGTGGCAGCTGGGAAGGTGAGTTTCAGTTTAAGTTAACTTATCTCGTGATTCGGCGGTCACGGGGATAGCTGGGTAAGTAAACCTATATATTCGGGCAGTGGCTAAACCTGAAACACTGCACGTGTAGTGTCTCCCACCCATCCTCCTCCTCTAACCAAAAAAAAAGGACTCTTGTGTGGAGGGTTTGGTAAGGTAAGGTTTTCCTTTTTTTTTAAATCTCTGTTGTCAATTTAGAGCAGAGGGGATGGAAGCTAGGGCTGTTGCATGCTCCTCTTGCAGGATGTGGGAGGTGAGGTTCAACACTTGTGTCCCTGCTGACTTCACCTGTGAGAAGTGCACCCAACTCCAGCTCCTCGCAGACCGCGTTAGGGAACTGGAGCTGGATGAACTTCGGATCATTCAGGATGCTGAGGGTGTGATAGAGAGCAGTTATAGGGAAGTAGTGACCCTGAAGTTACAGGATAAAGGTAGCTGGGTGACCGTCAGGGGAGGGAAAGGGAATAGTCGCACAGTGCAGGGATCCCCTGTGGCCGTTCCCCTCAATAATACGTATACCGTTTTGGATACGGTTGTGATGGGGGGACCTACCAGAGGAAAGCCACAGTGGCCAGGTCTCTGGCACTGAGCCGGCTCTGTGGCTCAGAAGGGAAGGGGGGAGAAAAGGAGAGAGATAGTGATAGGAGATTCAATGGTTAGAGGAACAGACAGGAGATTCTGTGGTCGCGAACGAGACTCCCGGATGGTATGTTGCCTCCCGGGTGCCAGGGTCAGGGATGTCTCGGATCGAGTCTACAGGATTCTTAAGTGGGAGGGGGAGCAGCCAGAGGTCGTGGTACATATCGGTACCAATGACATAGCTAGGAAAAGGGATGAGGACCTGAAAAGCGAATATAGAGAGTTCGGTTGGAAGCTGAAAGGCAGGATGAGCAGAGTAGTAATTGTTACCGGTGCCACGTGCTCGTGAGGATAGAAACAGGGAGCGAGTGCAGCTGAATACATGGCTACAGAACTGGTGTAGCAGGGAAGGATTCAGATATGTGGATCATTGGGATACCTTCTGGGGAAGGTGGGACCTGTACAAGAAGGACGGGTTGCATCTGAACTGGAGGGGCACCAATATCCTGGGCAGGAGGTTTGCTGGAGCTCTTCGGGAGGGTTTAAACTAGTTTGGCAGGGGGATGGGAACCGGAGCTATGGATCAGTGGATGGGGTAGCTGTTGAACAGGCAGATACCGAGTGCAGAGAGTCTGTGAGGCAGGTTAGACAATTGACACGACAAAGTTTCAGCCAGTGTGATGGGTTGAAGTGTGTCCATTTTAACGCAAGAAGTGTCAGAAATAAGGGTGATGAACTGAGAGCATGGATCAGTACTTGGAGCTACGATGTTGTGGCCATTACGGAGACTTGGCTATCACAGGGGCAGGAATGGATGTTGGATGTTACGGGGTTTAGATGTTTCAAAAGGAATAGGGAGGGAGTTGAAAGAGGTGGGGGAGTGGCATTGCTAATCAGGGATAGCATCAGAGTTGCAGAAAGGGAGGTCGTCGAGGAGGGTTTGCTACTGAGTCATTATGGGTGGAAATCAGAAACAGGAAAGGAACAATCACTTTGTTGGGAGTTTTCTATAGAACCCCCAATAGCAACAGAGACATGGAGGAACAGATTGGGAGGCAGATTTGGAAAGGTGCAGAAGTAACAGGGTTGTTGTCATGGGTGACTTCAACTTCCCTAATATTGTTTGAAACCTCCTTAGTGCAAATAGTTTGGATGGAGCAGTTTTTGTCAGGTGTGTCCAGGAAGGTTTCCTGACTCAATATGTAGATAGGCTGACTGGAGGGGTGGCTATGTTGGACTTGGTGCTTGGCAACGAACCAGGCCAGGTGGCAGATCTCTCGGTGGGAGAGCATTTCGGTGATAGTGATCACAACTCCCTGACCTTTACTATAGTCATGGAGAGGGACAGGAGCAGACGGGATGGGAAAATATTTAATTGGGGCAGGGGGAATTACAATGCGATTAGGCAGGAACTGGGGAGCATAAACTGGGAACAGATGTTCTCAGGGAAATGCACGACAGAAATGTGGAGGTTGTTTAGGGAGCACTTGCTGCGACTGCTGGATCGGTTTGTCCCGATGAGGCAAGGAAGGGATGGTAGGGTGAAGGAACCTTGGATGACAAGAGATGTGGAACAGCTAGTCAAGAGGAAGAAGGAAGCTTACTTAAGGTTGAGGAAGCAAGGATCAGACAGGGCTCTAGAGGGTTACAAGGTAGCCAGGAAGGAACTGAAGAATGGACTTAGGAGAGCTAGAAGGGGACATGAAAAAGTCTTGGCGGGTAGGATTAAGGAAAATCCCAAGGCGTTCTACACTTATGTGAGGAACAAGAGGATGGCCAGAGTGAGGGTAGGGCCGATCAGGGATAGTGGAGGGAACTTGTGCCTGGAGTCGGAGGAGGTAGGGGAGGTCCTAAATGAATACTTTGCTTCAGTATTTACTAGTGAGAGGGACCTGGTCGTTTGTGAGGACAGCGTGAAACAGGCTGATATGCTCGAACAGGTTGAGGTTAAGAGGGAGGATATGCTGGAAATTTTGAATGACATGAGGACAGATAAGTCCCCGGGGCCAGATGGGATATACCCAAGGATTTTATGGGAAGCGAGGGAAGAGATTGCTGTGCCTTTGGCGATGATCTTTGCATCCTCACTGTCCACTGGAGTAGTACCGGATGATTGGAGGGTGGCAAATGTTATTCCCTTGTTCAAGAAAGGGAATAGGGATAACCCTGGGAATTATAGACCAGTCAGTCTTACGTCAGTAGTGGGCAAATTATTGGAGAGGATTCTGAGAGACAGGATTTATGATTATTTGGAAAAGCATGGTTTGATTAGAGACAGTCAGCATGGCTTTGTGAGGGCCAGGTCATGCCTCACAAGCCTTATTGAATTCTTTGAAGATGTGATAAAACACATTGATGAAGGAAGAGCAGTGGATGTGGTGTATATGGATTTTAGCAAGGCGTTTGATAAGGTTCCCCATGGTAGGCTCATTCAGAAAGTGAGGAGGCATGGGATAGATGGAAAGTTGGCTGTCTGGATACAAAATTGGCTGGCCCATAGAAGACAGAGGATGGTAGTAGATGGAAAGTATTCAGCATGGAGCTCAGTGACCAGTGGTGTTCCGCAGGGATCTGTTCTGGGACCTCTGCTCTTTGTGATTTTTATAAATGACTTGGATGAGGAAGTGGAAGGCTGGGTTAGCAAGTTTGCCGATGACACAAAGGTTGCTGGAGTTGTGGATTGTAGGTTGCAACAGGACATTGACAGGATGCAGAGCTGGGCTGAGAAGTGGCAGATGGAGTTCAACCTGGAAAAGTGTGAAGTGATTCATTTTGGAAGGTCGAATTTGAATGCAGAATACAGGCTTAAAGACAGGATTCTTGGCAGTGTGGAGGAACAGAGGGATCTTGGGGTCCATGTCCATAGATTGCTCAAAGTTGCCACCCAAGTTGATACGGTTGTTAAGAAGGCGTATGGTGTGTTGGCTTTCATTAACAGGGGGTTTGAGTTTAAGAGCCGCGAGGTTATGCTGCGGCTCGATAAGGCCCTGGTTCGACCACATTTGGAATATTGTGTTCAGTTCTGGTCGCCTCATTATAGGAAGGATGTGGAAGCTTTAGAGAGGGTGCAGAGGAGATTTACCAGGATGCTGCCTGGACTGGAGGGCATGTCTTACGAAGAAAGATTGAGGGAGCTAGAGCTTTTCTCATTGGAGCGAAGAATGATGAGAGATGACTTGATAGAGGGGTACAAGATGATGAGAGGCATAGATAGAGTGGATAGCCAGAGACTTTTTCCCAGGGCGGAAAGGGCTATCATCAGGGGGCATAATTTTAAGGTGACTGGAGGAAGGTTTCGGGGAGATGTCAGAGGTAGGTTCTTTCCACAGAGAGTGGTGGGTGCGTGGAATGCGCTGCCAGCAGTGGTAGCAGAAGCAGATACATTAGGGACATTTAAGCGACTCTTGGATAGGTACATGGATGATAGTAGAATGACGGGTAGGCAGTTAGTTTGATCTTAGAGTAGGTTAAAGGGTCGGCACAACATCGTGGGCCGAAGGGCCTGCACTGTGCTGTACTGTTCTATGCTCTATGTTCCATTACAGTTTTTCCTGTCGATCTTTGGTTCTATTTTACCCTGACTGGATCCCCTCTCATCCCATTGAAGTTAGCCCTCTTTAAATTTAGAAGTTCTACTTTAGATTGTCCCTTGCTCTTCATTACTCTTCTAAAACTTATGACATGATGATCATTCTTACCCAAGTGTATCCGACGGGCACTTTTCCACTTAGCCCACCTCTTTCCCAGCACCAGATCCGGCAATGCCTTCTTCCTTATTGAGCCGAGAACAAACTAGTCAAGGAAGTTCTCCTGAACACATTTCCAAAATTCCTCTGCCTCCTTACCCATTACTGTAAAATTATCCAAATCGATATATGGGTAATTGAAGTCCCACAATATCACCACTCTATAGTTCTTGCACATCTCTGTGATTTCCCTGCAGATTCTCTTCTCCATCTTGTTCTCAATATTTGGAGACCTATAGAACACCCCCAGTGTCATGATCATGATCTTTTTGCTGTTCAACTCTAACCAAATGGATTGTCCTTGCACCCCCTCCAGGACATCCTCTCTTTCCAACACTAATCTTCCCTAATCAGTACTGCCACCCCACCTCCCCTTTTTCCTTCCCTATCTTTTCAGAACTCTTTGTATTAGTGAATAGGAAGCACACAGTCCTCACCATTTTTCCATTATCGCCACTACATCATATTCCCACACAGTATTTGTGCTTGTAGATCACCAACCTTATTCACCACACTTTGTTCATTTACATGCATGCATTCTAAACCTGAATTTGTGTTCCTTGTAATCTTTCTTACTCTGCTTCGATCTAATATGTCACTACTATAATAAAATCAAAATACTGTGGATGCTGGAAATCTGAAACAAAAACAAGAAATGCTGGAACCACTCAGCAGGTCTGGCAGCATCTGTGGAAAGAGAAGCAGAGTTAACGTTTCGGGTCAGTGACCCTTCTTTGGAATATGTTACTACTTCCTCCTCTAATACCATCCAACACTCTCATTCCTTTTTGCATCTTATTCCTCTTTTCTACTTCTAGATGCTGGTGCCCATCCCCCTGCCAATTCATTTTAAATCCTCCCCAACCACACGAGTGAACCTCCCAATGAGGACATTGGTCCCAGTCCAGTTGGATAGGTGCCTCCTGCCTGAGAACTGGCCCCAATACTCCAAGAATCTGAAGCCCTCCCTCCTGCACCATGCTCCAAACCATCCATTGTTCTATCTTATTTCAGCTCTCGCTGGTGCATGGCACTGGGAGTAATCTAGAGATTACGACCTTTGAGGTCCTACTTTTTAACTTCCTTCCTTGTTCCTGAAAGTCTGACCATCAGACCTCAATACCTGCTCTCTCTATTTCGTTGGTATTGATGTGTGCCGCAATTTCTGGCTCACCTCCTTCCCCCTACAGAATATTCTGCAACCTCTCCGTGAGGTCATTTACTCTGGTACTAGAGAGACAACACACCAAGTAAGACAATGAAGACAGTTACAGAAACTCCTCTCTGTCCCCCTAACTATGCAATGTCCTATAACAACAACATTTTAACACTATGCCATTCCCTCCTCTGCAGTCCCTTGCCTATTGGTGCCATGGTCTGGACAGCACTCGTCCAAGGTGTCATCACTCCCTGCAGTCACCAAATCTGAGTACTAGTTTGAGAATGGCACACGCCGTGAACACTCCTGAACTTTCTGCCTCATCCTACTCTTCCAGATAGCCACCTATCAATATTCTGAACACTGCCTGTGGAGTGACCACTTCCTGGAATGGATGATACAGAAAACTCTCAGCCTCCCTGATGCTGGCTCTGACCAGGGTTAAGAGTCTAATGCAGATTCACTGGATGTTACCAGGGATGAGGGTGCAGTGTAGATTCACTGGATGTTTCCTGGGAAGAGGATGCAGCCTAAATTCACTGGATGTTTCCTGGGATGAGGATGCAGTGTAGATTCACTGGATGTTTCCTGGGATGAAGGTGCAGCGTAGATTCACTGGGATGTTTCCTGGGATGAGGATGCAGTGTAGATTCACTGGGATGTTCCCTGGGATGAGGATGCAGTGTAGGTTCACTGGGATGTTCCCTGGGATGAGTGTGCAGCGTAGATTCACTGGGATGTTTCCTGGGATGAGGATGCAGTGTAGGTTCACTGGGATGTTCCCTGGGATGAGTGTGCAGCGTAGATTCACTGGGATGTTTCCTGGGATGAGGATGCAGTGTAGATTCACTGGGATGTTCCCTGGGATGAGTGTGCAGCGTAGATTCACTGGGATGTTTCCTGGGATGAGGATGCAGTGTAGGTTCACTGGGATGTTCCCTGGGATGAGTGTGCAGCGTAGATTCACTGGGATGTTTCCTGGGATGAGGATGCAGTGTAGATTCACTGGGATGTTTCCTGGGGTGAGGGTGCCGCGTAAATTCACTGGCATGTTTCCTGGGATGAGGATGCAGTGTAGATTCACTGGGATGTTTCCTGGGATGAGGGTGCAGCAGAAATTCACTGGCATGTTTCCTGGGATGAAGATGCAGTGTAGATTCACTGGGATGTTTCCTGGGATGAGGATGCAATGTACATTCACTGGGATGTTTCCTGGGATGAGGATGCAATGTACATTCACTGGGATGTTTCCTGGGATGAGGATGCAATGTAAATTCACATGAGATGTTTCCTGGGATGAGGATGCAGTGTAGATTCAGTGGGATGTTTCCTGGGATGAGGATGCAGTATAGATTCAGTGGGATGTTTCCAGGGATGAGGATGCAGTGTAGATTCAGTGGGATGTTTCCTGGGATGAGGATGCAGTGTAGATTCAGTGGGATGTTTCCTGGGATGAGGATGCAGTGTAGATTCAGTGGGATGTTTCCTGGGATGAGGGTGCAGTGTTGATTCACTGGGATGTATCCTGGGATGAGGGTGCAGTATATATTCACTGGCATGTTTCCTAGGATGAGGGTGCAGCGTATATTCACTGGGATGTTTCCTGGGATGAGGATGCAGCCTAAATTCACTGGATGTTTCCTGGGATGAGGATGCAGTGTCGATTCAGTGGATGTTTCCTGGGGTGAGGTTGCAGCGTAAATTCACTGGCATGTTTCCTGGGAAGAGGATGCAGTGTAGATTCTTTGGGATGTTTTTGGGATGAAGATGCAGTGTAGATTCACTGGGATGTTTCCTGGGATGAGGGTGCAGCGTAAATTCACCTGGGATGTTTCCTGGGATGAGGATGCAGCGTAGATTCACTGGGATGTTTCCTGGGATGAGGGTGCAGCGTAGATTCACTGGGATGTTTCCTGGGATGAGGGTGCAGCGTAGATTCACTGGGATGTTTCCTGGGATGAGGGTGCAGTGTAAATTCACTGGGATGTTTCCTGGGATGAGGATGCAGTGTAAATTCAGTGGATGTTTCCTGGGGTGAGGGTGCAGCGTAGATTCACTGGGATGTTTCCTGGGGTGAGGATGCAGTGTAGATTCACTGGGATGTTTTTGGGATGAAGATGCAGTGTAGATTCACTGGAATGTTTCCTGGGATGAGGATGCAGTGTAGATTCAGTGGATGTTTCCTGGGATGAGGGTGCCGCGTAAATTCACTGTCATGTTTCCTGGGAAGAGGATGCAGTGTAGATTCACTGGGATGTTTCCTGGGATGAGGATGCAGTGTAAATTCAGTGGATGTTTCCTGGGATGAGGGTGCCGCGTAAATTCACTGGCATGTTTCCTGGGAAGAGGATGCAGTGTAGATTCACTGGGATGTTTCCTGGGATGAGGGTGCAGTGTAGATTCACTGGGATGTTTCCTGGAATGAGGGTGCAGTGTAGATTCACTGGGATGTTTCCTGGGATGAGGGTGCAGCGTAAATTCACCTGGGATGTTTCCTGGGATGAGGATGCAGCGTAGATTCAGTGGGATGTTTCCTGGGATGAGGATGCTGTGTAGATTCAGTGGGATGTTTCCTGGGATGAGGATGCAGTGTAGATTCAGTGGGATGTTTCCTGGGGTGAGGATGCAGCGTAAATGCACTGGTATGTTTCCTGGGATGAGGATGCTGTGTAGATTCACTGGGATGTTTCCTGGGATGAGGGTGCAGCGTAGATTCACTGGGATGTTTCCTGGGATGAGGGTGCAGTGTAAATTCACTGGCATGTTTCCTGGGATGAGGATGCAGTGTAGATTCACTGGGATGTTTTTGGGATGAAGATGCAGTGCAGATTCACTGGAATGATTCCTGGGATGAGGATGCAGTGTAGATTCACTGGGATGTTTCCAGGGATGAGGATGCAGTGTAGATTCAGTGGGATGTTTCCTGGGATGAGGATGCAATGTAAATTCACATGAGATGTTTCCTGGGATGAGGATGCAGTGTCGATTCAGTGGGATGTTTCCTGGGATGAGGATGCAGTATAGATTCAGCGGGATGTTTCCAGGGATGAGGATGCAATGTAAATTCCCATGAGATGTTTCCTGGGATGAGGATGCAGTGTAGATTCAGTGGGATGTTTCCTGGGATGAGGATGCAATGTAAATTCACATGAGATGTTTCCTGGGATGAGGATGCAGTGCAGATTCAGTGGGATGTTTCCTGGGATGAGGATGCAGTGTAGATTCAGTGGGATGTTTCCTGGGATGAGGGTGCAGTGTCGATTCACTGGGATGTATCCTGGGATGAGGGTGCAGTATATATTCACTGGCATGTTTCCTAGGATGAGGATGCAGTATAAATTCACTGGCATGTTTCCTGGGATGAGGATGCTGTGTAGATTCACTGGGATGTTTCCTGGGATGAGGGTGCAGTGTATATTCACTGGGATGTTTCCTGGGATGAGGATGCAGCCTAAATTCACTGGATGTTTCCTGGGATGAGGATGCAGTGTAGATTCAGTGGATGTTTCCTGGGATGAGGGTGCCGCGTAAATTCACTGGCATGTTTCCTGGGAAGAGGATGCAGTGTAGATTCACTGGGATGTTTCCTGGGATGAGGGTGCAGTGTAGATTCACTGGGATGTTTCCTGGGGTGAGGATGCAGTGTAGATTCACTGGGATGTTTTTGGGATGAAGATGCAGTGTAGATTCACTGGAATGTTTCCTGGGATGAGGATGCAGTGTAGATTCACTGGGATGTTTCCTTCGATGTGGTGTTACAAGTGTGAAGAGAAACTTTGGCGATATTACAATATGGGGCGGATTTCAATGATTGAAGAACTATGTACATGAAGATATTAATTATGATGAATAACATATCCTGTTTCTTTTGGGGAGTTAATCTGAGGCCCATTCTGTATGTTTAGATGTATATAAATGTATAGACGTGGTCTCTTCCGACTACTAGAAATGATCGTTGTCCACCAAAGCTACTAAGTATCATCACCTCATTCCACGACGATATGAAAGGCACAATTCAGCATAGCGGCACATCATCAGACCCCTTTCCTATCCTGAGTGGTGTGAAACAGGGCTGTGTTCTCGCACCTACACTGTTTGGGATCTTCTTCTCCCTGCTGCCCTCACATGAGTTCAAGTTTTCAGAAGAAGGAATTTTGCTCCACACAAGATCAGGTGGCAGGTTGTTCAACCTTGACTGTCTAAGAGCGAAGACCAAAGTACAGAAAGTCCTCATCAGGGAACTCCGCTTTGCTGACGAAGCTGCATTAACATCTCACACTGAAGAGTGTCTGTCGAGACTCATCGACAGGACTGCGGCTGCCTGCAACGAATTTGGCCTCAGCATCAGCCTCAAGAAAATGACCATCATGGGACAGGACATCAGAAATGCTCCAATCATCAATATCAACGACCACACTCCAGAAGTGGTTCAAGAGTTCACCTACCTAGGCTCAACTATCATCAGTAATCTGTCTTTCGATGCAGAAATCAACAAGCGCGTGGGAAAGGCGTCCGCTGCTATGTCCAGACTGGCCAAGAGAGTGTGGGAAAATGGCGCACTGACTCAGAACACAAAAGTCCGAGTGTATCAAGCCTGTGCCTTCAGTACCTGGCTCTACAGCAGCGAGGTCTGGACACCGTATGTCAGCCAAGAGCGTCGTCCCAATTCATTCCATCTTCGCTGCCTCCAGAGAATCCTTGGTATCAGGTGGCAGGACCATATCTCCAACACGGAAGTCCTTGAGGCAGCCAACATCCTCACCATATACACCCTTGAGCCGCATGGAAGATGGCAGGATCCCCAAGGACACATTGTACAGCGAGCTCGTCACTGGTATCAGACCCACCGGCCGTCCATGTCTCTGCTTTAAAGACGTCTGCAAACGCAACATGAAGTCCTGTGACATTGATCACAAGTCATGGGAGTCAGTTGCCAGCGATTGCCAGAGCTGGCAGGCAACCATAAAGGCGGGGCTAAAGTGTGGTGAGTCGAAGAGACTTAACAGTTGGCAGGAAAAAAGACAGAAGTGCAAGGAGAGAGCCAACTGTGTAACAGCCCCGACAACCAATTTTACCTGCAGCACCTTGGAAGAGTCTGTAACTCTAGAATTGGACTTTACAGCCACTCCAGGCGCTGCTTCTCAAACCACTGACTACCTCCAGGTGCTTACCCATTGTCTCTCAAGACAAGGAGGCCAAAGAAATGTTCTATATTTGTTGTGAAGTTCTCCCTATGTCCTGGTGTTGGAATCACAGGACTATTAGAATGCTGGACTTTCTATCTTGTGGATTAGATTACAAGAGTGTGAAAGTTATGCTTCAGCTATACAAAGCCCTGGTTAGACCACACCCAGAGTACTGTGATCATTTCAGGGCACCACACTTTGGGCAGAATATATTAGCCTCAGAGCGAGTGCAGCGAGAAGGTATGATGTGATTTGATCAAAGTTCTCAAGATATGAAGGGGGACCAGGTAAGGTAGAGAGAAATGATTTCTGCCAGATGTGTAGTCTCGTACCAGGGACTTCAGTCAAACAAAACAGGGTCAGGCCTTTCAGGAGTGAAAGTGGGAAACAATTCTTCATGCAAAATGTGGTAAAAGTTTAGAATTCTCTTCCACAAACAGCGATTAAGCGAGATCAATTACTCATTTCAAATCTGTGATTGAAATATTTTTCTTATCCAAAGAGCTAAGCGATCCCATAACCAATGGATCAGATCTAAGCTCTGCAGTCCTGCAACATCCAGTCATGAATGGCAGTGGACAAATAAACAACTAACTGGAGGAGGTGGCTCCACAAATATCCCCATCCTCTACACAAAAGGCAGGACAAATCCAGCACAGCCAATTACCGCCCGATAGTCTACTCTCAATCATCAGTAAAGTGATGGAAGGTGTCATCAACAGTCCTATCAAGCAGCACTTGCTTAGCAACAACCTGCTCAGTGACGCTCAGTTTGGGTTCTGCCAGGGCCACTCAGCTCCTGACCTCATTATAGCCTTGGTCCAAACATGGATAAAAGAGCTGATCTCAAGAGGTGAGGTGAGAGTGACTGCCCTTGACATCAAGGCAGCATTTGACCGAGTATGGCATCAAGGAGCCCCAGCAAAACTGGAGTCAATGGGAATCAGGGAGAAAACTCTCCGCTGGTTGGAGTCATACCTAGCACAAAGGAAGATGGTTGTGGTTGTTCGAGGTCAATCATCTGAGCTCCAGGACATCACTGCAGGAGTTCCTCAGGGTAGTGTCCTAGGCCCAACCATCTTCAGCTGCTTCATCAATGACCTTCCTGCAATCATAAGGTCAGAAGTGGGGATGTTCGCTGATGATTGCACAATGTTCAGCACCATTCGAAACTCCTCAGATACTGAAGCAGTCTATGTAGAAATGCAACAAAACCTGGACAATATCCAGGCTTGGGCTGATAAGTGGCAAGTAACATCCGCGCCACACAAGTGCCAGGCAATGATCATCTCCAACCAGAAAGAATCTAACCATCTCTCCTTGACATTCAATGGCTGAATCCCCCTCTCTCAACATCCATTGACCATAAACTGAACTGGAGTATCCATATAAATACCGTGGCTGCAAGAGTAGGTCAGAGGCTAGGAATCCTGCGATGAGTAACTCACCTCCTGACTCCACAAAGCCTGTCCACCATCTACAAGCAACAAGTCAGGAGTGTGATGGAAAACTCTCCACTTGCCCTATAAATATATGGTTACGGACAGGTGGGAAATGGTATGGGTGACTTCTGCTTTTCACCTCTCAACTGTCCACAGATAGTGTTTGAAAAATAGTGCTAAGTCCCTGAGTGTTTCAGGGTCAAATAAACAGAGAAACAACCAGTTTTCTCTTGGGTTAAAAAAAGATAGATAACTATTTATTAAAACAATACCCAAAAATGTTCACAACCTCACCCACTCACGTATTCACGCACATTCTTACACACAAGAAAAGATATAGAGCAGAGGGTAGCATGCAATAAGAGTTCTATTGTTGTAAAGAGAGTTCACATTGAAACCTTCTGGGTTTTCCAGGAGGAAATTTTAACACCATTGCAGGCCTGAATGTTCCTTGTCTTGGAATTGATGAAGTTTCGCAGACAGTCCAAAGTTGGTGGTAGATGTCCTGCTTCAATTTCTCAGATACGGAGTTTAAAGTCACCTTGCAATCTCTCTGCTGAAGTAGTTTGAAGATTGTCCTGGCAGGACTTATTGCTTAGCTGGATCGATCTCAGAGCTTCTCTGGCTGGAATGGCTTTCTGTCTTTCTCTCCCAGAAAAATTACTTATTTTATGGTAAAAGCTTATCAGGTTTTGGTTTTAGGCCGGTGACTCCAGAGGTTCTTCCTTGGGGTGTTCATACAATATCCCATGATGTGGGGACCATTGTTACATAATGGCGTTTGAATGTGCTCCATTTTGATAAATAGGTGTTATTTCACAACTATTATTTTGGCCCTGGCTTTGGAGTCAGTCTGTCTGCAAAAGCCTTTGCTCGCTCAGTATTTGATGATGAATCATTAGCATTGGATGGGCTGTTTTACATATCATTGTGTCTCCTCAAGGCAATTCCAGACATCCGTAATGTTGATTGGCTGTACAGGAGGGGAATCACCTGACGTTTCTCTACATGCTGCGAGGTTGCAGAGTATCCATTTGCTTATACCATAGTTGGCGCAGGTGGCATAGTTGGCATAGGTGGCGCAGTGGCTAGCACTGCAGCCTCACAGCTCCAGCGACCCGGGTTCGGTTCTGGGTACTGCCTGTGCGGAGTTTTATAAGTTCTCCCTGTGACCGTGCGGTTTCCTTCGGGTGCTCTGGTTTCCTCCCACATACCAAAGACTTGCAGTTTGATAGGTAAATTGGCCACTGTAAAAAATTGCCCGTGTGTCGGTAGGTGGTCGGAGAATTGAGGGAAGGTGGGGATGTGAGAGGGAAAAATGGGATTAATATAGGATTAGTATAAATGGGTGGTTGATGGTCGGCACAGACTCGGTGGGCTGAAGGGCCTATTTCGGTGCTCTATCTCTCTATGACTGTATGAGTTCAGCAGTTTACTTTTATTTCATAATTCCTCAAGTTCATTTAATATTTCATCACTGTTCCCTCAGTGAGCGTGACAAGAGGCACAGTGTACAAAAACAAGGAAGTTATGGTAAACTGTTGTAAATCACTTGTTGGGCCTCAGCTAGAGTATTGTATCCAATTCTATAGGAAGGATGTCCAGGCTTAGTGAGGGAGTGGAGGAGATTTATTTGGATGGTAGCAGGAATGAGGGACTAGATGTGGAGAGACTGGAGAAGATGGGATTGTTGTTCTTGGAGGAAGTTAAGAGGAGATTTAATAAAATTGTTCAAAATCATGAGTTCTGACAATGTGGAGGAAATGTTTGTACTGGCAGTAGTGACAGGAACCAGAGGACACAGATTGAATGCAATTGGCAAAAGAACCAGAGGGGAAATGGGAATAAAAACATTTAGTCAGGGATTTATGATCTGGAATGCACTTCCTGACAGGGTGATGGAAGCAGAAACAAGAGAGAATTTCAGAAGGGAATTGGATAAATATTGTAAGGGAATCAATGCTGAGCTGCTCGGAGCTCTGGGATTTGGGCTCTGGTACAATCCTGATCCTCTGGGCTCTGAATTTAGTGCTGCTCATCGGGATATTATCTTATTTATGAGATGGAACTGAATTCTAATGCTGAGAAATCTTTTCATTCACTGTTTATTGAATCTGAGAATCATAGTGAAAGGATATTTCACAACCGTTTTCAGCTGCTCTCGGAATTTGCTCTGAGTCACTGTGTAGATACAGGTGTTTGTGCAGGTACTGAGGAGCTGGAGCAGGTATCCGATGGTACTTGCGGTGGGTGAAGGGGTACGGGAATCAGACATGAATGCAATTCGCTGATACAGGTAACACGTAACATAGGTCATCCATAAAACAATAAAACTACCTGAGATAGTGAAGAGTAAAATGATGGATTTTCTGCGTTTGTCCATCTCGGGGTCACTGGGACTCTCCCTATCACTGCCCGCCTGGAGTCTCCGGCGGGCTCTACTAGCTATTAAAATGTGTCTGAAGGTCAGAGTGTTGAGAAACAGAATCAAAACGAATGGGAGCAAAGGGGTTAGAAGGCGATGAAGAATCTCGTATGCTGCCCAGAAGATTGAAGTGTAATACTCTGGTTTTGTAATGCAAAACCATTCCAAGTTATTGAAGATGTACTGAGCTTTAAATTTGAAGAACCAGGGAATACATTTCAAACAGCTCAGTACAGGCACTGATCCAATAATCACCCTTGCAGTTTTCTCAGTGCAATATTTAGTTTTCAGCTTCTGGCAACAAATGGCCACAAATCGATCAAAGGTGAAAGCAACTGTAAACCAGACAGAAATCTCTGTGGTGGAAATAATGAGCATCGCTACCAAACTACATACAGGAGTAATATCCAGGAAAGAAACTGGGAAATAAACAATCAGCCACCTCAGAATCACATCAGTCATGACAACCATGAGATCAGCCGCTGCCATGGCTACCAGGTAATGAGTGACACATTTGGAGAGACCGCAGTTTCCCTGAGATAGGATCACAATCGCCAGCAAGTTAACTGCAAAAAAAAAAATTAAGGTAGGAATTACTGGTCGAGTTCAAAGCATCAGTTAAACAGGATGTTCTGTTGAATTTACTGCATCTCATATTTGAAAATGACGTCTGATTGTACTCGTGTTTTCAGCAGGAAACGGATTGTAAAATGAAAAAAGACATATTGTTAATCAATTGAGAGAAATAAAAGCAGCATGTATCTTAAAAACAGACATGAGTTCTGGCCATATGACCTGGATCAGTGAGGGAGGAGCCCGAGGGAGGACGGCCTAGTGTCAATGACATGGAGTCAAAGGAAGAGAGAGAGGTGGGAGGGCCTGGTGTTAACTGGGGCCTGGGGTCAGCCTGTTGTTAACCAAGAGAGGGGAAGGCAAGGGAAGAGGGCGACTTACAGTTAACAGTGGCGGGGGGAGAGGTGATGGGGGAGGTCGACGGGAGAGTGAGAGGGGAGTACATGGTGTTAACCAGGCCGGGGGCTTAGAGTTGGTGGAAGGAGAGGAGGGCTTAGTCTTAACAGGGGTGAGGGGAAAGCGAATGATGGCGGTCTTCTACTAACCTAGGTGGAGGGAGGCTGGAGAACCTAGCATTAAGTTGGAAGAATGGAGATCTGCCTGGTGTTAACCAGGGGAGATGGCCGAGGGAGGATGGCAAGGGGTGGTGGAGAGGAGGGCCTGGTGATAACTGGAGAAGGAGGGTGAGAGTGGATGGCCTGTTGTTAACCTGTGATTGGGTGGAAGTGGGAGGTAGGAAGGTCTGGGAGGAGGGAGCTAATGATTCAGGTGCAATTATCTGTACTAATTCAGCACCTTCAAGTAAGCTCACAGCACAAGGAGGGAGGGAGGACATTTATTCCCAGACAGACCCTCAGGCCATTTCATTCCAGTCAACAGATCTTCGGAGGTCTACTTCACTTGGGGTGCAGAGTGTAACAGAGATGTCTCATGCCCAATCAACTGTATGTCATCTGTGCATGGACCTTCCTGTGTTATCTGTAGAGCAGATTACTGGTGAGTTGATCTGTATCAGCTGGGTAGGGATGTAGTTCTCATGGCTTGTACTGATAATATGCTCTTCATCCACGTGAATCTTGCTAACTTTGTGAATGTGAGAATCAGCCTGGGGTTTCTGATTCGAATTACATAGAATTTACAGCACAGAAATAGGCCATTCAGCCCACTGGTCTCTGCTGGTCTTTATATTCCATACAAAACATATGAACATACATATAAATTACGAGCAGGAGTAGGCCACTCGGCCATTCAAACCTGCTCTGCCATTCGATATGTTCATGGCTGAACTGATTACTCCACATTTCCACCTCCCCCCGATAACCTTCCATGCCCTTGCTTATCAAGAATCTATCTACCTCTGCCTTAAAAATATTCAAAGACTCTGCTTCAACCGCCCTTTGAGGAAGAGAATTCCAAAGACTCACGACCCTCTGAGAGAAAAAAATTCTCCTCATCGCTGTCTTAAATGGGCGGCCCCTTATTCTTAAACAGTGAACCCCAGTTCTAGATTCTTCCACAAGGGAAAACATCCACCTGGTCAAGACCCCTCAGGATCTTCTGTGTTTCAATCAAGTCACTTCTTGCTCTTCTATATTCCGGCGGATACAAGCCTAGCCTGTCCAATCTTTCCTCGTAAGAGAGCCCGCCCATTTCAGATATTAGTCTAGTAAAACTTCTTTGTACTGCCTCCAATGCATTTACATCCTTCTTTAAATAAAGAGCCCAGTATTGTACACAGTACTCCAGATGTGGTCTCACCAATGCCCTGTATAGCTGAAGCATAACCTCCCTGCTTTTGTATTCAATTCTCCCATAATAAATGATAACATTCTATTAGCTTTCCTAATTACGTGCTGTACCTACATACTAACCTTTTGAGATTCATGCACTTGGACACCCAGATCCCTTTGTTTCACACTTGCCCACATTATACTCCATTTGCCAGATCTTTGCCCACTCAGTTAACCTATCTATGTCCCTTTGTAGCCCCCTTATGTCCTCTTCATAATTTACTTTCCTACCAATGTATCATCAGCAAATTTAGCAACCATACCTTCGTTCCCTTCATTTAAGTCACTTATATCAGTTGTAAAAAGTTGATGCCTCAGCACAGATCCCTGTGGCACACCACTTTTTACATCTTGCCAACCAGAAAATGACCCATTTAAGCCTACCCTCTGTTTCCTGTTTGCTGGCCAACCTTCTATCCATGCCAATTTGTTACCCCCGACATCATTATTCAAGAAGTGTAGCTGGGATAAACCAGGCAATTACAGGCCAGTGAGTCTAACATCAGTGGTAGGGAAACTATTGGAAAAAATTGTGAAGGACAGGATTAATCTCCACTTGGAGAGGCAGGGATTAATCAAGGATAGTCAGCACGGCTTTGTCGGGGGGAGATCATGTTTAACAAACTTGATTGAATTTTTCGAGGTGGTGATTAGATGTGTAGATGAGGGTAAAGCAGTTGATGTAGTCTACATTGACTTCAGTAAGGCTTTTGATAAGGTCCCGCATGGGAGATTGGTTATGAAGGCAAGAGCCCATGGGATCCAGGGCAAATTTGCAAATTGGATCCAAAATTGACTTAGTGGCAGGAGGCAGAGGGTGATGATCAAGGGTTGCTTTTGTGAGTGGAAGCCTGTGACCAGTGGTGTACCACAGGGATCGGTGCTGGGATCCTTGCTGTTTGTAGTGTATGTTAATGATTTGGACGTGAATATAGGAGGTATAATCAGTAAGTTCACAGATGACACGAAAATTGGTGGTGTCATAAATAGGGAGAAGGAAAGACTTGGATTACAGGATGATATAGATGGGCTGTAAAGATTGGCAGGACCCTAGAAAGTACAGAAGGTCAGAGGGACCTTGGTGTACTTGTCCATAGATTACTGAAGGCAGCAGCACAGGTAGATAAGGTGGTGAGGAAGGCATATGGGATACTTGTCTTTATTAGCCTAGGCATTGAATATAAGAGCAGGGAGGTTATGATGGAGCTGTATAAAATGCTAGTTAGGCCACAGCTGGAGTACTGTGTACAGTTCTGGTAACCAGACTGTAGGAAGGATGTGATTGCACTGGAGAGCGTGCAGAGGAGATTCACCAGGATGTTGCCTGGGCTGGACCATTTCAGCTATGTAGAGAGACTGGATAGGCCAAGGCTATTTTCCTTGGAGCAGACAAGGCTGAAGGGGGACCTGATTGAGGTTTACAAACTTATGAGGGGCATTGATAGGATAGATAGGAAGAAACTTTTTCTCTTAGCGGAGGGGTCGATAACCGGGGGCATAGATTTAAGGTAAGGCCTAGGAGATTTAGAGGGGATTTGAGGAAAAGTTTTTGCACCCAGAGGATGGTTGGAATCTGGAAAACACTGCCTGAAGGGGTGGTAGAGGTAGGAACCCTATTTAAGAAGTATTTAGAAATGCCATAGCATACAAGGCTACGGGCCAAGTGCTGGAAAATGGGATTAAAATCGATAGGTGCTTGATGGCCAGCACAGACATGAAGGGCCAAAGGGCCTGATCTGTACTGTGTAACTCTATGACTCTATGACCATGAGCTTTTATTTTCTGCAATAACCTTTGATGTGGCACCTTATCAAATGCCTTCTGGAAATCTAAGTGCAATACATCCACTTTATCCACAGCACATGTAACTCCCTCAAAGAACTCCAATAAATTGGTTAAACATGATTTCCCTTTCACAAAACCATGTTGACTCTGCCTGATTACCTTGAACTTTTCTAAATGCCCTGCTGTAACGTCTTTAATAATAGCTTCTAACGTTTTCCCTCAGACAGATGTTAAGCTAACTGGCCTGTAGTTTCCTGCTTTCTGTCTTCCTCCCTTTTTGAATAAAGGAGTTAAATTTGCTATTTTCCAATCTAACGGAACCTTCCCCAAATCTAGGAAATTTTGGAAAATTAAAACTAACGCATTAACTATCTCACTAACCACTTCTTCTAACACCCTAGGATGAAGTCCATCAGGATTCGGGGACTTGTCAGCCCGCAGCTCCAATAATTTGTTCAGTATCACTTCCCTGGTGATTGTAATTTTATTGAGTTCCTCCCTCCCTTCCATTTCCTGACTTACAGCTAATACTGGGATGTTACTTTAATCCTCTATAGTGAAGACCGATGCAAAATATCTGTTCAATTCATCTGCCTACTCCCACCCCTCTTTAGCTAACCCTATCGTCATATCCTTCTATTCTTTTCTCCCTCTTGTGATTATCTAGCTCCCTCTTCAATGCATCTATGCTATTTACCTCAACTACTTACTCCCTTTGTTAGTGACTTGCTCGCGATGTTTACACATCCAGTTGCCAACGTAATGTCTCAGACACTGAAGCGATAAATGTATATCGAGGATCCTCCCAGATTACCAGTAAGGGCCTTCCTGACCAGGAGGCATTGAACTCAGTGTTGCTCCTCCACAATCCCTGCCTACACCTGCCTTTTGTCATTGCACTGGACAGAGGGGGAATAGAGAAGCTGCAAATGTTCCAAGAGTCAGGGACAAGCTGGATCACAGGAGTCTCAGCTCAATCTCCTGAAAGGCATTCACCGCCTGCTCGCCAACAATGTTGTCTGCAGAATGAAATCTGAACTGAACCCTGTGTCTGTTGAGTGTATTGAGGGGCTCAGATGCTTCGAGCAGTTGCGTTTGATTTCATTTGGTCCTTTGGGAAGAACTGCTCACAGATAGGATACACTTAATGTTACCTCTCTTTCTAACTTAGTGCTTCTCTGAGGAATTTCCTTTGTGCCATTCCACTCTGAAAGGGAGGGATTTCCTCTGCCATGTGCTGTTCCACACTCTCCACTTCTTCACCCTTTCTTCCATCAGGATATATTCTGGTGAAACATTCTACCATTTGGTATGGTGGTTGGTCCAATGGAGGAGTCTCTTCTCAGGGATCTTTCCTAGCACCACTGGAGACCCGGGATGGAGATTATTGGCCTTCAATCACCAACTGACACAAGGCCTGGCAACCCACTCTTTCCAGGGCCAGAACAAAATCAATATTGACACTTCTCATCCGTCTGTTTTTCTGTTACCTGAAGGAGTGCATCTCTATTTTTGATTGTATTTCATCCCTACAGTGCTAATCCTAGGTCATCCAGTGTGCAGGGTGGGCAGCTTGGAGGATCTTCTAAGCCTGGCAAAAGTCACCAGTTACAGGATGTGCAAGATTGTCAGGAATGATAATGCTTCCTACTTGTACAGACCTGGGACTGAACCCAAAACTTAACGTCCTTTCTGGCACAAATTCACACTGGTCAGTGAATCATGGATTCACATGGGTTAGAATTATTGATGAAACAAAACATAATCTTACAAACGATGTTGCTGCACTCTTACACCAGCCCCTGCTCATGTATCTTTCTTTTCTAATTCAGCTGTAGTTGTGTTAATTTATTCCACTGAATATTCTTTCAAACAACAATCGTTCATTTAGACAGCACCTTCAAATTAGGGAATTTCCTCAAAGCATAAGGAAAACATAGACACTGAACCGAAAAGGAGAATGTTAGCAGTGTTGACCAAAAGCTTTAGAGGTGGGTTTCAAGGAAGGTCTAAAAGGAGAAGAAAGTGCAGAAGTGGGGGAAGGGAGTTCCACAGCATGGGATCCAGGTAGCTGCAAGGATTGTCACCAGTGGTGGGGTGGAGTGAAGGGGTGCACAAGAGGACAGTTAGAGGAATGAGAGATCAGAGGGGGTTTTAGGGCTGGGGAAATTTGCAAAGAGAAGGAGGGGTGGGCTATGAAAGAACTTAAACAGGAGGAACCGAAGTTTAAAATGGAGACACTGGGGAAACCAGGAGCTAACTGAAGCTCAGTGAGCACAGGGTGAGTAGGAGTTTATACTGGATAGGACAGGAGTAGCAATGTATTAGATGGAGATGAATGGAGGTTAGAATGGGTAGAAAGAGCTTGCATTTATAGAAAGATTTTTGGGTGCTTAGGATATCTTACAGTCCTTCCCAACCAGATGTGGAGCTAGGTTACAAAACAGATAAAAGAAAGACCATTTGCTCCACCTTCAATTCCAACATCCAGAAAAACTCCATAATGTGTCCGCACAATACAGTATTCAGTTGTTTCTCACATGCTCCGGGGTTTCTGTTCCAGTATCCAGAACAAATCTAGAGCTTGATGACTTTTTATGGGAAGAACTTCCTGAAATCTGAACCACTGTCATGGTTTGGTCTGAAATAGTGCCCAGTATGTTCATTGTCATTGCCTTTTTACATCGGACAATACATCTTTCAGTCACTCCTTTCAAGGCTGAAAAAGCCAGGTTTTTCCAGTTTTCCTTCACAACTTGTTCTTAGTGCCCAGAGATCTTCTGGCTGTTCTCTAAACTGGTTCCTTTTCTACTCAGGATCAGAACTAGAGTGAGTGAGTGCTCAGTTTGAGCATTGCTCCTTCATTTTGATTCCAATGTTGTCACTACATGACTCAGTATTCAATTTACTTGGTTTAATATTACTGCACCGTGATCTTGACAACTGGCCAGCGGGTCCTCTAACACTTTGGGATTATGTTTGACAATTACACCACCATTTCTGAAGGAAACATGTTTTCATAGCATCATCTTTGAAGGGCTATCCAATTAGTCCTGCTCTTTCCCCATAACCCTGCAATCTTTTCCCATTCAAGTATTTATCCAGTTCCCTTTTATTATTGAATCTGCCCTTTCAGGCAATGCCTTCCAGATCACAACATCTTGCTGTATAAAAGGTGACCTCATGCTACCTCTGGTTGTTTTGCCAATGATCTTAAATCTGTGTCCTCTGGCTACTGAACATTCACCCACTGGTAACAGTTTCTCCTTATTTAATCTATCAAAACCCTTCATGATTTTGAATGCCTTCATGAAATCTCTTCTTAAACTTCACTGCTCCAAGGACAAGCCAGCTTTTCTGGTCTCTCCAAGTAACTGACATCATTCATTCCTGGTATCATTCTGGTAAATTTTCTCTGCACCTTCTCTAAATGCGTGGCTTTATTTCTAAAATGTGGTGCAGAGAATTGGCCAGAATACTCCCGCTCAGGCCTAACCGGTGTTTCATAAATGTTTAGCAAATTGTCCATGCTTATTTCCTCTATTTCATTATTAATAAAGCCAACAAACCTACGTGCCTCTGTAACAGCCTTCTCAACTTGCCCTGCTATCTTCAAAACTTTGTGTACATACCTCTTCAAGTCTCACTTCCTGAACCCCCTTTAAAATTGTACCATGCCCTTCATATTGTCAGCCCTCGTTCTTTCTACCAAAAATTAATAAACTTATACTTCAGTGCATTAAATTTCATCGGCCATGTGTCTGCCCATTTCACCAGTATGAGTCCTGAAGTCCGTCATTATACGAACATACGAATTAGGAGCAGTAGTAGGCCATTCAGCCCCTCATGCCTGCTCCACCATTCAATAAGAATCTGGCTGATCTGTTTGTGTTTGGAATTCCACACTCCCATCTACCCCCAATAACCATTGATGACATTGCCTAACCGAGCTCCGCCTTAAAAATATTCAATGACCCTGCCTCACTACTTTCTGAAACAGAGTGTTTCAAAGTCGCACAACCCTCTGAGATAAAAAAAATTCTCCCCATCTCTGTCCTAAAAGGGTGACCACTAACTTTAAAACAGCCCTAGTTCTAGACTCACGCACAAGAGGAAACATCCTCTCTGCATCCACCTTGTCAAGACACTTCAGGATCTTATAAACTTCAATCAAGTCTCCCCTCACTCTACTAAACTCCAGTGAAATCAAGCCCAGTCTGTCCAACATTTCCTCATAAGACAACCTGCTCATTCCCGGTATCAATCTAGTAAACCTCCTCTGAACTGTCTCCAACGTACTTACATCCTTCCTTGAATCAGGAGACAAAACTGCACACAGTATTCGAGATGTGGCCTCACCAATGTCCTGTATACTGAAGCATAACATCCTTACTTTTATTCTCAATTCCTCTCATAAGTAAGGATAGCTTTCCATTAGCCTTCTTTATTACCTGCTGTACCTGCATATTAATTTTTTGTGACTCATGCACGAGAAAACCTAGATCCCCTTGCACCTCAGAATTCTGAAGTCATTCTCCATTTAAATAATCCTCTGCGTTTTTATTCTTCCCGCGAAAGTGAACAACTTCACATTTTCTCACATCATGCTCCATCTTCCAGATCCTTGCCCACTCACTCAGCCTATCAAAATCACTCTACAACCTCCTTATGACCTCTTCACAAGATACTTTCCTAACTATCTTTGTGTCCTCTTCAAATGTAGCTACTATGCCAACAGTCCCCTCATCTAAGTCATTAATATTAATAGTAAAATGTTGAGGCTCCAGCACCCTATTTTCTGCCAGCCAGCCAATCTTTTTTCCTTGCTGCTATGTTACCCCGTACAGCATGGGCTCCTACTTTGCACATCAACCTTTTATGTGGCACCTTGTCAAATGCCTTCTGGAAATCCAAGTCTAGTACGTCAATGGGCTCCCCTTTATCCACAGCACATGTCACTCCTTCAAAGAACTCCAACAAATTGGTTAAACATGATTTCCCTTTCACAAAGCCATGCTGACTATTTCTGATTACCTTGAGTTTTCCTAAGTACCCAGCTGCAAACTCCTTAATGATTGATTCTAACACCTTCCCCACAACAGACAGCAAGCTTAACTGGCCATTATTTACCTGTTTTCTGCCTCCCCCACTTGCTGAATAGAGGGGCTTTCCAGTCTGATGACACCTTTCCAGAATCTAGCGAATTTTGCAAAATTAACATTTACGCACCTACTACCTCATTAGCCACCTCTTTTAAGACCCTAGGATGAAATCCATCAGGATCCAGGCCCGCGGCTTCACAGGAAAGGGGTCAGTGATTTTCCAAATATCTTTGGTCAGTGCCACTTCCCTGGTGATTGTAATTTCACCAAGTTCCTCTCATCCTTCCACTTCCTGATAAACAGCTATTACTGGAATGCTTTTTGTGTCCTCTATAGAGAAGACTGAAGCAAAATATTTGTTCATTGCATCTGCCATTTCCTTATTATCGACTATTAACACCCCATTCTCACTCTCTGGAAGACTTTACTCACTCTTTTTACTTACTCTTTTCCTTTGTAAATACCTGTAGAAACTCTTGCTATCCATTTTTACATTTCTACCCAGCTTCCTCTCATACTCTAATTTCTTTCTCCTAATTAACCTTTTAGTCATTCTCTGCCATTCTTCATATTCTGACCAATCATCTGAACTGCCACTCATCGTATGCAATTATATGCTTTTTCCTTATGTTTGATGCTTTCCTAAACTCCTTTAGTTAACCACGGATGGTAGGTCGTCTCGCTAGAATTTTTCTTTATGGTAGGAATATAATTATTCTGAATATTCTGAGATATCCCCTTAGATGTCTGCCACTGCTTCGCTGTTGATCTATCAACCAAGTTCACTTCAGCTTGCTCAGCTTTCATGCCCACATAGTTACCCTCATTCAAGTTTAAAATACTAGTCTCAGACCCACTCTTGTCTCTTTCCAACTGGAAGTAAAATTCAATCATATTGTGGTTGCTGCATTTTTACTCTGATGTCGTTAATTAATCCTGTCACATTACGCAATGCCAAATCTAATATAACCTGATCTCTGGTTGGTTCCAGAACATGCTGTGCTGCTCTGAGAAACTATCCTGAAAGCATTCTATGAACTCCTCATCCAGGCTCATATTGTCAATCTGATTTTTCCAGTTTATATGTAGATTAAAATCACCCATGATTATTGCCGTCCCATTTTCACAAGCACCTAATATTTCTTCTTGTATACTTCATCTTACACGATGATTACTGTTCGGGGCCTGTAGACACTCCCACTGGTGACTTCTTTCCCGTACTATTCCTCATCTCCACCAAAACTGATTCTACATTCTGATCTCCTGAACCAAGGTCCAAGGTCCTATTATCCTATTGTTTACTACATTTCCAAGTTGTGTGTCACCTGGAAGCTTTGAAATGATACCCTATATATCCAACACAATGTCATTAACATATATTAAAAAGAGCAGTTCTCCCAACACTGACTCCAAGTGTCAACCACTGTATACCTCCTTCCAGTCTGAAAAATAAATGCCCACCACAACTCTCTGCTTTCTGTCTCTAAGCAATTTCATAGTGACACAGCCACTTTACTTTTAATCCCATGGACTACAGTTTTGATAACAAGTCTTTAATAAGTGAGGAATTTTGTCAAACACCGATCTAAAATACATGTACATAACATCAACTGTGCTACCTTCATCAACCCTCTCCTTTACTCCAACAAAGTCAATTAAGTTTGTTTTCTGCCGATTTGCAATGCATTACACTTATTACTTGACATAGATCATTGTTGAGCCCAGAACATGTCTTGCCCATAAATCTCCAGTAATCTCCTTTCAGGCTCACGTGCCCCTTTCCCCTTTACAATCTACTCAATGGCCTCCTAAACATCTGCGAAAAGAGCAGGAAGAGGAAGTGAGGCAACACATGAGGTCAAGCATCTCACAATGGATTCCACGATCATTATTATTATCAGAATCATATTAAGCAAATACCATATCTGCAGTGTATACACACTGAAAACAGACTGCAGATGAAGATGTAATGAAGATATCAGACACAGTGCCACATTATCAAACCTCCAGAAATAAAACAGTCAAAATGTAAAGACATCGGTAGCTTTGGTTTTGGAGCATTATTCACCCCAAATCACATTCAGTGCAAAATAGGATTTGCATGATCCTTTGTGTTAGCTTAAAAATATTGCGCTAGATACTGGTAATGTCCACAAAACTGTCCACATTTCCAGATCTAATCCATCACCATGGCAAATTTGCACCAATTGTGCCTATTTATGAGCCTTCAAGGAGGCTCCTAAAATTAAGCTGTTTTGTTGAGGCACAAGGACACTAATAGGCATGTTTTAAAATCATTTAAACATTACTTTTTTAATTACTAAGAAACTGACTATTGTCCACCAATATATCTATTGAACTGTTCTGTGCAGCTTTTAAAATTCATTTTCAATTATTTAAAATAGGCCGACACAAACTTTTCAAATGCTTATTTTTTGTGTTAAATCCATTTTCAGCTTTTTTTGTAAAGCTGCATGAGATTATCACTCTTAAATATATCAAGAAATATGTATAATTCACTCCAAAATGCTGACCGATCGTGCTAGTTCATGGCAGATTTTATTTTCAGAGACATTCAAATGAGTTTGAACAAAACCTGAGGAAAATTAGCATTTCTTGAAACTATCACAATTTGCACTCAGATCGCAGAAACACTTCACCAATGACACAACAAGGAACAGATATTAGGAACTTATTAGTAACTTACTGGGCACTCCAATGGCACCAAGCACAGGACAATAAATGACCTCAACATCAGCTAGTGTCGGTATTAAATTGAACAAATATTTCATGCTCAGTTTAAAGCAAGAACTCCAACTTTAACTGAAACTGTGATCATCTAAAGGAGCCTTTATACATACACAACAAATCGTCCAGGGACATAATTAGGTTGGGTGATCATTAATATTGCTTACAGTCATTTGAACAAACAGATCTGAGAGAGGCAAACAGCATTAGCATCGAGTAGTTCAGAAGTGGGAGGGATAAGACAGGGTTTGAGGGGGTGGGGGGTAGGGTGGTGGTAGCATAGAGGAATGTGTGATATCTAAAATGGGTCTGTCGTGCAGGTGTGTATGTACCTGCAATGTGGTCAATGAGGTTGGAGGGCTGCAGGCTCAAGTAGCTACATGGGATTATGGTAAAGTGACAATAATGGAAAAGATAAACTAACACTCTCAATTTGTCTGACTGTCTTTTTGCGAACCGTGCACCCGAATGAGTAACTCCACCCCACCCCGAACTTCTACTTAAATAGTAAACTTTGATCCATGTTATGTTTATGCTCATCAAATAGAGGAATATGAATATTCAGAAATCAGTTTAATTCTGGTCATTTAACGTCAGCATTAGGCCTGCTGATCAGGTGTTTTAGAGGGCGATGTGCCTGAAAATGGACTTTATTCTGCTTCAACCTTCAAAGACCACCACAACTGTTCCAAAGTAATATAGTATTATTATCATTATTACTTTTATCAACATGAAAAAAGGAAATTAAAATTAAAGAAATGTGACCAATTTGGGAGCAAAAAGGGAATCTACTTTAGGGCAGAGAACATGGATGAGGTAATAAGTACTTTATTAATCTGTCCTCAGAAAACAAGAAGATGCTGCTGCCAAAGTCCGAAAATAATGGGGTGGGAGTAGAGAAATTGGATATAGTAAACTGTATGAAAAGAATAAGAACATAAGAAATAGGAGCAGGAGTAGGCCATTCGGCCCCTCGAACCTGCTTCACCATTCAAGAAGATCATGTATGATCTGATTTTTGTCTTAACTCCACGACCTGCCCCCCCATAACCCTTGATTCCCTTGTCAATCGAAAATCTGTCGAAGTCAGCCTTGAACATATTCAATGACCCAGCCTCCACTGCTCGCTATGGAAGAGAATTCCAAACACTAATGACCCTCTCGGAGAAGAAATTCCTCCTCATCGCCATCTTAAATGGGAGTCCCCTAATTTCTAAACTGTGCCCTCTAGTTTTCGATTCCCCCACAAAGGGAAACATCCTCTCTGCATCTACCCTGTCAAGCCCCTTCAGAATCTTGTATGATTCAGTAAGCTCACCTCTCGATCTTCCAAACCCCAACGACTTTTGGCCTAACCTGTTAAACCTTTCCTCATAAGCAAACCCTTTGTCCCAGGAATCAGTATAGTGAACCTCTCTGGTCTGCTTCCAATGCAAGTATGTCCCTCCTTAAATAAGGTGACTTACACAGTACTCTAGGTGCAGTCTCACAAATGCCCCTTTGAGTTGTAGCAAGATGTCCCTACTTTTATACTCCTCTTGCAATAGGGGCGAATGTCCCATTTGCCTTCCTGACAACTTGCTGTTTCTACATCCTGACTTTGTGATTCATGTACAAGGACCCCCAGGGTCCCTCTGTACCTCAGCATTCTGCAGTCTCTCTCCATTGAAATAATATTCTGCTTTTCTATTCTTCCTGCCAAAGTGGACAAACTCACATTTTTCCACATTATGCTCCATCTGCAATTTTTTTCCCACTTCCTTAACCTCTTGTTATGACCGACTGCTCCAGTCAAAGCTCCCAATCAAAATATGCAACTCTGATTATGGTGGGAGAAACACACTGTTAATTCAGTTCCGTCCCTCCACAGATTGCCTAACATGTCATCTTAAACTTTCCAAATCAAATAAATACCAAGCCAAATTGTACCATCAATTAACCCCCAAATGAGTCTAACCAAACCAAGTGTCTT
The DNA here is from genome assembly GCF_036365525.1 of Heterodontus francisci. Lineage (NCBI taxonomy): Eukaryota > Metazoa > Chordata > Chondrichthyes > Heterodontiformes > Heterodontidae > Heterodontus > Heterodontus francisci. The sequence goes on along the minus strand of NC_090387.1, from coordinate 91,360,255 downwards.
GAAATCAACAAGTTAACTGCATAATTAGAAAAACTGAATTCTTAAATGCTACAAAGATATAAACAACATTTAAAATAGAAAAAATTAGAGTCCTTTCAGATTTACACTCCTGCTGGAGGTGTAAAAGTCCAAGCAATCTTCCAGGGTCCGATGAGGAAAGTAGAACAGTCCAACACCCGAAGTTTCAAACTCCTCCTTCCTCCAGCGATGCCCACAGTAGATCAACAACTTGCAACCACTTTCAATTGAATCAATTTGGCTTTAGAATTTTTGAGGGATAATAGATTGTCACAGTCCAGTCTCCCTTCCTTCAGTTCAAATTATCAGAGATCTCTGATTTGGCTTGACGTTTTAGAATTTTGATTGAGAATAATAAATAAACAGACTAAATTCTCTTCCTTCAGTTTAAATGTTCTGAGAGCACTCCTTTCAGGCGCTAACACACAGCTGTCTGTCTGTGTCCTCTCTTAGAACAGTCTGTTTGCACTATAAGCCAGTTCAAAATTAAATTGTAACAAATGCTCAGTCCAAGTGGCTGTATCCAATGTAATGAGAATGCACCGTTTGAATCGCAGTCTCTGAATGGCTGTACCCAAGGCAATGAGAATGCATTCTTTGATTCAGTCTTTAGAGCATGCTGCCTTAAAGCAGTACGGCTCTTTTTCCAGCCTTGAAGGCTCACCGCATTCTTCCTGGAACAAAAAAAGCTACAAGATCTTAACACTATCGATATCCCTTTGCAGATATTTTGTATCCTCCTCACAACTTGCTTTCCTAGCTATATTGATATCATCAGCAAATATGGCTGCAATACAGTCAGTTCCTTCAGCCAAGTCATTAATTTAGATAGTAAATAGTTGAGGCCCCAGTCACTGATCTCTGTGACACTCCACTAGTTATAGTTTGCCATCCTGAAAATGACCCATATATCTCGACACTCTGTTTCCTGTTCGTTAACCAGTCCTCTATCCATGCTAACAACATGAGTTCTTACCTTGTGTAATAACCGTCCATGTGGCACCTTGTGGGATGCTTTTTGTAAATCCAAATACACTGCATCTACTGGTTCCCCTTTATCCACCCTGCTTGTTACATCCTCAAAGAACTCTAATAAATTTGTCAAACACAATTCTCCTTTCACAAAACCATATTGACTCTGCCTGATTGTGTTGTAAATTTCTAGTTATCCTGCTACTACCTCTTTGATAATGGATTCTAGCATTTTCCCGATGACAGATATTAGGCTAATTGGCCTAAACCTTCCAGCTTTCTGACTCCTTCCTTTCTGAACAGAGGTGTTACATTTGAAGTTTTCCAATTCATTGGGACCTTTCCAGAACCTGGGGAGTTTTGGACAATTATAAGCAGTGCATCCACTATCTCTGCATTCACGTCCTTGAAGACACTTGGATGCAGTCCATCTAGTCCAGGGGTATTGTTAGCCTTTAATCCCGTTAGTATTCCCATTACTTTTTCTCGAGTGATGTGATAGTTTGAAGTTCCTCCCTCCCTTTTGCCTTCTGATGTTCTGCTATTCTTGAGATGCTTTTTGTGTCTTCTCCTGTGAAGACAGTTACAAAATACTTGTTCAAAGCCTCTGCCATTTTCTCATTTCCCATTATTAATTCCACAGTCTCACCCTCTAATAGATCAATGCTCACTTTAGCAACTCTTTTCCTTTTTATATATTTGCAGAGGCTTTTACTGTCTGTTTTTATGTTTCTTGCTTGCTTTTTCTCATACACCAGTTTCTCCATCCTCATTAATTTTTTAGTCATTCTTTGCTGGTTTCTAAAATTTTTCACTATCTTCTGGCCTACCATCAATCTTTGCAGCATTGCCTGACTTTACTTTCAATTTGATACCACCCTTAACTTCCTTAGTTAGCCACGGATGGTGCATACTTTCGGGAGAGTCATTCTTTCTCAGTAGAATGTATCTTTGTATCGAGTTATGGAATATCTCCTTTAACGTCCGCCACTGCTTTGCTACTGTCTTACCTTATAACCTATTTTCCCAGTCCACTTTAGCCAATCCAGTCTTCATACCCTTGTAATTGCCTTTATTTAAGTTTGAGATGCGAGTTATGGCTGACATTTATCTCTCAAACCCAATGTGAAATTCCATCATGTTATGATCACTCTTGCCTACAGATTCTTTACTAGGAGGTCTCCAATTACACATACAAAAATAGGAATTAGGAGCAGGAGTAAGCCACTCAGCCCCTTGAGCCTGGTCTGCTATTCAACAAGATCATGGCTGATCTGATTGTAACCTTGACTCCACATTCCTGTCTGCCCCCAATAACCTTCCACCCCCTTGCTTATCAAGAATCAATCTACTGCTGCCTAAAAAACTTTCAAAAACTCTGCTTCCACTGCCTTTTGAGGAAGAGAGTCCCAAAGGCTCATGACCCTCAGAGAAAACAAAATCTCCTCATCTCTGTCTTAAATGAGACAACACTTATTTTTAAACAGTGACCCCTAGTTCTAGATTTCAAACAGGGGGAAAGATCCTTTCTGCATCCACCCTGTCAAAACCCCTCAGGATCCTATATAGTTCCATCAAGTTGCCTTTTACTCTTCCAAACTCCAGTGGATATAAGCCGAGCCTTTCCAACCTTTCCTCATAAGGCAACCTGCCCATTCCAGTCATTTGTCTAGTAAACCTTCTTGAACTGCTACCAATGCATTGACATTCTTCGTTAAATAAGGACACCAAGACTGTACACAGTACTCCAAATGTGGTCTCACCAATGCCCTGCATAACTGAAGCATAACCTCCCTACTTTTGCTTTCAATTCCCCTTGCAATAAATGATAACATTCTATCAGCTTTCCTAATTGCTTGCTGCACCTGCATACTGACATTTTGTAATTCATGCACTCGGACGCCCAGATCTCTCTGCATCTTCGAGTTCTGCAATCTCTCACACTTTAGATAACATTCTTCCTGCAAAAATGGACAATTTCACATTTTCCCACCTTATACTCCATTTGCCAGATCTTTGGCCACTCACGTATCCAATCCATATCCGTTTGTAGCCTCATTATGTCCTCTTCATAACTTCCTTTCCTACCTATCTTTGTGTCATCAGCAAATTTAGTAACCATACCTTCGGTCCCTTCATCCAAGTCATTTATATAAATGTAAAAAGTTGACGCCCCTGCACAGATCCCTGCGCATACCACTCGTTACATCATAACAACCAGAAAATGACCCATTAATGCCTGCTCTCTGTTTCCTGTTAGCTATCTAATCATCTATCCATGCCAATATGTTACCCCTTGCACCATGAGCTTTTATTTTCTGCAATAACCTATGATGTGGCACCTTATCAAATGCCTTCTGGAAATCTATTTACAGCAGATCCATGGGTTCCCCTTTATCCACAGCACATACTACTTCTTCAAAGAACTCAAATAAATTGCTTAAACATGATTTCCTTTCCACATAACCATGTTGATTCTGCCTGATTGCCTTGAATTTTTCTAAGTGCCCTGCGATATTGTCTTTAATAATAGCTTCTTATATTTTCCCGATAACAGATGTTAAGCTAACTGGCCTGTAGTGTCCTGCTTTTTGTCTCCCCCCACTTTTTGAATAAAGGAGTTACATTGGCTATTTTCCAATCTAATGGAACCTTTCCTGAATCTAGGGAATTTTGGAAAATTAAAACCCACACATCAACTATCTCACAGGCCACTTCTTTTTGGACCCTAGAATGAAGTCCATCAGGTCCCGGGGACTTGTCAGCCCACAGCTCCAACAATTTGCTCAGTGCCACTTTCTGGTGATTGTAATTGTCTTGAGTTCCTCCCTCCCTTCCATTTCCTGATTTACAGCTATTTCTGAGATGTTACTTGTATCCTCAATAGTGAAGACCGATGCAAAATACCTGTTCAATTCATCTGCCATCTCCTGATTTTCCCTAACTGGTTCCCCAGATTCACTTTCTTTAGGACTAATGCCACTTTGTTAACTCTTTTCTTTTTTAAATATCTATAGAAACTCTTTCTATCTGTTTTTATATTTCGAGCTAGCTTTCTCTTGTACTCTATAATTTTCCCTCCTTATCAATCTTTTAGTCATTCTTTCCTGTTCTTTGTATTCTGCCCATTCATCTGAGTTGCCACCCATCTTTGTACAATTACATGCTATTTCTTTAAGTTTGATGCTATCTAATTTTTTTCGTTAACCATGGATAATGGGTCCTCACCTTGGAATTTTTCTTTCTGGTTGGAATGTATCTATTCTCTGTATTCTGAACTATCCCCTTAAATGTCTGCCATTGCATCTCTGCTGACTTATCCCTTAACCGAATTTGCCATTTCACTTTAGCTAGCTCTGCTTTCACGCTCTCAAAATTGCCCTTATTTACGCTTAAAATAATAGCCTTGGGCCCATTCTTCTCTCCCTCAAACTGAATGTAAAATTCAATCATAGCATAACCGTTGCTACCTCGGGGCGTCTTCACTATGAGGTCATCAATTAATCCTATCTCATTGCACAATACCAGGTCTAGTATAGCCTGCTAACTGGTTGGCTCCAGAATGTGCTGTTCTAAGAAACTAACCCCAAAACATTCTCTGAACTCCTCATCTAGGCTACCTTTGCCCATCTGATTTTTCCAGTCTATAAGTAGATTAAAATCCCCCAGGAATATCGCCGTACCTTTCTGACATTCTGTCTTTTTACATAATACCAGACCTAAATAGCCTGGTCCCTGGTAGGTTCTAGAACTTATTGTTCTCAGAAACTGTCCCAAATACGCTCCATGAACTCCTCCTCCAGGCTATCTTTGCCAATTTGATTTGTCCAATTGATGTGAAGATAAAAGTCATGCACGATTATTGCCTTACCTTTCTTGCAAGCCCCCAATTTGTCTTGTGCAGGCTCTGTCCTAATTTGTAGCTACTGTTCGGGGGCCTATAAACTACTCCCACCAGTGACTTCTTTCCTTTGCAACTTCTTATCTCTACCCAATCTGATTCTACTCCATGAACTTCTGAACCAAGATCATTTTTCACAGTTGTACTGATAGCATCATTTATTAACAGACCTATGCCAACTCCTTTTCCTTTTCCCCCATCCTTCCGAAATGTCAAATACCCTTGAATATTCAGGTCCCATGCTAATATATCACCCCAACACCATGAGTTCATATCTTGTGTAGTAACCTTTTATAGAGCGCCTTATCAAATGCCTTTGGAAATCCAAATGCACTACATCTACTGGTTTCCCTTTATCCAGCCTGCTTGTTACATCCTCAAAGAGCTCTAGTAAATTTGTCAAACACGATTTCCCTTTCACAAAATTATATTGACTCTGCCTGATGGTATTGCGATTTTCTAGTTGTCTTGTTACTCACTCTTCAATAATAGATTCCAGCATTTCCCAATGAAAGACATTAGGATAACTGGCCGATATTTTCCAGCTTTCTGTCTCCCTCCTTTCTTGAACAGAGGTGTTACATTGGCATTTCCTCCAATCCATTGAGACTGATGGTGAGGGAGTCCAGAACCACGGGTCATAGTCTAAGGATACAGGGTCAACCTTTCAGGACTGAGATGCAGAGAAATTTATTCACCCAGAGAGTGGTGAGCCTGTTGAATTTGTTATCACAGAAAACAGTTGAGGCCAAAATGCTGAATGTTTTCAAGAAGGAGTTAGATATAGCTCTTGGGGTGAAAGGTATCAAAGGATGTGGGTGGAAAGCGGGAACAGGTTATTGAGTTGGATGATCAGCCATGATCATTATGAATGGTGGAGCAGGCTCGAAGGGCCGAATGGCCTACGATGTCACTTTCCATCTTGATGAAGAATTCTATCATATTATGGTGGCTCGTTGCAAAGAAGTCTCGCACCACTAGATTGTCAATTATTCCTATCTCATTACACAATATGATGGTGGGGAAACATTTATAGCTGTAATAATGCACAAGAAAATACTTGATCTTTTGGAAAATATGGGTTCAAAAATAACACAAGCACTGATTTGTTAAAGGAAAATCATGTTTGAAAAACTTTATTGAGTTAGTTAATAAGGGTAGACGAAGGTTAAAGTCGTGGAAATTAATTTTAAAAGGCTTTTGATAAAGTGCCACATCCGAGACCTATTAACACATTTGAAGACCATACCATGAAAGTGGCAGTGACAGTGCTAAATGTAACAGGCTTTGGGGCATAAAGCAAATTGTAGTAATGAACAGTTTTTCTTCAGGCTGAAGGAAAGTTTATAGTGGTATACCCCAAGGGTGGTATTAGCATTACAGCTGTTTTTGATGTATATTTATGACATGGATTTGAGTCGACAGGGCATAATTTCAAAACTTACAGAAGAATCAAAGCTTGGAAATGTAATAAATGGGAGATAGTAAACTTCAGGTGGATAGAGACAGATTGATGAAATGAGCATCAGTAAAGCAATGAATTTTTGAAATAAGAATGAGGAGAGACAATATGAATGAATATGGTACAATTTTAAAGGGTTTGCAGGAACAGAGAGATCTGGTGGCTGACGTGCTCATATATTTGCAGATAGCAGGACAAGCTAATAAGGATGCAAGAACGATGCTTATAGAATCCAAAATTAAGGACGTTAGGTGAACCTTGCACAAATCAATGGTTGGCATGAACTGGAGTATTGTATTCAATTTCTACCATCACAATTTAAGATGGTATCAAGGCCTTCGAGAGGGTACAGAGGAGATTTAGTGGAATTAAACTAGGGATGTGGGACTTTAACTATCTGGAGAAACTGGAGAAGCCGAGATCATTTTCCTTAGTGCATAGAAGATGAAGGGAGATTTAAAGGAGATGTTCAGAATTATGAGGGTTTTAGACAGTGTAGATCGGTAGAAATTGATAGGTCTCCACTGATAGAACGGTGGGAAACCAGAGGGTATGATTTCAAATAACTTGTTTACACAGTGAGTTGTTGTAAAATGGATGCTTTCCTGATATGGTGATGGCAGCAGTTTCAATAGTAACTTTCAAAACGGATTTGAATGTTTAGAGAGGAGAAAAGTAGCAAGGCTCTGTGGAAAGAATAGGCAAACTAATTGGAAAGCTTTTTAGATTCTGTGATACTATCCAAGGATTGTCTTAGTAACAGAATCCATTGAGGTCGCATTGGAGTTCGAAGCTATAGTTCAAACAGTTTGAGAATAACATTGATGTTGTTCTGAATCATACAACATAAAACACTACAGCCTACAGGCAGAGACGATCTCAATCTCACCAACAAGCGATGCATTGGAACTGAAGTTGCAGTGTCTAAATCACTGGACTGCCCCGATATTGCACTGGGAATTGGTGTGGATTGATGCTGTTGAATGTCAGGGGAGATGGTTACATTCTCTCTTGTTGAAGATGGTAATTGCCTGGCACTTGCGTGATGTGAATGTTACTTGTCACCTATCACCACTCTGACCTTGTGTTGGAGTGAAGTTCATTGATGAAGCAGCTGAAGATGGTTGGGCCTCGGACACTACCCTGCAGAACTCCAACAGTGATGTCCTGGAGCTGAGATGTTAGACCTCCAACAACCACAACCATCTTCCTTTGCTCTAGGTCTGACTCCAGGAAGTGGAGGATTCCCCCCTGTTTCCTATTGACTTCAATTTTTCTAGGGCTGCTTGATTCCACTTTTGGGTCAAATGCTGCCTTAATGTCAAGGGCTGTCACTCTCAGTTCACATTCGGGATTCAACTCTTAGTCCATGTTTGGACCAAGGCTGTAATGAGGTCTGAAACTAAGTGGTCCTGGGGAACTCAAGCTATGTATCAGTGAACAGGTTGTTGTTGCCACTTGCTAGCACTGTCAACAACATCTTCCACCATTTTGCTGTTGATTGAGAGTAGACTGATGGGGCAGTAATTGTCTAGATTGGAATTGTCCTGCTCTTTCTGGATAGCACTTACCTGGGGAATTTTCCAGTTGCCTGTGTTGTAGCCGTACTGGAGTAGCTTGGCTAATGGCACAGCTAATTCTGAAGCAGCACTCTTCAGTACTCCAGTCGGGATGTTGTCAAGGCCCATTATCCAGTGCCTTCAGTCGTTTCTTGATATCACACAGAGTAAACCAAATTGTCTGCTTATACAAAGACAGAAAATTAATTTATGTGGATGGAAGTGTGACATATATGAGAATATGAGAAAAGGAAAGTGTAGTGATAGGAGCATGGTTGGTGAGAACAGCAGCCAAAAATAGAGCTCTGTCTACATGAAAGGGGACAATAAGGCTGCAATGTAATAGAGAAAAGCGAAGATGTCACACTGGCACCTTCATCACTTGGATTACAGGATGCACGAAATAACTTCACTGTATGATGAAGAATGTCATGTTATTCTCTCTGACAAAGTCGTGACTCACATTCCATTTGTTACACCAGTATCTGGCCCGCTGTTCTAACAGTTCAAACTAATATGGGTGTGCTGTAGCAAAGGTGGAATTGGGATTATCACCGGATCTGCATGAAGGCAGCAAAATTGGGTCCCGAGTGGTGATAGGGCTCCCACAGCTTCACAACGATCTCTGTAAAACATAATCATACAGCACAGAATGAGGCCATTCGGTACATCGTGTCTGCCTGGGCTCTGAAAGACCGATCCAATTAGTGCCACTCTCCTGATCTTTCTCCTTTGTGATGTAATTTATTTTCCTTTTCAAATATGCATCTAATTACCTTTTGAAAGGTATATTGAATGTACTTCCACTAAACTTTCATGTCGTGCATTCCAGATCATCATAACTTGCTGTGTAATACAAATTCTTTTCAACTTTTCTGGCTCCTTTGGCAATTATGTAAAATTTGTGATCCCTGGGCACCAATCCACCTGCAAGTGGAAACAACTTTTGCTTACTCTATCAAAACTACTCAGAATTGTTAAGACCAGGTGAGAAAGATGTCTGGTGTTCCCTTTCTGCCTTCACCTGGTATTATTACAACAGGGTTTCATTTTAAACACACTGTTTTATTGGTTGCAGTCTCATTTGCTGCATTCTATTACTATGGGCTTGCTTGCCCTACTCAAGGGGTATGGGGTTAGAGTCATAGAGTTATACAGCACAGTTACAGGCCCTTCGGCCCATCGTGTTTGTGCCAGCCATCAGCACCTAACTATTCTAATCCCATTTTCCAGCACTTGACCGATAGCCTTGTACGGAATGACGTTTCAAGTACTCATCTAAATACTTCTTAAATGTTGTGATGGTTCCTGCCTCTACCACTCCTTCAGGCAGTGCGTTCCAGATTCCAACCACCCTCTGGGTGAAAATATTTTTCCTCAAATCCCCTCGAAACCTCCTTCCCCCTCGAAACCTCCTTCCCCCTCTAAACCTCCTTACCCTGACCTGAAATCTATGCCCCCTGGTTATTGACCCCTCTACTAAGGGAAAAAGATTCTTCCGATCTAACCTATCAATGCCCCTCATAATTTTGTATACCTCAATCATATCCCGCCTCATCCTTCTCTGCTCTCAGGAAAACAATCCTAGCCTTTTCAGTCTCTCTTCATAGCTGAAATGCTCCAACCCAGGCAACATCCTGGTGAATCTCCTCTGCACCCACTCCAGTGCAATCACATCATTCCTATAGTGTGGTGCCCAGAACTGTACACAGTACTCCAGCTGTGGTCTAACTACCATTTTATACAGCTCCATCATAACCTCCCTGCTCTTATATTCTATGCCTCAGCTAATAAAGGCAAGTATCCCATATGCCTTCCTAACCACCTTATCTACCTGGGCTGCTGCCTTCAGTGATCTATGGACAAGTACACCTTCCTTCTTGGCTGGAGGAGGGCCCCCATGTCTCTTGCTTTTCTTTCTCTCCCAGGACTGCTGGGGCTCCTATTACCTTCCCACCCTTTGTCCTTTTCGGATTTGTGCGGGTGACTGGGAAAAGGTTCTCCCCGGGAAACCAACTTATAAATTCAAGCAAACTCATCGGGCAGAACAGCTGCTTGCTGGGCTCTCTGGACCTGCTGCTCCTCTACATGGGTCTTTATGGAGAGTGGGAGAGAGTTTTTAAATTCCTCCAATAAAACTACTCCCATGAGATTCTCATAGCTGAGCTTTAAGAGCCCTCAGGCACTGGTCAACAGAAAGCTGCATGCTTCTTTCAAACTGCAGATAACTTTGATTAACTTGCTTCTTAAAGGTTCTAAACTTTTGGCGATAGGCTTTGGGTACTAATTCATCTGCCCCGAGAATAGCATTTTTGGTCAGTTCATAATTTGATGAACTTTCATCTGGAAACAGGAAATAAACCTCATGGGCTTTTCCAGTTAGCTTGCTTTATAGTAAAAGAGGCCAGGTCTCAGCTGGCCATTTTAGCTGCCATACCAGTTTCTCAAAGAACACAAAACACCTTCTACATCTTCCTCATTGAGTTTTGGAATAAGCTGAGCTAGTTTTAACAATTCTGTATCTAGCCCTGAATTAAGCTCCTCCATATTGGCCATGCTTTCACTGGGGTTACTCTGTCGCCCCCTAGTTAGCTCAAGCTGCTTCAGCTCTCTTTCTTCACATTCTTTCTGGAATATTCTTTCTCTTTTTCTCTCCCCTCTGCCTCGTTCCTTCTTCCGTCTTTCATTTTCTTCACGTTCCTTCTGGAAGGTGCTTTCTTTCTCCCTCTCTGTTTCCTCAAATTCAAGTTTCCTCTGTTCCAATTGTATCTTTGCCAGCAATACCCTGTCGGAGTCTACTTCTAACCCTGTTTCTCTTTCTTCAGATTCAATGGTTGGCCACTGGTCTTAGGGGTTCCGACTTCCCAGCCTTGCCATGTACAGTGATCCCACACTGCTCAGCCATTTTCCTCAACTCCTCCATAGACAGTGCTTTCAACTTATTCCAAGTTACTTCACCCTGGCTTGGAGAGCTACTCGCTTTAGTTGTAGAGATGTTAGTATTCAAGCACACACAACCACAAGCAAACCTGTTTTGAAATCTTGCTCTTTTTTGACTGGGAACAATTTGGCTTCCCATTTCCAATTTCTCTCATTTGTCTGTGGGTCAATTCGAGACACTAGCACCCAAATTCCTGTTACAATCAGGTGGGAAAGAAGTCTAGGGTTCGCTTTCAGCCTTCACCTGGTCTTACTGTAGACAGGATTTAATTTTCAACGCACTGTTTTTAGCTCCCCCTTGTTGAATCCTTGTTAGCGTTTTCGAATTATAAGGCAAAGAAACCAGCACAAACAGGCTTCCTTAGATTTAAAGAAGAAAAGTTGAATTTTATTAAACTTAAACTTCGCACGTTTGCTGTAGGTGGTCAAAGCTGAATCATAGCTGGCGTCTCTGATGTGGGCCCACTTGGTCTCAGCATTCCCTGTGGGAGTGTTTTGAAGGGCTGTTACAAGTGAATTTAGAAATTTTTGTAACAGCTGTGGGTGAGAAATTCTGCTCGTGTTGATGCGCGGGCGGCCCTTCTGCTTGGAATGATGCAACTTCTTTGGTCTGCACACCAGGGAGTGGTCGGTGTCACAGTCCGCACTGTGGAAGCTGTTGTGATTTGAGCACTGTTTAAGGAGGCTCGCCTTGTGACAATGAGGTCTAGCTGGTGCCAACGATGCAATCTTGGGTGCCTCCATGAAACCTGGTGACAGGGTTTAGTGTGAAAGAACGAGTTGGTGATGCAGAGGTTATGACAGGTGCACAACTCAAGCAGTCTCTGTCCATTCTCATTCATCCTTCCAACGCCATAGCGCCCAAGGCAGGAGGGCCATGAGTCATGGTCAGCCCCAACCCTGGCATTAAAGTCCCCCAGCAGGAACAGGTGTTCGGTGTTGAGGATGCTACTAATGATATTATGGAGTTGTTCATAGAACTGGTTCTTTAGCTTCAGGAGGGGAGCAGAGTGTTGGAGCATAGATGCTGAGTAGGTATACTGGACCAGTGGTGGTGAGCAGTCGCATGGACAGTATGCGTTCCGAGCCATTTGAGGGAGGCTCTATCATGCTGAGCAAGGAGTTTCTGATGGCGAAGCCCACTCCATGCTGTCTTGGTTCTTCAGGATCCCTACCCTGCCAGAAGAAGGTGTAGTCTTGCTCTGCTCGAGATCCACTCGCGGGGAGGCATGTCTCCTGAAGTGCTGCAATGTTTACATTGAGTCTACTGAGCTCGTTGTTAATGATGGCGGTCTTCCGAGAATCGTTGATTTGTGTAAGGTCTTCCGACAGGCCAGGACACATAGTTCTGACGTTCCGGCTTGCAAAGCGAAGGGCTGGTACCTTCTTTCCTTTTTTCATGTTGTTTGGTGCAGTGTTGCAGTCCACATTTCGGGCAATGACCCTAAGCTCCAAGCACCCATTGAAGCAGGCAGACTGTGGCGGGACAGAACCTTATTGACCCGGGGCTGCCCGGTTTGAGGCGGGCGGTAGCTGTCCAGTGAGGTGCGATGACTTCTCCCACCGACAAATGCAACCCATGGCGCCCAATCTCTACGCCAATTGAGCTGAACTTATAACCCATAACTGCTGCCTTCCTTGTTGTTTCAGTCGCTGTGAGACGACTTTGGAGCGAACTCTCCATGCGCATGCCTGGGCGAATGTATGGAGGTTGAGAGTTGCCCAAGCATCAAAACACCCCTCTTGGCCTTTCTGGTTGGGTCCAAAGGAGTGCAGAGCACGACGTTTTGCACCGGTATGGCTGCAGGAACTGCTGGAAACTTGCCAAGGGTGACACATGACCGCCTACGGGGTTCCGCTCTGGATTTTCTGTTAGGGTTTACGAAGAGGAATGCAGACTGGTTTCAATCTCATATTGAAGAGCTGGAACCTGTCATAGCTGCTAAGCGCATTGCACTGTTGAACTACAAGAAAGCCCTCAGCGAATTAACATCCGTAGCACTTAAAGCAGCCAGAAGCACTGCACAAAGAACAGCCAGGCGCTGCGCAAATGACTACTGGCAGCACCTATGCAGTCATATTCAGCTGGCCTCCAACACTGGAAACATCAGAGGAATGGATGATAGCATTAAGAGAGCTTTTGGGCCAACTATCAAGAAGTTGGCCCCCCTCAAATCTAAATCAGGGGACATAATCACTGATCAACGCAAGCAAATGGACCACTGGGTTGAGTACTACCTGGAACTGTACTCCAGGGAGAATGTTGTCACTGAGACTGCCCTCAATGCAGCCCAGCCTTTACCAGTCATGGATGAGCTGGACGTACAGCCAACAAAATCGGAACTCAGTGATGACATTGATTCTCTAGCCAGCGGAAAAGCCCCTGGGAAGGACAGCATTACCCCTGAAATAATCAAGAGTGCCAAGCCTGCTATACTCTCAGCACTACATGAACTGCTTTGCCTGTGCTGGGACGAGGGAGCAGTACCCCAGGACATGCGCGATGCCAATATCATCACCCTCGATAAAAACAAAGGTGACCACGGTGACTGCAACAACTACCGTGGAATCTCCCTGCTCAGCATAGTACGGAAAGTCTTTGCTCGAGTCACTCTAAACAGGCTCCAGAAGCTGGCCGAGCGCGTCTACCCTGAGGCACAGTGTGGCTTTCGTGCAGAGAGATCCACCATTGACATGCTGTTCTCCCTTCATCAGATACAGGAGAAATGCCGCGAACAACAGATGCCCCTCTACATTGCTTTCATTGATCTCACCAAAGCCTTTGACCTCGTCAGCAGACGTGGTCTCTTCAGACTACTAGAAAAGATTGGATGTCCACCAAAGCTACTAAGTATCATCACTTCATTCCTTGACAATATGAAAGGCATAATTCAACCTAGCGGCACCTCATCAGACCCCTTTCCTATCCTGAGTGGCATGAAACAGGGCTGTGTTCTCGCACCCACACTTTTTGGGATTTTCTTTCTCCCTGCTGCTTCCACATGCGTTCAAGTCTTCAGAATAAGGCATTTTCCTCCACATAAGATCAGGGGGCAGGTTGTTCAACCTTGCCCGTCTAAGAACGAAGTCCAAAGTATGGAAATTGCTCATCAGGGAACTCCTCGATGCATCTTTAACATCTCACACTGAAGAGTGTCTGCAGAGTCAAATCGACAGGTTTGCGGCTGCCTGCAACGAATTTGGCCTAACCATCAGCCTCAAGAAAACGAACATCATGGGGCAGGACATCAGAAATGCTCCATCCATCAATATTGGCGATCACGCTCTGGACGTGGTTCAATAGTTCACCTACCGAGGCTCAACTATCACCAGTAACCTGTCTCTAGATGCAGAAATCAACAAGCACATGGGAAAGGCTTCCACTGCTATGTCCAGACTGGCCAGGAGAGTGTGGGAAAATGGCGCACTGTCACGGAACACAAAAGTCCGAGTGTATCAAGCCTGTGTCCTCAGTACCTTTCTCTATGGCAGCAAGGCCTGGACAACGTATGTCAGCCAAGAGCGACGTCTCAATTCATTCCATCTTCGCTACCTCCGGAGAATACTTGGCATCAGGTGGCAGGACCGTATCTCCAACACAGAAGTCCTCGAGGTGGCCAACACCCCCAGCTTATACACATTACTGAGTCAGCGGCGCTTGAGATGGTTTGGCCATGTGAGCCGCATGGAAGATGGCAGGATCCCCAAAGACACATCGTACAGTGAGCTCGCCACTGGTATCAGACCCACAAGACGTCCATCTCTCCGCTTTAAAGACGTCTGCAAACGCAACAAAGTCCTGTGACATTGATCACAAGTCACTCCAGGCGCTGATCCACACACCACTGACCACCTCCAGGCGCTTACCCATTGTCTCTCGAGATAAGGAGGCCAAAGAAGAAGAAACCTAAACTGTAATTCCATTAACGCCTATGGATGCATGACACACCCATGCTAACATGCACATGCGATACATACACGCAGATAGAGACAGAAAGAAAACCAAAGAAATAAAGTGGAAAAGTTTAAGGCAACATCTGAGGAAGTTTTCTGTGTTACAATTGTTCGAGCTCACTGTCATGTCCTTTTATTGCAGGGAGATCTTGCTTTTCGTTGGGGCCTAGTATTCTTCTTAAACCTTGTTCACTGTAAGAGATGTATCTGTTTTGGGGTTCATGTGTCTTCAGTGGATTTGGAGTTCCGTGAAAAAGAGATGGGAGCAGGCAAACAGGAGAGGCTGTGGCGAGCCAGCCAGGAGAGAACTTCTCAGTCCAGGAGCATTTTGCTTTCTGCCCAAACTGTTTGTACAATTTCAAAAAACTCAGGTTGCCCAGCAGGTTAGTCATGTGACTAGCTAGTTTGACAATATCCATTTGTATATTCGACCATCTTAGCAGTCATCCTGGAATACGAGCGCCCCCACCTTCAACGTCTGGTGATCAAAAGTCCATTGTGTTTGAATGTGTCAGGGAATGGCTGCTTTGTCCTTTCAAACATTGCCGGTTCATAAGCAAATCTCTTTCCAGCCACGGCTGATCAGTTTAACAAATCCTTTCTTCACTCCAGTAACAGTTTAAAATCAATGTTCATGCCAAAATTCATGTGCCTCATTTTTGGCAGGTGGTGGACTAGCATGACACCTCCGCACCCAACGGAATGAAATGCGATTTGAGAAAAGAGCCTTTCATTTAAAATCTCATGAGAAACTTAGTAAAATCGCCCCTTTTTTGACATCCCAATAAACATGTGGTTCTTTTCTGGGGAAGTTTCTCTTCCGTTTCCCCATTTCCGTGGTTGCCTCAGGTCTTTGTTCCTG
Organism: Heterodontus francisci; assembly: GCF_036365525.1. Taxonomy (NCBI): domain Eukaryota; kingdom Metazoa; phylum Chordata; class Chondrichthyes; order Heterodontiformes; family Heterodontidae; genus Heterodontus; species Heterodontus francisci. The sequence goes on along the minus strand of NC_090387.1, from coordinate 91,344,587 downwards.
CTGAGTTAGATGCAGGTTGATGTTATTAAACGAAGGCAGCCTCACTGCAGGCTTGTAAGGGGGGCGGGGGTGCGGTGGACGGTGGGGGAGGGTCCTCCTCCGTAGGCAATCTGTGGCCCACAATGGCCTCCAGTGGCAAAAACTGCCCCTCTGCTAACCCCACCCCAACTTCAAAGATCACCAGCCCCCATCTCACCAGCGCCTACTGGACTGGCCCCATCGACTCTGCCTCACTTACCTGGGGTCCAGAGATTCAGCGGTGGACCCAGTATCGGGCCTCTTGTACTACCAGCTATGGCCACCACTCCCAGTGGCGCCCTGACTGGCCAGCAGCTCTTGGAGGCTGGATCCTCGTCCTGAAAAAGGATGAGGATCATGGCATTGGGCAGTTAACTGCCTGAACACCGTTAAATTGAGCCGGTGGGCCTCTAAAGGGCCAAGGTGGTGGTCTCCTTGCCTTTTCGGCCTGGCATCAGGTACTCTGCTGGCTCCACAAAGTTAAGCCCTGAGAGTGCAGTGTATTCACTGGCATTTTCCTTGGATCTGAATGCTCGAGGTATGAAAAAGACTTTGGGTTTGTTACAGTATCGGTGTGAAGTTCAGTGGATGAATAATAGAGCTGAAGAAGATAATTATGAAAAATAACATCCTGTTTCTTTTGAGATGTTGAACTGAGACCTATTCTACATATTTAGATGTATATAAAATATCCTATATTTGTTTGTGAAGTTTTCCCTGGGTCCTGGTGTTAAAATCAAAGGGCTAATGGAATGCTGGACTTCACATCTAGTGGACTAGAATACAAGAGGGTGGTTGAAACTATATTCACTTGTTGAGGAGTCTAGTACTAGGGGGCACAATCAAAAAATTAGAGCCACACCTTTCAGGAGTAAACTAGGAAACATTTCTTCTCACAAAATGTGGTGAACGTTTGGGGAGGAATTTCTGAAATGTGTTCAGGAGAAGTTCCTTGATCAGTATTTTTAAAAATTCATTCCTGGGATGTGGACATCGCTGGCTCGGACAGCATTTATTGCGCATCCCTAATTGCCCTTGAAAAGGTGGTGGTGAGCTGCCTTATTGAACCGCTGCAGTCCATGTGGGGTAGGTACACCCACAGTGCTGTTAGGAAGGGAGTTCTGGGATTTTGACCCAGCAACAGTGAAGGAACAGCAATATAGTTCCAAGTCAGGATGATGTGTGGCTTGGAGGGGAACTTGCAGGTGGTGGTGTTCCCATTTATCTGCTCCCCTTGTTCTTTTAGATGGTAGAGGTCGTGGGATTGGAAGATGCTGTCTAATGAGCCTTGATGAGTTGCTGCAGTGCATCTTGTAGATGGTACAGACTGCTGCCACTGTGCGTCAGTGCTGGAGGGAGTCAGTGTTTGTAGTTGGGGTGCCAATCAAGCGGGGTGCTTTTTTTTCGATGGTGTCGAACTTCTTGTAGTGTTTTTGGAGCTTTTCCCATCCAGGCAACTGGAGAGTATTCCATCACATTCCTAACTTGTGCCTTGTAGATCGTAGACAGGCTTTGGAGAGTTGAGAGGTGAGTTACTCACCACAGGATTCCTCGCCTCTGACCTGCTCTTGTAGCCACTGTATTTATATATGGCTACTCCAGTTCAGTTTCCAGTCAATGGTAACCCCCAGGTTGTTGATAGCGGAGGATCTGGTTCTGCAGAATGAAGTCGGCCAAGTGGACAAGTGTCTGTAGGAAGCACTTGGGTGAGAGTGATCATTGTATCAAAGTTTAGACTAGTAATGCAGAAAAGCAGGGAAGAATATGAGGTCGAATATCAAGATTGGAAGAGGGCTAATTTCAATACCATGAGGAGGGATCTAGCCAGGATAAAATAAAACCAAAGACTGATAGGAAAACTGTAACAGAACAATGGGTTATCTTTAAGGAAGGCGTACCTCAGGTACAGGCTAGGTACATTCAAACAAGGGCAAAAAATAGGGGACAGATTTGTAAGAGCTTTTATAAGTATATAAAAAGGAAGAGAATAGCGAAAGTAAACAGAGACAGGAGAAATTATCATGGGGAATGAGGAAATGGCAGAGACATTGAACAAATATTTTGTGTCTGTCTTCTCAGTCGAAGACACAAGTTCCATGCCAGAAATAGAAGGTAACCAAGGGGCTAAAAAGAGTGAGGAAATTAATAGCAGCAGAGAAAAATTATTGGAGAAACTTAAGGGAGTAAAATCTGGCAAATCCCTGGGACCCAATGGCCAACATCCTTGGGATGCAGAGATAGTGTGTGCACTAGTTATGATTTTCCAAAATTCTTTAGATTCAGGAATGGTCCATCAGATTGGAAGTTGGCAAATGTTACACCACTTTTCAAGAAAGGAGGGAGAGATAAAACCATGAACTGCAGGCCTGTTAGCCTAACATCAGTTGTTGGAAAAACGCTGGAAGCTATTATTAAGGAAATCTTAATAATGCATTTGTAAAGCATAGTATTATTAGAACAAGCCAGCATGGTTTTACTAAAGGAAAAGCCTGTTTGACAAATTTATAAGAGTTTTTTGAGAATGTGCCTAATAGGGTAGATAAAGGGGAACCAATAAATGTCGTATACCTAGATTTCCAAAAGGCATTCGATTAGGTGCTACACAAAAGGTTAATAGGCAAGTTAAGGAATCATGGAGTTGGGGTCATATATTAGCCTACACAGAGGATTGGGTAACAGACAGGAAGCAAAGAGTGAGCGTAAACAGGACATTTTCAAGGTTGCAGGCAGTCAATAGTGGAGTGACGCAAGGATCAGTGCTGGAGTCTCAGCTATTTACTTAGATGACTGAGATGGAGAGATCGAGACTAATGTATCTAAGTTTCTGACGATACAAAGATAGGTGGAGATGTAGACTGTGGGGAGGACACAGAGAGGCTGCAAAGAGATATAGGTCAGAATGTTACCTTGCCCAGCGGATCCACAGTCCCGGAGGTGGAAGTGGGTTCCGCAGTCGCTCCTGCTCTGCGCTCAGCTGCCACCGCAATTCAGCGCTAAGTGTCCAATTAGCGGCTCGGCGGCATATTTTTGACAGAAAAGGGCATGCATGGGCAGGAGGGTGAGCGTTGGTGGGGGCAGGGTTAGAGCCGGAAGAGGGTGCTCAAAACAGGCTTCAACAACCTCAGTGGCTCAGAGAGGCTTACTGCAGCAAGGAGGACGTTTAAGGAGCAGCATATTAGAAAAAGGAATATAGCTGACTCAGTGTGAAAGGAATGCCACAGGAATTAAAGGTGCACCACCTTCAGTAAACATTAATATCCCTGAAACATACCAGAACCCGCTTGCCCCAATGGCAGAGAGATGCAACCGCATGGCACTCAGGTTCTCTGAAGACTCCATGCATGTCCTGCTCCAAGCGGCTGAGGCAAGGCAGGAGGTCGTCTTCCTAGCAGAAGGAAGGAGGAGGCCTCCCCAAGTCACTAAGAAGGCATGGCTAGAGGTAGTGGAGGAGGTCAGCAGCCATGGGGTAGTGAGGAGGACATGGCTGCAGTGCCGCAAGTGGGTCAATGCTTGTGCACTCTGCCAGGGTGAGGGGCATACCGCAGTCATTGCAGCTTTTAAATGACACGGGAGGGTCACTGTGTGCTGATGCTACAAAGTCAAACCTATTCATCTGCAGTGAATTTTGCAGCCCTGTCGTGCACCGTGTACTGGGCACATCTGAGACGCACAATGGTCCAGAGGTGTGCCAATCATGTACTTCAATGGCATTGTTTCCAGATGCAGCATGCAGCACGAGGAGTGAGTGGGTGCTCTTGCAAGTCAAGGGTCTGAACTAATTGCCATGGACTAATTGTGTCCCAACAGAAGAGGGCACAGAATGCCCAAGAAAGTGCCCAGGACCGGTGGCGGAGTGGCCAACCTTACCTTTCTCACCAGAGTGGAGGAGGAGGCTTTGACATTTGCAGGGGAGGACAGAGGATGCTCAGTAGCTGATGGTGAGGCCAGAGCACCTGGCCAGGAGGGTGAGTTCCCCAGAGTATGTTCGAGGGGGAGGTGGGGGGTTGTGGGCTTGGCTCAAGGTTGCTCATAAGGTCAAAATCACACACATATGGCCACACTGCAGTCAACGACATGTCCTTCAGTTGGAGTGCTGATCACAACTGATGATTCTTTTTCTCCTGCAGGTGAAACACAGGACTGGCCAGGCAGTGTCTCTGGGGCACATCCGTCCACCTTTGAGGAGGTTGAGGGGACCTCAGAGGGTGCAGCGTCATCCTCTCCCCGCACCAAGCACCAGTACAGAGGCACTCACCTCGGTTGGGCTGTTAGCCTGCTCCAATTCATGCTCACAATCTGGTGCCAGTGCCACACAAGTGCCGGACCAGCTGGCAGAGGCAGTATCGGCCGAAGCCTCTGACACTCGGAGGACTGTGGGAGGTCAGGCCAGTGCTGAGCCCCATGTTGATGATCAGCCTCTGAGGACATCCATTCAATAGGAGATGGTGCAGTGTGCGGTGTGGTAAGATCTGGCAGAGGTACCAGAGATGATGCATGCTCTGGCTCAGACTTTGGAGATCTCCATCCAGGCCATGAGTACCACACAGTCCCTGTCCTCTGTCCATCTGGCTTCCTTCATTGACAGATTGGTATTTGCTGTGGAGGGCCCGTTCCTGGAGGTCCTACCGAAACTCACAGAGGAAGTGATGAGGCTCCAACGACATCCGGAAGCTGCTCATCCCTCTGAGGACATCAGGGAGGCCTGATTGAGCCTCGAAGGGCACAGGGGCAGCAGCAGAGTTTATATGGGGTCTCCTCTCAGGGCGTTGCTGATACATTCAGCAGCTCCTTGTCCTCTCTGCCAGTGACATCAGCATCTCATAATCCCAGGGTGTCAGAGGGTGGTCCTGAGACTGCTCAAGATCACCTCAACATGCCGGAGCCCTCACGGCCTCGGGCAGGCAGAGGATGCCTGTTCAATTCATCCAAAGCCACGGTGCATCCTGAACAGTCACCAGCCTCTGCCGTGGCTGGTGGCGAAGGGTCGTCCACATGGGTGAGCACTCGCAAACGGTTCAAACAATCACAATAACTGCACTACGGGGTCACTGGTGTGATTTGTAAATATTTATTTGTTGTTATTACTCACCAAAAATTTCTACATTTGTCACTTGGCATTTTCATTTTCACCTGTCACAAGACAAGGCTGATGTTTTAGGCGATCTGGTTGTTCTGCATGAGAAGGATATTCGGGGAGGTGACACCATCAGACCTTGTGGTGTTTGAGAGAAAGGTAGGCCATTGCAGCTGAGATTTCCCCCGAAGGTGAGTACTTCTGTGCTTCCAGCTGATGTGAATGCCTCATTTCAGACTGATCTGTCAATCCCTGGGTGATGAGCCTCCATTCAGGAGAAATGCCTGAGTATTCGGGCCTACCTTGCACTCAACTCCTGCAAACCTCCAGCTCCCTCCTCTCACCATTCATGTGGCTGTGCCCCCTCATCCTCATCCGTTTCATTATCCTCATCTGAGGATGCCTCGCACTGAACAATATCCTCATCCTCCAGGGCCTCCCCCCTCTGCAGCTCCAGGTTATGTAAAGAGCAGCAGATGACAGCAATGCGAGATACCCTTACTGTCAAGTACTATAGGGCACCACCTGAGTGATTGAGACAGCTAAATCTCATTTTCAGCAGACCTATGGTCTGCTCAAAGGTGACTCTGGTGGTCACATGGTTCACACTCTACCATTCCTCGGCTTCATTCCGTGTTTTCCTGGGAGGCTGGGAGTTCTGGAGAATGAATGCATCGTGCCTCCTTCCAGGATAATGAGCACACACCTGCAGTGCACTCTTATGATGGTCACAGACAAGTTGCACATTCATTGAGTGAAACGCCTTTCGATTAATGAAGGCCCCTGACAGACCTGCAGGTGTTCTAATGGCCACATGTGTGCAGTGAATTACACCTTGGACCATGGGGAACCCAGCGACAGCGTTAACGCCTCTGGCTCTCTTGGCCTGACTGGCGGAGTCTGTCTGAAAGTTGATGAACAGGTTGGCACGTCTGAATATGGCATCAGTTACCACCTTAATGCAGTACTGCACTGATGACTGCGACACTCCTCACATGTCTCCTGATGAAGTCTGGAAGGAGCCTGATGCATAGACGTTCAGAGCGACTGTTAGCTTCAGTATGACCAGTATTGGATGGCCAGCCACACAGTTGGAAGCGACCTCTTCTGCCATCACCTCACACAGAGATGTGGCTGTCTCCCGTAATAGGCGCAGTCTTCTTCAGCACAGGTGCTCTGACATTTGCAGAAAGCTCAACTGTGGGCAGTAGACCCTGCCGACTGGGTAGGCTCGCCTCCTCTCTGCTGGTTGTTCCCAGTGCACTCTGTGACCTTCTGCCCCTTCCCTCATTACCAGGCTGCACTTGGCCAGCAAGTTGCTAATTTCCCTGCCCAGTTGTCCTCCTGTACCTCCGTGCGGCCTCGTGTTCCTCTGTAGACAAGCCACCTCCAGAGCGCACAATTCCCATGGCTGCAGTGTCCCAGAGATGTTATGAGGACAGGTATTTGCAACCTGCTGTAAGGACAGGTGCTCACAATCCCCCTCCTCTACACAGAATAAATCAGTGACGCTGTGGCCCTACCAGAAGTTTGAAACACTCAGGTGAACCCTGGTGAACCAGCAAAAACAGCCCCAACCTTCAAAACAGTGCACAAATCCATCAGAGTAATGAAAAATACAGTACCTCCAACTCCTTCACAGATGCACTGATTACTGCTCTTTTAAAGCTGCCGGGTTCCTGACTCCCCCTTCGACTTGTTTGACAGACGTAAAATGTGACAGACGACGTAAAATGCCTGTCAATTGAATTTTAGATGACCTCAATTGGTCCTTAATTGCTGCAAAGCAGATGGCGGACAGCGCGACGATCTCGATCTCGCCTGCCTGTTGTCTGACCTCCGTAAAATGGGGATTGGGCAGCGTGACGTCGGAGACCCGGCCCGGTGTCATCGCTCGCCATTTTTTGCCTCAGCCACCTTGGAGGAGGCCCTTTTTGTGCAGGTAAAATTCTGGCCATCGACAGGTTTATTTGTGGGCAACAAGATGGCAGATGGAGCATAATATAGTGAAGTGTGAATTTATTCTCTTTGATCGTAAAAATAGAAAGGCAAAATATTTTTACAAGGTGTGAAACTTGTAAGTGTTGCTGTTTAAAGAGACTGGGGTGTGCTCACACAAGAAACCACAAAAGTTAACATGCAGTGCATTTAGCAATTAGGAAGGCAAATGGCATGTTGGCCTTTCTTGCAAGAGGATTGGCAGACAGGAATAAAGAAGTCTTGCTACAATTGTGCTGGGTTTTTGTGAGAACACATCAGAAGTACTGTGTGCAGTTTTGGTCTCCACATTTAAGAAAGGATATATTTGCATTGGAGGCTGTGCAGCGAATGTTCACTAAATTATAAGAAAGCATTTGATAAAGTACCACATAAAAGGCTGGTTAACAATATCGAGGCTCATGGAATAGGCAGGTCAGTGTCCAATTGGATAAAAAATTGACTTAAGGACAGAAAACAGTGAATCACGGTAAATGGCTGTTCTCAGACTGCAGCATGGTAGACAGTGGTGTTCCCCAAGGGTCAGTGCTCAGACCACTATATATAAATGACTGGGATCTTGGAATACAGAGTCGAATTTCAAAATTTGCCAATGATACCAAATTGGAGGAGTGGCAAAGAGTGAGTATGATATGAACTGCCTGCAACAGGACATAGATAGGCCAACACAATGGGCAGACAAGTAGCTGATGGAATCGAATACAGATAAGTGTGACGTGAGGCATTTTGGTAGCAGGGATAGGGTGAGACAATATCGGATTAATGACACAGTTCTAAAAAATGCGTAGGAATAGAGAGACCTGGGGATGTGTGTGCATCGATCTTTGAATGTGGCAGGACATACTGAGTCAGTGGTTAGTTAGTTAAAGCCTATGGGATCTTGGGCTTCATAATTAGAGAAATAGAGTACAAAAGCAGGGAAGCGATGCTAAACCTTTATGGAGCTCTGGTTGGGCACCAAGTTTTGCATCCAGTTCTGGTCACCACACTTTAGGAAATATGTGAGTGTCCTTGAGAAGGTGCAGTAGAGATTTATCAGAATGGTTCCAGCGATGGGGTGTTTTAATTACACGGTTAGGGTGGAAAAGCTGGGTTTTTCTCCTTGGAGCAAAGGGAATTGAGGGGAGTTATAACAGAAGTGTATAAGATTATGACAGGCTTAGAAAAGTTAGACAAGGAAAAACTGTTCCCATTAACTGATGGTACAAGGACTCGGGGTTTGGGCAAGAGTTGCAGGGGGAATGTGAGGAAGAACTTTTTAATGCAGTGAGTGGTAATGACCTAGAACTGGCTGCCTACGAGGTTGGTGGAAGCAGAGACAATCAATGATTTGAAAAGGAAATTGGATGTCTACTTGAAGGAAATAAACTTACAGGAATACGAGGATTGACCAGAGGAGTCGGACTGACAGGTTTGCTCTGCAGAGAGCTGGGATGGACACGATGGACTGAATGGCCTCTTCTGTGCTGTAAATGTCTCTGACTCTATGGGCTGCATTTTATGTGGCCACCACTGAGTTTGGCGGCAGCTTTAAAAGATGGCGGACCCAATATGCGGCTTTCGCTCAGCGGATTCACCGCAATATGAACAGTGCTGGGGTGGTCGCCCTCACCTCCGATGACATGGAGGGGGCAGGAGAACTGTCCTGGCAACAGCGTCCGGCGCCAATGCGCAGGCACTGGCACCATTTTTAAAGGGCTGAGAACCCTAAATGACAGTCTGAATTTTTAAAGTCACAGTGCGTTCAAAAACTATTGAAAATAATTACTCTTTCCATCCCCTCTCCTACTCTGGCCCCCCAAGGCCTTACATTTAATTCCTTGCCCACTCAGCACACCCATAAATACTTACCTTGACTACGTGACCTTCCCCCACAACCAAGTTCATAAACTGTAACCCTCAAACCTTTCCCACCATCTCCCCCTCCCAACCAATCCAAAGAATTTGACGCTGCTCTCCCCTCCCACACTGAGAAAATGACCTCCTCCCCCCTCCCCACAGTTGCAGTGCCTCATTTCCCTGGACGGGGAAATAAAGGGGCGTCAATTCCAGCCACCAGATTGAAGATCGCGGCAGCTCATCAGGAGGTGACGGAACAATAAATCAGGTAAGTAAATTTATTTCCATATTAAAATTGAGGTCCTGTCGCTGAGCAGCGAGGAGGCCGCCACGAGGCCTCATCCCTGCTGTCAGGATCGGGCCGGTGTCAAAGTCCATTGTGGGCCTCGTCTGGGGCAATCTTCATGCCCCACCCCACAACGGATCCAGGCATCGAGGGCTCGATAAAATCCTGCCCAATGACTATCTTCTGAAAGCAGCAACTGATGTTATATTAATTGTTCATCTTAAATGTAAGATTGATATATTTTTGTGATCCAAATGTAATTAGGGAAATGGGGCAAAGATGCACATATGAAGTTAGGTCACACATAAGCCATGATCTCATTAAATGACAGAACAGGCTCAAAACATGAAATGGCCTCTCCTGTTTCTTTGTTCCTATCTTCCTAACATTAATCCCTCAACTCACATCACAAAAAGCAGATGAAGTATTCATTCACCACATTGGTGTTTGCTCGATTGTCATATTTCAGAGTTTTTAAACATTAAATTACAATTTCTCTTTCCAGCTGCTGGGAGATGGGTTGTGATTTAGGAGTAGGTTGTGCTTTTATTGCATTATGAATTTATGTTGTGTGTTATAAGCAGTTGGGTAGACTGTCTCAGTGTAGCACAGAGGATTGATTGGATAAACAGTGGGATAGATTGTCTTGCTGTAACACTGACAGAGTGTGAGTTGTAAACAGTGAGGTAGACCTTCTCGGTGTAACACCGATGGTTCAGTTACTCAGTTCAGAACTTGCCCAATTTTTATCTCTGCTCAAGGCCAAGTTTTATATCCTATTTACTTTGACAGTTGTCCGTAATTTATTGCAATGCACACACTTTAGCCTCCTCCTTGCCAACAGTCTCCAACCTCCCAAATTAGCCCTGCACAACATAGTGAATGCATAATTTCCAGTCATGTTGCTCTGTTAGAACGACAGATTTACAGTCCAGAATATTTTACAATTATGTAAATCACAGCCATTATCAATTATCATAAAGTTCCATTGTATAGTCTTCACAAACATCAGATGCTGCACTGCTATCACTGAATTCTATCAGATTCAGTTTATTTGTGTTTTATTTAAACATGCTGGAAGAGAAAAGGAGGAGAGACAATATTGATTAAAAGGTACAATTTTAAAGGGTGTGTAACACAGAGAGACAGAATAAAACAGAGAGACCTGGGGGTTCACATACATAAATCTTAGAACGTGCATGACATATTGAGAAGGCTGTTAAAAAGCCTTTGGGATCTTTGCCTTCATAAATGAGGCACAGAGTACAAAAACAAGGAAGTTATGGTAAAATGTTCTAAATAGTTTTTTGGGCCTCAGCGGGAGTTTTGTGTCCAATTCTGTACATCACATTTTAGGAGGGATGTAAAGACCCCAGTGAAATTGCAGAGGAGTCCTAGGGTATGTACCAGGGATGAGGGACTGTATGTGGAGAGACTGCAGAAACTGGGATTGTTCTTCATGGAGCAGGTTAAGTGGCGATTTAAAATCATGTGGAGGAAATGTTTGTACTGGCAGTAGTGTCAGGAACCAGAGGACACAGATTGAATGCAATTGGCAAATGAACCAGAGGGGAAATGGGAATAAAAACATTTAGTCAGTGAGTTATGATCTGGAATGCACTTCCTGATAGGGTGGTGGAAGCAGAAACAATAGAAAATTTCAGAAGGGAATTGGATAAATATTGTAAGGGAATCAATGCTGAGCTGCTCAGAGCTCTGGTCTTTGGGCTCTGGCACAGTCCTGCTCCTCTGAGCTCTGAATTTAGTGCTGCACATCGGTATGTAATCTTATTTATGAGATGGAACTGAATTCTAATGCTGACAAATCTTTTTGTTCACTGTTTGATGAATCTGAGAATCACAGTGAAAGGATATTTCACAATCTTTTTCAGCTGCTCTCGGAATTTGCTCTGAGTCACTGTGTAGATACAGGTGTTTGTGCAGGTACTGAGGAGCTGGAGCAGGTATCCGATGGTATTTGCGGTGGGTGAAGGGGTATAGGAATCAGACATGAATTCAATTCGCTGATACAGGAAACAGGTAACATAGGTCATCCATAAAACAATAAAACTGCCTGAGATTGTGAAGAGTAAAATGATGGATTTTCTGCGTTTGTCCATCTCAGGGTCACTGGGACTCTCTCTATCACTGTCCGCCTGGAGTCTCCGGCGGGCTCTACTGGCTATTAAAATGTGTCTGACGGTCAGAGTGTTGAGGAGCAGAATCAAAACGAATGGGAGCACAGGGGTTAGAAGGCGATGAAGAATCCCGTATGCTGCCCAGAAGATTGAAGTGTAATACTCTGGTTTTGTGATGCAAAACCATTCCAAGTTATTGAAGATGTACTGAGCTTTAAATTTGAAGAACCAAGGAATACTTTCCAAACAGCTCAGCACAGGCACTGCTCCAATAATCACCCTTGCAGTTTTCTCAGTGCAATATTTAGTTTTCAGCTTCTGGCAACAAATGGCCACAAATCGATCAAAGGTGAAAGCAACTGTAAACCAGACAGAACTCATTGTCGTAGCAGGAATGAGCACCTCAACCAAACTACATACAGGAGTAATATCCAGGAAAGAAACTGGGAAATAAACAATAAGCCACCTCAGAATCACATCAGTCATGACAACCATGAGATCGGCCGCTGCCATGGCTACCAGGTAATAAGTGACACATTTGGAGAGACCACAGTTTCCCCGAGACAGCAAGTTAAGTGCAAAAAAAACCAAGGTGAGAATAACTGGTCAAGTTCAAAGCATCAGTTAAACAGGATGTTCCGTTGAATTTGCTGCATCTTGTATTTGAAAATGACATCTGATTGTCGCAGTGTTTTCAGCAGGAAACGGGTTGTAAAATCTAAAAAAAACATATTGTGAATCAATTGAGAGAAATAAAAGCAGCATTAATCTTAAAAACAGGCATGAGTTCTGGCCATATGATCAGGGGAACAACGAGGAATAGGTTCTAGTGTTAATAGTCTGGGGGGACAAGGGATGAGGGTGAAAACTTTGCAACAAACGGTATACCATGATCAGATAGTCTCCGATAATGGACCACAATTTCGAAACGACTACTTCAAGCACTTTGCAGAAATCAGTGGATTGATACATCCAACAAGTTCCCATCGGTATCTGCAATCGAACAGAGAAGCTGAACAAAAGAGTCAGAACTAGTAAAGCACTGTTAAAGAAAAATCAACACTTCTAAACTACAGACATACTCCATTGTCATGTGGATTAGCACCATCCGAACTGTTAATGGGAAGAAAACTTCGAACCCCACTTCCAATCCTACTCAAAGATTGACTTCCAGGGCTACAAATCCAGATTACCTGAGAGTTCAAGACAGAGTAAAGTCTTACCAAAAGAAATAACCCATAATTATAACAGGAAATACCATACCAGGAACATATCGAAATTGTCAGAAGGGCAAAAGGTAGGGGTATGAGACCAAAGCAGAGAAGGAATAAATGTTCAGAGAGAGGTGAATCAGCAGCTATCTAATTTTGTCGAAATTTAGAAGGTACTTTACGAAGAAACTGAAGGAATCGTATTCCTATTCATCAAAGACGTCAGTCAGTCAAACATTTGGACGAATCAAAAGCTAAACCTGAAATTCAGAAAGCACCGGATATTACAAACTTCAATGAAGGCTGTCCAAGTCAAGAAACAAGAGTTCAGAGAAAGGCCACCTATCTTCTGTATCTGATAACAACAAGATCACGGAGAGTTATGAAGCCTCCTGACAGCTTGAATCTGTGAAGTCAGAGATTTGGGAGGAGTTGGGGTAAAATACTGTTTTCCATGCATTAGTATCTAATTCACCACGATCCTGCCAGGAGTTCACAATCTTCTAATGTGAAGCACTCACGTGCCTTCACTTTCCCATCTTTGAAAAGCTAGTGCCACTGAGGCGAGAGTCCTCGGTGTCTGCTAAAGTTAGGGAAGTAATTTGTTGTTATCTTGCTGATTATTTTTAACATCGGACATTGCCAGTAAGGTCAATCTGCAGATGTGAGGGGAGGGGGGGCTCTGCAAGTGTTGGGGGTGTGGAAGGGAAAAATTCTGCAAGTAAATACTTCCGGAGGGGAAGGGGGGAGCTCTGCAAGGTGGGTACTGTTACGGGGGGAGGTTGAACCCTGCAATCCAACATCAGGAGACACCGTAATTAGCGATGCCAGTGCAATCCCCGGTACATTATTATGCTACGTGACCACCTGCCTTTAATTGTGGTGGCGCGTCCAAAAATATCATGGGACCACTGACATTTTGCACAGCCGCAGCCGTGATTGGCAGGATAACAGAATCCAGCCTGTAGTATAAGGGTCTGAAAGGGTTAATATTGAGACAGTGTAAAGAATTCCTCCTACCACGGTGATGTAAGAGATCATGCGAGAGAGACTTCACGATAGATGCAGTGTGGCTTTGGAGGAGAGACTGGTGTGAAGCTGTACATAGTTAGTATGTAATAAGGTTAATGTTCTAATTGCTCCAGACAGAAGAATCTCTGAGCTAGACTAAGGTGGCAACGTACCAAACAAACATACAACACACACATTCATATATATTCACAGTAACCCTAATTTACATCGCATTACACCCCTCTTATACTGACCCCACCGAATGCCTTCGCATTTCCGACTCTGTCTCTCTCAATTCTCTCTGCACCTTGATTTTCCTCTCAAATATTATCGACTGGTTCCCGGACCCCTGCCAAAATAGTTTAAACCAGGGTTGTCCAACCTTTACACGTGGGAGGGGGCCACAGTACATTTTTTTGTCTTACAGAGGGGGCCGGTGAGACAATTTTGGAAAGATAAAGGCTTTAACAATTAATCTTGCTATAAATCAAAACAACAACAAATGTGTAATTTTGTGAAGAAGCTTTAAATGAAAGGATTAATTTATTGACTTACTTTCTCATCACGATGTTAGATACTGATTTAGTGAGATATCTGGCATTTGTTTTGCTCGCAAAAGTAGTCAATGTTTGCCTGCACACATGTAGCGATGCAGAGTATCCTGGTTAGATATCCATCTGTCAGGAGTGATCTTGATCTCTCTCTCTCTCTCTCTCTTTTTCTCTTCCCCCGCCCCCCCTCCCCCCCCGTCGTCTCTCCCTCTCTGTGTCCCCCCACTTTCTGCCCCCCTCTTTCTCTTTCTCCCCCAATTTTCTCTCACCCCTCTCTCTCTGACTCCCCTCTCTCCTGCTCTGTCCCACTTCTCTCTATCCCCTCTTTCGCTGCTCCTGTCTTTCTCAGCCCCTCTCTCTGCCACTTTCTTCCTCTCTCTCTCTCTCTCTCTGCCTTCTCTCTCTCTGACTCTCTTAACTCCTCTCTCTCTGCCTCCGCTCTCCCTCTGTCTCCCTCCCTCTCTCTCTCTCCCTCCCTCTCTCTCTGCCCCCATCACTCTCTGTCCCACCTCTTTCTCTCTCTCTTCTCCCCTCTCAATCTCCCTCTCTATGTTCCCTCTTTCTGTCCCCCTCTCTTGCTGCCCCCTCTGTCGCCTGCTCTTTCCCCCCTCTCTCTCTGTCCCCCTCTCTTTGCCCCTTTCACTCTGCCCCTTCTCTCTGCCCCCTTCTTTCTCTCTGCCCTCTCTCCCTCTGCCCCCACCCCACTCTCTCTGCCACCACTCTCTCTCTCTCTCTGTACCCTCTCTCTCTTTGTGTCCCCTCTCTTTATCTGCCTGCCCCACTCTGTCTGCCCCTCTCCTTCTGTCTCCTCACTCTCTCTCTTCCCCCTCTCAGGTCTTGTTCTGCCCAACCATCCCCCCTCTCCCTCTGTCCCCCTCTCCCTCTGAACCCCCTCTGCCTCTGTACCCCCCTCATTGCCTGTACCCCCCTCTCCCTCTGCACCCCCGTCTCCCTCTGCACCCCCCTCTCCCTCTGTAGGCCCCTCTCCCTCTGTCCCAAATCTCCCTCCATGTCCTCACCCTCTCTCTCTCGTCTCCTTCTCTCTCTGCCTCCTTCGCCTTCTCTCTGTCTGTGTCTCTGCCCCACTCTCTCCCTCTGCCCCCGCTGTCGTTCTCTCTGTACCCCCCTCTCTCTGTCCTCTTCTCTCTCTCTGTCCCCCCTCTCTCTCTGTCCCCCCTCTCTCTCTGTCCCCCCTCTCACTCTGTGTCCCCGTTTTCACTCTGTCCCAGCCCTCACTCTGTGCCCCCCCTCACTCTGTGTCCCCCCCTCTTTATCTCTTCCCCCCCCCCCCTCCAGTTCATGGTACTGGGAATATATGGAGATTACCACCTTTGAGATCCTGTTTGCTAGTTTCTTTCCTAGCTCCCTAAACTATGCCTGCCGGATCATATTCCTCTTTCAACATATTTCGATATGAGCCATGACTGATGGCTGTTCAGCTCCCCCCTTAGAGGACTATGCAACTGCTCTGTGACATCCTTGTCTCTGGCACCAGGGAGGCAACATACTATCCTGGATTTACCACTTGTCTCTTCCCCTAACTATAGCGTCCCCTTGCATTTTTGCTTTTCCAATCTTCCTCCTGCCCCTCTGTACAGCTGAGACATCCATGAGGTTGTGGACTAGATTCTGGCTGAGGAACCATCACTCTCACCAGTATTCAGAGCAGAATACTGATTCGTGAGTGGGATGAACTCAGGGATCTCCTGAATTATCTGCCTGGTCCTTCTTGACTCTCTGGCAGTCGCCAATTCTCTCTCTGCCTGAATACCATTAAGCTGCAGGGTGACCACCAGTCTCCATCTCTCTACATTGCTTTCCTCCTTTAAGATACTCTTAAAATCTACCTCTTTGACCAACCTTTTGGCCATCTGACCTGGTAGATCCTTATGTTACTCAGTGTCATATTTTGTTTTATAAATGCTCCTGTGAAGCGTTTTCGGACATTTTATTACATTAAAAGTGGTGTATAGATGTAAGATGTTGTTAATAGAGAGACATTTCTCAAGGCATAATAGAAAAATAGGCACTGAATCAAACATTAAGATATTAAGAGTGGTGACCAAAAACTTCATCAAAGAAGTTGATTTGAGAAAGAACTTAAAAAAGGAGAAAGAGGTAGCAGAAGGATTGGGGAGCAAATTCGAGAGCATGGAATCCAGGTAGCTGCAAGAATGACCAACAATAGTGGAGTGGAGTGAAGTGATGTACAAATGGACAGTGTCAGTGGAATGGAGAGATCAAAGGGGTTTGAAGTTGTGGAGGAGTTCATTAAGATAGGGAGGGGGCAAGGGTATGAAATAATTTAAACAGGAGCATGAGAATTTTAATTTGGAGGCTTTGGGGGAACCAGGAGTAAATGAAACTGACTGCACACATGGCGAGGGGTGAGTTGGATTTTGTGTGGGATAGGCTATGGACAGTGGAGTATTCGATGTGCTGAAGTTTGTGGAGGGGGAGGATGGGAGGCTGACCAGGAGAGCATTGGAAGCATGGAGGTGGGTTTCAGCAGACGGTGAAATGAGTTGGGGCAGAGGCTGTTCATGTTGTGGAGGTGATGGTAAATGTGGGGTCAGATGGTTAACTCAAGGTGAAATAGAATGCTGAGGTTGTGAACGATCAGTTTCAACTTGAGGCAAGAGCTCGAGTTCAGGATGAAATGGTTGTCAAGGTTGCAGAGTTTGTCTTCAGGGCCGGAACCGACTGATTCAGACATCACAGCTCGATTTAACCGTTTTTCTTGACTTGTTGAATGTTGAACACTGAAGAATTAAATGCATGCTATCTACATATTAGATAGAGGGAAATCTACCTGATTGCTATTGCCTGATATTGACTGGAACTGCACATTGTTCACCTGGTTTAAAAGGAGCTCCTTTGAATTGTGGAGGTGTATTAACAGTGGCTTTCAAGACTTATACATAAATAATAAGTGAGATAATAGGGGAAAAGAGTGCAAAAAAACCCTACTCCTGCAAACAGACAACAGCTTGAGAGAGGAGCGAATAGAATTGGCAGGATTACTTTTTATACTTAATTGGTGATCCATAACTAGCCATGCCCCATCCTGCATCGAATTCACAAATACAAACACCGAAATGATACAATATCACACTAAAATTTCAGTTCTAACAACTTCAAGTTTGTGACGTCACGATGTCGAGGAAGGGATTTAGATCTGAACAGGGAGTGAGAGAGAAGCCAATCCTGGGGAGGCCAAAGCAAAAAGAGACAGAAGAAACAAGATAGAAGAGAATTTCACAGGATAGGACAGAGATGGGTGAAGGCTAGGGTGGAAGATGGGATTCAGAAGGTAGGATCCAGGGATTTATAGACAAGTATTTCAAATTAATGAATGGAGAACGGGAGCCAGTAGATCACAGTAATGACAGGAATGGTAGATGAATGGAGCTTCGTGTGAAAGAAGGAACTTGCATTTATATCATGACTTTCAGGGCCTTGGGATATCTTATAGTGCTTCCCAACCAAATCTGGATCAAGGTCACAAAACAGATAAAGAAAGGAAGGACCATTGGATTTACCTTCAATTCCAACATTGAGAAACCCCCCAAAATGTACCCACACTCCACACGGGAGAGTATTCAATAGTTTCTCACATGCTCCAGGGTATCTGTTCTAATATCCAAACCAAATTCTGTATAGATAGCTTGATGTCTTTTTGTTTGAAGAACTTCCTGAAATCTGTTGTAAATTTGTCAATATCCAGTTTGGAACTTTATCCACTTGACCCCTTGTCATGGCTTGGTCTGAAATAGTGCCCAGTATGCATATCGTTATAGCCTTTTCACATCAGTCAATACATCTTTCAGCCACTCCTTTCAAGGCTGAAAAGTCCAGGTTTTTCCAGTTGTGCTGCACAACTTGTTCTTCGTGCCCAGAGATCTTCTGGTTGTTCTCTAAACTGCTTCCTTTTATACTCGGGACCAGAACTGGACTGAGTGCTCAGTTTGAGCTTTGCTCCTTCATTTTGGTTTCAATGTTATAAATACATGATTCAATTTCAATTTATTTTGATGAATATTGCTGCACAGTGATTCAGCAACTGGCCAGCAGGTCTTCTAGAACTCGAGGATTATACTTAACAATTACACCACCATTTATAAAATAAACACGCTTTTAGAACATCATCTAATAATACAATACAGAAGGAGGCCACCTGATCTGTTGTGTTAGTGCTAGTTCTTTGACAAAGCTATCCAATTAGTCCCACTCCCCTGCTCTTTCCACATAAAACTCCAATTTCTTCCCCTTCATGTGTTTGTCCAATTCTGTTTTATTATTGAATCTGCTTCCACTGCTCTTTCAGGCAGTGCATCCCAGATCACAAGAACGTGCTGATAAAAAGTCCCCTCATGTCACCTCTGGTTCTTTTGTCAATTATCTTAAATCTGTGTCCTCTAGTTACCTTGTCCCACTGGTAACAGTTTTGCCTTATTTAATCTATTGAACCCCTTCATGATTTTGAAGGCCTCGATCAAATCTCCAGTTAAACTTTTTCTGCTTCAGGGTGAACAAACCCCCAGCTTCTCCAGTCTGTTCAAGTAACTGATGCAATTCATCCCTGGGACCATTCTAGTAAATCGCATCTGTGCTCTCTTTAAATCCGTGGCTTTATTCCGAAAATATGGTGTGTGGAATTGGCCAGAATACTGTAGCTCAGACCTAAACAGTGTTTCAGAAACGGTTAGCAAAACGTTGTTGTTTATTCTAAACTTGTCTTTGTAAAGCCAAGAAACCCCTTATGCCTTTTTGACTGTTTTCTCAACTTGCAGTGCCGTCTTCAAAAAGATGTACATACATCCTCATTCTTTCTACCAAACTTAATCACATTACATTTCACTGCATTAAATTTCACCTGTCTTGTCTCTACCCATTTCACCAATCCATGTCGTCCTGAAGTCTGTCAGTTCCAAGTTTTGTGTCACCTGTAAACTTTAAATTGCTGCGCTGTATCCCCAACACCCTGTCATTCATATAGATCTATCAAAAAGAACAGTAGTCCAAACATCAAAACCTAGCAGATGCCATTGTATGCCACCCTACAGTCTGAGAAACAATCATTCGCCACAACTCTTTGCTTTCTGTCCCTGAGCCAATTTCGTATTGACACAACTACTGTCCCTTTAATCCCATAGACTTTCATTTTGCTCTCAGGTCTTTAACAATTGAGTTACTTTATCAACCACCTTTGCAAAATACATGTACATAACATCAACTGTGCTACCCTCATCAACCCCCTCCATTACTTCATCAAATAACTCAATCAGGTTTGTTTTCTGCCTATTTGTATTGCATCGCACCTATTACTTTTGATGGATCATTGTTGAATCCACAACATATCTTGTCCATAAATCTCCAGTAAGGCTCAGGTGCCCCTTCCCCCTTTACAATCCTCTCAATAACCTTCTAAGTATTTGCTAAAAGAGCAGATCGAGGAAGGTGAGGTAACACATGAAATCAAACATCCCACAGTGGGATTCCACAAGCATTATTATTGATATAAAAATCACTAAGTAAATACCACATGTGCAGTACATACTCACCAAAAACATGTGACTGTGTTATGAAGATATTAGACACAGTGCCACATTATCAAACCTCCAGAAATAAAGCCAATAGTGAAGACATTGGCAAGAATTGCTTTACAGTAGCACTGGTTTTTCAGGACAATTCACCTGAAATCGGCCAAACAATTGCAAAAGATCGTGGAATTATAAGCACAAATTGTGTTCAGTGCAAATAGGATTTCTCCAATCTTTTGTTTTAGTTTTAAAACTTTTTTTTTTTTTCTTTTGGGCCTCCTTATCTCGAGAGACAATGGATACGCGCCTGGAGGTGGTCAGTGGTTTGTGAAGCAGCGCCTGGAGTGGCTATAAAGGCCAATTCTGGAGTGACAGGCTCTTCCACAGGTGCTGCAGAGAAATTTGTTTGTTGGGGCTGTTGCACAGTTGGCTCTCCCCTTGCGCCTCTGTCTTTTTTCCTGCCAACTACTAAGTCTCTTCGACTCGCCACAATTTAGCCCTGTCTTTATGGCTGCCCGCCAGCTCTGGCGAATGCTGGCAACTGACTCCCACGACTTGTGATCAATGTCACACGATTTCATGTCGCGTTTGCAGACGTCTTTATAACGGAGACATGGACGGCCGGTGGGTCTGATACCAGTGGCGAGCTCGCTGTACAATGTGTCTTTGGGGATCCTGCCATCTTCCATGCGGCTCACATGGCCAAGCCATCTCAAGCGCCGCTGACTCAGTAGTGTGTATAAGCTGGGGATGTTGGCCGCTTCAAGGACTTCTGTGTTGGAGATATAGTCCTGCCACCTGATGCCAAGTATTCTCCGAAGGCAGCGAAGATGGAATGAATTGAGACGTCGCTCTTGGCTGGCATACGTTGTCCAGGCCTCGCTGCCGTAGAGCAAGGTACTGAGGACACAGGCCTGATACACTCGGACTTTTGTGTTCCGTGTCAGTGCGCCATTTTCCCACACTCTCTTGGCCAGTCTGGACATAGCAGTGGAAGCCTTACCCATGCGCTTGTTGATTTCTGCATCTAGAGACAGGTTACTGGTGATAGTTGAGCCTAGGTAGGTGAACTCTTGAACCACTTCCAGTGCGTGGTCGCCAATATTGATGGATGGAGCATTTCTGACATCCTGCCCCATGATGTTCGTTTTCTTGAGGCTGATGGTTAGGCCAAATTCATTGCAAGCAGACGCAAACCTGTCGATGAGACTCTGCAGGCATTCTTCAGTGTGAGATGTTAAAGCAGCATCGTCAGCAAAGAGGAGTTCTCTGATGAGGACTTTCCGTACTTTGGACTTCGCTCTTAGACGGGCAAGGTTGAACAACCTGCCCCCTGATCTTGTGTGGAGGAAAATTCCTTCTTCAGAGGATTTGAACGCATGTGAAAGCAGCAGGGAGAAGAAAATCCCAAAAAGTGTGGGTGCGAGAACACAGCCCTGTTTCACACCACTCAGGATAGGAAAGGGCTCTGATGAGGAGCCACCATGTTGAATTGTGCCTTTCATATTGTCATGGAATGAGGTGATGATACTTAGTAGCTTTGGTGGACATCTGATCTTTTCTAGTAGTCTGAAGAGACCACGTCTGCTGACGAGGTCAAAGGCTTTGGTGAGATCAATGAAAGCAATGTAGAGGGGCATCTGTTGTTCACGGCATTTCTCCTGTATCTGACGAAGGGAGAACAGCATGTCAATAGTCGATCTCTCTGCACGAAAGCCACACTGTGCCTCAGGGTAGACGCGCTCGGCCAGCTTCTGGAGCCTGTTCAGAGCGACTCGAGCAAAGACTTTCCCCACTATGCTGAGCAGGGAGATTCCACGGTAGTTGTTGCAGTCACCGCGGTCACCTTTGTTTTTATAGAGGGTGATGATGTTGGCATCGCGCATGTCCTGGGGTACTGCTCCCTCGTCCCAGCACAGGCATAGCAGTTCATGTAGTGCTGAGAGTATAGCAGGCTTGGCACTCTTGATTATTTCAGGGGTAATGCTGTCCTTCCCAGGGGCTTTTCCGCTGGCTAGGGAATCAATGGCATCACTGAGTTCCGATTTGGTTGGCTGTATGTCCAGCTCATCCATGACTGGTAGAGGCTGGGCTGCATTGAGGGCAGTCTCAGTGACAGCATTCTCCCTGGAGTACAGTTCTAGGTAGTGCTCAACCCAGCGGTCCATCTGTTTGCGTTGGTCAGTGATTATGTCCCCCGATTTAGATTTGAGGGGGGTGATCTTCTTGATGGTTGGCCCAAGAGCTCTCTTCATGCCATCATACATTCCTCTGATGTTTCCGGTGTCTGAGGCCAGCTGAATATGACTGCATAGGTGTTGCCAGTAGTCGTTTGCGCAACGCCTAGCTGTTCTTTGTGCAGTACTTCTGGCTGCTTTAAGTGCTGCGGATGTTAAATCGCTGGGGGCTTTCTTGTAGTTCAAAAGTGCAATGCGCTTAGCGGCTATGACAGGTTCCAGCTCTTCATTATGAGATTGAAACCAGTCTGCATTTCTCTTCGCACTTTTGCCGTAGGTGGTCAAAGCTGACTCATAGATGGCGTCTCTGATGTGGGCCCACTTGGTCTCAGCATCCCCTGTGGGAGTGTTTTGAAGGGCTGTTACAAGTGAATTTAGAAATTTTTGTAACAGCTGTGGGTGAGAAATTCTGCTCGTGTTGATGCGCGGGTGGCCCTTCTGCTTGGAATGATGCAACTTCTTTGGTCTGAGTCTAACCTTGCTGCACACCAGGGAGTGGTCGGTGTCGCAGTCCGCACTGTGGAAGCTGCGTGTGATTTGAACACTGTTTAAGGCGGCTCGCCTTGTGACAATGAGGTCTAGCTGGTGCCAACGACGTGATCTTGGGTGCCTCCATGAAACCTGGTGACAGGGTTTAGTGTGAAAGAACGAGTTGGTGATGCAGAGGTTATGATAGGTACACAACTCAAGCAGTCTCTGCCCGTTCTCATTCATCCTTCCAACGCCATAGCGCCCAAGGCAGGAGGGCCATGAGTCATGGTCGGCCCCAACCCTGGCATTAAAGTCCCCCAGCAGGAATAGGTGTTCGGTGTTGGGGATGCTGCTAATGATGTTATGGAGTTGTTCATAGAACTGGTCTTTAGCTTCAGGTGCGGAACAGAGTGTTGGAGCATAGATGCTGAGTAGGTGTACTGGACCAGAGGTGGTGAGCAGTCGGATGGACAGTATGCGTTCCGAGCCATTTGAGGGAGGCTCTATCATGCTGAGCAAGGAGTTTCTGATGGCAAAGCCCACTCCATGCTGTCTTGGTTCTTCAGGATCCCTGCCCTGCCAGAAGAAGGTGTAGTCTTGCTCTGCTAGAGAGCCACTCGCGGGGAGGCGAGTCTCCTGAAGTGCTGCAATGTCCACATTGAGTCTACTGAGCTCGTTGTTAATGATGGCGGTCTTCCGAGAATCGTTGATTTGTGTAAGGTCTTCCGACAGGCCAGGACACATAGTTCTGACGTTCCAGCTTGCAAAGCGAAGGGCTGGTACCTTCTTTCCTTTTTTCATGTTGTTTGGTGCGGTGTATCAGTCCACCTTTCGGGCAATGACCCTGAGCTCCAAGCACCCATTGAAGCAGGCAGACTGTGGCGGGACAGAACCTTATTGACCGGGGGCTGCCCGGTTTGAGGCGGGCGGTAGCTGTCCAGTGAGGTGCAATGACCTCTCCCACCGACAAAGGCAACCCGTGGCGCCCAGTTTCTACGCCAATTTATCTGGACTTATAACCCGTAACTGCTGCCTTCCGTGTTGTTTCAGTCGCTGTGAGGCAACTATGGAGTGACCTCTCCATGGCGCATGCCTGGGCAAATTTATGGAGGTTGAGAGTTGCCCAGTCGTCAAAACCCCCCTCTCGGCCTTTCTGGTGGGGTCCAAAGGAGTGCAGGACACGACGTTTGGCACCAGTATGGCTGCAGGAACTGCCGGAAACATGCCAAAGGTGACACATGACCGCCTACGGGGTTCCGCTCCGGATTTTCTGTTAGGGTTTACTCCCTTAGTCTTGGTCTCTCCCGAGACGCCCACAAGGCAGTGGGGTTGTTGGGGCCCCTACACAGGTGTAGGATGGTGCCGGTGGGAGGAGGGGATGCAAGGGGGAGGGGTAGAGGGAGGGGGTGGGGGGGGGGTGCAGGGGAAGGGGGTGCGGGGTGAAGATGGTGCGAGGGGGGGGCGGGCTGGGACGGGGTTGTGAGGGGGTGAGCTGAGAGGGTGGAGCAGGGAAGGGGACGGGGTGGGGGGGGGGGGGTGGAAGGGGGGTAAAGGGGGGGGGGGGGGTGGAATCTGGTGCAGGTAATAAGCCATTTCCTCAGTGCCCACCATCGACGTCCGGAAAGCTCATCCACGTCCTTCGGGAGGTGAAGCATCATTTGGCAGACTTAGAGGTGATTACATTTGCTAAGGGTTTTTTTTTTTTGCAGTGGTTTAAATAAAGGCATGCAGCATTGCCGACAGTGCGCTGCAGATGCTCTCCGAGCCATCTCCCGCGGGCGCTTTGAAGTTGCGGCCGGGGGGGCCGTTCGTGGATGTTTTGGGTGTTCGGGGCACCTTTTCACAGGACTTCTCTCGGGTGCCGCAGCTCCTTCTTCACCTCAATGGACTTACCGCATGCCGTGGCTGCAGACACTCTGGACTGTGAAGACAGCAGGATCGGAGATTAAAGTATCGGCAGCTGTTCTCGTCAGTTTCATCCGGATCAATTTCATTGAGAAAACAAAGAGCAGGTGTGGCTGGGGGAGGGCAGTGGGCCCAGGTAACATACACTAAACTAACTGTTAACTTTTAGATAGGGCTAAGATGAACTGATTTAAAGAGCCAGGGGAATTTAAACAGTTTAAGAGGGCAGATTGTGGGAGAAAACGTTAGGGATGGGAGCAGATGGCCATGGATAGAGTTGAACAGCAAGGGAGCTTCCTAGGGAGCTTCCAGCCCAGGAGCCATCTTGAAGGTTATTGCACTAGATATTGACCCTGTCCACAGAACTGGCCCCCTTTCCTGATCTAATTAATCACCATGGAGTGATTCCACTAATTGCATCTATTTGCGAGCCTTCAAGGAGGTGCCTAAAATTAAGCTTTGTTTTGTTTAGGCGCAAGGACTCTAAGAAGCATGTTTTAAAAGCATTAAACATCATTTTTTTCAATTACGAAGAAATTGACTATTGTACACCAGTGTAATTATCGAATGGTTCTATATTTTTTTACATTATTTTCAATTTTTAAAAGAGGTGAAAGGTGAAAGACTGGACACATTGATTTCAAACGGTGATTTTTTTGTGATGAACACATTTTCAGCTTTAATAAAACTACATGAGATTATCATTCCTAAATATATCAAGGGATATCATAAAGACAATCCTAACATCATTAGATACTAAAATGCTGATCAATTGTGCTGATCCATGGCAGATTTGCAGATTTGATATTCAGAGACATACAAATGAGTTTGAACGAAAACTTGAGAGGGAATAAAAGCATTTCTCAAAACTGGCATAATTCTGAGCACAATTTGTAACCAGATTGCCGATTGTGCTCAAAGCAGAAACACTTGGTCAATGACAGCAATGAACAGATATTAATTACTTACTGGGCACTCCGATGGCCCCAAGAACAGGACAGTAAATGAACTCAACATCAGCGAGTGTTGGGAGCACATTGAATGGATATTTCATGTTCAGATTAAAGCAATGACTTCAACTGAGACTGTGATCATCTAAAGGAGCATTTATACAGACAGAATAAATCCTCCAGGGACACAGTTAGTTTGGGTGATCTTCGGCATTACTTACAGTCATTTGAACAAACAGATCTGATCGAGGCAAACAGCATTAAAATAAAGATTAGTTCAGAAAGAGGAAGGATCAGAAAGTGGTGAATGGCGGAGGTGTGAGAGATAAACCGAAATGATTTTAGAGAGTGTCTGTAAATACATGGAGCGTGGCCAATAAGGTTAGAGGGCTGCAGCAACAAATAGCCACATGGAATTATGATTTCGTGGCAATAACGGAAAAAAACATAATACTCTCAATTGATATGATGGTCTTTTTATAAACCATGCACCCAACGGAGTAACTCTGCTTCTCTCTCCACAGATGCTGCCAGACCTGCTGAATATTTCCAGCATTTCTTGTTTTTATTTCACATTTCCAGCATCCACAGTATTTTGCTTTTATTTTAGTGAATATTCAGAAATCAGTTTCAATTGTAGTCATTTATCATCATTAGGCAAACTGAGGGAGAGGGAAATGGGCGCCAAAAAATAAACCTCATGCTGCTTCAACCTTCATCAACTATCGCAACTGTTCCAATGGAACATTATTTCATTTTTATTATTATCATTATTACTAAAATAAACAAGTTGAAAACCAACATGAACAGATAAAGAGTAAATGAGCAATGGGAAGCCTCCAAAGTAGAGACTGTTGGAGTACAGATTAGCTACATTCCATGAGGGGGAGAATGGTCACCCAACGCTACAGTTCTGTGGATGACGAGATTAACTTGAAACACAAAAATAGGCTTCTGATAAATTTCAGGGTCAAATACAGTACAGAGCCAAGAACAATACAAAAAGAACAGAGGAGAACTTATAAAGGAAATAAGAGGGACAATGAGATGTTATTGGAAAAGATTAGTGGGTATCATTAAAAATGAACACTGAAGTTTTTTATCAACAGGCAAAGAATAAAAGGTCTAATTTGGCACCGAAAAGGAAATCTTATTGAGAGGGGAGAATATGGCTGAGTTAATAAGGAAAAGGAACTCGAGTGGGCCATTCGGCCCCTTGACCCTGCTCCACTGTCCAGTAAGTTCATGGCAGATATTGTAACTCATTTATGCTTCTCTCACCATACTTCATCTGATCCCATCAACAAATCCTTCATTCCTTTCTCCACAGTATGTCTTTATCTAACTTATCTGTGGCTTCGTTTGTAGCAGGCCTGCCTCTGAGTTAGAAGGCTGTGGGCTTAAGTTGCACTCCAGGACCCGAGCGCAAAAATCGAGGCTGATACTCCAGTGTAGCACTGAGGGAGTGCTGCACCATCGGCAGTGCTGTACTTTGGATGAGATGCTAAAGCAAGGCCCCATCTGCTCTCTCAGATGGCTGTAAAATATCCCGTGGCACTATTCTGAAGAAGAGCAGGGGAGTTATCCATGGTGCCCTGGGCAATGCCAATCCCTCAATCAACATCAGAAGAACAGATTATCTGGTTTGTGGTGGCAAGTACCACATTCTAACCATTCCCTGGGTAAAGAAGTCTCTCCTGATCATAAGAATATTAGAAATAGGAACAGGAGAAGGCCATCTGGCCCGTTGAGTCTGTTCCGCCAGTCAATTACTGATCTGATTGTAGTCTTAACTGCACTTTCCTGCCTACCCCGATAACCCTCGACTCCCTTGTAGATCCAAATCTGTCCAACTCAGCCTCAAATCTAATTAATGACCCAGCCTCCACTGCTCTCTGGGGTAGAGAATTTCAAAGATTAAAGACCCTCAGAGAGAAGAAATTCCTCATCATCATCTTAAATGGGACACCCCTTACTCTGAAACTGTGCCAAGTTCTAGATTCTCCCATGAGGGGAAACATCCTCTCAGATCCCTCTGTACCTCAGCATTCTGCAGTCTCCCATTTAAATAATATTCTGCTTTTCCATTCTTCCCGCCAAAGTGGACAACCTCACATTTTCCCACAATATCGGCTATCTGCCAAATTGTTGCCCACTGACTCAACCTATCTATATCCCTTTACAAACTCTTTGTGTCCTCCTCACAACTTGCGTTCCCACATATTTTTGTATCATCAGCAAATTTGGCGACAATACATTCAGTTTTTTCATCCAAGTCATTTATATTGTCATGCTGATGAGAAGTGCAGTGATGGAAGTACAGAATCAAACTGAAGAGTTATAAAAATTTGTAACAATTTTAAAGAGACTGCTGTCAGCAAAAGGGAGGACAAGACACATGACCCTCAGCATCTCTTGCACTCATCCACACCCTTGTCTACTAAAACTAAAAAACAATTAAGCCCTGTCTGCATTGAAATGTGACAGACAATCACACTTGGATGTGAGTTATACTCAAAAACAATGAGACAATACTTTTCTCAGACTTCCCATTTCTGAATATTCTCCATTACAATGGAGTGTGAACCACCCTGAGTTCAGAATGGGGCCAGTTTCAAGGACATTATACAGCCCAACTTGGACTGAAACCTGAAGTCAAATGGACGAAGCCAACCCTTGTGAAGTTCACCTTATCAGGTCATCATTTTGAGGAAAACAGGGAGAGAAGACAGCAACATCACAGAAGGCAATCGAGCCAGGGGCTGTGGAAAGAGCCAGCCAAAACAAGGAAGGAGCCCTGCTGCAAATTCTACACTTCAACATTGTGCAGCAGAGAACTGAAAGGGTCTGTCACCTTCAATCTGAAATCTTAACCATCAAAAATCTCCAGCATCTCAACAAGTCAATACTGCAAACAAACAAGGCCTGCATCTTCAAAAAAAAAATATTGTCCTACTTGGGAGATTCAACAGGCTTACCGTAAACCATAAACACCTACCACACCTTGAATTCTTACCCTTAACCTTCTATCTTGTCTTGAGAGTGAATGTGTGTGTGAGTGGAGTTGCAAACATTTCGGGGAATGAATATTGTTCAATAATTAGTTAACCTTCTGTTTTAAACCCACAGGAAAACTTGTCACTGTCTGTTTATTTGGAAAGTAAAATGCTCAGGGGCTTATCATTTTAAACAAATACGATTGCTATCAGTTGGAATGTGAACAGTGGGAACTACCCCCTTACACCTGTCTCTAACAATATAGATTGAAAATAGTTGAAGCCCCAGCACTGATCCCTGTCGAACTCCACTAGTTACTGTTTGCCAATCTGAAAAAGACCCATTTATCCCAACTCTCTGTTTCCAGTTAGTTAGCAAGTCCTCTATCCAAATTACCCCCAACACCATGAGTTCTTATCTTGTGTAGCAATTTTTTATGTGTCACCTTTCGAATGCCTTTTGGAAATCCAAATGCATACAACTACTGATTCCACTTTATTCACCCTGCTTGTTACATCCGAAAAGAACATTAATACATTGGTCAAATATGATTTTGCTTTTGTTTTTCTCTGTAGTTTTTTTGTGGAAGAATGTGGTGTGCCTTTAAGGCTGGAAAAGGTGCCATACTGCTACAAGGCAGCCAGCCCCAAAAACTGAGTCAAAGAATGCATTCTCATTGCCCCAGGATACAGCCATTTGGAGACTGTGATTCAAAGAGTGCATTCTCTTTCCCTGGGATACAGCCATTCAGGACCAGAGATTGAGAGACACATTGTTACAATTTAATTTTGAATTGGCTTATAGTGGAAACAGACAGTTCTAACTCAAAAAACAGACATACAGCTGTGTTAGCACCTGAAAGGAGTGCTCTCAGACCATTTAAACTGAAGGAAGAGAATTTAGTCTGTTTGTTTAGTATTCTCGCTCAAAATTCTAAAAAACAAGGCAAAACAAAGATCTCTGCTAATTTAAGGTGAAGGAAGGGACGTTAGACTGTGACAATATTTTATCCCTCAAACATTCTAAAGCCAAATTGATTCATTAAAAAGTGTTTGCAAGTTGTTATTAATTAAAATTCATTGCTGGAGAAGAAAAGCTTCAACTTCTGAATTAGACTACGGACTGGTCTACTGTTGAAGAACCTTTTTTTTCCCCATCAGATGGCTGTGAGGACTTCAAGCAACCTTAGACTGTTCCACATCTAGCAGGAGCAAATGTCTACAAGGACTTTATTTTTTTCTATTTTAAATGTTGTTTATATCTTAGTAGTGTATAAGAATTTAGTTTTTCTAATCGTACAGTTAACCTGTTGATTTAAAGACACCTGGTTTGGTTTGCCTCATTTGGGGATTGATAGATGGTAAAATCATTTATCAACTGCACGGCCAAGGTTTGTGTTATCAGCAAATTTCCCCAATCATGCCTCCAACATGTAAGTCCAAGTCATTACTATACACCACAAATAGCAAGGGACCCAGCACTGAACCCTGTGGAACACCACTGGAAACAGCTTTCCATTCACAAAAAAACATCCGTCGACTACTAACCTTTGTCTCCTGGCCCTGAGCCAATTCTGGTTCCAACCTGCCATACTGGCCTGTATCCCATGGGCTTTCATTTTACTGACCAGTCTGCCATTTGGGATCTTGTCAAATGCCTTACTCATATCCATGTAGACCACATCCACTGCACTGCCCTCATCAATTCTTCTTGTTCCTTCCTCAAAAACTCAATTCAGTTAGTAGGACATGACCTTCCCTCAACAAATCCATGATGACTATCCCTGATTAATCTGTGCCTTTCTAAGTGGCAGTTTATCCTGTTCCTCAGAATTGATTCTAACAATTTACCCATGACCGAGATCAGGCTGACCAGACTATAATTATTTGGCCTATCTCTCACATCCTTTTTAAACAATGGGACAATGTTCACAGACCTCCAATCATCTGGTACCTTGCTGGTATCTAGTGAGGATTTGAAAATGATCCTCAGCACATCCATTATTCCCTCCCTGGCTTCCTTTAACAAACCTGCAGAACAATAACTGAACAACCACTCCAGCAGAGACATCACAAAGTGACTTTCAGACTCTTCATCCACACCACCAGCTTTGTGCTGAGTTGTAACCTCGAGACCTGTACGGCAACTCAACAAGTTCATGACTCAAACACCCATGCCGACACCTTTAAATCCTTAGAAGATGCAACAGGTTTACTGGAAACCACATACACTTAGCTCACTTTGAACTTCAGACTTTCCACTCTTCTTTCTATCTATGTATTGTGTATCTGTGTGTGAGTGAGTGTGTATATGTGTGTGAGTGAATGTGTATATGGGTGAAGTTACAAACATTTTGGGAATTGTGTAAAAATAAATATTTATCTCTCACCCCACCCCCACATAGAAGAAAAGATAGAAATTGAAAGATAGCATACAAATAGATCTGATGGTTTTAAAAAGAGTTTGTTGTGAATCCTTGTTTCTTTCGCTGGGAGAAAAAAATAAGAAATAAAAATCAGTACAGGCCTGTTTCTCCTTTTTCCTGGTTCATGGACTTCAAACGTGGGAAAGTTTCAGGGGATGGATTCTATACTGCAGACCTCATTGGTCAAATCTCAGTCACAGTTCAATGGCAAAAATTCTGTTACAATTTCTCAGAAGTACAGAGTTTCAAAGGTCACCTTTTTGTCTCTGCCTCTAGGTAGCTTAAATGTTCCATCCCAGGCAACATCCTGGTGAATCGCCTCTGCACCCCCTCCAATGCAATCACATCCTTCTTATAATGTGGTGTCCAGAATTGCACAAAGTACTCCAGCTGTGGCCTTACCAAAGTTCTGTACAATTCCAACATGACCTCCCTGCTTTTGTAATCTATGCCTCGATTGATAAAGGCAAGTGTCCCATATGCCTTTTTCACTACCCTATTAATCTGCTCTTCTGCCGTCAGAGATCTATAGAGAAACACGCCAAGGTCCCTTTAGTCCTCGGAACTTCCCAGTGTCAGGCCATTCATTGAATACGTCTGTGTCACATTATTCCTTCCAAAGTGTATCACCTCACACTTTTCAGCATTAAATTCCATCTGCCACTTTTCTGCCCATTTGACCATCCCATCTATATCTTCCTGTAACCTAAGACACTCCACCTCACTGTTAACCACTCGGCCAATCTTTGTGTCATCTGCGAACTACCCCCCACATAGTCATCTATGTTGTTTATATAAATGACAAGCAATAGGGGACCCAGCACAGATCCCTGTGGTACGCCATTGGACACTGGCTTCCAGACACTAAAACAGCCATCTGTCATCACTCTCTGTCTCCTACAGCTAAGCCAATTTTGAATCCACCTTATCAAGTTACCCTGTATCCCATGTGCATTTGCTTTCTTGATGGGCGGCACAGTGGCGCAGTGGTTAGCACTGCTGCCTCACAGCTCCAGGGACCCGGTTTCGTTTTTGGGTACTGCCTGTGTGGAGTTTTCGCCGGGTGCTCCGGTTTCCTCCCACCGCCAAAGACTTGCAGGTCTTAGGCAAATTGGCTGTTGTAAATTGCCCCTAGTGTAGGTAGGTGGTAGGGAATATGAGGTTACTGTAGGGTTAGTATAAATGGGTGGTTGTTGGTCGGCACAGACTTGGTGGGCCGAAGGCCCTGTTTCAGTGCTGTATCTCTAAAATAAAAAAATAATAAAAGAAAATAAGTCTCCCATGTGAGACCTTGTCAAAGGCTTTGCTGAAATCTATGTAAACTACATCAACTGCACTACCCTCATCTACACACCTGGTCACATGCTTACAAAATTCAATCAAATTTGTTAGGCATGACCTCCTTCTGACAAAGCCATGCTGACTATTCCTAATCACATTTTGCCTCTCCAAGTGGTGATAGATTCTCTCCTTCAAAATTTTCTCCAATAGTTTCCCTACCACTGACGTGAGACTCACTGGTCTGTAGTTCCCTGGTTTATCTCTGCAACCTTTCTAAAATAGTGGGTCCACATTCGCTGCTCTCCAGTCCTCTGGCACCTTCCCTGTGGCCAGAGAGGAATTAAAAATAAGGGTCAGAGTCCCTGCAATCTCCACCCTCGCCTCCCACAGCATCCTGGGACACAAACCGTCCAGACCTGGAGATTTGTCCACTTTTAAGCCTTCCAAAACCTCCAATACCTTGTCACTCCCTATGACAATTTGCTCAAGAACCTCACAGTCTCTCTCTCTGAGTTCCATATCTACATCATCATTCTCTTGGGTGAAGACAGATGTGAAGTATTCGTTCAACATCCTACCAATGTCCTCTGGCTCCACCCACAAATTTCCCTCTTGGTCCCTAATGGGCCCTACTCTTTCCCTGGTTATCCTCTTCTCATTGATATACTTATAGAATATCTTGGGATTTTCCCTACTTTTACTAGCCAGAGCTTTCTCATATCCCCTCTTTGCTCTCCTAATTGCTTTCTTAAGCTCCATCCTACATTTTCTGTACTCCACTAATGCTTCCATTGATTTGCTCTCCTTGTATTTGCTAATAGCCTCTCTTTTCCTTCTCATCGTACCCTGAATGTTTCTGGTCACCCTTGGTTCTCTGGGCTTGTTGCTCCTACCTATTACCCTAGAGGAAACATGTTGGGCCTGTACCCTCCCCATTTGCTTTTTGAATGCCCCCACTGCTCTTCTGTAGATTTCCCAACAAGTAACTCTTTCCATGTAAAGGTGAGAGAAGGGTGGAAATTAGAAACAAAGTTGATAAAGTTTTCCAGTTTGGGGTGGGAGCAGGGAATGGCACTGATGCATTCATCAACGTACCGGAAAAAGAGTGGGGGACGGGGCCTGAGGAGGACTGGAACAAGGAATGTTCGACATATCCCACAAAAAGCCAGCTATAACTAGGGCACATGTGGCTACCCATAGCAACACCTTTTACTTGAAAGTAGTGTTGAAGGAGAAGTTGTTCAATGTGAGAACAAGTTCAGCCTCTTTATTGCGACTTCAAAAGCATATGGATTTAATTGTTCAGGTTCTGGTACCTTGATAATTCTTAACTCTAGGGTGACAGTTGTAATGGAACTGTTTTTTTTTTCTCTTTGCCTTTGTCGCAGGACAGCTTTGTTGTTTAATCTTTCCTGCCCTCTGCCCTATTAAGCACCTTTCCCTTTGTTCTCTTCCCCATGTCTTTTCTAACCTTTGCCATTTCTGATGAAAGATCACAGACCTGAACCGTTAATTCCATTTCTATCTCCACAGATGCTGCCTGACCTGCTGAGTAATTCCAGCACTTTTTGTTTTTATTTCTGATTTCCAGTATTTCTGATCTGCAGTATTTTGCTTTTATGTTATTGTTTTCCCCTCTGTATAAAACA
This sequence comes from Heterodontus francisci, assembly GCF_036365525.1. Lineage (NCBI taxonomy): Eukaryota > Metazoa > Chordata > Chondrichthyes > Heterodontiformes > Heterodontidae > Heterodontus > Heterodontus francisci. The sequence continues at coordinate 91,311,003 of NC_090387.1, read as the reverse complement.
TTATGCCTTTAAGACTCTGTTTAAAAACAGTGTGCTAGCAGCAAGCTTGTTTCCTAGGAAACAGCAGGAGAGAGAAAGCCACGTTCTGTAATGTATCACTTTGACTGTGTGCAAAGACTAGCTAAAACCAGTCTGATCTGGAGTTCAGTGAAGCATGCTTACTGAAAGGAAGGATCCCTCTCTCTTAGCAGAAACATCTACATTTATCTCCAGGCTGTGTTTTGCCTAAGAAGAGAAAAACCCTGGAAAAGAACACTTACATTGTTGGAAGTAGTAAATTCCTTTATCACTTCCAAACTCTAAGAAATCTCTGCTTCAGGAGTGACTCTCTGTTGTCTTTTGTGTTTGCTGGAATTTTCAATAAAGTTTCTACTGAAAGACTACCAATTTTAGAATACAAATAGTTCTGTTATTATACTCCTTGTTGAAAGAACTGTGTGATGCCTGCTGCAACTGAAGTGCTTTGAATGCCTAAAACCTGAAAGACAGTTCATCGAAATCGCCTGGAGACTACGAGTGGCATTTCATTATTCTACTCTGGGACATCTCATCAACAGGGAACATAAATCTCCAGGACTAACAACCCAGCTAATTATTTATTCCTAAGAAATGTCGTTTTTCAAACTGGATAACCATAGGTTTTTAAATGTATTTGTGTGTGCATGAAGGTTAGGATAATATGAAGTTATAATGTCTTTAGATATAAATTGATCAAAATAGTGTTTAAGATTTAGTTTATCAATAAATAGTTAATGTGTTATTGTTTAAAGATACCTGGTTTGGTGTATTTAATTCTGGGGGTTAACAAAGTGTTTAATTTGGCTGTTTTCCGGTAGGTGGTAAAACTTTAATAATATGTGATTACCTGTGGAGTGATGGTTCTGAATTGACAGTGCGTTGCTCGGTCGTAACACAGTGCATGATAATTTTTTTTTTCACACCTGTGAGGCATCTGGGCTCTCCTTCTGCACTTTGTCCTTCGTGGGTACTGTATCTGTTTTGATGTGTGATGTTATCTTTGGATTTAGAAGCTGAGCCTTTGATTCTTCAGTGGGCACATCCACACTGACTTCACTTTTATTTTTCTTGTAGCTTTCACAAGTGTTGTTTACCTGAGGTATTTTACCTTCCCTATACCCTTTACTTCGGAGATGATTTCCTCCCCCAGTCTGCCCCATGCCCTCGGCGGCATTACTGCTCACAGGTGATATCTTGGCCTTTTTAAATTCTACTGGCTTCATCTTGTTTTTTTAAAATTCTACTGACTTTCCTTTATGCTCTTTAATCTTTACTGGCCCTATCGTCCCATATGGGATTTTTTGGACTTCCTCAGCCCTCTGCAGCTGTGCAGAATTTTGTTTGTTCCCCTCAGTTTCTCCAGTCTCCATGGACTGTTCTGGACCCTCTGGATGCAATACTCTGCTCCTGCTGAGTCATTGCCCAACAATAGGTTGACTCCCTGCATTGGTAAGCTTGGAATGTCTACGACCATCATTACCTTGGTGACCAACTTACTTTGCAAGTAAATTTCAACTAAGGGAAGCTTTAAGCATTTTCCAGTAAGCCCTTTTACCAATACTGTGGTATTTGTTCTGCTTTCGGGTGGCATTTCTGTAAAGTTTGCTCTGAGTAGTGTTTGAAAAAACAATGGTATTGCTGACGATGGTTATCTCCTTGTCTGGTCCCTGGGATACAAAAAGAGTCAGTTTTCCTTCTGGAAAATGTTTTTGTCGGGATTCTGATCCTGTGTATTATTGGAGCACATGCTCACTACATTCATATCTACAGACACTGTTTATTTGGAATGTCAACAATCTTCCTTGACATGCCCCGATTTCCACACTTGAAACACATCGGACATGCCCCAACTAGTTTATTATCTGGGTTCTTTCTTTTAAAAGTTGGAGACTTATCTGGTTTTCCTTCCTTACTCTTCTGTTCTCTCGAGCCCATTTCTGCTTCATCTGCATCCCTCCTATCTCTCCCTAGCCTGTAAGAATTACTAGACACAAATTTATTCTGAGTTTGGTGTCTGTGTGTTAACTCAAAGTCGGCCATTTCTGCTGCTTTTCTTACTCTTTGCTGTTCAATATGGGTTCTTATATTAACTGGGATGCTATTTTTAAATTCTTCCAGCAACATCACTTCTCTCAAATTTTCATCTGAGTGTTCCAGCTTGAGAGATCTTATCCAGCAATTGAAATCCATATGTTTAATTCTTTCAAATTCAGTGGAACTCTGGGTGGATCTTTTCCCAGTGTGTCAAAGTTTCTGTTGATAGGCTTTGGTTACTAACTCATATGCATTTAGAATTGCAGTTTTGGTTTGTTCATAGTCAGAGGTAGAAGTCAGTGCAGCGATCAAAAAGATGAAAGCAAAGAAAACACCTGGAATTGATGAGATACCAACAGAATGCCTGAAAACCTGTTAACATTGGGAAACTGACAGACCTCCTGTAACAAAATTTACAGAACAGGATTTATACCTGTGGATCTTATGCAGTCACTGTTCATTAAAGTCCCAAAGAAACCAAAAGCCTTCGAGTAGTCAGAACACAGGACAATAAGCCTCATGAGCCATGTGATGAAAATGATTTGAATAATCACTTTGGAAAGAAATGACTAGTCAATAGAAGCAGAGATAGAAGACATTCAGTCAGGATTCAGACCAAAGAAAGGAACAAGAGAGGGCATCTTTAACTTGAGAGTAATGATCGAAAGATGCCTGGAATTACAAAAAACTGTGGATGTATGCTTTAGAGACAATGAGAAGGCATTTGATAGAGTCTACTATCAGAAAATAATGGAGTGCAAAAACAAACTAGAAATTGACAGAAATGATAAAAGGATAATTCAGAATCTATATTAGAAGCAATCAGCAGTGATGAGAATTGATAGTGGCTCATCAGACAGTTTCCCAAATAAAAGAGGAGTGCGTCAGGATGTGTTATGTTCCCAAAACTTTTCAAACTTTACACTGAAACTATCTTCAGAGACATAGAACATCTATCAGATTGTAATATTGGTGGGTTGAACATTAGCAACTTGAGATACACAGATGACACTGTAACGATTTCTGAACTCTAGAGAATAAAGGCCCAGTCTATTTAATCTTTTCTCCTATGACAATCTCCTCATCCCAGGAATTAGTTTTATGATCCATCATTGCACTCCCTCCATGGCAAGTATATCTTTTTCAGGTAAGGAGACAAAACTGCACACACTACTCCAGGTGCAGCCTCACCAGTGCTCCATATAATTGCAGTAAGACATCTTTACTCCTATCCTCAAATCCTCTTGTAATAAAGGCCAACATACCATTTTCATTCTTCATTGCTTGCTGCACCTGCATGTTAGCTTTCAGTGCCTCATGAACAAGGACACCCAGGTCCTTTTGAAGTTCAACACTTCCCAGCCAATCACCGTTCAAGAAATACTCCGTGTTTCTGTTTTTCCGACGAAAGTGGATAACCTCATATTTCTCCACATTGTATTTCATCTGCCACATTTTTGAGAACTCACTTCGACTCTCCAAATCCCCTTGAACTCTACTTGGTTTCTCCTCACAACTCACCCTTCCACCTAGTTTTGTATCAATTACCGCCCCATCAGTCTACTCTCAATCATGAGTACAGTGATGGAAGGTGTCATCGACAATGCTATCAAGCAGCACTTGCTTAGTAATAACTTGCTCAGTGATGCTCAATTTGGGTTCCGCCAGGGCCACTCAGCTCCTGACCTCATTACAGCCTTGGTTCAAACATGGACAGAAGAGCTGAACTCAAGAGGTGAGGTAAGAGTGAGTGCCCTTGACATCAAGGCAGCATTTGACCGATTATGGCATTAAGGGCACTAGCAAGACTGAAGTCAATGGGAATCAGGTGGAAAATCTCTCTGCTGGTTGGTGTCGCAAAGGGAGATGGTTGTGGTTGTTGGAGGTCAATCATTTCAGCTTTAGAACATCACTGCAGGAGTTCCTCAGGGGAGTGTCCTAGGCCCAACCATCTTCAGCTGCTTCATCAATGACCGTCCTTCAATCATAAGGTCAGAAGTGGGGATGTTCGCTGATGATTGCACAATGTTCAGCACCATTCGTGACTCTTCAGATACTGAAGCAGTCTGTATTGAAATGCAGCAAGACTTGGACATCAGCTTGGGCTGATAAGTGGCAAGTAACATTCATGCCACATATGTGCCAGGCAATGATCATCTCTAACAAGAGAGAATCTAACCATCTCCCCTTGACATTCTATGGCATTAAGATTGCTGAATCTCCCACTATCAACATACTGGAATTGCTATTGACCTGAAACTGAACTCTAGTAGCCATTTAAATACCGTGGCTACAAGAGCAGGTCAGAGGCTAGGAATCCTGCGGTGAGTAACACACGTCCTGACTCCCCAAAGCCTGTCCACCATCTACAAGGCACAAGGCAGGAGTGTGATGGAATACTCTCCACTTGCCTGGATGAGTGCAGCTCCAACAACGCTCAAGAAGCTCGACACCATCCAGGACAAAGCAGCCCGCTTGATTGGAACCCCATCAACAAACATTCATTCCCTCCACCACTGACGCACAGTGGCAGCAGTGTGTACCATCTACAAGATGCACTGCAGTAATGCACCAAGTCTTCTTCGACAGCACCTTCCAAACCCACGACCTCTACCACTTCGAAGGACAAGGGCAGCAGATGCATGGGAACACCAACACCTGCAAGTTCCCCTCCAAGCCACACAGCATCCTGACTTGGAACTATATCGCCATTCCTTCACTGTCACTGGTTCAAAATCCTGGAACTCCCTTCTTAACAGTTCTGTAGGTGTACGTACCCCACATGGACCACAGCGATTCAAGAAGGTAGATCACCACCACATCCCAAGGGTAATTATGGATGGGTGATAAATGCTGGCCTAGCCTCGAAAAGCATCTTGAATGCATTCCAGGATTTCATCCTCCATAGCATTAGTCCTCGTTAGGTTTTCCCAGTCTATATGTAGACTGAGTTCCCCCATGATTACTGTATTACCCTTGTTACATACACCTCTAATTTCCTGATTTATACTGTGCCCGACATTAACAGTACAGTTGGCGGCCTATAAAAAGAGGGCAGTAATATTATGGGATTTTAACTACTCCAATATTAACTGGGATAGTTCTTTTGTGAAAGGAATTAAGGGGACAGAATTCTTGAGGTGCGTTTAGGAGAACCTTTTTTTAAGTATGTAGCAAGTTCAACAAGAGAGAGTGCAGTTTTGGACTTATTTTAAGGAAATGAGGCTGGGCAGGTGGAAGGAGTGGCAATGGGAGAGCATTTTGGTTCTAGTGATTATAATTCAGTCAGTTTTAACATAATTATGGAAGAGAACAAGGATAGAACAAGAGTTCGAGTTCCCAATTGGAGTAAGGCAAATTTTACTCAGCTGAGGATTGATTTAGTGAAAGTGGACTGGAAACAGATACTTGAAGGTAAATCAGTGTCGGAGCAGTGGGAGGCATTCAAAGGGGAGATTCAAGGGGTTCAGAGTAAACATGTTCCCACAAAGAAGACGGATGGGATGGCCAAATCTAGAGCCTCATGGGTGTCAGGGTGTTTACAGGCTAAGGTAAGGCTGAAGAGAAAAGCTTATGTCCAACACTGAGAACTCAATGCAACAGAAAGCCGAGAGGAGTATAGAAAGTGGAGGGTGAAATGAAAATGAAGTTAGGAAAGCAAAGAGAGGGCATGAAAGAATATTGGCATGCAAAATCAAGGTGAATCCAACGATATTTTATCAATACATTAAGAATAAGAGGATAACTAAGGAAAGAGTAGGAGCCATAAAAGCCCAACAAGGTAACCTATGTGTAGGGATGGAATATGTTGGTATGGTTCTTAATGAATGCATTGCATCTGTCCTCACAAAAGAGGGGGTTGATGCAGGTGTTGAGGTTATAAAGGAGTGTGAAGTATTGGATGTGATAAACATAGGGAGAGAAGAATTATTCATGGGATTAGCATCCTTGAAAATGGATAAATCACCAGGGATGGATGAAATGTACCTCAGGCCAGGGAGGATGTAGTGGAAGGTCTGTCCATCATTTTTCAGTCCTCACTGGATACAGGTGTGATGCTGGAGGATTGGAGGATTGCTAGTGTTATACCTTTGTTTACAAAGGGAGCAAGGGATAGACTGAATAATTTCAGGCCAGTCAGTTTAACCTCAGTAGTGGGCAAATTATGGGAATCAATTCTGAGAAACAGGATAAACTGTCACTTAAAAGGGCACAGATTAATCAAGGATAATCAGCATGGATTTGTTAAGAGAAGATCTTGTTTGACTAACTTGATTGAATTTTTTGAAGAAGTAACAAAGAGGATTGATGAGGGTAGTGCAGTTGATGTGGTCTACATGGATTTTAGCAAAGGTTTTGACAATGTCTCACATGGCAGACTGGTTTAAAAAATAAAAGCCTATGGAATCCAGGGAAATGTAACAAGCAGGCAACCTGCCAAGGATGAGGCACAAGAATTCCATCACATGGACATTAAATTTTGAATTGTTGCTGGGAAGAAGAGAAGGCCGATTACAAGGGGTTGCGAGGCCCCTGGCTAGAAAGACATTTTTGCATATTTACAGACTGTGTTTAGGAACAAAGGAGCTATCCCCTGCTCCAATACAATCCACAAACCGACGTGGTCAGACCAGTAGTCACATGACTAACTGGCTATCGCAGAGTTTGAACTGAGAGGTTTAAATTGGAGAGACAGTGTTTGAACTGGCGTGAATGTCCACAGATCCCTGAAGGTAACAGGATAGTTTGATAAGGTGGTTAAGAAGGCATATGGAATCATTTCCTTTATTAGTCGAGGTATAGAGTATAAGAACAGGGAGTTTATTCTGGAACTGTATAACTCATTGGTTAGGCCACAACTTGATTACTGTGTGCAGATATGGTCACCTCATTATAGAAAATATATAATTACACGAGGGAGGGTAGAGAGGAGATTTATGAGGATGTTGTTAGGATTGGGAAAATACGGCTATGAGGAAAGATTGGATAGTCTGGGGTCATTCACCTTGGAATAGAGAAGGCTGAGGGGAGATCTGATTGAAATGTGCAAAATTGTGCAGGGCCTGGATAGAGTGGAGGTGAAGGGCCTATTTACCATCGCTGAGACGTCAGTGAATAGGGGACATAGATTTCAAGCGATTGGTAGGAAGATTAGAGGGGAGATGAGGAAATATTTTTTTCACCCAGGGGTGGTGGGGGTCTGGAACTCACTGCCTGAAAGGGTAGTAGAGACAGACATCCTCAACTCATCTAAAAGGAGCCTGGATACGCACCTCAAGTGCCGTAACCTGCAAGGCTGTCAATTCATCTCCCTGTTGCAAATGCTGCATGCATTTCAAAAGAGTGCCTTTAATTCTGTCCTTTTATTATATTCACAACCTTTAGACTAATCTGCTGACATTCTCTTCGGTTTGTATGCTCTGTCCCTTCCTGCCATGCTCAGATTATCAATTTCCTTATTTCAGCCTTGTTGTCTTGCCTTCTCCTCTCTCTTTAAATTTTAAAGCCTTGGTTCAAACATGGATAAAGAGAGCTGAATTCCAGAGGTGAGGTGAGAGTGACGGCCCTTGACATCAAGGCAGCATTTGATCAATTACAGCATCAAGGAGTCCAAGCTAAACTGGAGTCAATGGGAATCAGGGGAAAACTCTCTGCTGGTTGGAGCCGTACCTATCACAAAGGGAAGTGATTGTGTTTGTTGGAGGTCAATCATCTCAGCTCCAGGATATCACTGCAGGAGTTCCTCTGGGTAGTGTCCTAGGCCCAACCATCTTCAGCTGCTTCATCAATGACCTTCCTTCAATCATGGGGCTGAATTTTATTCACGCGCTGCACTTCACTGTGGTGTGCCTGCACTCAGCATCTGCTTCAGAGCCCCTGTGATATTACATGCAGGGGCTCATTATCACAGAGGCTACAGGCAGCTCCCCCCATATTACGTTTGGGGGGGGGGGGCGTTGTGGTGGGGACATCCGGTGCCGTGTTGGAAGCCAACACAGCTGAGAATCATGTGTTGGGGCCCTATTAAAAGGGAAGCCAGTACAGCAGCTATGCTTGCATCCACAGAGGATCCCTGGAAGTGAGACTGTTTTTAATCAAGACATCTATCTGATTGGAGAGAGAGGGGTGTACCAGTGTGGGACCATGGTTTAGTGATGCCTCCCTGACTACACTCCTTCAGGGTGTCCGAGCAAGGCAGGGCGTCCTCTTCCCCAGCAAGGGTAGGACGAGGCCCTCTCACATGACCAAGGCAGCCTGGCTGGAGGTGGCACAGGAGGTCAGTAGCTGTGATGCCATCCACCGCAACTGGGTACAGTGCTGCACATGGATGAATGACCTGCTAAGAAGGGCGAGAGTAAATGCCAATGTCTATCAGGGCTCCACTGAAACTGGGTGCATCCACACAGAGTGGCATATGCGTGCCACTTCCGTGCTGAAGAACGGGAGGTTGGGCAGGCAGAGAAGAAGCGACATGAATGGTGCAATGTATGACAGACCTTACACTTGCTGAGTAGCTCACTCAGTAGTGCACACCAAGCACCCCCCACCTTTGTAGCCAGCAACCCTTTTTTGACATATAGTCCTGTTCACATGTCATTGTGAATATCTGCCTCCTTGCCCCTCCAGGAGAAGAGGGCCCACAATTCGAAGGAGTCATCCCGCACCGGTGGAGGTCCTCCACAGATGTAAACGCTGACAGATCCCAGCTTTCATTAACAGGAGGATTGAGTTTAAGAGCCGCGAGGTTATGCTGCAGCTCTATAAAGCCCTGGTTAGACCACACTTGGAATATTGTGTTCAGTTCTGGTCGCCTCATTATAGGAAGGATGTGGAAGCTTTCGAGAGGGTGCAGAGGGGATTTACCAGGATTCTGCCTGGACTGGAGGGCATGTCTTATGAAGAAAGGTTGAGGGAGCTGGGGCTTTTCTCATTGGAGCGAAGAAGGATGAGAGGTGACTTGATAGAGGTGTACAATATCATGAGAGGCATAGATAGAGTGGATAGCCAGAGACTTTTTCCCAGGGTGGAAAGGGCTATCACCAGGGGGCATAATTTTAAGGTGATTGGAGGAAGGTTTCGGGGAGATGTCAGAGGTAGGTTCTTTACACAGAGAGTGGTGGGTGCATGGAATACACTGCCAGCGGTGGTAGTAGAAGCAGATACATTAGGGACATTTAAGTGACTCTTGGATAGGTACATGGATGAAAGTAGAATGAAGGGTATGTAGGTAGTTTGATCTTAGAGTAGGTTAAAGGTTCGGCACAACATCGTGGGCCGAAGGGCCTGTACTGTGCTGTACTGTTCCATGTTCTATGTTCTATGAACTATGCTGAAGAGGAGGCTCTACAGCTGGCATCACAATAGCAGCTCCATTCATTTCGCCAAATTGACATCGGGGTCCAAGGTGAGCAGACGTCCAATTAATATTAAAGATGGGCACTATGGAATGTTCTGTAATGCAATGTTGCTGACATTGTGAAATGTGCTACATCAAGACTGACAATGTCCTCTTCCCAGTGTGTCTTCCAGGTGCAAGAACAGAGCCGACCCCGGCTGCACGGTTGACTTCCACCACCTCGGAGGAAGAGCCAGACTCCGAGGAAGTGACACCCTCGGACACTAACGCACCTTCCACCAGCGCAGATACTGTAACTTTGGTGGGTATCCGTCCGGCCTTATACTGTCTGTCACAATCTGGTGAGAGCACTGCACACACACCCGAGCAGCTGACTGAGGCTAAGACAGTCCTGACAGTCGGAGGCCTGTGAATGGCTAGGCCCATGCTCAGCCCCAGGCTACTGATGTTCCTCTGCTGTTGACAGACCAGGGCAGGCCAGAGCTGTTGAATAAGTTATGGCAACTGCAGGCAGAGATTCCACAGGCCATGCACAGCCTTGAGCGGAGAGTCCATCCAGGCCATGACTGCTGCCATGTCCCAGGCATATGAGCACCTGGAGTCATTCATTGAGGCAGTGGCTCTCGTGGTGACCCAGAATTAATTAATACACTCATACCTGCAATCCCTCGCCGCTGCCGTGACATCCATTCAGCAGTGACAAGGCCAGAGAGAGACCAGCGTCATGGAGACTGTCCCTGCCCCCGGTCACTCCTGGGAGAGCAGAGAGGTTCCAACAAACCCTGAGATGGAGGAGGCGAGCCAGCACACCACATCTTGGGAACCCCCTGCAGGTGATTCCAATGTGGATGCCGGGCCCTCCGCCTCTCCGGCTGTGAGTCACTTTCCAGCAGCCGCAACAGCTGAGGAGGGTTCTGTGATGATGCAGGATTCCCCCAGCCAGCCTGGGCCTTCCAGGCCTCATGCACGCGGAGGAAGGCCACCAAAGTCATTCACAGTCAAAGGGCAATCTGATCAGCAGCCTTCCTCCAGTCAGTCTGTTAACACAGAGGTTGCACTGAGAAGGGGCACTCGCAAGTGTTTAAAAAGAACTCTGACACAAATGGGAATGCACGGTTGTCCCAGCAATCTCTTGCGCTAAATGTTCTTCACTAACACGTGTGTCCTGTTTTACTGTGTGAATGATGTGTGCCAGTATGTAGAGCCAATGTCACATCCCTTTGCACCGTTGGCCCTTCAGGAATGCTCATGAATGCAATACCATCATTGCCATGTCACCATTACTCATGAACGTCTCCATGAATGCAGTGACATGGAAATTGGCTCAGTCAGCTGCTGCCTCTGATGGATTACACAGGGATGCTGTAGATGTGGACTGGTGCATAGCAGGTGAGTGAGGGTGATGTGTGGCTTGCAGAGATCATGTCAGTTCCTATGGAGCAGATAGCCTTTGTCTGATAAGGCACTGCTGTACGACTCTAGCACACTGCTAGCCCTGCATGCAGAGCCTGGGTACCATCTGCTCTCCCATGTGCCTTTCCTGTTGTAGGTCTTCAGCATTCTCATAGTCCGAGGAGGAATGCTGTTGATGTCTCTCCTCATGCCAGACATGCCAGGCATCTCCCCGATTAGGTGCGTAGAGCACAGTGAGCAGGAAAGAAAGGAGCTGGCGTTTTCGGCCCGTAGTACAGGGCATCACCCTATCCATCCAGGCAACAGGAGCGCGTTTTGAACATGCAGATCGCCTGCTTAATGGAAGATGTTGTAGCTCAGTGGTTGGCGTTGTATCTCCTCTGCAGCAATGGTGGGGTCTCTCACTGGTGTCAGGAGCCATGTCTGTAAGGGATAGCCCTTATCTCCAAGAAGCCACCCCTCCATCTGAGACAGTTCAGTGAACAGCAGCAGCAGCTGGGACTGGCGCAGGACCCGGGCATCATGGCAGCTGCCTGAGAAGCAGGCACAGATTTGCACGAGGTATCTCCAGTGCTACATACCAGCTGCACCTAGATTGAAATGAATCCTTTAATATTAAAGTCTTCAGGTGGTTGCCTGGCAGGATGCCCGATAGCCACATGGGCGCAGACTATGACCTCTTGCACTTGTGGGAATCTGCGTTGGAGTTGAAACCGTTGACCCTCTGGTCCTGGCTTTCAGGGTCCATCGTGAAGCAGATACAGTCACCAGCTCCCCATAACAGGGCATGGGTGACCTCCCTGATACAGTGATTCACTGCTGACTGTGCGACATCACATTGGTCTCCGGTGGGCTCCTTAAATGATGCAGAGGCCTAAATGATTGACCCCTTATCCTGAGACTGTGCCCCCGTGTTTTAGATTCCCTGACCAGCAGAAACAATGTCTTAGTATCTACCCTATCCAGCCCCTTCAGAATCTTATATGTTTTAATGAGATCACCTCTCATTCTTCTAAACTCCGGAGAATATAGGCCCAATTTACTCAGCCTCTCGTCATAGGCAATCTATGTGTGGAGCCACGGGAAATGGCCGAGGTCTTAAATTAATATTTCTCGTCCGTATTTACTGTGGAGAAGGTCATGGAAGCTAGTGAGTTCAAGGGAGGGAACAGCGATATCCTGGAGCATATCAACATTACAAAGGAGGAGGTGTTGGAAGTTTTGAAGCACATTAATGTGGATAAATCCCCAGGACCTGACTAGGTGTATCCGAGGATGCTATGGGAAGCAAGGGAGGAGATTGCAGGGGCCCTGGCAGAGATTTTTGTATCATCATTAGCCATGGGTGAGGTACCGGAAGAGTGGAGGATAGCTTATGTTGTGCCTTTATTTAAGAAGGACAGCAGGGATAAGCAGGGAACTACAGGCCGGTGAGCCTTACATCATTGGTGGGAAAGTTATTGGAAGGGATTCTGAGAGACAGGATTTATATGCATCTGGAAAGGCATGGTCTGATTAGGGATAGTCAGCGTGGCTTTGTGCGTGGGAAATCATGTCTCAGGAATTTGATTGAGTTTTTCGAGGAGGTGACCAAGGGGATTGACGAGGGCAGGGCAATGGACGTTGTCTAAATGGACTTTAGAAAGGCCTTTGACAAGGTCCCGCATTGTAGGTTTGTCCAGAAAGTTCGAACACATGGGATCCAGGGTGATCTAGCAAATTGCATACAAGATTGGCTTGGTGACAGGAGGCAGAGGGTGGTAGTGGAGGGTTGTTTTTCAGATTGGAGGCCGGTGACCAGTGGTGTGCCGCAGGGGTTGGTGCTGGGCCCTCTGTTGTTTGTAATATCTATGAATGACTTGGATGTGAATGTAAGGGGCATGATTAGTAATTTTGCAGATGAAATTGGTGGTACAGTGGACAGTGAAGAAGGTTGTCTAAGGTTACAACAGGATATAGAGCAACTGGGAAAGTGGGCAAGGGAGTGGCAAATGGAATTTAACGCAGACAAGTGCGAAGTGATGCATTTTGGGAAGTTAAACCAGGGCAGGACATATATAGTGAATGGCAGGGCCCTGGGGAGTGTTGTTGAGCAGAGAGACCTTGAGGTGCAAGTACATAGTTCCCTGAAAGTGGCAACACAGGTAGACAGGGTGGTGAAGAAGGCATATGGCATGCTTGCCTTCATCGGCCGAGGCATTGAGTACAAGAGTTGGGACGTCATGTTACAGTTGTACATGACGTTGGTTAGGCCGCATTTGGAGTACTGTGTGCAGTTCTGGTCGTCGCACTACAGGAAAGATGTGATTAAGCTAGAGAGGGTGCAGAAAAGATTCACAAGGATGTTGCCTGGTTTGGAGGGCTTGAGTTATAAAGAGAGATTGGGTAGACTGGGTCTGTTTTCCCTGGAGCGAAGGAGGCTGAGAGGGGACATGATAGAGGTATATAAAATTATGGGAGGCATAGATAGGGTAGATAGCCAGAGTCTGTTTCCCATGGTATGGGTGACTAAAACTAGAGGGCATAGATTTAAGGTGAGAGGGAGGATGTTTAAAGGGGATCAAAGGGGTAAATTTTTCAAACAAAGAATAGTGGGTATCTGGAATGAGCTGCTTGAGGAGGTGGTGGAGGCAGGAACAGTAGCAACATTTAAGAGGCATCCGGACAGGTACTTGAATGAGCAAGGCATAGAGGGATATGGAATTAATGCAGGCAGGTGAGATTAGTATAGATAGGCCTTATGGTCGGCATGGATGCAGTGGGCCGAAGGGCCTGTTTCTATGCTGTGCGGCTCAATGACTCTATAGGACAACCCCTGATCCCAGGGACCAATCTTGTGAACCTTCACTGTATCGCCTCCAGTGCAAGTATATCCTTCCTTAAATGTGGAGACCAAAACTGCACACAGTACTCCAGATGTGGTCTCACCATAACCCTGTACAATTGTAGCAATACTTGCTTATTCCTGTACTTCAATCTCCTTGCAATTAAGGCCACCATTCCATTTGCCTTCCTAATTGCTTGCTGTACCTGCATGTTAACTTTTTGTGTTCCTTGTACAAGCACCCCAAGTGTCTTTGAACATCAACACTTACACGTTACACACATTTAAAAAAATATTCTGCTTTTCTACACTTACGACCAAAGTGAATAACTTCACTATACATTATACTCCATCTTCTTTCCCACTCACTTAAGCTGTCTATATCTCTTTGCAGCCTCTCTGTGTCCTCCCCACAGCTTACCTTTGCACCTACAGCTCATTGTTTCGATTGATCTCCTGGAGGACGTTGTTTAACCTCGTTAACCACTCAATGCTTGAATGCTTTTTCTTTTGAACTTGTGGCAGTAGAGATTTTACTTTGGCACTGTTATGCCAAAGTGCTTTGTTGAATGATGATTTTCTTCAATCCACTGACTGGAGATCTGACGTTATATCTTTTAAAGAAATTTGAAAAGGAATGGATCAAACATGACTTTGCTAGCAGCTTAAGTTGGCCACTTAATTTGCAACACTGTATCCTACATTGCAAGGCCTGTGAGGGATACAAAATGTCTGCTCATCCCAGCAAGAACCAAGACGCAGGAAGTTTAGGGGAACTGCCTGTTCTTTTTCGCAAGAAATGCACTGCGAACTGTTACATTCCAGAAAGCTTGTTATGAAAGGATAATGCTGGAGCCTATATTTACTCAGTTTCACATTTACTGTGCAGAGTAAACAGATTACAAACATGTAGTTCCTCACTCAAAACCCTTCAACAGTCTCAGTGAGTTTCTGCTTATAAGTGCTCAATTAAGACCAGAATTAACACCTTTCACCTGCATATAATCAAACCATTGACACACAATTAACAGATTAACTGATTCTCTTCTTTCTTTTACAATACAACTTGGATTAACATGCTCAAACAAAATTTCAAAATAAATTCCATATTGGGTACAAAGTATTACATTGTGAGATGCCCCTTCTCTAGCACCTCTAACAATTTCTTTGTACTAACATTGTGAAACAATCAGATAGCTGATGACTTGCATCTACCCATTTAAGCTTGGAGATTTCCTTTCTCTCCATCATTTGTTTCAATCCAGCAAGGTCAATACGTAGACTTTTCTCACTCACACTTCTTGTAGAGTGTACATTGTCCCACAAAGAACAATTATCTACATAACATTCAATGGTTATCCTATCTTCAGGATGTCCCTTGTTCAGAATTTCATACAAAATATTTGACATATAGTACCCCATGTCCACTGCCTCCACAAGACCCAGTGTTTCCGCAGTTAATTTTCATTTCACAACCCGCTTTATTTTCTTAGCATCGCAAGCTAAAGTACAACATTTCCCATTTTCACCCATCTGAAATATTATGAAGCCAGTTGCACTCGAATACACATCAGCAAGATGGGTAAATCACGTACCGGAGTAAAAGTCTCCGATAAAATGCGAGGCAGATTTTCTAGCAGTAGTTCCGAAAGATATCAAAGTGCTAATAGAGGCTGTAGTATAAACAGATTGCACAATGAAATGAAATTATTAGCTTCATGTTCTTTGAGTCACCTAAGGATGGGAACCTCAGAATACATTTCTCCAGATTTAGTTTTTTAAATGTTTTATTTGCCCTTAAAACATTCTCAACTTTCGGATGTTTCATCATCGTGCTTAACTCCAGCTCATCAAAACTGACAGCAGGCCTAGTCTGAGAGCACAACCAGTTTAATTGACCAATCAGGCTTCGCAATTGCTCAATCTCTGCTTTAGATAGATCATCATCTTTCTGTGATGACGTAACACGATTAACTGGGATGAGAGTAACACTCTCTAAATAGGATTGTTGATTCAAACTTATTCCAGACTTAGTCTGCTCAAGATCTAAACCAGTATATTTTAAGGCCACACAAGCCTGACTCCCAATCATAAATTCTGCCTTAATCTTAATAACATATTTCTCAAAATCCGCAGGACCACCCCAGAAGAAATAAACGTGCATCATGAAGATGTCTGAAAGTTTCCTTTTATGATACCAATAAAACATCGCAGGATCTGCTTTTAGTTGAACACAACCAATTTTCAACAACACAGATCTCACCGAGAAATACCACACCCTGGAAGCATCATTAAGGCCATAGATGCATTTGTTCAGTTTCCATAGTTTTCCTTCTGCATCTGCTGCCTGTTTAGGTGGTTTTCAGATACACTTCTCTCTGAAAAGTATCACCTTGCAGAAAGGCGGCTTTTATGTCAATGGATCTACACTCCCATGAATATGTAGCCAAAAAAGCCAAAATGATTTTCAAGATTACTTTTCCAGCTGCAGGAGAGTCCACTCTGACATCGGTATCACCCAGTCGCTCTTCAAAGCCTCTCGCAACTAACCTCACTTTAGCCTCAAGTTCCATCAGGAAGGTCTTTTTCAGTCCAAATCCATCTATCTGCCCCCTATCTGGTACCTCAGAATAGACTGCAAACACTCTCTCCAACTCTAATTCCTTATGTTTTGCTTCTCTTATTAGTTTAACCTCAAGTTTATTGGCAGCCAATAATACTTCACGATCATGAGGCCTTCTGCTTCCACTTCTGTTCCGAGACTGCCCTCTAGCCTTCGTTTCATTGTGGAATCTGTTCATACTACGGCCTCTATCAGCACTTTGTCTTTCAGAACTACTGCTAGAAGATCTGCCTCGCACTTTATCAGAGGCTGTTACTCCGGTACGTGATCGCTTCCTTATGCAAAAGTCACTTCCTGACCCACTATCAAAGCTTTCTTATCCTCCACTCTGCCAGTCCATGGCTCTGGCTTCTTGGCCATCATCTTGAACATTTAACCAATATTTAAACTTGCCTGTAGATTTTCCTGCATGCCCCACAATTGTCACATCTTTCCATTTAATAGACCCCTCTGGAATATATGTCACCCAAGAACCTACTCGAGGCATTTGGCCTTTGGATGCGATAGCTCTTTCTTGAGCATCATGATCGGTTACGTTACTATCCAACTCTTGATCTACCTGTGCCTCAGGACAGAACACATGAGTATTTGAGGTACAAGGTGTCTGTTCCCTCTATCAGCTGCTCAGATTCTGAGATTTTGGAATCAACCCTGATTAATCGTGAGGAATGAACCTTAACAGTTTGATTTCCAAGCTTGATAACTACTGATTTAACCGGAATGACAGATTACCTTACCAGGGCTCTTCCATTCCCTATGGCCCTCTCTTTTATAATAGACCAAATCTCCTGAACTAAATTCCACCTCAGATGGCCTTATATGATGCCTCAGAGCTCTGCAAATTTTCTCAGAGACTTCAGCCTTGATGAAAGCCCATCTCCCTGCATGTAAAGCATTCAAATGTGTAGAAAGAAATGGAACTAATTGTAGTACCTTCTAGAGCAGGAGGACTGTCACACAGTACAGGAGGCAATTTGGGATTCCGCCCATAGACCAATTGACCATCCTCCAACCATCTGAAGTGAATTCTTTGCTTGAACTGCCCATGCCAGGGCAGTTGTCAGCTTGCAGTTTAGCTGGTCAGCCAAGATTTTATGTAACATTTCATCAACCACTTCGTGATTCCTTTCACAGAGCCCATTGCTGAAAGAATTTTCAGCTGCAGTATTCATAACCATAATATTCATGTTTTCACACATATCCCTGAAAGCATCATTGGCAAATTCCCCTCCATTATCAGTCAGAAACTTAGCTGGTGCCCCAAGCCCAATCCCTATCCATTTCTTCATAATTTTGCCAATAATCACCCTTTTGTCCTTACTATTTATTATTGTAGAAAGACTAAATCTAGTTGCTAGGTCTATAAAATCTAAAATGAAAATATTCTTGTCTTTGTCCCATACCTTTAAATCCATGGCAACTACCTCGTTAAAGTCACATGTAAATGGAAGGCTGACAATCGGACATGATGGTGTCCGCCAATACTTTTTACAAATCTCACACTTTTCACTAATCTCTTCTATTATCATATACTCTCCATCAATCACACCTGCATCTTTTAGTAGGGCTTTTAATCTCTGATAAGAAGGGTGAGCAAATTGTCTGTGTAACTTTAAGACAATTTGCTTTTTATCTCTCTGATTCATAACACCTGATGCCATCAACACTTCTCTAACACTCTGACTAGAAATATCAGGTTTTGTTAAGGGGATACAATAATGCCCTGACTGGATAAACTGCAAATTCACTGGCTTCCCAAAAACAATTGCCTTATCATGCTCCATGTCAAGTTTCATCTGTGCCTTTTTCATTGAAGGTGTACTCAAGAGTAAAGGTATCTCACTGGAGACTACATCAGTATTGATAAAGTGACTTACCCCAGCTATTTTACATGGGATTACGACTCTCTTCTGTGACTTCAATCTGTTGTCATCACCAAACCTAAAGCTGGTAGTACTTTTCTACTCCTTAACCTTGCATCGATCCTCACTACTGAGTGAATCCCGATAACACTGTAACCAATCAGTTCCACATACTGTTGACGTACAAGTACTATCCAGTACTGCACAGTTGAATGAATCCGCAACCAACAGATTCATCACAGGACTAAAACTCCTTGTAACTCAGACGGCACAGTGGCGCAGTGGTTAGCACCGCAGCTTCACAGCTCCAGCGACCCGGGTTCAATTCTGGGTACTGCCTGTGTGGAGTTTGCAAGCTCTCCCTGTGTCTGCGTGGGTTTCCTCCGGGTGCTCCGGTTTCCTCCCACAGCCAAAAGACTTGCAGGTTGATAGGTAAATTGGCCATTATAAATTGTCACTAGTATAGGTAGGTGGTAGGGAAATATAGGGACAGATGAGGATGTGATAGGAATGTGGGATTAGTGTAGGATTAGTATAAATGGGTGGTTAATGGTCGGCAGGGACTCGGTGGGCCGAAGGGTCTGTTTCAGTGCTGTATCTCTAAATCATAAATCTAAATCTAAATTCATTCAGATCATCAGTATCTTCCTCTTCTGCCTCAGAATTCTCAGTGTTGTGTGTTATTTTGAAGACTCTGCCCCTCCACTTAGGGCAGTTCATTGCATAATGATACTTTGAGTCACATATGAAGCACCCATTAACTGTTCCTTGGGCATTCCTGGGATTCATTTGCCTAAGATTGTTGTTCCAATCCTGCCTTTCAATGTAATATTCAGACCTGCTAAAGGTGCTTTCATCCTCATATCTCCTGTCTTTTACCCTTCCACTGCACTTATGCCTACTTTCAGTATCTGGATTATTTCTAAATCTAGTAAACATTGAATCCTCCATTCTTTGTGTCACTGCAGAATGCCCCGCTTGTTCTACCAGAACTGCAGGAAATGGCTATTTCCCCAGGAATTTCTTTAAGGCAGCAGAGATTTGGTCCAACAGGGAGTTTTTGCCCAAGAACCAAACCCCATTTAGAACCAGGAGTCTGTCCATATGCGACACCCTAGCACAATCTAGCAATTTAAAAGCTAGCACTGAACCAGGGATCTACAAATTGAATTTCCTCAATCTTTATACAGTCTGTTAAAAGTCCATGATATATTCCTCCATTGAATAACCATCTGTATTCCGAAATCTATCAAAGTCTGACCATGTCTCATACGCATTCAATAGGTCATTTTTCTTGTAAATTTCATCCAAGAATTTTAACAGAAAATACAACCCTTCACCAGTACCCAACTGATGAGCATCCAGTTCACAAAACACTTTACTTCTGATTTTACTTTTGGTCGGAACTGACAACGCCAAGGCCAGACCTTGTTTCCTCTTTGGTACAGATGTAACCCGTGTCCACATAGCCACTTCATTCTTCCACTGGTCATATAGTTCAGACTCCGAAAACAGGGTAATCATACCCTGACAATTTGCACTTGCTTTCTGCCATATTTTCCACAATAGCCCATGAGATTTTAGTTTTCTATCCAATAAAAATCCTATTTTCCAACCTTCAGATTTAGGGAACTATTCTCTGCTACCATGTTAAATTCCAGAAACCTTGTTATGTTGGAGCCTATATTTACTCAGGTTCACATTTATTGTGCAGAATGAAAGGATTACAAACATGGGTAGCTCCTCACTCAAACCCTCCACCAGTCTCAGTGTGATTAGAAGTGCTCAACTAAGACCACAATTAACACCCTTCACCTGCATATAATCAAATCATTGACACACAATTAACAGATTAACACTAACTGCCATGCTTAAATCATTGGGTGACTGTCATGTGACAAGCCCTCCCCCATCTCTGGTTTTAAGCTGTTGTTTCTCTGCAGCAGGTTGAGAAGCATCTGGACTCTGACACGTGCAGACCCAAGTGGGGATCCGTCCTCTCCGTCTCTCTCCATTCTAGCTTGCAAGCTACAAACCTTGTCTGTTGACTGACCATCTCTGCATACTCCAGCTACAATCAGAAACCCCGTTGGAGGAAATCGCTTGCATCGCTGTCTCCAAGAGACCCACCGAATCCGTCATCTATCTCTTCAAACTAAATCCTCAGGACCACCAGATTCAGCTATAAGACAGCTGAATCACCAAACTCCACAGACTGTATACCTTTTTGATTCTATGGACTCTAACTCGAGCAATCTATCCTTCCCCGCTCTGTAACCTATTTGTTTGTGTGTTAGCCTCTAGTGTGTGTGTGCTAGGATAAAGGGGAATCTGTGGATGTGGTGTACTTGGATCTCTAGAAGGCTTTTGACAAGATGCCACATCAAAGATTACTAAACAAAATAAGAGATCATGGTGTAGGGGTTAACATATTAGCATGGATATAGGATTGGTTAGCTAACAGGAAACAGAGAGTAGGCATAAATGGGTCATTTTCAGGTTGGCAAGCTGTAACTAGTGGAGTGCTACAGGGATCAGTGCTGGATGCTCAACTATTTACAATCTATATTAATGACTTGGATGAAGGGACAGAATGTATGGTTGCTAAATTTGCTGATGACACAAAGATAGGTAGGAGAGTAAGTTGTGAAGAGGACATAAGGAGTTGGCAAAGGGATATAGAAAGGTTAAGTGAATGGGCAAAGATTTGGCAGATGGAGTATAATGTGGGAAAGTGTGAACTTGTCCACTTTGGCTGGAAAAATAGAAAAACAACATATTATTTAAATAGAGATTTCAGAACGCTGAGATGCAGAGGGCTCTGGGTGTCCTAGTACACGAAACACAAAAAGCTAGTATGCAGGTACAGCAAGTGATGAAAAAGGTAAATTCAATGTTGTCCTTTATTGCAAGGGGAATGGAATATAAAAGTAGAGATGTTTTCCTGCAGTTGTACAGGACATTGGTGAGACCACATCTAGAGTATTGTGTACACTTTTGGTCTCCTTACTTAAGAAAGGATATAATTGCATAGGAAGCAATTCAGAGAAGGTTCACTCGACTGATTCCTGGGATAAGAGGGTTATTTTATGAGGAAGGTTGGACGGGTTGGGTCTGTATTCATTGGAGTTTAGAAGAATGAGAGGTGATCTTATTGAAACATAAGATCCTGAGGGGACCTGACAGGGTGGATGTTGAAAGGATGTTTCCCCTTGTGGGAGAGACTAAAACTAGGAGGCACAGTTTAAAAATGTGGGGTCTCCCATTTAAGACAGAGATGAGGAGAAATTTTTTCTCTCAGAGGGTCGTGAGTCTGTGGAACTCTCTTCCCCGGAGAGTGGTGGAGGCGGGGTCATTGAATGTTTTTAAGGCAGAGGTAGACAGATTTTGGCAAACAAGGTCATCAAGGGGTATCAGTGGTAGGCAGGAAAGTGTCCAAAAACAGATCATCTATGATCTTATGGAATGGTGGAGCAGGCTCAAGGCGACGAATAGTCTACTCCTGCCCCTAGTTTGTATGTTTGTATGTCATTGATAAAAGAATCAACTGTTTTGCCCAGGTTCTAGACCCTTCTGTGGAATCTTGCTCTTTCTAATATCTCATTGCTCCGCAAGTTGAAATAAGAATCAAAAGATTTTAAGACATCATCGAATTTGGCAGATGTCTCATCAATAACTTGTCTTGCAATAACGTAATCTGCAATAGCCCCAATAGAATAAAACAATTCGCTCTGCTTCAGACTGGCTGTCTAATTTGGAAGCAATTCTATACCTGAGAAACCTTGTTCACTAGAGAGACCAATTTTGGGTTTGATTTGGTCCTTCTACGTGTCCAGAACTCAGTGGAATCGTGAATTTAAGATCCATAGCTTCAATTTGTTTAACTTTCACTTTTGAGTTCTTCCCTCCAGTATCAGAAGTTTCCCATGT
This sequence comes from Heterodontus francisci, assembly GCF_036365525.1. Classification (NCBI taxonomy): domain Eukaryota; kingdom Metazoa; phylum Chordata; class Chondrichthyes; order Heterodontiformes; family Heterodontidae; genus Heterodontus; species Heterodontus francisci. The sequence continues at coordinate 91,288,942 of NC_090387.1, read as the reverse complement.
TTTTTCAGCCCCATGCTGACTCTCGCTATGGCCAACGTTTCTGCCTTTGAAATCTCGCCACTAGAGTTAGGATTAATTCCTCCTTGTATTAAACTCAGTTTTATAGCATTACTGATATACACCTTTAACTCCGTTCTCACAGACAATTGAGTATTTTCAGCCTTGTTGATGCTTTATTTTGCTCTTTGCTCCAGTCGCTATGTGTATGGTGCTGACCTCAGATCAGCCCTCACTAAGGACTTTCCCGGTGCTGCCTGCCTAGTGCCGTTAGGAATGAATTTTTTATCCTCTTTAGGGGTTGCTCACCAGATCCTTGATCGTTTCTTGGTTCTCTGACTCGGAAGCTGTGATTGCTGGACTGGATTTCTACCATTGATTTTCCAACTCTGTGCCTGGAGCTCTGGAGCTTTTACATAGCATCTTCTCAAGTTCCACTCTTTTAGCACTTTTCCCAGGTCAGCCATCTTCAAAATTTTTTCAAATTCTTCTTCTGTAGCATGGTATGAACCACTGTTGTTCACGATATTACCGCTGATCACCATGTTGTATGTTTGTTTGCTACGCTGCCACCTTAGTTAATCTAGTTTAGAGAGATTTTTTAGTCTGGGATCATTATAACATTAACCTTTAATACATTATAACTATGTACAGCTTCACACCAGTCTGTGTGACTCCTCCAAAGCCATACTGCATCTCCCTTCAAGTCTCTCTCACATATGATCTCTTACATCATCATGGTAGGAGGTATTCTTTACATTCTCTTAACTTGAACCCTTTCAGACCCTTATACTACACTATCCCTTTTAAAACAGGGTCTGTCCACGAGGCTTCAATTAAGGAGGAGCTGTTATATACCTTTGCTAAATCTCTAAAAAAAGTTACAGACAGCCAGACCCCTGAGTCATCTAGCTGAATTACTGGCTCAGCCTGCACAATTGGAGCTTGCTTAGCTATGGCCCTGGTTACTACACAAGCAGGAAAGATGCCAGGATCTTCTTCCTGTATTTGTTCTGTCTTCGTGGCCTCATTGGGCTGGTCTAAGACCACTGGAGCTGCTACCACTTTACCTCCAGCCAAATCATTGCTTAGCAGTAAACCTATTGCAGCCACAGGCAGACTATGAACAATCCCTACTATAACAAGTCCAGACCTGAGGTCACACTGCAGGTGAACCTGATACAAGGCATTGACATGTATCCTCCTTCAAAGCCTTTCACCAGAACCTTTGCTTTGAGCGATCTCTCTGGTGGAAAGGTCATATCTTTGCCTAGCATTAAGGAGCAGGACAATGGATTTGCCTGTCTCATTAGAGGGTTATGAGGGCACCTTTCCCTTTGAAACAAAACCCTGATAACCTTCAGGAACCTTTTCTATTTCTTCCACATCTAGGATGGTATTCTTTGAGGGTTCATTACTGTGGTTAGCGTCACAGGCTTGTCTGCTTTGTTGCCTGCTTGGGCACCCTTTTCTAGGCTGGCCTTGTGAACTCCTACAACATTTATTGGTTTTCCTTTTAACTTCCAGCAGTCAGGTTTCCCATGTCCTGCTTTACTGCAATGGGAACACACAGGTCTGAGGGACACATTCCAGCCCTCTGCACTTTCTTTCCTTACTGGTGGATGGCTTCTTGCATTCTCAATTTTGGTTCCATTTTTCATTAGCAGCCCATCTTTGATCATTTTAATCCCACTTTCTGTCCTTCCTGGACCTCGGGGGAATGTTATGGAAGGTTTTTCCCTGAAAAAGGATTTATGTGTAAGCTCATAATCCGTCTGCCCTTGCGGCTGCTTCTCTTACCCTTGTGATTCTTTGCTCTTCAATATGAGTCGTTGTTAAGGGCAATGCTATTTTTAAATTCTTCGAGCAAAATCACTTCTCTCAAATTTTCATCTGAGAGGTCTAGCTTGAGAAATCAGATCCAGTGATTGAAAGCCATGTTTTTAGTTCTTTCAAGTTTAATACAAGTTTAGGTAGGTTTTTTTCAGAGCATTTCGAGACCGTTACCGACAGGCTTCAGGAACGAACTCAGATGCTTTTAATATTGAAGTTTTAATCCATTGATAATTGAGGGAGCTTTCTTCTAATAACATGGACTGAGTTTCATGAGCTGTACCCACCAATTTGTTTTGTAAGAGGAGGGTCCAATATTCTTTTGGCCATTTTAGACTATTCTCCAGTCGCTCGCACCCCGCTTCCACCCCACACTCTGCTCTCCAAGCCCTCACTCCCCACTTCCCCCTCACACCCCGCTCTCCGATTGCTTGCTCCCCGCATCCCCCCAACACCCCACTCTTCAGTCACTCGAACCCTGCTTCCCCTTCTCTCCCTCCAGCCATTAGGCCGCATCATTTCCCTCTTCTCGGCCACTCACTCCCACAATCAATCGTTCTCCGCAGGCTGAAGAAGCAAGGCAGGCCGCGAGGGGTGACGGGGTGACATGGGAGTGAGTGGCTGAGAGGAGGGAAGTGGCGCAGCCTGGAGGGGGTGGGGGAAGCAGGGAGTGAGTGCCGGAGAGCGGGGAAGTGAGGAGCGGGGAACGATTGGCCGAAGGGAAGGGGGGGGCGGGGAAGAAAGCATCGAGGCTTGGAGCGAGTGGCTGAGGGGAGAGAGTGCCCAGTGGGGCTGGAGCGAGCAGCTGAGGGGCGGGTTGTGGGGGAGGGTGAAAGCGGGCGGGGGGAAGGCTGAGTGAAGGGAAGCAGGCTGGGGGAGTGAGTGGCTGAGCTGGGGGAGCAAGCAGGCTGGGGGAGCGAGTGGCTGAGGGAAGGCAGTGGCGTAGTGGGGATCGAGCGGGGTGAAGCGGTGATTGACGCAGGGCTGCTGGGAGCGAGCGGAGCACTGTTCGGTGAATGGTGATGTCATTGCATGGTGACATCATGCACGCGAATGCGCGATTCCTATTGGCAGGCTGGCAAATGTTGGCACGAATTGATGACGTCTGCGATCGCTCTGTGCATGCTCTGCATTGTCAGGAGTCACTTTGTATATTAGCAAGGATGGAGGATTGGTTAACAGACAGGAAGCAGCGAGTAGGGATAAATGGGACATTTTCAAGTTGGCAGGCTGTAATTAGTGGAGTGCTGCAAGGATCAGTGCTCGGCCTCAGCTATTTACAATCTATGTTAATGTCTTAGACACAGAGACTGAGAGAAATGTATTCAAATTTGCTGCTGATGCAAAGCTAGGTGGGAATGTAAGCTGTGGGGAGGACACAGAGAGGCTTCAAAGCGATAAAGACAGGTTAAGTGAGTGGGCAACAAGATTGCAGGTGGATTATAATGTGGGGAAATGTGATGTTAATTGCTTTGGTTATAAGAATAGAAAAGCAGAATATTTTTTAAAAGGCATGAAACTTTTAAATGTTGATGTTCAGAAAGACTTGGATGCACTTGTACAAGGAACACAGAATGTTTGCATGAAGGTACAGCAAGCAATTAGGAAGGCAAATGGCGTGTTGACCTTTATTGCAAGGGGATTGGAGTACAGGAACAAGGAAGTCCTGCTACAATTGTGTTGCGCTTTGGTGAGACCACACCTGGAATACTGTGCGCAGTTTTAGTCTCTATATCTAAGGAAGGGTATGCTTGCCTTTAAGGCAGTACGACTAGTTTGTTTCCTATGATGAGAAGTTGAGAAAATTGGGTCTATATTCTCTGGAGTTTAGAAGAATGAGAGGTGATCTCATTGAAACATCTAAGATTTTAAAAGGGCTGGATAGGGTAGATGCTGAGAGATTGTTTCCCTGGCTGGGAATCTAGAACATGGGGGCACAGTCTAAGGATAAGGGGACGATCATTTCAGACTGAGAGGAGGAGAAAATTCTTCATTCAAAGGGTGGAATTTTACGAGTCCTGCAGCGTCCCCAAAAGCAGGACCAGAAGTTGGCATAACTTCCACTTCCGCCATTTTTCCCATTTCACATGTGATTTAATATGTAAATGAAGCGTGCGGCAACAGGCACGGGGGACACGTGGGATTCGGTGGCAGGGACGGCCTTTCATTGGTGAAACTCGGCATCACTGGGTCAAGCACCGTGATTGCCATGGCTATAAAGCATTCAAAGTTTGCAGCCTCAAGGATCAGCAGCCTTCCTGTCATGTAAGTATCTGCAAAGGAGCCGAAATGAAGCTTGAAATTAATTCAAATTGCTTTTGCCTCCCTTAATTAATAATCCAGCACAAACTTCACATCATTTATTTTTCTCTGCAGCAACACCAAAGATTGTCAGCTGGCAGGCAACGTGTCGCCTCATGGTTCGGTGATGCCTCCTGGCAGGTTCTCCTCCAGGCCGTCAGGGAAAGGCGAGAGGTCGTCTTCCCTGCAGATGGAGTCCGAGAACCTCCTGCCTGATGAAAGTGGCCTGGATGGAGGTAGCAGAGGAGTTGTTGAACCGTGGGCTCTCTCGTTAAACCTGGGTTCAGTATCACAAACACATCAATAACTTGCTCAGATTGACGAGGGTAAGTGTTCCTGGCGAAGCTGCTCCATTGTTTGTCATCCTGGCTCCATCTTTTTAAGACAAGAGGGCAAACAAGGCATGCATTGGATTATGTGAGCAGCCTTGGTACCATACACTAAATGATTTTGTGCAGTTGATGATTGGCATTGTTGCTGTGCTTGGATGTGTCGTGTGTAAGCTCGTCCTGAATGAGTGATGTCAATGGATGTTTACAATGGTTGTGATACATCTTTTGAAATCTCATTCAATCTGCACTGTCACCTGCAGGACAAACGCACCCACAACCAGTGGGAGCGAGCCAAGACAAGTGGAGGTGTCCCAGACATCAGAGTCCTGACACCAGCTGGAGAGGAGGCCGCAGAAATTGCAAGGGAGGAGGGAGACGACAATATCAGGTGGCGAGGTAGGATCCTCAAGGTGTATCTTCAGGTGAACTATCATCTTCAGTCTTGTAGCCATGCATGCACACACAATGGAAGTTTGCGAACTCATGCGCAGCTGATGCTTAATGTGCCTCTGTTTAAGTCTGTACTGTAGGTGTCCGTATGTGAGTTTCTGAAAGCCATGAGGCCCAAGACTCCTTCTCTGGGGAGGAAGTTGAAGCCAATGCCCCAGAGAGTGCACCGTCACCTGCCTCTTCTTCCATCTCCGCCAGCGCAGATACATCCACACGGTCCACGGGGGGTGTAAGATTAGAATCTGGATCATAATCTGGTGTGCACGGCACAGACATGACCCAGCAGCTGAGGGAGCATGTGCCAGCAGCGTCCCCTGACAATCGGAGGACTGCTGGGGACCAGGGCCCTGCTCAGCCCCATGCTCATGATGATCTCTGTTTGTAGCTACGAGAAGTTTGCTGGATGTGCAGCAAAGCCACAAGGTAAATATGTCGGAGATGCCTGAGGCCATGCATAGCTTTGCACGTGCCATGGAGGAGTCCATGCATGCCATGACATCTGCCATGTCCCAGGCATTTGAGCATATGGCTCCTTCAGTCAAGAGTCTGGCGAGCTCCATGGCAAGTCTAGTTGAGTACTCGATCCATATGCAATCTGAACTGCACTCCATCGCTGTTGCCATGGGCTCCATGCAGCAGAGTCTAAGCGAGAGGAGGACGAGGAGCCTGGACCTCCCTGCAGCTGCTCCTTCCCCTCAGGGAGACAGGCAGGTACCATCGTGCACCCAGATGGAGGAAGAGTGCATGCCAGCTTCCCCAGGGCTTCCTCTCAGGGCGACCACAGGGTAAGCGGCATCTCATTCTCCCCCACTGACATTGACCCCCCCCGACCTCCAGCAGGCATGCACAAGGGGGATACTCAAGCACCAATGCTGCAGACCCCCAGTAGGATGGAACTATCTAGGCCCTGTCTCTCCAGAGGACGCCTGCCATGGTCATCCAGAGCAACAGGGCAGCACACTGAGCAGACTGCCTCCATCTCAGCTGATAATGTTGGGGTAGCGCATAGACATAGTGTGAGAAAAATTGAAACAGTTTTGAGCATGAAGGTGGCACGGGTGATGTAAATAGTGTGCAACTGGTCAATAAGTTTCATTACATCTTTATTTATTTTAACATTTGATGTACTCTCATTAATCCTTTGCTTGGTTTCGGATGAAAACAAATATGTTCAATGGAGGTCTATGGCAGGAACACATTGATGTTTGCAAAGCATCTCAGAAAATGTCCAGTGTCCATTTCTCATTGCTATTTGAACATTCAGTCTTCAATGATGGCTCTTTGTCCATTGGTGATTATTCACGTTTCTCACTACTGACATACCTTACATTTGTGGTTCTGCAATCACAACTTAACTTTGCTTGCAGGGTATGTTTTCAGTTCCATTGTAGCCCATAGAAGATTTCATCTTCCGGTCACATCAAAATGCAGCAAAGCCACTTTAAGATTGCAGCAATGAATAGACCTCAGGCTTTTGTGAATAGATGTGGGTAATCTTTATGTTTCTCCTACCAACGTTCCTTGATGAAGTGCTTATTGTTGGCTGAAACATGCAAATATGAGGTTCTCCTTGATGTCCCTTGCTTGTCTCTCAGATCTATAATTGCATTTTTAGCATTGGTGTCCTCGTCCTCCTCACCCTCTGAATGATCGACCCCGTATCCTGTACAAACCAGTTGTATGTTTAAAGAGTGAAAGCCTTTGCAATTGACAAAGACAGCAGGCTGCTCCCGGGAGCTCTAATGGCCACATGAGTACAGTCGATCACCCCTTGTGCTCTAGGGAAGTCAGCAATGGCGTCGAAGGCCACAGACCTTGCTGACTGGCTGTCCTCATCTACAGGTAAGTAGATGAAATCATTGGCAAGTCGAAAAAGGGCATTGATCACCTCTTTGATGCACCTGTGGGATGCAGGCTGCGAGATGCCACATATGTCGCCTGTTGATCCCTGGAAGGACCCATCAGCAAAGAAATTGAGTGCAGCAGTCACCTTGAGGGTAACTGACATGGAATTCTCATCAAAGCCAAGCGGCTGCAGGTCTTGCCACAGAATCCTACAAATTTCTGTGATCATTTCACGTGACATCCTTATGCGTCGCTGGCATTGCCTCTGTGACATTTTTAGGTAATTTGTCCTTGTCCTGAGTATGCGATGACATGCCAGTGTCTGTCTTCGATAAGACCATTTCTGGATGTTATCATTCGGAGCATCCCCACCTTCCTGTTCTGCCTGTTGCTGGCACTCAGACATCATGAGTTGAGGGAAAAGAGCCCTCCTTAGTCTCTCTCTTTGCCCTTCTTCCCATGTACCAGACAAATTGGATGTATTAGACCCATATTGCTGTGGCTTTTCTAAACAATAAATAAGCAGAGCATGGTGATTCAGCCCTCTTAACAGTGAGCTAAAACATTGAGGCAATGAACTGCAGCCAGGTAGAAGACACACTCACTATTGTTTGTCTCCTCCCACTGTCCTTGCAATCCTCCAGTGTCCATGTGGCTTGCTTTATCGTTGGAGAAAATGGTACACGTTGAATTCAGGAAAAGTCTCCCCACCTTCCAACCTCCTCCTGCAACCTTCCAGCCTGAGTCCATCACACTTGACCCACCTAATGTTACTGTTACCCTTCCCTCCATTACCATTGAGCCTCCCCCATTACGTTGCACTGTGTAATCATCAATGTATTCATGCCATCCCTCCTCCCGTTCCTACTTCTGTTACTATTGACATGCCCACTCTTATCCTTGAATCTGCTCAAGTGAACTATCCAGTGCTGCCGAGTCCCGTTTCCCTCCAGATGAAGTTGTCGATTTCCCACCCATTAATCTTGACCTTCCCCCCTACAGAATCCATTTGCCCCCATTGATTGTGACCATTCCCTCTGCTAGCCAGTACCCTCACTTTGCCCCATAGTTCCCCAATGTTGACAGCACTCATCCCTCCCTTTAGGCCCTTGCCAATTATCTTCTGACTGTACTGATCTAATCCACCCACTACCCCTGCAGTCACCAACATCCAGCTTCTGCAGCAACAGCAACCATTCCACATGCAGGACACTCCACTCCACCCTCCCCTGCTCCTGCATGCACCTGATCACCCCACCCCATCCTCCCCGAGAACCCTCCCCGCTCCTCCATGTAGACACCCCATGCCTTCGCCTCAATCTCCTGAGAAGATTCACTCTTGCTGGTGCCGAACCTGGAGGTAAACATCCATTCTAATGCTAGTGTTAGTTTACCGGATGAGTCAAAGAGAGAAGAGCACAGACCTGAGACTCAACTGCACAAATCTGACTGCTGCATGCCACGGTGAAACAATCATAAACCGGGTGGCAAAGGAATAGTGCTCGCTGTTCACTTAATCAGGAAGATAGGACTGAATTGTAACTGTGTGCAGGGTAATGAGTATTCATATTATTTAAATGAATGGAAAGCTGCAATCCGCCAACGTGAGGGGGGAGCTCCGGAACGCCGCAAACCTACCATCGACTTAATTCCTCTAAAACATCCCGCCATCGGGAATCTACAAAGTCACCTCCGGCCTAATTAAATCACCTGACACGCCACCAAATCAGCTCTTGCACATTCCAAAAAATTCCACCCAAAAGGTTTGGAATCTTCTCTACCCCCGATGGTTGTGGATGCTCCTTCATTAAATATGTTCAAAGCTGAGAGAGACAGAAATGTCTCAGGACATTAAAGTCTGTGGCAAGTGGGGGGAAAGTGGAGTTATGGAAAGAGATCAGCCATGGTCGTATTGAATGATGGAGCAGGCTTGTGAGGCTGCATGATCTGCTCCTATTCCTAATTCTAATGTTCTTACATTCTTAACCCATTGAATGTACAGACACACCCCATAATACCCGCTACTGCCGACAGTATTACCCATATAGTTACAGTACATCTCACGGTACATATTACTGGAGGGAATTTACCCCTTGTGGTGTACAGTAACATTCCATAATACCCACGACTGGGGCAGAGTCATTTTGAAGGTTTTTAAAGCAAGTCTGGGGCAAACGATCACCTGGGCCAATGGTGGTGAATGAATATTCATTTAAATAGCCATGGCGGACCGTCCACCCCGGTGACGTGGAGAGGGCGGGCGGGCGGTCCGTCCCCGGCAATGGCGTCAGCTGCCTTTGCACAGGCACTGATGCCAATTTTAAAGGGCTTCGAGCCCTTCCATTTAATTTAAATTTTTCAAGCTGCAGTGAAATTAAAAAATTAAATAAATTTATCCTGACCCTCTCCCACCCCCTCCAGTGACCATGGAAATAATTACCCACCCTCTCCCCCACAAAAAACACTTACCTCGTGCAGCTGACCTTCCCCACCCCCGCCAAAGTTCAGAAACTTAACCCCTTCCCACCATCCCCTGCACCAATGCTATTAGTTTGACCCCGTTTCCCACCCCCGCCCTGAAAAACCTACCTGCTCCCCCCTCCCCATCAGTGTTCTGCTTCGGATCCCCAGAGATCCGAAGGCGCGGGAGTGCCGGCCACTGGCACCAATATCACACTGGAACGGATGGCAGGAGCGGGTAGGTCATTTATTCCTTCATTTAAATTATTTAACATGTGCAAATTTGGCTTCTATCGCGAGCAGCGGGAGGGGCCACCATGAGGCCTCGCTGCCGCCGGTAATATCAGGCTGGGCCTTCCTGGTGTCGAGGCCTGTGGCGGGCCTCTTCCAGAGGCATTTTCTGGCCTCCCCCTGCACGATGTCGGTGGGGGAGGGGCTATAAAATTCTGTTTATTGAGTTGGGATCTCTGTGATACCATGTGCTCAGCAGGGCTGTTTAACAGGAATTCCCTTCTGGCTGTGAACAAAGGGACACAGGAAGTTGCATGGGTCTTTGAAAACAATGGTGCAAGCAGTGACAATGAACTGCTTTGCCTGGACTGGGATGAGGGAGCTGTACCACAGGACATGCGTGATGCCAATATCATCACCCTATATAACAAGAAGGGTGACTGCAACAACTGCCGTGGAATCTCCCTGCTCAGCATAGTGGGGAAAGTCTTCGCTCAAGTCGTTTTAAACAGACTCCAGAAGCTGGCTGAGCGTGTCTACCTGAGGCACAGTGCGGCTTTTAAGCAGAGAGATCCACCATTGACATGCTGTTCTCCCTTCGCCTGTTACAGGAGAAATGCCGCAAACAACAGATGCCCCTTTACGTTGCTTTCATTGATCTCACCAAAGCCTTTGACCTCGTCAGCAGACGTGGTTTCTTCAGACTACTAGAAAAGATTGGATGTCCACCAAAGCTACCTCATTCCATGACAATATGAAAGGCACAATTCAACATAGTGGTGCCTCATCAGACTCCTTTCCTATCCTGAGTGGCGTGAAACAGGGCCGTGTTCTCACACCTACACTGTTTGGTATTTTCTTCTCATTGCTGCTCTCACATGCGTTCAAGTCTTCAGAAGAAGGAATTTTCCTCCACACAAAATCAGGTGGCAGGTTGTTCAACCTTGCCCATTGAAGAGCGAAAACCAAAGTATGGAAAGTCCTCATCAGGGAACTCCTCTTTGCTGACGATGCTGCTTTAACATCTCACACAGAAGAGTGTCTGCAGAGACTCATCGACAGGATTGCGGCTGTCTGCAACGAATTTGGCCTAACCATCAGCCTCAAGAAAACAAACATCATGGGACAGGACGTCAGAAATACTCCATCCATCAATATTGGCGACCACGCTCTGGAAATGGTTCAAGAGTTCACCTACCTAGGCTCAACTATCACCAGTAACCTGTCTTGATGCAGAATTAAACAAGCGCATGGGAAAGGCTTCCACTGCTATGTCCAGATTGGCCAAGGGAGTGTGGGAAAATGGCGCACTGACACGGAACACAAAAGTCCGAGTGTATCAAGCCTGTGTCCTCAGTACCTTGCTCTACGGCAGCAAGGCCTGTACAACGTATGTCAGCCAAGAGCAACGTCTCAACTCATTCCATCTTCGCTGCGTCCGGAGAATCCTTGGCATCAGGTTGCAGGACCGGATCTCCAACACAGAAGTCCTCGAGGCGGCCAACATCCCCAGCTTATACACACTACTGAGTCAGCAGAGCTTGAGATGGCTTGGCCATGTGAGCCGCATGGAAGATGGCAGGATCCCCAAAGACACATTGTACAGCAAGCTCGCTACTGGTATCAGACCCGTCGGCCGTCCATGTCTCCGCTATAAAGACGTCTGCAAACGTGACATGAAATCCTGTGACATTGATCACAAGTCGTGGGAGTCAGTTGCCAGCGTTCGCCAGGGCTGGCGGACAGCCATAAAGGCGGTGTTAAAGTGTGGTGAGTCAAAGAGACTTAGCAGTTGGCAGGAAAAAAGACAGAGGCGCAAGGCGAGAGCCAACTGTGTAACAGCCCCGACAATCAAATTTTTCTGCAGCACCTGTGGAAGAGCCTGTCACTCTAGAATTGGCCTTTATAGCCACTCCAGGTGCTGCTCCACACACCACTGACCACCTCCAGGCGCTTACCCATTGTCTCTCGAGATAAGGAGGCCAAAGAAGATACATTTTTACATTTTACAGCAAACAAAAATTTTCCCGATACAGTTCGAGGGGTTTCCCATGGATCCAGCCCCTCAGTTCAGCTTGGTGGGAGGACCTTACACAGTGGTCTTTCCCCATTGAGCCTTTGCTGCGGCTGCCCAAGCTTTCGTGCGTCCCTCAGCACATAGTCCTGGACTTTGGAATGTGCCAGTCTGCAACATTCGGTCGTAGACAACTCTTTGCGCTGGAAGACCAGCAAGTTTCGGGCAGACCAAAGGGCGTCTTTCACTGTAGTGATAGTCCTCCAGCAGCAGTTGATGTTTATCTCGGTGTGCGTCCCTGGGAACAGCCCGTAGAGCACAGACTCCTGTGTTACGGAGCTGCTTGGGATGAACCTCGACAAAAACCACTGCATCTCTTTCCACACCTGCTTTGCAAAGACACATTCCAGAAGGAGGTGGGCAACCATCTCTTCCCCACCACAGCCACCACGAGGGCATTGTGTGGAAGGGGTGAGACTTCGGGCGTGCTGGAAGGATCTGACGGGGAAGGCTCTTCTCACCACCAGCCAAGCTACGTCTTGGTGCTTGTTTGAAAGTTCTGGTGATGAGGCATTCCACCAAATGACTTTGGCAGTCTGCTCTGGGAACCATCCGACAGGATCCACCATCTCCTTTACCCGTAGAGCCTTGAGAACATTCCGTGCAGACCACTGCGTGATGGATCGGTGGTCAAAGGTGTTTTTCCGCAGAAACTGCTCCACGAAGGATAGGCGGTACGGCACAGCCCAACTGGATGGAGCATTCTGCGGCAATGTGACCAGGCCCATACTTTGCAACACCGGGGACAGATAGAACCTCAGATTTCCAGGATCTAGGGAGGAAGTTAAAAAGTAGGACCTTGAAGGTAGTTATCTCTGGATTACTCCCAGTGCCACACGCTAGCGAGAATAGAACTAGGAAGATAGGGAGGATCAATACTTGTCTTTAAGCACGGTGCAGGAGGGAGGGCTTCAGATTCTTGGATCATTGGGATCAGTTCTGAGGCAGAAGACACCTATTCAAAAGGGGCAGGTTACAACTCAACAGGACTGGGAGCCATATCGTCGCAGAGAGATTCACTAGCATGGTTGGGAGGGTTTAAATAAATTGGCAAGTGGACGGGCACCATATAGAAATAGAAAAGAGGATTAAGGTGTATGATATGAGAGTGTTGGACAGTACTAGAGAAGGGAGTAGTTCCAAAAGAGATAGGAGGAGACTGAGAAGGGCTACAAGGAATGCAAAGACAGGATTACAATGCATGTATGTAAACGCACAAAGTGTATTGAATAAGATTGGTGAGCTACAAGTACAAATAGCAGTATGGGAATATGTTGTAGTGGTAATAACAGAAATGTAGCTTAAAAATGGTGAGGACTGGGCACTTAATATACAAGGAGACAAAGTGTTCAGAAAAGATAGAGAAGGGAAAAAGGGAGGTGGGGTGGCAGTACGGTTAGTGAAGACATTGCAGTGTTGGAAAGAGAGGATGTCCTTGATGGGGCAAGGACAGAATCTGTTTGGTTGGATTTGAGAAGCAATAAGGGGATGATCAGACTACTATAGGCCTCCAAATAGAGAGAGAGACAGAGAGAGATAGAGGAGCAAATCTGCAGGGAAATCACAGAGATGTGCAAGAACTATAGAGTGGTGATACTGGGGGACTGTAATTACTCAAATATCAACTGGGGTAATTTTAAACTAAAGGGTAAGGAGGGAGAGGAATTTCTGGACTGTGTTCAGGAGAACTTCCTTGATCAGTATGTTCTTGGCCCAACTTGACAGGAGGCATTGCTGAATGAGGGAAATGAGGTGGGCCAAGTGGACCAAGTGACTGTGGGGAAGTATTTGGGTAAGAGTGATCATCGTATCATAAGATTTAGACTAGTAAGTCAGAAAAGCAAGGAATTATATGAAATAGAACAGCGAGATTTGAAGAGGGCTAATTTCAATGCGATGAGTAGGGATCTAGCCAGGGTAAAACGGAAACAAAGATTGACAGGAAAAACCATAATGGAACAATAGTTTATCTTTAAGAGATGCTTCAGGTACAGGCTAGTGTTATGACCAGGTGGTAGGGGTATGGGTGTTACCCCCGTTCACCTCCCAAATGACCGCAACAAGTATTTTTGTTACTGAGGTTTTAACTCCTTGCGTTTTATTTGTCAAATAAACAGCAACAGGTGTTCTTGCAGGTTTAAAACAGAAGATTAACTATTTATTGAGCAATATTCATTCCTGAAATGGTCACAACCACACCCACAGAGGCATTTACTCACACACACCCATACACACTCACACACACACACACACAAGAATAGATAGATGGAGAGGAAAAGGGTAAGTGGTTTGAAGTGAGTTAAGTGTTCCGGTTTCACAGTAAACCTGTTGAATCTTCCTGGAGGACAATTTCTCTTTTAAAGTTACAGGCCTGGGTTGTATGTGGATTTTTCTGGTTGTTGAGATTTCAGTGATCACTTTCAGTTCTCTGCTGCAACAAGTTGAAGTGTAGAACTCACAGCAGGGCTCCTTCTTTGGATTTTGCTAGATCTCTCACAGCTCTTGACTGGACATGCTTTTATTATGTTTCTTCTGATTTCTCCTTCTTGCTCCAGAGAGCTACTTTCCAAGGTCAAAATCTCTTACATGTTGCCTCTGTTAATAGATGCAGAGTCCACTCCCTATGGTGACCAATAATGGACCAGGGTGTGGCTACTTCACACCTTCTTTGTTTTAGAAGAACCCATCCAATTCAAAATGTCTCTCGATGGATTAAGGATGGGTGTAATTGACACCTCTTAGCTTGGAATGTATCCTTTTGTCCTTAATGGACAGTAAAAAAGGTTGAATATACAGGGCCAGGTCGTTTGACATTTGGCAGCCATTTTACATCATATTGTCCACTTTCTTAAAGGAAAAGTCAATTTCTATAACTTTTTAGTTTGGGTTCTGTATTTTCATTGCTGCAATTCAGGTACATTCCAACAATGGCAAAAGGCAGGGAAACCAAAAACAGGGCTCATTGGATGACAAGGGAGATAGAGAATATGATGAAACAAACAAATAGGGTGTATGAAGCATGTCAGGTGAATTCGTCAAGCGAGAACGAGATCAAATACAATATGTTGAGAGGGGAAGTGAAGAGGAAAGAGAGAATATGAGATTAGAATGGCAGTCAACATAAAAGGGAACCCCAAAATGTTCTACCGGAATGTAAGAAGTAAGCAGGTACAAAGAGGTGGAGTGAGGCCTATTAGGGACAACAAGGATGCTTTATGTTTAGAAGCACAGGGGAAGACTAGAATACTTAATCTGTACTTTGTATTGGTGTGTATACCAAGGAAGAGGATTCTGACAAAATATCGGCAGAAGCGGAGGGAGTAGAGGCAATGGATAGGGTAAAAATTGAGAGGGAGACGGTACTGGAAAGGCTGACTATACTTAGGGTAAACAAGTCACCTGGTCTGGATGGCTTGCATCCCAGATTGCTTAAGGAAGTGTGGGTGGAGATAGTGGAAGAGCTTGCTATAATCTTCCAATCTTCCCAAGATACAGGGGAGATGGCGGAGGAGTGGAGAGCAGCAAATGTGACATCCTGACTCAAGAATGTGTGTAAGGACAGTCTAGCAACTACAGGTCAGGTAATTCAACATCAGTGGTGGGTAAGGTGTTAGAAACAATATTCAGGGGAAAAAAGTCAACAGGCACTTGGAGAGGTTTAAGTTAATTAAGGATCGCCAGCAGAGATTTGTAAAAGCCAGATCATGCTTGACTAATCCAACTGATTTTTTGATGAAATAACAGAGAAAGTTGATGAAGGGAATACGGTGGATGTTGTCTATATGGATTTTAAGAAAGCGTTTTGTGAAGTACCACATAAAAGCCTGGTTAACAAAATTGAGGCTCATGGAATAGGAGAGTCAGTGTCGGCTTAAGGGCAGAAAACAGTGAGTTGTGGTAAATGGTTGTTTTTCAGACTGGAGGATGGTAGACGGTGGTGTTCCCCAAGAGTCAGTGCTAGGGCCACTGTTTTTATGCTATATATAAATGACTTGGATCTTGGAATACAGAGTAGAATTTCAATATTTGCCAATGATACCAAACTTGGAGGAGTGGCAAACAGTGAGGATGATACAAACTGACTGCAACAGGACACAGATAACCTAGCAGGAATGGGCAGAATAGTGGCAAATGTGAGGTGATGTATTTTGGCAGAAGGGACAGGGTGAGGAAATAGAGATTTAATGGCACAGTTCTAAAGAGTTTGCAGGGACAGAGGGACCCGGGGGTGCATGTGCATCAATCTTTGAAGGTGGCAGGACGTATTGAGAGAGTGGTTAGTAAAGCATATGTGATCTTGGGTTTCATAAATAGAGGCATTGAGTACAAAATCAGAGAAGTTATGCTGAACCTTTATAAAGCTCTGATTAGGCCCCAACTAGAGTATTGCATCCAGTTCTGGTCACCATAATTTAGGAAGGATGTGAGGGTTCTTGAGAAGGTGCAGAGGAGATTTATCAGAATGGTTCCTGGGATGGGGGATTTTAGTTACAAGGTTAGGTTGGAAAAGCTGGGGTTTTTCACTTCAGAGCAAGGGAGATTGAGGGGAGTTTTAATAGAGGTGTACAGAATTATGACAGGCTTAGATAAGTTTGACAAAGATAAACTGTTCCTATTTGCTGATGGCACAAAGACTAGGGGACACAGATTGAAAGTTTTGGGGAAGAGATGCAGGGGAATATAAGGATACACTTTTTTACACAGCGGGTGGTAATGGCCTGGAACTCGCTGCCCACGAGGGTGGTGGAAGCAGAGACAATCAATGATTTCAAAAGGAAATTGAAGAGGCACTTGAAGGAAATAAACTTGAGGGATATGGGGATCGAGCAGAGGAGTGGGACAGACTGAATTGCTTGGCAGAGAGCTGGCATGAACTCGAGGGGCCAAATGGCCCTCCATGCCATAAATGACTTTATGACACTAAATGCTGTTTGATAGCTCAGCATCAGCTCATCACTGAGTTGGGGGCTTCTTGGCAACACTCTCAATTCTTGAGTTCAAGCCCCATTCCACAGACATGCACCCACAAGGCTGACTCTTCACTGCAGTACTGAAGGAGCTCTGCACTGTCAGAGGTGATGTCTTTTAATGAGACATAAAACGAAGGCTGCATCTTCCCTTTCAGGTGGATGTAAAAGATCACGTGACATTTATAAAAGAGTAAGGGCGTGATCTTTGGTTTCCAAACCAATGTTTATCTCTTAGCCAGCATCACTCAACCAGATTATTTGGCCATTGCTTCATTGCTGTTTCTGGGAGCTTGCTGTGTACATTTGACTACCTCATTTCCTACATTACAACAGTGAAGACACATCAGAAGTATTTAATTGACTGTGAAGCATTCAGAGACATCCTGAGGTTGGTGAAAGATGTTATATAAATGAGTGGGCTTTCTTTCTTTCCTCTTGCTGTTCCCTTGCTGCTTCTTGGGGCTTTCCTCCAATGGGGCTTCCATGATGATATCTTTACAAGGCAAAGTTACTCCTGTAACATCAAACACTACCACAATCTTCGAAACCTTAGCCCTGCTCTTTTGTAGAATGCCCCAGATCCATCTAGGGACCTGATGGGTTGCTTGAACAGACCAGTGATGTGCTTGTTGATTATGCTGTTGGATAACAGGAAGTCATTTTGCAGGTACTCAGCTGGATTCTGGGATACCGCACAGGTATCATGAGCTGTGGCTCCAGATGATTGTCTACATCACACAGACTCATCCTGAGAACTGCCTTTCAAAGTCCAATGGACGATGGACTGCCTTAAAATGAAGACATCATGGCACCTGCCTGGGAAATGAGCATTGGCATGCAGAAAATCGTGCTGATGGTTGAAAATGAGCTGAACATTCAGAAAGAGTGGAATCCTTTTTTGATCCATGTAGATTGTAGCATTGTGCAATGGAGCAAGTTGGCCCACATCAGCGAAATCAATAATTCCCTGTAGCTTTTGAAACTGCTTTTGGCAAAATTGCAAAGCTCATGCTGTTGTTAGTTGTTCATGGGAACAGGATATGAAATTGCGTGCTTGAGCAAACTAGATATCTGTCTCTTGCTTTATACATCTTTGGATAACCGATTGACGAATGTGTGTGGTGGGGTCAGTGGCACATTGGAATGGTCTGGAGGCATGACCTGTTGTGACCTAGTGGCAGTGCTGTGGCTGTGGATGAGTTGGACTGCAGATCATTTTGCAGCATATGGATCAGAGTCTGTTTCCCAGACTGCTGGAGGTATTTGCATCTTAGTCTGTAAATGTGAGTGGGAGCATAATGCTGAGTGAGTGCAGTACCACTAGTGCAGCAGAGCAGACCTGCCTGGTACCCCTTTGCTGATCCTCTTATTTCTTCAAAAAATAAAGTACAAGGGAATTCCCATAGGAAAACCCACTGTCTTACTATTAATGAGGATTGAGTAAAAATGACACATGCCCTATAGTTGTCACAAAGCTACCTGACCGCCTAAGTGAAAACAATAGGAGAAAGGCCACTAAATTGGACTTTGTGGCACTTGCTGGTGTTGGCATTAGTGGGAACTCGGATTGTCATGCTTGGAAGGCCAATAGCACGGGGTGGTTGTGTGTGTACTTGAAGCATTCAGGGTGGGCATATTGTGAGGTCGGAAAGCATCTAATGCTGATCTGGCACCCGACCTGCCAGCTTGTACCTCAGTGTTCATCTGCATGAGGGAACCCCCTCACCAACCCGCAGCACTATTGAAAGGCATCATGGTGAGGTTTCCAAGTAAAATGCTTTTGACTTTCTTTTGCTGCTGCAGAGTTAGTGGAAATATTGTGTATTGTGTTGTTGGAGGAGTTGTCACATTCTCACAGAGAGAGGCAGGGTATTGGGATTCCCGGTGGTGCAGGGAGCCATTGACCGCATGCACATGGCTCTGTGTGCACCCCATCTCAATGGGGAGATGCATTAATTGTATATTAATTATGTTTAATTGTAGGCTGAATGTGGGCATTAACTGGGGATTCACTTGAGCCCCTATAAATAGACACCGAATGAAACTCTGGTTGTTGGGTTAGAAGGTGTATTCTTGTAGGGCTGGATTTTATAACCTCGCCACCAATCTCGGCAGTGAGATGAAAAATTGTAGCTCGCCCGCGTGAGCCGCAGGCCATAGAGCCACCGCAATCTTCTATGCAGTGACACACTTGCATCCTCAGGGCGCCCCCCCCGCCCCTGATCATATGGAGGGGCGAGCTGTCCGCCCCCGGCAATGGCGTCAGCTGCCTGTGTGCAGACGCCGATGCCATTTTTAAAGTGCTGTCAGCCCCACTGCCTAATTTAAATATTTAAAGGTAAATTGAATTAAAATAAATAAATAAATCTCTTTTGCCACTCTCCCACCCCACAATAACAATTAAATTAATTATTTGCCCTTTCCCCACCAAAACACTTACCTCTACCATCTGACCTTCCCCCAAAAACTGCGCAAACTTTAAACGACAACCCTTCCCACCATCCCCTACAATCATGACATTAATTTGACCTTGTTAACCTCCCCATACACTGACAAATTACTCCTCCTCCCCACCAGTGTTGCACCTCGTCACGAGGGCTGGAGGCATTTGAAAGCACCGCCCCCCCCCCCCACCATGAAACCCGACGTTGGGGCGGGTGGGGGGGTGGGGGGTGGTGGTGTCGGTAAAATCCAGCCCATAATGTATCATTATGTACAGATTGACTCCAGTTCTATCCTTCAACAACTGGCTTCTCTGGAATAGAACAAGCCGTACCGGAACCACAATGGGTTCCACTCCCTTAAAGTGCAGTTTTTGTGTGACCATGCACCGTGCATCATGTTGGTCGATGCCCATTATCCTGGCAGCAGCCACAATGCTTTTATCCTGCCCCAGTTCCCACATCTATGAGCCATCACAACAAACCAGAGGGTGGCAGCTTGGTGACAAGGGCTACAGTCTCTTAATGTCACTCATGACTCCCCTCCACCACCCAACCACAC
Organism: Heterodontus francisci; assembly: GCF_036365525.1. NCBI lineage: Eukaryota > Metazoa > Chordata > Chondrichthyes > Heterodontiformes > Heterodontidae > Heterodontus > Heterodontus francisci. The sequence goes on along the minus strand of NC_090387.1, from coordinate 91,269,446 downwards.
GTGGACAGCACACATTTGAGAGCTATGCTGTGATCAGGAATGTCCTGGAGCAAATCATCTGCATTCTAAAGTGACGGCTCCGCTACCTGGACTGCTTGGGAGGAGCCCTACAATGCTCATCAGAATGTGTCTCCAACTTCCTGGTGGCCTGCTGTGTTTTACACAGCCTGGCTCTCATGAGGGGACAGTCCCTGCCAGCAGGCCTTTGGCAAGCATCTCAGAAGGAGGAAAAGGAGGAGGAAGAGGTGGCGAATTGGGAGGTTCCTCTGAAAACATCCCATTGCTTCACAATTCCCCACATTTCCATTCCCTTGCTGTATCACTGCATCCTTTGGGCCAAAATCCTGATATAAAAGACACCAAACCCCCACTTCATAACAACACTTATCCAATAGTACATAGAAAACAGAACTATTCATTCTTCTACTTTCCCTTTGTGCCTGTCTTGCAGGTGCCTTTGCCTGTTCTGGTGCTTCTATGCAGTGCTACCACAGTGTCTGCAGCATGGCTAGTGGAAAGCTGCTGACTTTCAGTGGGGGAGTCTGCCGATGGATTTGCATGACAACTTCAAACAGCTCTGGCCTTGAGAGTCCGGCTTTGGACTGCATCACCTTGGCATGGGTGGCAGTAATCTGAGCTGGTTGGCTGACAGGCGACAGCAGGGGCACTGAGGAAGAGGTAGTGGTAGAAGCATGAATGATGCCATCCTGAGAGAGGTTCACCATGGAGCCACTGCCACTCTGCTGGGGCAGCACCTCAGCAATCCTAGTAATCTGTTGATGCACAGATTGCTCAACTGCTGTGAGAGCCTGCATGCTTGTTTGAGCACTGGTATCACAGCCATGGTGGCAGCAGTTTGAGCCTTGAGTAAAAGAAGGCATATCCAGCGTGGAAAGCAGTGTTCTCACTACCAGAAGCCGAATCATTTTGTACACAAGTGTTTGGTTAGAAGGCACTCACTGCAGGCAGCCATGACAAGTTCAGTTCAATAAAGACACAGTGCAAGCAAGACTGTTGTCCTGTGAGCTCGTAACAGCGACCTCACCCTCCAGGGAGTTGCCATGCAAGCTATACTTTTCCCCTGCCCTGGCTGTAACTTACTCATGCCCGGTGATTCACCATGTGCTGATCCTGTTTCTATACTACCCTCTAAGGTACACACAGTGCCAGTATCTAAGCTGGTGACTGTGAGTGTCAGATCAAGTGACGGTGCTCCTTCATCAGATGCCTACTGTTGCCCGTATCTTTCATTGTGCGACTACAGTGGAAGTGTTGGGGTGAGGGGAGAGAGGTTCGGTGGAAAGCAGTAGGTCTGTGGTCACACCATCTGCATCTTGTACTTCATGCCAGGTTGTGGGATGAGGGTGAGGTGGGATTTGAGAAGGGACATAAGGCAGGAACATACCATCATTCTGGATGTCCTTGGCGACGCCGGTTGCAGCAGCTCAGTCACCGTCGTGTCAATAGTTCTGCTCTAAGGGGTTCAGGAGACCTAGGTGTGTCCCCTGTTGGTTCTCTGCTCCCTATTACTATGTGTCACCTTGTCCTGCAAGAGAGAGGGAAGAGTGTCAGTGACTGTATTGCAATGTGTTGGGTGACGTGCTTGTTACAGATGAAAACTGACACTATGTGGAAGCTGCAAGATGTGGATATGAGGCTTGCAGCATCGGTCGGTGTGTGAGAGTGGTGTGGAGCAGCTGAATATTAGGCACGAGTCTGACTGCTAGAGGTTGCTGATGGATGAGTGATGGCATTGTGGTGCATTGAGTGAGTGTGAGGTTGGTGGTGCATTGAGTGAGTGTGAGGTTGGTGGTGCATTGAGTGAGTGTGAGGTTGGTGGTGCGGTGAGTAGGAGATGGCATTTGAAGATGGATGCACCGACCTTGACCACTCGTCTGAGGTCATTGAACTTTTTATGGCACTGCAGCCGGGTCCTCATGACCAGACTTCTTGAATTGACCTCCTTGGTGACCTACTCCCATTTCCTTCACAGTGTCTGCTTGGAGGGCCTCTTGGCCCCCTGCAAAAACATCACGCCTTTCCTGCTTTCCACCTCCTGGACTAAGGCCTCCAGGCCGCATCAGAGAATCTGGGAGCTCTATCTCTGGCCTGCTGCTCCATTGTTACTCTTTATTCCTTGTAGGAAACGCTTTTGGAGACAGTTCCACCACCTACTGCAGCCAGAAAACACCTTCCCATTAAGAGATCAGGCTAGTTTTAACACATGCTAGCCATGCACATACCTGGGCCCCCTTCTTAGCTACAGCCAGTTAGCAGCGTGTTTAGCTCTGGGCTGCACATTGCAATCATGGTAATGAGCAAGCAGTATGAAGTGTGTTTGCTACCTGTATCACCTTGATTGGGTGCAGGGTAATCACATACCGATGTTCCAGTCTGTTCCTGCCTCACGGAATTGATTTCTTCCTATCGCCTCTCTATTTTTTCTCCCCTTGTCCAGTCTCTTCCCACCTACACCTGCGACTCTGTATTTGCTTAAATCTTGTTACATCTCTAACTTTTTTCAGTTCCAACGAAGTGTTGAGTTTTTAACACTATCATACAACATTCTTCTGTCTGTCAGTTTAACACACGTAAACCCATTTATTTCAATGTTTCCCCACCTCTGCTGCAATATTGGCCATGGAGTGCAGTATGAAAATGTTAAGCAACTTGTCAGCTACACTGTGCACAAATGGCCCCTATTGAATTTTTAGCCCAGAAAGTGCACTTTTTCCTGGCAGATTTCAGGCAGGTCAAAGCTCTTCCATTGGCAGCTTTGGATCTAACAACTGTAGATGCCCATTTTATCCAGTTGTTACTGACTTGGATAAAAGAATAGAGAGTTGTATCCCCAAGTATGTGGATGCCACCAAGTTAGGAGGAACAGTAGTGCAGATGAGAGCAGGAAGTTGCAAAGGGAGATAGACGGATTAAGTGAGTGGGCAAACTCATAAATGGGCAGATGAGTATCAATGTGGAGAAGTGTGAGGTCATCCAATTTGAGCCCAAAAAAGATAAATTGGAGTATTTTTGAAATGGTGAGAAACTTGGAGTTGTGATTTGAGAAGCCATGTACAGGAGTCTGTAAAAGCCAGTAGAAAGGTACAATAAGCTATCAAAACGGTTAAAGGAATGTTGACCTTTATCCGAAGGGGAATACAAAAGAGGCAGAAGTTATGCTTCAGTTGTATAGAGTATCAGTCAGACCACATCTGGAGTATTGCATTTAGTTCTAGGTACCACACCTCAGGAAGAAAAAGTTGACTTTGGATGGAATGCAGATTCACTTGAATAATACTGGGGCTTAGAGGGTTAAATTGTGAGGACAGAGGCTCAATTCCCTTGAATACAGAAGATTGAGGGGGGATCTGAACTAGGTGTTTAAACTATGAAAAGGATTCAAAAGGGTAGAAAAGGAGAAACTATTTCCTTTGGTGGGGAAATCTAGGACAAGAGGCCTAATCTTAATATTAGAGCCAAGCTGTTCAGGAGTGAAATCAGGAAGTACTTTATACACAGAGGGTAGTGAAAATCTGGGGCTCTCTGTCCATAAAAGGTTGTGGATGTTGGGGGACAATTGGAGCTTCCAGCACTAAGATCGATAGATTTTTTATTTGGTAAGGGGATCATGGGATATGGAGCAAAGCCAGGAAAATGGAGTTGAGGAAGAGATCAGCCATGATCTAATGAATGACGGGAATAGACTTGAGGGGCAGAATGGCCTCCAACTGTTTCTAATGAATGTATGCATGTTGAAGAATGTGGGAATGCTGGTAAATTGCATTAAGGATATGAAACATCGTTGGGTCATAACCAACATATGTAGACTATTGAACTATTGGGTATCAGAGGAAATACTGGTGGAAAATTGCACAGAGTATGAACCAATGTATCTTCTAATTGTTTTTGTACTACATGGCACAGCCGTGCACAAGCAGTAATTTAAAGGGGCTACTTGCTTGGCCTGTGTATCTTAGAGGGAGCATTAGTGTGAACTGGCATTGCTGTGCTACACACCGATTTCTGGTTGGTTTCACCCAACCTCTGCCTTATTTTTTGTTGGGGGGAAGGGGTGAAACCCACATCGGCAAATCTAGGCTGCAGAGATCAGCAATTAGGAATGAAGGAGTTCGGCTTTGCTATACCCAACACATTAATATATGATTTGTTTTGTGTGGGAGCCTGCATAATTGAAATGTTTAGAAAATAAAAACTCCCTGCTGACAAGGACAAAAGATGACAGGTTGTCAATAGGAGTGAATTGAAGCAAGGTCAGGAACTGCCCTGCCTCTGCTTCAATAATTATTCCCAGCCCTCTGGGGTGAGAATTTTGAAGATCCTCAACCCTTTGAGTGCAGTAATTTCTCCTCATCTCAGTCCTAAGTCCTTCTCTTAAAATTAGATTTAGAATTTTAGATTTAGAGATACAGCACTGAAACAGGCCCTTCAGCCCACTGAGTCTGTGCTGACCATCAACCACCCATTTATACTAATTCTACATTAATCCCATATTTCTACCACATCCTCACAATTTCCCTACCATCTACCGATACTAGCGGCAATTTATAATGGCCAATTTACCTATCAACCTGCAAGTCTTTGGCTGTGGGAGGAAACCGGAGCACCCGGCAAAAACCCAGGGAGAACAGGGAGAACTTGCAAACTCTGCACAGGCAGTACCCAGAATTGAACCCAGATTTCTGGAGCTGTGAGGCTGCGGTGCTGACCACTGTGCCACTGCGCCATATATGTCCTCACAAGAAGTGGATCAACTAATATAGGGTGAACCATCCCCATCTCCAAATTGGGTTCATTCACTTCTTCCAATGTTCCTGACAGGGCACAGATTGATGTCGAGTGGGACATCATGCAACAGCTATGGCATTGCCCGTCTTACCTCCCTCTAAGAGTGGCACTGCATGACCACATAAAGGTTGCACAGGCTGCATCGATTGACTTACCAAACATATAAGCTTCACACGCCTACTGTTTCTGGCACTCTCCCCACATACAGGGTGACTCGAGTACCATTGCTCCTTCACTGAGCCAATCAATGGCACAATGCTGCCAGTCATTACGGAGGGCAGAATCGCAGTGGCTCCCTGCACGTCTGCAGACCGAACCCATTTAATCCCATCCCTCCCTCCTCCCTTTAAGAAGATTTGAGATCCCTGTATATTTGGACTTACCATTACTGTCGAGTACTCCTGCTTTCCATGTCCCGTCAGCTTTTCTGTCCATGAACAGGACGGCACGTGACGGTCGCCTGTTTACCATAAAATGCGGAAATGTGGAGTGAGAGGTGGCAGGATGTATAATCAGGAGAGGTAAGTAGCGCATTACATATGATAATTGGGGTGCTTCCACTGAGCAGCGGCGGGGTGGGCCTAACCGAGGTCCCCCTGCCATCGGTAATATGGAGCGGGCCCTTTTCAACATTGGGAGTCGAGGAGGGCCTCTCCCAGCAGAATTTTATGCCCCCCCCCCCTGTGACCCATGGTGTGACCCACTGTCTTAAACTAACCGGCCTGTATTTGCTGAGCTTATCTTTTTTGAACCAAGGTGTTGCATTTGCAATTATCTAATCCTCTGACACCACCCCCGATCTGAAGGATGATTGTAAAATTATGACCAGTGCCTGCACAATCTCCACTCTCATTTTTTTTTTCGAGATACAGCACTGAAACAGGCCCTTCGGCCCACCGAGTCTGTGCCAACCAACAACCACCCATTTATAGTAATCCTACATTAATCCCATATTCCCTCCCATCTTCCTACACTAGGGGCAATTTACAATAGCCAATTTACCTACCAACCTTCAAGTCTTTGGCTGTGGCAGGAAACCAGAACACCTGGCGGAAACCCAAACAGTCACAGGGAGAACTTGCAAACTCCACACAGGCAGTACACAGAACTGAATCTGGATCGCTGGAGCTGTGAGCCTGCAGTGATAACCACTGCACCACTGTGCCACCCTTTAGTAGCCTTGCATCTCATCCGGTCCTGGTGCCTTATCAACTTTAAGTACAGACAGCCTATTCAATACCTCCTCCTTATCAATTTTAAATACTTCTAGTATATTAATTACCTCCTCTTTCACCGTGACCTTGATAGCATCTTCTTCCTTGGTAAAGACAGATGCAAAGTATTCATTTAATACCTCAGCTATGCCTCCTGCCTCCATGCATGAATCCCGCCTTTTGGTCCCTAATTGACCCTTTTACTATTTATATGCCTCCTGTTACGAACAGGTGAGAAAGGTGTCTAGGGTTCCCTTTTCAGCCTTCACCTGGTCTTACTGTAACAGGGTTTATGTTTTTAAACAGACTGTGTTTTGAGCTCCCCCTTTGGTGAATCCTTGTTCACCGCTTTCCACTTGTAAGGCTAAGAAAAGAACACAAGCAGGCTTTCTTAGGTTTAAAGAAGAAAAGTGAAATTTATTAAAACTTAAAGTATTTAACCTCTAATTCAGTTAACGCCTACGGATACATGTAGTGCCCCACACTAGCATGCATATGCGATACGCACATGCAAACAGCGAGAGAAAAGAGCTGAAGAAAAATAAAGTAGAGAGGTTTGAGACAATCTGAACAGGGGTTTTTGTTACTGTGCTTTGAGATCGTTGTATTCCTTGCTTGTAGGTGGATCGTGCTTTTCCTTGGGCCCAGTATTCTTCTTAAACCTCTTTCACTGGAGGAGAATTTTCTCTCTTGGGGTTCATATGTCTTCAATGGGTTTTCAGTTCCCTGAGAAGGCGATGAGAGCAGACAGGAGAGAGCTGTTCTCAGTCCAGGTGTAAAGAGCTTTCTAAGTTTTAAAACTCTGTGGCAAGTTCAGATTGCCCAGCAGGTTAGTCATGTGACTGGGGGGGTGGGGGGGGGGAGCGCGGGGTGGTGTTTGTCACCATGTCCGTTTGTGTATTCGGTCATCTTAGCAGTCAACCTAGAATTCAGGCTCCTCCACCCTCAACGTCTTGCAGTCAAAAGTCCATTGTGGATTAAATTGGAGCAGGGAGTTGTCCCTTTGTGCTTTCCAAGTACTGTCTGTTACAATGCAAATGTCTTTCCAGTCAAGGGTCTGTTTTTCTTTATAAAAAAACAAGTTCTTTCTCTACGCCAGTAACAGTTTAAAAATCAATGTTCATGTGGTGAAATTAATGTGCCTCATTCTTGGCAGGTGGGGGCCTGCATGACACTGCAGAAGATGTTTGGATTCCCTTTTATGTCAGCTGCCAGTCTCTTGTCATACTCTCTGTTTGTTTCTCTTAATTGCTTTCTCAATTCCCCTCTGAATCTTCTATATTGTGCCTGGTTCTTGGTTGTATTCTCTGTGTGACATCTGTCATAAGCGCACTTTTATTCATTTTAAATTATATCTTTTGTTGTCCAGGGAGTTCTGGATTTTTTTGCCCTACCTTTCCCCTTCATGGGAATATATATTGACTGTGCCTGAACTCTCTCTTCTTTAAAGGCAGCCCATTGTTCAGTTACAGTTTTTCCTGCCAACCTTTGCTACCAATTTATCTGGTCAGATCCATTCTTACCCCATTGAAATTGGCTTTCCTCCAGTTAATTATTCTTACTCTGGATTGTTGCTCATCCTTCTCCATTTCCAAAATAAACCTTATGATACAATGATTAATGTCCCCTAAATGTTCCCCTACTGATACTTGATCCTCTTGGCCCACCACTTTCCCAAGTACTAGCTCTAACAATGCCTCCTTTTCTGTTGGACCGTAAGCATAATTCTGTAGATAATTCTCCTGAACACATTCTAGAAACTCTTGCCGCTGTCTAGACTATCCTAGTCTATATTCGGATAATTAAAGTCCCCCATTATAACTCTTCTATAATTATTGCGCCTCTCCATAATTTTCTTGCAAATTTTGTTCCATTACATCATTCCCATTAGTTGGTGGCCTGCAGTAAAGGCCTGCCACCCGAACCGAATCCGATGGGACCCAACGACATCTGTTGGGCTCGGGTGTGGTAGGGCCAATCTTCCGGGGCGGCTTTCACGCTCGGCTCGGGTCGGGCCGAGTACAGGCCGAGTTGGGTGAGGTCGCGCCGGACACACATGGTAAGTCCTCTGCTGGTAAGTATTAAAAATAAAAAAACTTACCTGAGCTGAGAGTCACTATGACCTCCTCGCGCATGTGCAATTCGGTTAGGTTTACCTTAGCGATGGGCAGGGACAGGTATATACCGCAGGGCAAGAATTATAGCTGGGGGAAAGGAAATTATGACGCGATTAGGCAAGGTTTAGGATGTGTAGGATGGGGAAGGAAACTGCAGGGGATGGGCACAAACGAAATGTGGAGCTTATTCAAGGAGCAGCTAATGCGTGTCCTTGATAAGTATGTACCTGTCAGGCAGGGAGGAAGTTGTCGAGCGAGGGAGCCGTGGTTTACTCAAGAAGTTGAAGCGCTTGTCAAGAGGAAGAGGGCGGCTTATGTTAGGATGAGACGTGAAGGCTCAGTTAGGGCGCTTGAGAGTTACAAGCTAGCCAGGAAGGATCTAAAGGGAGGGCTAAGAAGAGCAAGGAGAGGACACGAGAAGTCATTGGCGGATAGGATCAAAGAAAACCCTAAGGCTTTCTATAGGTATATCAGGAATAAAAGAATGATAAGAGTTAGAACAGGGCCAATCAAGGATAGTAGTGGGAAGTTGTGTGCGGAATCAGAGGAGATAGGGGAAGCGTTAAATGAATATTTTTCGTCAGTATTTACAGTAGAGAAAGAAAATGTTGCCGAGGAGATTACTGAGATACAGCCTAATAGGCTAGATGGGATTGAGATTCACAAGGAGGAGGTGTTATCAATTTTGGAAAGAGTGAAAATAGATAAGTCCCCTGGGCCAGATGGGATTTATCCTAGGATTCTCTGGGAAGCCAGGGAGGAGATTGCAGAGCCGTTGTTGTTGATCTTTATGTCGTCATTGTCGACAGGAGTAGTGCCGGAAGACTGGAGGATAGCAAATGTTGTCCCCTTGTTCAAGAAGGGGAGTAGAGACAGCCCTGGTAATTATAGACCTGTGAGCCTTACTTCGGTTGTGGGTAAAATGTTGGAAAAGGTTATAAGAGATAGGATTTATAAGCATCTTGAAAAGAATAAGTTCATTTGCGATAGTCAGCACGGTTTTGTGAAAGGTAGGTCGTGCCTCACAAACCTTATTGAGTTTTTCGAGAAGGTGACCAAACAGGTGGATGAGGGTAAAGCCGTGGATGTGGTGTATATGGATTTCAGTAAGGCGTTTGATAAGGTTGCCCACGGTAGGCTATTGCAGAAAATACGGAAGTATGGGATTGAAGGTGATTTAGAGCTTTGGATCAGAAATTGGCTAGCTGAAAGAAGACAGAGGGTGGTGGTTGATGGCAAATGTTCATCCTGGAGTTTAGTTACTAGTGGTGTACCGCAAGGTTCTGTTTTGGGGCCACTGCTGTTTGTCATTTTTATAAATGACCTGGATGAGGGTGTAGAAGGGTGGGTTAGTAAATTTGCGGATGACACGAAGGTCGGTGGAGTTGTGGATAGTGTCGAAGGGTGTTGTAGAGTACAGAGGGACATAGATAGGCTGCAGAGCTGGGCTGAGAGATGGCAAATGGAGTTTAATGCGGAAAAGTGTGAGGTGATTCACTTTGGAAGGAGTAACAGCAATGCAGAGTACTGGGCTAATGGGAAGATTCTTGGTAGTGTAGATGAGCAGAGAGATCTTGGTGTCCAGGTACATAAATCCCTGAAAGTTGCTACCCAGGTTAATAGGGCTGTTAAGAAGGCATATGGTGTGTTAGCTTTTATTAGTAGGGGGATCGAGTTTCGGAGCCACGAGGTCATGATGCAGCTGTACAAAACTCTGGTGAGGCCGCACCTTGAGTATTGCGTGCAGTTCTGGTCACCGCATTATAGGAAGGATGTGGAAGCTTTGGAAAGGGTGCAGAGGAGATTTACTAGGATGTTGCCTGGTATGGAAGAAAGGTCTTACGAGGAAAGGCTGAGGGACTTGGGGTTGTTTTCGTTAGAGAGAAGGAGGAGGAGAGGTGACTTAATAGAGACATACAAGATAATCAGAGGGTTAGATAGGGTGGATAGTGAGAGTCTTTTTCCTCGGATGATGATGGCAAACACGAGGGGACATAGCTTTAAGTTGAGGGGTGAAAGATATAGGTCAGATGTCAGAGGTAGTTTCTTTACGCAGAGAGCAGTAGGGGCGTGGAACGCCCTGCCTGCAACAGTAGTAGACTCGCCAACTTTAAGGGCATTTAAGTGGTCATTGGATAGACATATGGATGAAAATGGAATAGTGTAGGTCAGATGGTCGGCACAACATCGAGGGCCGAAGGGCCTGTACTGCGCTGTAATGTTCTAATGTTCTAATGCTGCAGCTTCTTGCAGGTTCGGTGTCAGGAAGGTAAGTAAAGGGATGGTCGGGTCAGGTTGAGTCGTGACAGGTTCGGTTCGGGTCGGGCTTGAGGCAAAATCGGAGGGACTCGGGCCAGGTCATGCGCGGGTCCGCTGTGGTTCGGTTGCGTTCGGGTCGGGTTCTTTTTCCCGACCTAAAGCAGGTCTCCAGCCTATGGGCTACACCGAGCAATGTAATCGCTCCTTTTTCATTCCTTAGCTCTGGACAAATAGATTATGTCCTTGACCTCTCTGGGACATCCTCTCTCTCTCTTTCCAGCACTGCAATGTTCTCCTTAATCAATACTGCCACTCCTACCCCTTTCCTTCCTTTCCTATCTTTTCTGAGCACCTTATACCCAGGAATATTTATTACCCAGTCCTGCCCTTGTTTGATATAAAAACAGAAAGTGCTGGAAATACTCAGCAGGTTTGGCAGCATCTTTTTTTTTATTCATTCATGGGATGTGGGCCAGGCCAGCATTTATTGCCCATCCCTAATTGCCCGTGAGAAGGTCGTGGTGAGCTGTCTTCCTGAACCGCTGCAGTCAATGTGGGGTGGGTGCACCCACAGTGCTGTTAAGAAGGGAGTTCCAGGATTTTGACCCAGCGACAGTGAAGTAACAGCGATATAGTTTCAAGTCAGGATGGCATGTGACTTGGAGGGGAACTTGCAGGTGATGGTGTTCCCATGCATCTGCTGTCCTTGTCCTTCTAGTTGGTAGAGGTCGCAGATTTGGAAGGTGCTGTTTAAGGTGCCTTGGTGCATTGCTGCAGTGCATCTTGTAGCTAGAACACACTGCTGCCAATGTGCGTCGGTGGTGTAGGGAGTGAATGTTTGTAGATGGAGTGCCAGTCAAGCGGACTGCTTTGTCCTGGATGGTGTCGAGCTTCTTGAGTGTTGTTGGACAGAGAAGCAGAGTTAACATTTCAGGTCAGTGACCTTTCATCAGAACTGGCAAAGGTTAGAAATGTAATAGGTTTTAAGCAAGTTAAGTGGGGGTGGAGGGAAAAAGTGTGCAAAAGGGAAGGTGTGTGATAGGACAGAAGGCCGGAGAGATGAACTGACAAGAAGGTCATGGAGCAAAGGCAAAGGGAGTGTGCTAATGGTGTGGTGAAAGACAAAGCATTAGTGCAGAGAGAGTGTTAATGACAGAATAATGAATAGCTCTGGCCAAAAGGACAAACATAACAATCCCAGTTTAAGACAGGCACATGGTTAAAAAAAGAAAGAACAAAAAAAACCAATAAAGAAGGGTGTAGTCATGCTATGAAATTATTGAACTCAATGTTCAGTCTGGAAGGCTGCAGAATGCCGAACTGGAAAATAAGGTGCTGTTGCTTGAACTTGTGTTGATGTTCACTGGAACACTGCAACAGGGCAAGGACAGACATGTGGGCATGAGAGCAGGGGGGGTGTGTTGAAATGGCCAGCGACCGGAAGCTCGGGGTCATGCCTGTCGACTGAGTGGAGGTGTTCCGCAAAGCGATCACCAATCTGCGTTTGGTCTCCCCAGTGTAGAGGAGACCACACTGTGAGCAGTGAATACAGTATACTACTTTGAAAGAAGTACAAGTAAATCGCTGCTTCACCTGAATGGAGTGTTTGGGGGCCTTGGATAGTGAGGAGAGAGTAGGTAAAAGGGCAGGTATTACACCTCCTGCGATTGCATGGGAAGGTGCCGTGGGGAGGGGACGAGGTGTTCGGGATAATGGAGGAGTGCACAGGGTGTCGTGGAGGGAACGATCCCTTTGGAATGCTGTCGGGGAGGGGAAGATGCGTTTGCAAGTTGCATCACGCTGGAGGTGGTGGAAACGGCAGAGGATGATTCTCTGGATGTGGAGGCTAATGGGGTGGAAAGTGAGGACAAGGGGAATCCTGTCACAGCTCTGGGAGGGAATGGAAGGGGTAAGGGCAGAAGTGTGTGAAATGGGCCGAACATGGTTGAGGGCCCTGTCAACCACAGTGGAGGGAATCCACGGTTGAGGAAAAAGGAAGACATATCAGAAGCGCTGTTGTGGAACGTTGCATCATAGAATAGATGCGTCGGAGACGGAGAAACTGGGAGAATGGAATGGAGTCCTCACAGGAAGCAGGGTGTGAGAAAGTGTATTTGATGTAGCTGTGGGAGTCGGTGGGCTTATAATGAATATTAGTAGACAGTCTATCACCAGAGATGGAGACAGTGCAGTTGAGGAAGTGAAGGGAAGTGTCTGAGATGGACCATATGAAGGTGAGAGAAGGGTGAAAATTGGGAGCAAAGTTGATGAAATTTTCCAGTTCGGGGCAAGAGCAGGAAACGGCACCGATACAGTCATCAATGTACTGGAAAAAGAGTTGGGGGAGGGGGCCTGAGTAGGACAGGAACAAGGAATGTTCAGAAATGTTCGACATACCCAACATGCCCTTCTTTGAGCCAAATCTCCATTATAGCTATAACATTATATTTCCACGTGGTTACCTGTGTCTGCAAGTCACCAATCTTGTTTACCACTCTCTGCACATTCACATACATGCACAATAACCCTAATTTAGATGTTATTATTTTCCTCCTTATTCTGAACCCACGTAATAACTTACTGTTCCCTACTCTAGTGCTATCTGTCTCTCCCAGTATTCTCTGCACCTTGGTATTCCTCTCTGGTATTACCTCCTGGTTGCTACATTCCTGTGAAGTTAGTTCAAACCCTCCCCAATAGCACGAGCAAATTGCCCCACAAGGAAATTGGTCCTGGCTGTGTTGAGATGCAACCCATCCGGCCTGTACAAAACCCATCAACCACAGAGCTGGTCCAATGTTCCAGGAATCTAAAGCTCTCCCTCCTGCACCATCTTTCCAGCCAGACAGTCATCTGCTTTATCCTTCAATTTCTATACTCACTTGTGTGTGGTACCGGGAGTAATCTGGACATTGCTACTTTTGAAGTCCTGCTCGCTAATTTCTTACCTAGATCCCTAAATTTTGACGATGCCCTTGGTACCAATGTGGACCATAACTCATGGCTGTTCATCCTGCCCCCTCTGCAGCTGTTCATTGACATCCTTTACCCTGGCACCAGGGAGGTAACTTACCATCCTGGATTCACGTCTGCAGCTGCAGAAATGCCGGTCTATTCCCCTAACTTTCAAATCTTCTATCGCTATTGCTCTTGCAGTCATCTTCCTGCCCCAGCTCCCCCCTGTGCAGCTGAGCCACTGGTACACTGGCCTTGGCTCTGGTTGCACTCCCCAGATAATCCATCACTTTCCTCATTATTCAGAACTGGACAGTGAGATGCACTGAGAGGTCTGCGGCCTGTTCTTTCGTGACTGTCTGGTCATCATCCATTCCCTCTCTTCCTGCATACTCTTAAGCTGTGGGGTGACCACATCTATAAACGTGCTCTCCATGAAGCTCTCAACCTCAGGGATGCACCACAGTGACGCCAACCTTTCCAGTACATCCTGCCTATCAATTATCACCCCACACATTGCCACTACCATCTCCGCATGTACTGATATTTTGTCAGCATCCTCTTCCTTAGTAAACACGATGCAAAGTACCCATTGAGTATTCTCACCTTGCCCTGTGCCTCTGAGTATATATCACCCTCTTTGTCCCTAATAGGCCCTACCCTGCTTCTTACCACCTGCTTACAATTGACATGCCAGTAGAGTATTTTTGGATTCCCTTTTATGTTGACTGCTATTCTATTCTCATATTCTCTCTTTGCCAATCTTATTTTCCTCTTCACTTCCCTTCTCAGCTTACTGTATTTGACCTGCTTCTCGGTTGAAGAATTCACCTGGCATGTATCACACAACCTCTTTGTTTGTGTCATCATCTTGTCTACCTCCCTCGTCACCCAAGGAGGTCTGGCTTTGGTTCCCCTACCTTTCCTTCCTTTTGGAATGTACCTAGCCTGTACCTGAAACATTTCCTTAAAGATCTCCCATTGTTCCATTACAGTTTTTCCTGTCAATCTTTGGTTCTATTTTACCCTGGCTAGATCCCCTCTCTTCCCATTGAAGTTAACCCTCTTTAAATTTAGAAGTTCTACTTTAGATTGTCCCTTGCTCTTCATTACTGTTCTAAAACTTATGGCATGATAATCATTCTTACCCAAGTGTATCCGATGGGCACTTTTCCACTTAGCCCACCTCTTTCCCAGCACCAGATCCGGCAATGCCTTCTTCCTAATTGAGCCGAGAACAAACTTCGTCAAGGAAGTTCTCCTGAACACATTTCCGGAATTCCTCTGCCTCCTTACCCATTACTGTAAAATTATACAGATTGATATGTGGGTAATTAAAGTCCCCCAATATCACCACTCTATAGCTTTTGCACATCTCTGTGATTTCCCTGCAGATTTACTTCTCCATCTTGTTCTCAATATTTGGAGACCTATAGAACACCCCCAGTATCATGATCATGATCTTTTTGCTGCTCAACTCTAACCAAATGGATTGTCCTTGCACCCCCTCCAGGACATCCTCTCTTTCCAACACTAATCTTCCCTAATCAGTACTGCCACCACACCTCCCCTTTTTCCTTCCCTATCTTTTCAGAACTCTTTGTATTAGTGAATAGGAAGCACACAGTCCTCACCATTTTTCCATTATCGCCACTACATCATATTCCCACACAGTATTTGTGCTTGTAGATCACCAGCCTTATTCACCACACTTTGTTCATTTACATACATACATTCTAAACCTGAATTTGTGTTCCTTGTAATCTTTCTTAGTCTGCTTCTATCTAATATGTTACTACTTCCTCCTCTAGTACCATCCAACACCCTCATTCCTTTATGCATCTTATTCCTCTTTTCTACTTCTAGATGCTGGTGCCCATCCCCCTGCCAATTCATTTTAAACCCTCCCCAACCACACTAGTGAACCTCCCGGTGAGGACATTGACCCCAGTCCAGTTGGAAAGGTGCCTCCTGCTTGAGAACTAGCCCCAATGCTCCATGAATCTGAAGCCCTCCCTCCTGCACCATGCTCCAAACCATGCATTGTTCTATCTTATTTCTGCTCTCGCTGGTGCATGGCACTGGGAGTAATCTAGAGATTACTACCTTTGAGGTCCTACTTTTTAACTTCCTCCTATTTCCTGAAAGTCTGACTATAGGACCTCAATCCCCACGCTATTTCGTTGGTATTGATGTGTGCCACAATTTCTGGCTCACCGCCTTCCCCCTACAGAATATTCTGCAAACTCTCCATGATGTCATTTACTCTGGTACTGGAGAGGCAACACACCAAGTAAGACAATGAAGACAGTTACAGAAACTCCTGTCTGTCCCCCTAACTATAGAGACTCCGAAAACAACATTTCTGCACAATGCCATTCCCTCCTGTGCAGTCCCTTGCCTATTAGTGCCATGGTCTGGAATGCACTCGTCCTAGGTGTCATCACTCCCTGCAGTCACAAAATCTGAGTACTAGTTTGAGAATGGCACACACCGTGAACACTCCTGAACTTTCTGCCTCTTCCTACTCTTCCAGATAGCCACCTATCAATATTCTGAACACTGCCTGTGGAGTGACCACTTCCTGGAATATATGACACAGAAAACTCTCAGCCTCCCTGATGCTGGCTCTGAACAGGGTTGAGAGTCCACTGCAGATTCGCGGGGATGTTACCAGGGATGAGGATGCAGTGCAGATTCACTGGATGTTACCAGGGATGAGGATACAGTGTAGATTCACTGGATGTTACCAGGGATGAGGATGCAGTGCAGATTCACGGGGATGTTACCAGGGATGAGGATGCAGTGTAGATTCACTGGATGGTACCAGGGATGAGGATGCAGTGTAGATTCACTGGATGTTTCCTGGGATGAGGGTGCAGTGTAGATTCACTGGGATGAGGATGCAGTGTAGATTCACTGGGATGTTTCCTAGGATGAGGATACACTGTAGATTCACTGGATGTTTCCTGGGATGAGGGTGCAGTGTAGATTCACTGGGATGAGGATGCAGTGTAGATTCACTGGGATGTTTCCTAGGATGAGGATACACTGTAGATTCACTGGATGTTTCCTGGGATGAGGATGCAGCATAGATTCACTGGGATGTTTCCTGGGATGACGATGCAGTGTGGATACACTGGATGTTTCCTGGGATGAGGATGCAGTGTAGATTCACTGGGATGTTTCCTCGGATGAGGATACACTGTAGATTCACTGGATCTTTCCTGGGATGAGGGTGCATCGTAGTTTCACTGGGATGTTTACTGGGATGTGGATACAGTGTTGAGTAACTGAGATGTTTCCTGGGATGAAGATGCAGTGTTGATTCACTGGGATGAGGGTGCAGTATAGATTCACTGGAATGATGATGAAGTGTAGATTCACTGGGATGTTTCCTGGGATGAAGATGCAGTGTAGATTCACTGGGACGAGGATGCAGTGTCGGTTCACCGGGATGTTTCCTGGGATGAGGATGCAGTGTAGATTCACCGGGATGTTTCCTGGGATGAGGATGCAGTGTCGATTCACTGGGATGAGGATGCACTTTAGATTCACTGGGATGAGGATGAAGTGTAGATTCACTGAGATGTTTCCTGGGATGAAGATGCAGTATAGCTTCACCGGGATGTTTCCTGGGATGAGGATGCGGTGTAGATTCACTGGGATGTTTCCTGGGATGAGGATGCTGTGTAGATTCACTGGGATGAGGATGCAGTGTAGATTCACTGGGATGAGGATGCAGTGTAGATTCACTGGGATGAGGATGCAGTGTAGATTCACTGGGATGTTACCTTAGATGTGATGTTACAAGTGTGAAGAGAAACTTTGGTCATATTACAATATGGGGCGAATTTCAATGATTGAAGGACTATGTACATGAAGATATTAATCATGATGAATAACATTTCCTGTTTCTTTTGAGGAGTTAAACTGAGGCCCATTCTGCATGTTTAGATGTATATAAATGTTCTATATTTACTGTGAGGTTCTCCCCGTGTCCTGGTGTTGGAATCACAGGACTATTAGAATGCTGGACTTTCTATCTTGTGGATTAGATTACAAGAACGTGAAGGTTGTGCTTCAGCTATACAAAGCTCTGGTTAGACCACACCCAGAGTACTGTGATCATTTCAGGGCACCACACTTTGGGCAGAATATATTAGCCTCGGAGGGAGTGCAGCGAGAAGGTATGATGTGATTTGATCAAAGTTCTCAAGATATGAAGGGTGACCAGGAAGGGTAGAGAGAAACTATTTCTGCTAGATGGGTAGTCTCGTACCAGGTACTTCAATCAGAAAAAAAACAGGACCAGGCCTTTCAGGAGTGAAAGTGGGAAACATACAAAATGTGATAAAAGTTTGGAATTCTCTTCCTCAAACAGCAATTCAGCTGGATCAATCATTAATTTCAAATCTGTGGTTGAAATATTTTTGTTATCCAAAGAGCTAAGCGATCCCATAACCAATGGATCAGATCTCGGCTCTGCAGTCCTGCAACATCCAGTAATGAATGGCAGTGGACAATTAAACAACTAACTGGAGGAGGTAGCTCC
The DNA here is from genome assembly GCF_036365525.1 of Heterodontus francisci. Classification (NCBI taxonomy): domain Eukaryota; kingdom Metazoa; phylum Chordata; class Chondrichthyes; order Heterodontiformes; family Heterodontidae; genus Heterodontus; species Heterodontus francisci. Next base: position 91,251,540 of record NC_090387.1, on the reverse strand, counting down.
ACAAATATCCCCATCCTCAATGACGAGGAACCCAGCACATCAGTGCGAAAGACAAGGCTGATCTGCCAAGTGGTTGATGCATCTCGGCCTCCTCCTGAGGTCTCCAGCATCACAGATGTCATTCTTCAGCCAATTCGGTTCACTCCACGTGATATCAAGAAACCACTGAAGGCACTGGATGCTGCAAAGGCTACGAGCCCTGAAAACATTCCAGCAATGGTACTGAAGACCTGTGCTCCAGAACTTGCCATGCCTCTAGCTGAGCTCTCCCAGTACAGCTACAACACTGGTATCTACCCAGCAACGTGGATAATTGCCCAGGTCTGTCCTGTACGCAAAAAGCAGGACAAATCCAACCCGGCCATTTACCGCCTATCAGTCTATTCTCAATCATCAGTAGAATGATGGAAGGTGTCATCGACAGTGCTATCAAACGGCACTTGCTTAGCAATAACCTGCTCAGTGACGCTCAGTTTGGGTTCTGCCAGGGTCACTCAGCTCCTGACCTCATTATAGCCTTGGTTCAAACATGGACAAAAGAGCTGAACTCAAGAGGTGAGGTGAGAGTGACTGCCCTTGACATGAAGGCAGCATTTGACCGAGTAAGCCATCAAGGAGCCCTAGCAAAACTGGAGTCAATGGGAATCAGGGGGAAAGCCCTCCGCTGGTTGGAGTCATACCTAGCACAAAGGAAGATGGCTGTGGTTGTTGGAGGTCAATCATCTGAGCTCCAGGACATAACTGCAGGAGTTCCTCAGGGTAGTGTCCTAGGCCCAACCATCTTCAGCTGCTTCATCAATGACCTTCCTTCAATCATACGGTCAGAGGTGGGGATGTTCGCTGATGATTGCACAATGTTCAGCATCATTCGGAACTCCTCTGATACTGAAGCAGTCCGTGTAGAAATGCAGCATGACCTGGACAATATCCAGATTGGGCTGATAAGTGGCAAGTAACCTTTGTGCCACACAAGTGCCAGGTAATGACCATCTCCAACAGGAGAGAATTTAATCATCTCCCCTTGACATTCAATCATTCAATGGCATTACCATCGCTCAATCCCCCACTCTCAACATCCATTGACCGGAAATTGAATTGGAGTATCCATATAAATACTGTGACTACAAGAGTAGGTCAGCGGCAAGGAATCCAGCGACGAGTAACTCACCTCCTGACTCCCCAAAGACTGTCCACCATCTACAAGCAACACGTCAGGATTGTGATGGAATACTCTCCACTTGCCTTATAAATATATGGTTACGGACAGGTGGGAAATGGTGTGGATGGCTTCCACTTTTCACCTCTCAACTGACCACGGATCGTGTTTGAAAATTAGTGTTTAAGTCCCGAGTGTTTCAGGGGCAAATACACAGATGAACAACTGATTTTCTCTCAGGTTAAAACAATACCCAAAAATGTTCACAACCTCACCCACTCACGTATTTACGCACATTATTACACACAAGAAATGATATAGAGCAGAGGGTAGCATGCAATAACAGTTCTATTGTTGGAAAGAGAGTTCACATTGAAACCTTCGGGGTTTTCCAGGAGGAACTTTTAACACCATTGCAGGCCTGAATGGTCCTCGTCTTGGAATTGAAGAAGTGTCGCAGACTCAGTCTAAAGTTGATGGTGGAAGTCCTCCTTCAATTTTTCAGATGCAGAGTTTAAAGTCACCTTGCAATCTCTCTGCCTAAGTAGTTTAAAGATTGTCCTGGCAGGGCTTATTACTTAGCTGGATCGATCTCAGAGCTTCTCTGGCTGGAATGGTTTTCTGAATCTCTCTCCCAGAACAATTACTTCTTTTATGGTAAAAACTTATCAGGTTTTGGTTTTAGGCTGGTGACTCTAGAGGCTCTTCCTTGGGGTGTTCATACAATGTTCCATGATGTGAGGACCATTGTTACATAATGGTGTTTGAATGTGCTCCATTTTGATAAACAGAGTCATATCACACCTCTTATTTTGGCCTTGGCTTTGGAGTCAGTCTGTCTGCAAAATCCTTTGCTAGCTCAGTATTTGATGATGAGTCATTAGCATGGGATGGGCTGTTTTACATATCAGTGTGTCTCCTCAAGGCCATTCCAGACATTCATAATGTGGATTTGCAGTGCTGGAGGGGTATCAGCTGACCTTTCCCTCCATGTTGCCAGGTTGCAGAGTGTCCATTTTCTGATACCATAGTTCAATAGTTTACTTTTATTTCATAATTCCTCAAGTTCAAGTCATATTTCATCACTGTTCCCTCAGATAACGTGACAAGAGGCACAGTGTACAAAAACAAGCAAGTTATGGTAAATTGTTCCAAATCACTGGTTGGGTCTCAACTAGAGTATTGTATACAATTCTTTTGGAGGGATGTCCAGGCTTAGTGAGGGAGTGGAGGAGATTTATTAGTATGGTAGCAGGGATGAGGGACTACATGTGGAGAGACTGGAGAAGCTGGGATTGTTGTTCTTGGAAGAAGTTAAGAGGAGATTTAATAAAGTTGTTCAAAATCATGAGTTCTGACAATGTGGAGGAAATGTTTGTACTGGCAGTAGCGTCAGGAAACAGAGGACACAGATTGAATGCAATTGGCAAAAGAACCAGAGGGGAAATGGGAATAAAAACATTTAGTAAGTGAGTTATGATCTGGAATGCACTTCCTGATAGGGTGGTGGAAGCAGAAACAATAGAAAATTTCAGAAGGGAATTGGATAAATATTGTAAGGGAATCAATGCTGAGCTGCTCGGAGCTCTGGGCTTTGGGCTCTGATATATTCCTGCTCCTCTGAGCTCTGAATTTAGCTCTGCTCATCGGGATATAACCTTATTTATGAGATGGAACTGAATTCTAATGCTGACAAATCTTTTTGTTCACTGTTTGATGAATCTGAGAATCATAGTGAAAGGATATTTCACAACCTTTTTCAGCTGCTCTCGGAATTTGCTCTGAGTCACTGTGTAGATACAAGTGTTTGTGCAGGTACTGAGGAGCTGGAGCAGGTATCCGATGGTATTTGCGTTGGGTGAAGGGGTACGGGAATCAGACATGAATGCAATTCGCTGATGCAGGTAACACGTAACATAGGTCATCCATAAAACAATAAAACTGCCTGAGATAGTGAAGAGTAAAATGATGGATTTTCTGCGTTTGTCCATCTCAGGGTCACTGGGACTCACTCTATCACTGTTCACCTGGAGTCTCCGGCGGACTCTACTAGCTATTAAAATGTGTCTGACGGTCAGAGTGTTGAGGAGCAAAAGCAAAACGAATGGGAGCAAAGGGGTTAGAAGGCGGTGAAGAATCTCGTATGCTGCCCAGAAGATTGAAGTGTAATACTCTGGTTTTGCGATGCAAAACCATTCCAAGTTATTGAAGATGTACTGAGCTTTAAATTTGAAGAACCAGGGAATACTTTCCAAACAGCTCAGTACAGGCACTGCTCCAATAATCACCCTTGCAGTTTTCTCAGTGCAATATTTAGTTTTCAGCTTCTGGCAACAAATGGCCACAAATCGATCAAAGGTGAAAGCAACTGTAAACCAGACAGAAATCTCCGTGGTGGCAACAATGAGCACCGTTACCAAACTACATACAGGAGTAATATCCAGGAAAGAAACTGGGAAATAAACAATAAGCCACCTCAGAATCACATCAGTCATGACAACCATGAGATCGGCCGCTGCCATGGCTACCAGGTAATGAGTGACACATTTGGAGAGACCGCAGTTTCCTCGAGACAGGATCACAATCGCCAGCAAGTTAACTGCAAAAAAAAACAAGGCGAGAAAAACTGGTGAAGTTAAAAGCATCAGTTAAACAGGACGTTCTGTTGAATTTTCTGCATCTCATATTTGAAAATGACATCTGATTGGACCAGTGTTTCCAGCAGGAAACGGTTTGTAAATTTAAAAAAAAAACATATTGTGAATCAATTGAGAGAAATAAAAGCAGCATTAATCTTAAAAACAGACATGAGTTCTGGCCATATGACCTCGGTCAGTGAGGGAGGAGGCCAATGGAGGAGGGCCTAGTGTCAATGGCATGGGGGCAAAGGAAGAGAGAGAGGTGGGAGGGCCTGGTGTTAACTGGGGCCTGGGGTCAGCCTGTTGTTAAACAAGAGAGGGGAAGGCAAGGGAAGAGGGCGGCTTACAGTTAACAGTGGTGGGGGGTGAGGGGGTAGTGGTGGTGGTGGGAGGGGGAGGTGATGGGGGAGGTCAAGAGGGGAGAATGAGGGGGGAGTACATGGTCTTAACTAGGCCAGGGATTGGGGGTAGATGGAAGAAGAGGAGTGCCTGGTCTTAACTGGGGAAGGAGAGCGAGAGTGGATGGCCTGTTGTTAACCCGTGATTGGGTGGAAGTGGGAGGTAGGAAGGTCTGGGAGGAGGGAGCTAATGATTAAGGTGCAACGATCTGTACTAATTCAGCACCTTCAAGTAAGCTCACAGCACAAGGAGGGAGGGAGGACATTTTTTCCCAGGCAGACCCTCAGGCCGTTTCATTACAGTCAACAGATCTTCAGAGGTCTACTTCACTTGGGGTGCAGAGTGTAACAGAGATGTCGCATGTCCAATCAACTGTATGTCATCTGCACATAGACCTTCCTGTGTTGTCTATAGAGCAGATTACTGGGGAGTTGATCTTTATCAACTGGGATAATATGCTCTTCATCCACGTGAATCTTGCTAACTTTGAGAATGTGAGAATCTGCCTGGGGTTTCTGATTCTAATTACATAGAATTTACAGCACAGAAATCGGCCATTCAGCCCAACTGGTCGATGCTGGTCTTTATATTCCATACAAAACATACGAACATAGATACACATTAGGAGCAGGAGTAGGCCACTCGGCCCTTCAAGCCTGCTCTGCCATTCATTAAGTTCATGGGTGAACTGATTACTCCACATTTCCACCTACCCGCGATAACCTTCCACGCCCTTGCTTGTCAAGAATCTATCTACCTCTGCCTTAAAAATATTCAAAGACTCTGCTTCTAATGGCTTTTGAGGAAGAGAATTCCAAAGACTCACGACCCTCTGAGAGAAAATAATTCTCCTCATCTCTGTCTTAAATGGGCGACCCCTTATTTTTAAACAGTGACCCCCAAATCTAAATTCTCCCACAAGGGGAAACATCCTTTCCACATCCACCCTGTCAAGACCCCTCAGGATCTTATCTGTTTCAATCAAGTTGCTTCTTACTCTTCTAAATTCCAGCAGACACAAGCCAAGTCTGAACAATCTTTCCTCGTAAGACAGCCCACCCATTCCAGGTATTAGTCTCGTAAACCTTCTTTGTACTGCCTCCAATGCATTTACATCCTTCCTTAAATAAGGAGCCCAGTACTGTACACAGTACTCCAGATGTGGTCTCACCAATACCTTGTATAGCTGAAGCATAACCTCCCTACATTTGTATTCAATTCCCCTCACGATTAACAATAACATTCTATTAGCTTTCCTAATTACATGCTGTACCTACATACTAACCTTATGAGATTCATGCACTAGGACACCCAGATCCCTCTGCATCTCAGAGCTCTGCAATCTCTCACCATTTCGAGAATATGCTTTTTTATTCTTCCTGCCAAACTGGGCAGTTTCACACTTGCCCACATTATACTCCATTTGCCAGGTCTTTGCCCACTCAGTTAACCTATCTATATCCGATTGTAGCCCCCTTATGTCCTCTTCATAATTTACTTTCCTACCTATGTGTCATCAGCAAATTGAGCAAAGATACCTTTGTTCCCTTCATTTAAGTCATTTATATCAGTTGTAAAAAATTGACGCCCCTGCACAGGTTCCTGTGGCACACCACTTGTTGCATCTTTCCAACCAGAAAATGACCCATTTATGCCTACTCTCTGTTTCCTGTTAGCTCGTCAACCTTCTATCCATGCCAATATATTACCCCCGACATCATTATTCAAGAAGGGTAGCTGGGATAAACCAGGCAATTACAGGCCAGTGAGTCTAACATCAGTGGTAGGAAAACTATTGCCAAAAATTTGTGAAGCACAGGATTAATCTCCACTTGGAGAGGCAGGGATTAATCAAGGATAGTCAGCACGGCTTTGTCAGGGGAAGATCATGTTTAACAAACTTGATTGAATTTTTCGAGGTGGTGATTAGATGTGTAGATGAGGGTAAAGCAGTTGACGTAGTCTACATGGACTTCAGTAAAGCTTTTGATAAGGCCCCGCATGGGAGGTTGGTTATGAAGGCAAGAGCCCATGGGATCCAAGGCAACTTGGCAAATTGGATCCAAAATTGACTTAGTGGCAGGAGGCAGAGGGTGATGATCAAGGGTTGCTTTTGTGAGTGGAAGCCTGTGACCTATGGTGTCCCACAGGGATCGGTGCTGGGACCCTTGCTGTTTGCAGTGTACATTAATGATTAGGACGTGAATATAGGAGGTATGATCAGTAAGTTCACAGATGACACAAAAATTGGTGGTGTCATAAATAGTGAGGCAGAAAGACATGGATTATAGGACGATTTCGATGGGCTGGTAAGATGGGCAGAGCAGTGGCAAATGAGAAGGGGCAGAGGGTACAAGGCTACGGTCCGAGTGCTGGAAAATGGGATTAAAATATATAGGTGCTTGATGGCCGGCACAGACACGATGGGCCAAAGGGCCGTGTTCCGTACTCTTTGTTTGTAACTCGATGACTCTATGACCATGAGCTTTTATTTTCTGCAATGACCTTTGATGTGGCACCTTATCAAATGCCTTCTGGAAATCTAAGTACAATACATCCACTGGTTCCCCTTTATCCACAGTACATGTAACTCCCTCAAAGAACTCAAATAAATTGGTTAAACCTGATTTCCCCTTCACAAAACCATGTTGACTCTGCCTGATTACCTTGAACTTTTCCACATGCCCTGTTGTAGCATCTTTAATAATAGCTTCTAACATTTTCCCTCAGACAGATGTTAAGCTAACTGGCCTGTAGTTTCCTGCTTTCTGTCTTCCTCCCTTTTTGAATAAAGGAGTTAAATTTGCTATTTTCCAATCAAACGGAACCTTCCCCAAATCTAGGGAATTTTGGAAAATTAAAACTAACGTATTAACTATCTCACTAAGCACTTCTTTTAACACCCTAGGATGAAGTCCATCAGGACTCGGGGACTTGTCAGCCCGCAGCTCCAACAATTTGTTCAGTACCACTTCCTTGGTGATTGTAATTTTATTGAGTTCCTCCCTCCCTTCCATTTCCTGATTGACAGCTAATACTGGGATAAAAACAAGAAATGCTGGAACCACTCGGCAGGTCTGGCAGCATCTGTGGAAAGAGAAGCTGAGTTAACGTTTTGGGTCAGTGACCCTTCTTCGGAACAGACAAATATTAAAAATGTCACAGGTTATAAGCAAGTGAGGTGGGGGTGGGGCAAGAGATAACAAAGGAGAAGGTGTAGATTGGACAAGGCCACATAGCTGACCAATAGGTCATGGAGCAAAGGCAAACAATATGTTAATGGTGTGTTGAAAGACAAAGCATTAGTACAGAAAAGGTGTTGATGAACTGAATATTGACCAGCAGCAAGTGCAAACATGAAAAAAAAACAGTGGGTAAGCAAACTAAGATGAAATGAAATAAATGCAAAAAAAGATTGTAAAAAATGTAAAAAAAGAAATAAGAAAAAACAACTAAAAATGAAAGTAAAATGGGGGGCTGTCATGCTCTGAAATTATTGAACTCAATGTTCAGTCCAGCAGGCTGCAGTGTGCCTAATCGGTAGATGAGATGCTGTTCCTTGAGCTTGCGTTGATGTTCACTAGAACACTGCAGCAATCCCAGGACACAGATTTGAGCATGAGAGCAGGGGGAAGTGTTGAAATGGCAAGCAACTGGAAGCTCAGGGTCCTGCTTGCGGACTGAGCGAAGGTGTTCCACAATGCGGTCTCCCAGTCTGCTCTTGGTCTCCCCAATGTAGAGGAGACCACATTGTGAGCAGCGAATACAGTATACTACATTGAAAGAAGTGCAAGTAAATCGCTGCTTCACCTGAAAGGAGTGTTTGGGGCCTGGGATAGTGAGGAGAGAGGAGGTAAATGGGCAGGTATTACACCTCCTGCGATTGCAGGGGAAGGTGCCATGGGACGGGGACGAGGTGGTGGGGGCAATGGAGGAGTGGACCAGGGTGTCGCGGAGGGAACGATCCCTTCGGAATGCTGACGGGAAGGGAGGGGAAGATGCGTTTGGTCGTGGCATCACGCTGGAGGTGGCGGAAATGGCGGAGGATGATCCTTTGGATATGGAGGCTGATGGGGTGGAAAGTGAGGACAAGGGGAACCCTGTCACGGTTCTGGGAGGGAGGGGAAGGGTTGAGGGCAGAGGTACGGGAAATGGGCTGGACACGGTCTGCCGGACACTCCGCAGTATTTTGCTTTTATTTTAGGTAATCCTGGGATGTTACTTGTGTCCTCTATAGTTGAAGACCGATGCAAAATATCTGATCAATTCATCTGCCCACTCCCACCCCTCTTTAGCTAACCCTATCGTCATATTCTTCTATTCTTTTCTCCCTCTTGTGATTATCTAGCTCCCTCTTCAATGCATCTATGCTATTTACCTCAACTACTCCCTTTGTTAGTGAGTTGCTGTCGATGTTTACACATTCGGGCGGCACAGTGGCACAGTGGTTAGCACCGCAGCCTCACAGCTCCAGCGACCCGGGTTCAATTCTGGGTACTGCCTGTGTGGAGTTTGCAAGTCCTCCCTGTGTCTGCGTGGGTTTCCTCCGGGTGCTCCGGTTTCCTCCCACATGCCAAAGACTTGCAGGTTGATAGGTTAATTGGCCATTATAAATTGCCCCTAGTATAGGTAGGTGGTAGGGAAATATAGGGACAGGTAGGGAACTGGTAGGAATATGGAATTAGTGTAGGATTAGTGTAAATGGGTGGTTGATGGTCGGCACAGACTCGGTGGGCCAAAGGGCCTGTTTCAGTGCTGCATCTCTAAACTAAACTAAAAAACAATTCAGTTGCCAATGTAATGTCTCAGATTCTGAAGCAATAAACATATATCGAGGATCCTCCCAGATTCCCAGTAAGGGCCTTCCTGACGAGGAGGCATTGAACTCAGTGTTGCTCCTCCACAATCCGTGCCTACACCTGCCTTTTGTCATTGCACTGGACAGAGGGGGAATAGAGAAGCTGCAAAGGTTACAAGTGTCAGGGACAAGCTGGATCACAGGAGTCTCAGCTCAATCTCCTGAAAGGCATTCACCACCTGCTCGCCAACAATGTTGTCTGCAGAATGAAATCTGAACTGAACCCTATGTCTGTTGAGTGTATTGAGGGGCTCAGATGCTTAGAGCAATTGTCTTTGATTTCATTTGGCCCTTTGGGAAGAACTGCTCACAGACAGGATACACTTAATGTCTGCTCCCTTTCTAACTTAGCGTTTCTCTCAGGAATTTCCTTTGTGCCATTCCACTCTGAAAGGGAGGGATTTCCTCTGCCATGTGCTGTTCCACACTCTCCACTTCTTCACCCTTTTCTTCCATCAGGATATATTCTGGTGAAACATTCTACCATTTGGTGTGGTGGTTGGTCCAGTGGAGGATTCCGTTCTCCGGGATCTTTCCTAGCACCACTGGAGACCTGGGATGGAGATTATTGGCCTTCAATCACCAACTGAGACAAGGCCTGGCTGTCCACTCTTTCCAGGGCCAGAAGAAAATCAATATTGACACATCTCATCCGTCTCTTTTTCTGTTACCTGAAGGAGTGCATCTCTATTTTTGATTGTATTTCATCCCTACTATGCTAATCCTAGGTCATCCAGTGTGCGAGGTGGGCAGCTGGAATGATCTTCTGAGCCTGGCAAAAGTCACCAGTTACAGGATGTGCAAGATTGTCAGGAATGATTTTGCTTCCTACTTGTACAGGCCTGGGATTGAACCCAAAACTTAACGTCCTTTCTGGCACAAACTCACACTGGTCAGTGAATCATGGATTCACAAGGGTTAGAATTATTAATAAAACAAAAAGTAATCTTACAAACGATATTGCTGCACTCTTACACCAGCTCCTGCTCATGTATCTTTCTTTTCTAATTCAGCTGTAGTTGTGGTAATTTATTCCACTGAATATTCTTTCAAACAACAATTTTTCATTTAGACAGTACCTTCAAATTAGGGAAATTCCTCAAAGCATAAGGAAAAAATTGACACTGAACCGAAAAGGAGAATATTAGGAGGGTTGACCAAAAGCTTTAGAGGTGGGTTTCAAGGAATGTTTAAGAGCAGAAGAAAGTGCAGAGGTGGGGGAGGGGAGTTCCAGAGCATGGGATCCAGGTAGCTGCAAGGATGGCCACCAGTGGTGGGGTGGAGTGAAGGGGTTCACAAGTGGACAGTTAGAGGAATGAGAGATCAGAGGGGGTTTTAGGGCTGGGGAAATTTATATAGAAATTTATAAGGGCGGCGCAGTGGTTAGCACCGCAGCCTCACAGCTCCAGCAACCCGGGTTCAATTCTGGGTACTGCCTGTGTGGAGTTTGCAAGTTCTCCCTGTGTCTGCGTGGGTCTCCTCCGGGTGCTCCGGTTTCCACCCACAGGCAAAAGACTTGCAGGTTGATAGGTGAATTGGTCGTTATAAAATTGCCACTAGTACAGGTAGGTGGTAGGGGAATATAGGGACAGGTGAGGATGTGGTAGGAATATGGGAATAGTGTACGATTCGTATAAATGGGTGGTTAATGGTCGGCACAGACTCGGTGGGCCGAAGGGCCTGATTCAGTGCTGTATCTCGAAATCTAAAATTCTACATCTAATTTAAAGAGAAGGAGGGGTGGGCTATGAAGGAATTTAAACAGGAGAAACAGAGGTTTAAATTGGAGACACTGGGGAAACCAGGAGCTAAATGAAGCTCAGTGAGCACAGGGTGAGTAGGAGTTTGTACTGGATAGGATAGGAGCAGCAGTGTATTAGATGGAGATGAATGGAGGTTAGAATGGGCAGAAAGAACATTACAAAGGAGGAGGTGTTGGAGGTTTGGAAGCGCATTAAGGTGGATAAATCCCCAGGGCCTGACCAGGTGTATCCTAGGATGCTATGGGAAGCAAGGGAGGAGATTGCTGGGGCCCTGGCAGATATTTATGTATCATCATTAGCCACAGGTGAGGTACTGGAAGACTGGAGGATAGCTAATATTGTGTCTTTATTTCAGAAGGGCAGCAGGGATAAGCCAGGGAACGACAGGCCGGTGAGCCTTACATCAGTGGTGGGAACGTTATTGGAAGGGATTCTGAGAGACAGGGTTTAAATGCATTTGGAAAGGCAAGGTCTGATTAGTGATAGTCAGCATGGCTTTGTGCATGGGAAATCATGTCTCATGAATTTGATTGAATTTTTTGAGGAGGTGACCAAGAGGATTGACGAGGGCAGGGCGATGGACGTTGTCTACATGGACTTTAGCAAGGCCTTTGACAAGGTCCTGCATGGTAGGCTGGTCCAGAAGGTTCGAACACATGGGATCCAGGGTGAGCTAGCAAATTGGATACCAAATTGGCTTGGTGACAGGAGGCAGAGGGTGGTAGTGGAGGGTTGTTTTTCAGATTGGAGGCCGGTGACCTGTGGTGTGCCGCAGGGATTAGTGCTGTGTCCTCTGTTGTTTGTCATATATATTAATGACTTGGATGTGAATTTAGGGGGCATGATCAGTCAGTTTGCAGATTACACCAAAATTGGTAGTACAGTGGACAGAGAAGAAAGTTGTCTAAGGTTACAACAGGATATACATAAACTGGGAAAGTGGGCAAGGGATTGGCAAATGGAATTTAACGCAGACAAGTGTGAAGTGATGCATTTTGGGAAGTTAAACCAGGGCAGGACATATACAGTGAATGGCAGGGCCCTGGGGAGTGTCGTTGGTGTCTACCTTGGGTGCAGGTACATAGTTCCCTGAAAGTGGCAACACAGGTAGGCAGGCTGGTGAAGAAGGTGTGTGGCATGCTTGCCTTCATTAGCCTAGGCATTGAATACAAGAGCTGGGACATCATGTTACAATTGTACATAGCGTTGGTTAGGCCGCATTTGGAGCGCTGTGCGCAGTTCTGGTCGCCACACTAAAGGAAAGATGTGATTAAGCTGGAGAGGTACTTGAATGAGAAAGGCATAGAGGGATATGGAATTAGTGCAGGCAGGTGGGATGAGTATAGAGAGGCATTATGGACGCGATGGGCCGAAGGGCCTGTTTCTATGCTGTACAACTCTCTGACTCTAAAGACCATTTGCTCCACCTTCAATTCCAACATCCAGTAAAACCCCATAATGTGTCCGCACAATACAATATTCAGTAGTTTCTCACATGCTCCCGGGTTTCTGTTCCAGTATCGAGACCAAATCTATAGCTTGATGACTTTTGGTGTGAAGAACTTCCTGAAATCTGACCCACTGTCATGGTTTGGTCTGAAATAGTGCCCAGAATGTTCATTGTTGTAGACTTTTTACATCGGAAAATACATCTTTCAGTCACTCCTTTCAAGGCTGAAAAAGCCAGGTTTTTCTACTTTTCCTTCACAACTTGTTCTCTGTGCCCAGAGATCTTCTGGCTGTTCTCTAAACTGGTTCCTTTTCTACTCAGGATCAGAACTAGAGTGAGAGAGTGCTCAGTTTGAGCATTGCTCCTTCATTTTGATTCCAATGTTGTCAATACATGACTCTGTATTCAATTTATTTGGTTTAGTATTACTGCACCGTGATCTTGATAACTGGCCAGCGGGTTCTCTAACACTTTGGGATTATGTTTGACAAATACATCACCATTTCTGAAGTAAACATGTTTTCATAGCATCATCTTTGAAGGGCTATCCAATTAGTCCTGCTCTTTTCCCATAACCCTGCAATCTTTTCCCATTCAAGTATTTATCCAGTTCCTTTTATTATTGAATCTGCCCTTTCAGGCAATGCCTTCCAGATCACAACATCTTGCTGTATAAAAGGTGACCTCATGCTACCTCTGGTTCTTTTGCCAATGATCTTAAATCTGTGTCCTCTGGTTACTAAACATTAACCCACTGGTAACAGTTTCTCCTTATTTAATCTATCAAAACCCTTCATCATTTTGAATGCCTTGATCAAATTTCCTCTTAAAATTCTCTGCTCCAAGGACAAGCCAGCTTTTCCTGTCTCTCCAAGTAACTGACATCATTCATTCCTGGTACCATTCTGGTATATTTTCTCTGCACCTTCTCTAAATGCGTGGCTTTATTTCTAAAATGTGTTGCACAGAATTGGCCAGAATACTCCAGCACAGGCCTAACCGGTGTTTCATCAATGTTTAGCAAAGTGTCCATGCTTATTTCCTCTATTCCATTATTAGTAAAGCCAAGAAACCCATATGCCTCTGTAACAGCCTTCTCAACTTGCCCTGCTATCTTCAAAACTTTGTGTACATACCTCTTCAAGTCTCACTTCCTGAACCCCCTTTAAAATTGTACCATGCCCTTCATATTGTCAGCCCTCGTTCTTTCTACCAAAATTAATAAACTTATACTACAGTGCATTAAATTTCATCGGCCATGTGTCTGCCCATTTCACCAGTATGAGTCCTGAAGTCCGTCATTATACGAACATATGAATTAGGAGCAGAAGTAGGCCATTCAGCCCCTCGAGCCTGCTCCACCGTTCCAAAAGATCCTGGCTGATCTGTTGGCGTTTGGAATTCCACACTCCCATCTACCCCCAATAACCATTGATGACATTGCCTAACAAGAATCTGCCTAGCTCCGCCTTAAATATATTCAATGACACCACCTCACTACTTTCTGAAACAGAGAGTTTCAAAGTCGCACAACCCTCTGAGATAAAAAAAAAATTCTCCTCATCTCTGTCCTAAAAGGGTGACCACTAACTTTAAAACAGCCCTAGTTCCAGACTCACACACAAGAGGAAACATCCTCTCTACATCCACCTTGTCAAGACACTTCAGGATCTTATAAATTTCAATCAAGTCTCCCCTCACTCTACTAAACTCCAGTGAAATCAAGCCCAGTCTGTCCAATATTTCCTCATAAGACAACCTTCTCATTCCAGGTATCAATCCAGTAAACCTCCTCTGAACTGTCTCCAATGCATTCACATCCTTCCTTCAATCAGGAGACCAAAACTGCACACAGTATTCAAGATGTGGTCTCACCAATGTTCTGTATACTGAAGCATAATATCCTTACTTTTATTCTCAATTCCTCTCATAAGCAAGGATAGCTTTCCATTAGCCTTCTTTCTTACCAGCTGTACCTGCATACTAATTTTTTGTAACTCATGCACGAGAAAACCTAGATCCCCTCGCACCTCAGAATTCTGAAGTCATTCTCCATTTAAATAATCCTCTGCTTTTTTATTCTTCCTGCCGAAGTGAACAACTTCACATTTTCTCACATTATGCTCCATCTTCCAGATCCTTGCCCACTCACTCAGCCTATCTATATCACTCTACAACCTCCTTTTGACCTCTTCACAACATACTTTCCTAACTATTTTTGTGTCATCTTCAAATGTAGCTCCTATGCCATCAGTTCCCTCATCTAAGTCATTAATATCAATTATAAAATGTTGAGGCCTCAGCACAGACCCCTGTTTTCTCCAGCCAGCCAATCTTTTTTTCTGTGCTGCTATGTTAGCCCCTACACCATGAGCTCCTACATTACACATAAACCTTTTATGTGGCACCTTGCTAAATGCCGTCTGGAAATCCAAGTACAGTACGTCAATGGGCTCCCCTTTATCCACAGTACATGTCACTTCTTCAAAGAACTCCAACAAATTGGTTAAACATGATTTCCCTTTCACAAAACCCTGCTGACTATTTCCGATTACCTTGAGTTTTTGTAAGTACCCAGCTACAAACTCCTTAATGACTGATTATCACACCTTCTCCACAACAGACAGCAAGCTAACTGGCCATTAGTTACAGGTTTTCTGCTTCCCCCACTTCCTGAATAAAGGGGCTTTCCAGTCTGATGACACCTTTCCAGAATCTAGCGAATTTTGCAAAATTAACATTAACGCACCTACTACCTCATTAGCCATCTCTTTTAAGACCCGAGGATGAAATCGATCAGGACCCAGGCCCGCAGCTCCACAAGAAAGGGGTCAGTGACCTTCCAAATATCTTTGGTCAGTGCCACTTCTCTGGTGATTGTAATTTCACCAAGTTCCTCTCATCCTTCCACTTCCTGATATACAGCTATTACTGGAATGTATTTTGTATCCTCTATAGAGAAGACAGAAGCAAAATATTAGTTCATTGCATCCGCCATTTCCTTATTACCTACTATTAACTCCCCATTCTCACTCTCTAGAGGACCAACTCTTACTTTACTTACTCTTTTCCTTTGTAAATACCTGTAGAAACTCTTGCTATCCATTTTTACATTTCTAGCTAGCTTCCTCTCATACTCTAATTTCTTTCTCCTAATTAACCTTTTAGTCATTCTCTGCCATTCTTCATATTCTGACCAATCATCTGAACTGCCACTCATTTTTGTGCAATTACATGCTTTTTCCTTAAGTTTGATGCTTTCCTTAACTCCTTTAGTTAACGACGGATGGCAGGTCCTCTCGCGAGAATTTTTCTTTATGGTAGGAATATAATTATTCTGAGTATTCTGAAATATCCCCTTAAATGTCTGCCACTGCTTCGCTATTGATCTATCAACCCAGTTCACATCATCTTGCTCAGCTTTCATGCCCACATAGTTACCCATATTCAAGTTTGAAGTACTAGTCTCAGACCCACACTTGTCTCTTTCCAACTAGATGTAAAATTCAATCATATTGTGGTTGCTTCTACTTTTACTCTGATGTCATTAATTAATCCTGTCACCTTACGCAATACCAAGTCTAATATAACCTGATCTTTGGTTGGTTGCAGAACCCGCTGTGGTGCTCTGAGAAACTGTCTTGAAAGCATTCTATGAACTCCTCATCCAGGCTAATATTGTCAATCTGATTTTTCCAGTTTATATGTAGATTAAATTCACCCATGATTATTGCCATCCCATTTTCACAAGCACTTAATATTTCTTCTTGTACACTTCATCCTGCATTGTGATTACTGTTCAGGGGCCTGTAGACACTCCCACTGGTGACTTCTTTCCCGTACTATTCCTCATCTCCACCAAAACTGATTCTACATCCTGATCTCCTGAACTAAGGCCCAAGGTCCTATTATCCTATTGTTTACTACATTTTCAAGTTGTGTGTCACCTGGAAGCTTTGAAATGATGCCCTATATATTCAACACAATGTCATTAACATATATCAAAAAGAGCAGTTCTCCCAACACTGACTCCAAGTGTCAACCACTGTATATCTCCTTCTAGTCTGAAAAATAAATGTCCACCACAACTCTCTGCTTTCTGTCTCTGAGCCAATTTCATAGTGACACAGCCACTTTCCTTTTAATCCCATGGACGACAGTTTTGCTAACAAGTCTTTAATAAGTGAAGAATTTTGTCAACCACCTATCTAAAATACATGTACATAACATCAACTGTGCTACTTTCATCCTTTGCTCCAACAAAGTCAATTAAGTTTGTTTTCTGCCTATTTGAAATGCATTACACTTATTACTTGACATAGATCATTGTTGAGCCCAGAACATGTCTTGCCCATAAATCTCCAGTCATCTCCTTTCAGGCTCACGTTCCCCTTTCCCCTTTACAATCTACTCAATGACCTCCTAAGCATCTGCGAAAAGAGCAGGAAGAGGAAGTGAGGCAACACATGAGGTCAAGCATCTCACAATGGATTCCACGATCATTATTATTATTAGAATCATATTAAACAAATACCATATCTGCAGTGTATACACACTGAAAACAGACTGCAGATGAAGATGTAATGAAGATATCAGACACAGTGCCACATTATCAGACCTCCAGAAATAAAACAGTCAAAATGTAAAGACATCGGTAGCTTCGGTTTTGCAGCATTATTCACCCCAACTCAGCCAAATTACGTTCAGTGCAAAATAGGATTTGCATGATCTTTTGTGTTAGCTTAAAAATATTACGCTAGATACTGGTAATGTCCACAAAACTGTCCACGTTTCCAGATCTAATCCATCACCATGGACAATTTTCACCAATTGTGCCTATTTATGAGCCTTCAAGGAGGCTCCTAAAATTAAGCTGTTTTGTTTAGGCACAAGGATACCAAAAGGCATGTTTTTAAATCATTTAAACATTACTTTTTTATTACTAAGAAACTGACTATTGTATATCAATGGAACAAGTAAACAGTTCTGTACAGCTTTTCAAATTCATTTTCAATTATTTAAATCTTAGATTTCAAATGCTTATTTTTTGCGTTAAATCCATTTTCAACTGTATTAATAAAGCTGCACGAGATTATCACTCTTAAATATATCAAGAAATATCTTTAATGCACTCCAAA
This sequence comes from Heterodontus francisci, assembly GCF_036365525.1. Taxonomy (NCBI): domain Eukaryota; kingdom Metazoa; phylum Chordata; class Chondrichthyes; order Heterodontiformes; family Heterodontidae; genus Heterodontus; species Heterodontus francisci. Next base: position 91,234,137 of record NC_090387.1, on the reverse strand, counting down.
ATGCTGACCGATCGTGCTGGTTCATGGCAGATTTTATTTTCAGAGACATTCAAATGAGTTTGAACATAACTTGAGGAAAAAAGCATTTCTCAAAACTAGCGCAATTTGCACTCAGATCGCAGAAACACCACCAATGACACAACAAGGAACAGATATTAGGAACTTATTAGTAACTTACTGGGCACTCCAATGGTACCAAGCACAGGACAATAAATGATCTCAACATCAGCGAGTGTCGGTATTAAATTGAACAAATATTTCATGCTCAGTTTAAAGCAAGAACTCCAACTTTAACTGAAACTGTGATCATCTAAAGGAGCCTTTATACATACACAACAAATCGTCCAGGGACATAATTAGGTTGGGTGATCATTGATATTGCTTACAGTCATTTGAACAAACAGATCTGAGAGAGGCAAACAGCATTAGCATCGAGTAGTTCAGAAGTAGGAGGGATAAGACAGGGTATTGGGGGGGGGTGCGGTTTGGGGCATAGAGGAATGTGTGATATCTAAAATTGGTCTGTCGTGCAGGTGTGTACGTACCTGCAGTGTGGTCAATGAGGTTGGAGGGCTGCAGGCTCAAGTAGCTACATGGGATTATGGTAATATGGTAATAATGGAAAAGATAAACTCACACTCTCAATTTGTCTGACTGTCTTTTTGCAAACCGTACACCCGAATGAGTAACTCCACCCCACCCCTAACTTCTACTTAAATAATAAACTTTGATCCATGTTATGTTTATGCTCATCAAATAGAGGAATATGAATCTTCAGAAATCAGTTTAATTCTGGTCATTTAACGTCAGCATTAGGTCTGCTGAGGTCAGGTGTTTTAGAGGGAGATGTGCATGTAAATGGACTTTATTCTGCTTGAATCTTCAAAGACCACCACAACTGTTCCAAAGTAATATAGTATTATTATCATTATTACTTTTATCAACATGAAAAAAGGAAATTAAAATTAAAGAAATGTGACCAATTTGGGAGCAAAAAGGGAATCAGCTTTCGAGCAGAGAACATGGAAGAGGTAATAAGTACTTTATTAATCTGTCCTCAGAAAACAAGAAGATGCTGCTGCCAAAATCCGAGAATAATGGGGTGGGAGTAGAGAAATTGGATATGGTAAACTGTATGAAAAGAATAAGAACATAAGAAATAGGAGCAGGAGTAGGCCATTCGGCCCCTCGAACCTGCTTCACCATTCAAGAAGATCATGTATGATCTGATTTTTGCCTTAACTCCACTACCTGCCCCCCATAACCCTTGATTCCCTTGTCAATCGAGAATATGTCTAAGTCAGTCTTGAACATATTCAATGATCCAGCCTCACTTGCTCACTGTGGAAGAGAATTCCAAAAACTAATGACCCTCTCGGAGAAGAAATTCCTCCTCATCGCCATCTTCAATGGGAGTCCCCTAATTTGTAAATTGTGCCCTCTTGTTCTAGTTTCTCCCACAAAGGGAAACATCCTCTCTGCATCTACCCTGTCCAGCCCCTTCAGAATCTTGTATGGTTCAGTAAGATCACCTCTCGATCTTCTAAACCCCAATGACTATTGGCCGAACCTGCTCAAACTTTCCTCATAAGCCAAACCCTTTGTCCCAGGAATCAGTATAGTGAACCTCTCTGGTCTGCTTCCAATGCAAGTATGTCCCTCCTTAAATAAGGTGACTTACACAGTACTCTAGGTGCAGTCTCACAAATGCCCCTTTGTGTTGCAGCAAGATGTCCCTACTTTTATATTCCTCTTGCAGTAGGGGCGAATCTCCCATTTGCCTTCATAACTACTTGCTGTTTCTGCATCCTGACTTTTTGTGATTCATGTACAAGGACCTCCAGGGTCCCTCGGTACATCAGCACTCTGCAGTCTTCATGCATTGAAATAATATTCTGCTTTTCTATTTTTCCTGCCAAAGCGGACAAACTCGCATTTTTCCACATTATACTCCATCTACAATTTTTTCCCCATTCACTTAACCTGTTGTTACGACCGACTGCTCCAGTCAAAGCCCCCAATCAAAATATGAAACTCTGATTGTCCAGGGTCCCGCCCCTCCACAGATCGCCTAACATATCATCTTAACCTTTTCAAAACAAAGAAAGACCCAGCCAAATTGTACCATCTATTAACCCCCAAATGAGGCTAACCAAACTGGGTGTCTTTAAATCAACAAATTAACCGTTTAATTAGAAAAAATTAAATTCTTAAATGCTACAAAGATATAAACAACATTTAAAATAGAAAAAAATTAGAGTCCTTTCAGATTTATGCTCCTGCCAGAGGTGAAAAAAGTCCAAGCAATTTTCCCGGGTCCAGTGAGGAAAGGAAAACAGTCCAACACCCAAAGTTTCAAACTCCTCCTTCTTCCAGCGATGACCACAGTAGATCAGCAACTTGCAACCACTTTCAATAGAATCAATTTGGCTTTAGAATTTTTGAGGGATAAGAGATTGTCACAGTCCCGCATCTCTTCCTTCAGTTCAAATTATCAGAGATCTCTGTTTTGGCTTGACTATTTAGAATTTTGATTGAGAATAATAAATAAACAGACTAAATTCTCTTCCTTCAGTTTAAATGGTCTGAGAGCGCTGTTTTCAGGTGCTAACACACAGCTGTCTGTCTGTGTCCTCTCTTCGAACAATCTGTTTGCACTATAAGTCTGTTCAAAATTAAATTGTAACAAATGCTCAGTCCGAGTGGCTGTATCCAAGGTAACGAGAATGCATCCTTTGAATTGCAGTCTCTGAATGGCTGTATCCAAGGCAATGAATGCATTCTTTGGCTCAGCCTTCAGAGCATGCTGCCTTAAAGCAGTACGGTTCTTTTTCCTGCCTTAAAGGCTCACCGCATTCTTCCTGGAAAAAAAGCTACAGGATCATAACACTATCTATATCCCTTTGCAGACATTTTGTATCCTCCTCACAACTTGCTTTCCTAGCTACATTCATATCACCAGCAAATATGGCTGCAATACAGTCGGTTCCTTCAGTCAAGTCATTAATGTAGATAGTAAATAGTTGAGGCCCAAGTCACTGATCTCTGTGGCACTCCACTAATTATAGTTTGCCATCCTGAAAATGACCCATATATCTCGACACTCTGTTTCCTGTTAGTTAACCAGTCCTCTATCCATGCTAACAACATGAGTTCTTACCTTGTGTAATAACCTTTTATGTGGCACCCTGTGGGATGCTTTCTGTAAATCCAAATACACTGCATTCACTGGTTCCCCTTTATCCACCCTGCTTGTTACATCCTCAAAGAACTCTAATAAATTTGTCAAACACAATTTTCCTTTCACAAAACCATATTGACTCTGCCTGATTGTGTTGTAAATTTCTAGTTGTCATGGTACTACCTCTTTAATAATGGATTCTAGCATTTCCCCAATGATAGATGTTAGGCTAATGGCCTAAACATTCCAGCTTTCTGACTCCTTCCTTTCTGAACAGAGGTGTTACATTTGAGGTTTTCCAATTCATTGGGACCTTTCCAGAACCTAGGGAGTTTTCAATGATTACAAGCAGTGCATCTACTATCTCTGCAGTCACGTCCTTGAAGACACTTGGATGTAGGCCATCAGGTCCAGGGGTATTGTTAGCCTTTAATCCCATTAGTATTCCCATTACTTCATCTCTAGTGATGTGATAATTTGAAGTTCCTCCCTCCTTTTGCCTCCTGATTTTCTGCTATTCTTGAGATGCTTTTTGTGTCTTCTCCGATGAAGACAGTTACAAAATACTTGTTCAAATCCTCTGCCATTTTCTCATTTCCCTTTATTAATTCCACAGTCTCACCCTCCAATAGAGCTATGTTCACTTTGGCAACTCTTTTCCTTTTTATATATTTGTAGAAGCTTTTACTGTCTGTTTTTATGTTTCTTGCTTGCTTTTTCTCATCCGTCAGTTTCTCCATCCTCATTTTTTTTTAGTCATTCTTTGCTGGTTTCTAAATTTTTTCACTATCTTCTGGCCTACCATTAATCTTTGCAGCATTGCATCACTTGACTTTCAATTTGATACCATCCTTAACTTCCTTCGCCACGGATAGTGCATACTTTCGGTAGTCATTCTTTCTCAATAGAATGTATCTTTGTATAGAGTTATGGAATATCTCCTTTAACATCTGCCACTGCTTTGCTAATATCTTACCTTTTAACCTATTTACCCAGGCCACTTTAGCCAATTCAGTCTTCATACCCTTGTAATTGCCTTTATTTAAGTTTAAGATGCGCGTTATGGCCGACATTTCTCTCTCAAATCCAATGTGAAATTCTATCATATTATGATCAGTCCTGCCTACAAGATCCTTTACTAGGAGGTCTCTAATTACACATACAGAAATAGGAATTAGGAGCAGGAGTGAGCCACTCAGCCCCTTGAGCCTGCTCTGCTATTCAACAAGTTCATGGCTCATCTGATTGTAACCTCGCCTCCACATTCCCGCCTACCCCCAATAACTTTCCACCTCCTTGCTTATCAAGAATCAATCTACCTCTGCCTAAAAAACTTTCAAAAACTCTGCTTCCACTGCCTTTTGAGGAAGAGAGTCCCAAAGGCTCGTGACCCTCAGAGAAAAAAAAAATCTTCTCACCTCTGTCTTAAATGGGACAACACTTATTTTTAAACAGTGACCCCTAGTTCTAGATTCCCCACAAGGGGAAACATCCTTTCTGCATCCACCCTGTCAAGACCCCTCAGGATCCTATATGGTTCAATCAAGTTGCCTCTCACTCTTCCAAACTCCAGTGCATATAAACCTAGTCTGTCCAACCTGTCCTCATAAGGCAACCCGCCCATTCCAGGTATTTGTCTAGTAAACCTTCTTGAACTGCTTCCAATGCATTTACATACTTCTTTAAATAAGGAGACCAGTACTGTGCACAGTAGTCCAAATGTGGTCTCAACAATGCCCTGCATAACTGAAGCATAACCTCCCTACTTTTGCTTTCAATTGCCCTTGCAATAAACAATAACATTCTATTAGCTTTCCAAATTACTTGCTGCATCTGCATACTGACCTTTTGTAATTCATGCACGAGGACACCCAGATCCCTCTGCATCTCAGAGTTCTGCAATCTCTCACACTTTAGATAACATGCTTCTTTGTTATTCTTCCTCCAAAAATGGACAATTTCACATTTTCCCACCTTATACTCCATTTGCCAGATCTTTGACCACTCACTTAACCAATCTATATCCCTTTTTAGCCTCCTTATGTCTTCTTCATAACTTACTTTCCTCCCTATCTGTGTGTCATCAGCACATTTAGCAACCATACCTTCCGTCCCTTCATCCAAGTCATTTATATAAATGTAAAACGTTGAGGCCCCAGCACTGATCCCTGCGGCATACCACTCGTTACCTCTTAACAACCAGAAAATGAACCATTTATGCCTACTCACTGTTTCCTGTTGGCTCGCTATTCATCCATCCATGCCAATATGTTACCCGCTGCACCATGAGCTTTTATTTTCTGCAAGAACCTATGATGTGGCACCTTATCAAATGCCTTCTGGAAATCTAAGTACAGTACATCCATGAGTTCCCCTTTATCCACAGCACATACTACTTCTTCAAAGAACTCTAATAAATTGGTTAAACATGGTTTCCCTTTCACAAAACCATGTTGACTCTGCCTGATTGCCTTGAATTTTTCTAAGTGCCCTGCTATATCGTCTTTAATAATAGCTTCTTATATTTTCCCGATAACAGATGTTAAGCTAACTGGCCTGCAGTTTCCTGTTTTTGTCTCTCCCCACTTTTTGAATAAAGGAGTTACATTGGCTATTTTCCAATCTAATGGAACCTTTCCTGAATCTAGGGAATTTTGGAAAATTAAAACCCACACATCGATTATCTCACAGGCCACTTCTTCGAGGACCCTAGAATGAAGTCCATCAGGTCCCGGGGACTTGTCAGCCCACAGCTCCAACAATTTGCTCAGTGCCACTTTCTGGTGATTGTAATTTTCCTGAGTTCCTCCCTCCCTTCCATTTCCTGATTTACAGCTATTTCTGAAATGTTACTTGTATCCTCTATAGTGAAGACTGATGCAAACTACCTGTACAATTCATCTGCCATCTCCTGATTTACCCTAACTGGTTCCCCAGATTCACTTTCTATAGAACCAATGTCACTTTGTTAACTCTTTTCTTTTTTAAATATCTATAGAAACTCTTACTACCTGTCTTTATATTTCTAGCTAGCTTTCTCTCGTACTCTATAAGTTTTCCCTCCTTATCAATCTTTTAGTCATTCTTTGCTGTTCTTTATATTCTGCCCATTCATCTGACGTTCCACCCATCTTTGTGCAATTAGATGCTATTTCTTTAAGTTTGATGCAATCTAATTTTTTTCGTTAACCATGGATAATGGGTCCTCCCCTTGGAATTTTTCATTCTCGTTGCAATGTTTCTATTCTGTGTATTCTGAACTATCCCCTTAAGTGTGTGCCACTGCATTTCTGTTGACTTATCTCTTAATCAAATTTGCCAGTTTACTTTAGCTAGCTCTGCTTTCATGCTCTCAAAATTGACCTTATTTACACTTAAAATACTGGTCTTGGACCCATTCTTCTCTCCCTCAAACTGAATGTAAAATTCAATCATGCTACCTCGTGCCGTCTTCACTGTGAGGTCATCAAAAAACAAAGAACAGTGCAGCACAGGAAGAGGCCATTCAGCCCTTCGAGCCTGCGCCGATCTTGATGCCTGCCTAAACTAACACCTTTTGCACTTCCGGGGCCCATATCCCTCTATTCCCTTCCTATTCATGTATTTGTCAAGATGTCTCTTAAACGTCACTGTCGTATCTGCTTCCACTACCTCCCCTGGCAGTAAGTTCCAGGCACTCACCACCCTCTGTGTAAAAGAACTTGCCTCGCAAATCCCCTCTAAACTTTGCCCCTCGCACCTTAAACCTATGTCCCCTAGTAACTAACTCTTCCACCCTGGGAAAAAGGTTCTGACTATCCACTCTGTCCATGCCGTTCATAACTTTGTAAACCTCTATCATGTCGCCCCTCCACCTCCATCGTTCCAGTGAAAACAATCCGAGTTTTTCCAACCTCTCCTCATAGCTAATGCCCTCCAGACCAGGCAACATCCTGGTAAACCTCCTCTGTACCCTCTCCAAAGCCTCCACGTCCTTCTGGTAGTGTGGCGACCAGAATTGCACGCAATATTCTAAGTGTGGCCTAACTAAGGTTCTGTACAGCTGCAACATGACTTGCCAATTTTTATACTCTATGCCCCGACCGATGAAGGCAAGCATGCCATATGCCTTCTTGACTACCTTATCCACCTGCGTTGCCACTTTCAGTGACCTGTGGACCTGTCCGCCCAGATCTCTCTGCCTGTCAGTACTCCTAAGGGTTCTGCCATTTACTGTATACCTCCCACCTGCATTAGACCTTCCAAAATGCATTATCTCACATTTGTCCGGATTAAGCTCCATCTGCCATTTCTCCGCCCAAGTCTCCAACCAATCTATATCCTGTTGTATCCTCTGACAATCCTCATCATTATCCGCAACTCCACCAACCTTTGTGTCGTCCGCAAACTTACTAATCAGACCAGCTACATTTTCCTCCAAATCATTTATATATACTACAAACAGCAAAGGTCCCAGCACTGATCCCTGTGGAACACCACTAGTCACAGCCCTCCATTCAGAAAAGCAACCTTCCACTGCTACCCTCTGTCTTCTGTGACCGAGGCAGTTCTGTATCCATCTTGCCAGCTCAACTCTGATCCCGTGTGATTTCACCTTTTTTACCAGTCTGCCATGCGGGACCTTGTCAAAGGCTTTATTAAAGTCCATATAGATAACATCCACTGCCCTTCCTTCATCAATCATCTTCGTCACTTCCTCAAAAAACTCAATCAAATTAGTAAGACACGACCTCCCCTTCACAAAACCATGCTGTCTCTCGCTAATAAGTTTGTTTGTTTCCAAATGGGAGTAAATCCTGCCCCGAAGAATCCTCTCTAATAGTTTCCCTACCACTGACGTAAGGCTCACCGGCCTATAATTTCCTGGATTATCCTTGCCACCCTTCTTAAACAAAGGCACAACATTGGCTATTCTCCAGTCCTCTGGGACCTCACCTGTAGCCAATGAGGATGCAAAGATTTCTGTCAAGGCCCCAGCAATTTCTTCCCTTGCCTCCCTCAGTATTCTAGGGTAGATCACATCAGGCCCTGGGGACTTATCTACCTTAATGTTTTGCATGACACCTAACACCTCCTCCTTTTTGATAATGAGATGACTGAGACTATCTACACTCCCTTCCCTAGGCTCATCATCCACCAAGTCCTTCTCTTTGGTGAATACTGATGCAAAGTACTCATTTAGCACCTCGCCCAATTCCTTTGGCTCCACACTTAGATTCCCATCTCTGTCCTTGAGTGGGCCAACCTTTTCCCTGGTTACCCTCTTGCTCTTTATATACTTTTAAAAAGCCTTGGGATTTTCCTTAATCCTGTTTGCAAATGACTTTTCATGACCCCTTTTAGCCCTCCTAACTCCTTGCTTAATTTCCTTCATACTGTCTTTATATTCCTCAGGTGCTTTCTCTGTTCCTAGCCTTCCAGCCCTTACAAATGCTTCCTTTTTCTTTTTGACTCGGCTCACAATATCCCGTGTTATCCAAGCTTCCCGAAACTTGCCAGACTTGTCTTTCTTTCTCACAGGAACATGCTGGTCCTGGATTCTAATCAGCTGACGTTTGAAAGACACCCACATATCAGATGTTGATTTACCATCACACAGCCGCCCCCAATCTAAATTCTTCAGTTCCTGCCTAATATTGTTATAATTAGCCTTCCCCCAATTTAGCACCTTCACCCGAGGACTACTCTTATCCTTATTCACAAGTACCTTAAAACTTATGGAATTATGGTCACTGCTCCCGAAATGCTCGCCCACTGATTCTTTGACCACCTGGCCGGGCTCATTCCCCAATACCAGGTCCACAATGGCCCCATCCCTAGTTGGACAATCTACATACTGTTTCAAGAAGCCCTCCTGGATGCTCCTTACGAATTCTGCCCCATCCAAGCCCCTAGCATTGAGTCCCAGTCAATATAGGGGAAGTTAAAATCACTCACCACCACAACCCTGTTACCTTGACATCTTTCCAAAATCTGTCTACATATCTGCTCCTCTACCTCCCGCTGGCTGTTGGGAGGCCTGTAGTAAACCCCCAACATCGTGACTGCACCCTTCCTATTCCTGAGCTCCACCCATATTGCCTCGCTGCATGACCCCTCTGAGGTGTCCTCCTGCAGTACAGCTGTGATATTCGCCTTAACCAGTAATGCAACTCCCCCACCCCTTTTACATCCCCTCTATCCCGCCTGAAGCTTCTAAAGCCTGGAACATTTAGCTGCCAATCCTGCCCTTCCCTCTGTAATAGCAACAACATCATATTTCCAAGTACTAATCCAAGCTCTAAGTTCATCTGCCTTACCTGTTATACTTCTCGCATTGAAACAAATGCACTTCAGACCACCAGTCCCGCTGTGTTCAGCAACATCTCCCTGCCTGCTCTTCCTCTTAGTCTTACTGGCCTTATTTACTATGTCCACCTCATTTATTTCACTAGCTCTCCTACTGCTCTGGTTCCCACCCCCCTGCCACACTAGTTTAAACCCTCCCGAGTGACGGTAGCAAACTTGCAGCCAGGATATTAGTGCCCCTCCAGTTTAGATGCAACCCGTCCTTCTTGTACAGGTCCCATCTGTCCCTGAAGAGAGCCCAATGGTCCAGATATCTTAAACACTCCCTTCTACACCATCTGCTCAGCCACGTGTTTAGCTGCACTATCTTCCTATTTCTAGCCTCACTGGCATGTGGCAGAGGGAGTAATCCCGAGATTACAACCCGAGAGGTCCTGTCTTTTAACTTTCTACCTAACTCCCTAAACTCCCCCTGCAGGACCTCGTCACTCTTCCTGCCTATTTCGTTGGTACCGATGTGTACCACAACCTCTGGCTGTTCACCCTCCCCCTTCAGAATGTCCCCTGTCCGTTCAGAGACATCCTTGACCCTGGCACCAGGGAGGCACCATACCATCCTGGAGTCTCTTTCACGTCCACAGAAGCGCCTATCTGTGCCCCTGACTATAGAGTCCTCTATAACTATTGCTCTTCTGCGCTTTGTCCCTCCCTGCTGAACAACAGTGCCAGCCGTGGTGCCACTGCCCTGGCTGCTGCTGTTTTCCCCTGATAGGCCATCACCCCCAACAGTATCCAAAACGGTATACTTGTTAGAGAGGGGAATAGCCACAGGGGATTCCATCAATTAATCCTTTCTCATTGCACAATACCAGGTCTAGTATAGCCTGCTAACTGGTTGGCTCCAGAATGTGCTGTTCTAAGAAACTAACCCCCAAAACATTCTCTGAACTCCTCATCTAGGCAACCTTTGCCCATCTGATTTTTCCAGTCTATAAGTAGATTAAAATCCCTCAGGAATATCGCTGTACCTTTCTGACATCCTGTCTTTTTATATAATACCAGGCCTAAATAGCCTGGACCCTGGTAGGTTCCAGAACTTATTGTTTCAAGAAACAGTCCCAAATACGCTCCATGAACTCCTCCTCCAGGCTATCTTTGCCAATTTGGTTTGTCCAATCAATGTGAAGATAAAAGTCACGCGCGATTATTGCCGTAACTTTCTTGCAATCCCCCAATATTTCTTGATGTATACTCTGTCCTACTTTGTAGCTACTGTTAGGGGGCTCATAAACTACTCCCACCAGTGACTTCTTTCCTTTGCTTCTTCTTATCTCCACCCAAACTGATTCTACTCCATGAACTTCTGAATCAAGATCATTTTTCACAGTTGTACTGATCTCATCATTTATTACCAGACCTATGCCAACTTATTTTCCTTTTCCCCCAACCTTCTGAAATGTCAAATATTCTTGAATATTCAGGTCTCATGCTAATATATCACCCCCAACACCATGTGTTCATATCTTGTGTAGTAACCTTTTATAGAGCGCCTTATCAAATGTCTTTTGGAAATCCAAATGCACTACATCTACTGGTTTCCCTTTATCCACCCTGCTTGTTACATCCCCAAAGAACTCTAATAAATTTGTCAAACACGATTTCCCTTTCACAAAACCATATTGACTCTGCCTGATGTTACTGCCATTTTCTAGTTGTCTTGCTACTCACTCTTTAATAATAGATTCTAGCATTTCCCAATGATAGCATTTCCACCCCCCCCCCACCACCACCACTGTTTCCAATTGACTTCAATTTTTCCAGGGCTGCTTAATTCCACTTTTGGGTCAAATGCTGCCTTAATGTCAAGGGCTGTCACTCTCAGTTCACATTCGGGATTCAACTCTTAGTCCATGTTTGGACCAAGGCTGTAATGAGGTCTGAAACTAAGTGGTCCTGGGGAACTCAAGCTATGTATCAGTGAGCAGGTTGTTGTTGCCACTTGCTAGCACTGCCAACAACATCTTCCACCATTTTGCTGTTGATTGAGAGTAGACTGATGGGGCAGTAATTGTCTGGATTGGATTTGTCCTGCTCTTTCTGGATAGCACTTAGTTGGGGAATTTTCCAGTTGCCTGTGTTGCAGCCGTACTGGAGTAGCTTGGCTAATGGCACAGCTAATTCTGAAGCAGCACTCTTCAGTACTCCAGTCGGGATGTTGTCAAGGCCCATTATCCAGTGCCTTCAGCCGTTGCTTGATATCACAAAGAGTAAACCAAATTGTCTGCTTATAGAAAGACAGAAAATTAATTTATGTGGATGGAAGTGTGACATATATGAGAATGTCAACAGAAAAGGAAAGTGTAGTGATAGGAACATGGTTGGTGAGAACAGCATCCAAAAATAGAGCTCTGCCTACATGAAAGGGGACAATAAGGCTGCAATGTAATAGAGAAAAGCGAAGATGTCATACTGGCACCTTCATCACTTGGATTACAGGATGCACGAAATAACTTCAATGCATGATGAAGAATGTCATGTTATTCTCTCTGACAAAGTCGTGACTCACATTCCATTTGTTACACCCGTATCTGACCCACTGTTCTAACAGTTCAAACTAATATGGGTGTGCTGTAGCAAAGGTGGAATTGGGATTATCACCGGATCTGCATGAAGGCAGCAAAATTGGGTCCCGAGTGGTGATAGGGCTCCCACAGCCTCACAACGATCTCTGTAAAACATAATCATACAGCACAGAATGAGGCCATTCGGTACATCGTGTCTGCCTGGGCTCTGAAAGACCAATCCAATTAGTGCCACTCTGCTGATCTTTCTCCTTAGTGATGTAATTTATTTTCCTTTTCAAATATACATCTAATTACCTTTTGAAAGGGATATTGAATGTACTTCCACTAAACTTTCATGTCGTGCATTCCAGATCATCATAACTTGCTGTGTAATACAAATTCTTTTCAACTTTTCTGCCTCCTTTGGCAATTATGTAAAATTTGTGATCTCTGGGCACCGATCCACCTACAAGTGGAAACAACTTTTGCTTACTCTGTCAAAACTACTCAGAATTGTTAAGACCAGGTGAGAAAGATGTCTGGGGTTCCCTTTCTGCCTTCACCTGGTATTATTACAACAGGGTTTCATTTTAAACACACTGTTTTATTGGTTGCAGTCTCATTTGCTGCATTCTATTACTATGGGCTTGCTTGCCCCACTCAAGGGGTATGGGGTTAGAGTCAAAGAGTTATACAGCACAGATACAGGCCCTTCGGCCCATCGTGTTTGTGCCAGCCATCAAGTACTTAACTATTCTAATCCCATTTTCCAGCACTTGACCTATAGCCTTGTACGGAATGACATTTCAAGTACTCATCTAAATACTTCTTAAATGTTGTGAGGGTTCTGCCTCTACCACCCCTTCAGGCAGTGTGTTCCAGATTCCAACCACCCTCTGGGTGAAAATATTTTTCCTCAAATCCCCTCGAAACCTCCTTCCCCCTCTAAACCTCCTTCCCCTGACCTGAAATCTATGCCCCCTGGTTATTGACGCCTCTACTGAGGGAAAACGTTTCTTCCGATCTAACCTATCAATGCCCCTCATAATTTTGTATACCTCTATCATATCCCCCCTCATCCTTCTCTGCTCTCAGGAAAACAATCCTAGCCTTTTCAGTCTCTCTTCATAGCTGAAATGCTCCAGCCCAGGCAACATCCTGGTGAATCTCCTCTGCACCCTCTCCAGTGCAATCACATCCTTCCTATAGTGTGGTGCCCAGAACTGTCCACAGTACTCCAGCTGTGGTCAAACTACCATTTTATACAGCTCCATCATAACCTCCCTGCTCATATATTCTATGCCTCAGCTAATGAAGGCAAGTATTCCATATGCCTTCCTAATCACCTTATCTACCTGGGCTGCTGCCTTCAGTGATCTATGGACAAGAGCACCTTTCTTCTTGGCTAGAGGAGGGCTCCCATGTCTCTTGCTTTTCTTTCTCTCCCAGGACTGCTGGGGCTGCTATCACCTTCCCACCCTTTGTCCTTTTCGGATTTGTGCGGGTGACTGGGAAAAGGTTCTCCCCGGGAAACCAACTTATAAATTAAAGCAAACTCATCAGGCAGAACAGCCACTTGCTGGGCTCTCTGGACCTGCTGCTCCTCCACATGGGTCTTTATGGAGAGTGGGAGAGAGTTTTTAAATTCCTGCAACAAAACTACTCCCATGAGATTCTCATAGCTGAGCTTTAAGAGCCCTCAGGCACTGGTCAACAGAAAGCTGCTTGCTTCTTTCAAACTCCAGATAAGTTGATTAACTTGCTTCTTAAGGGTTCTAAACTTTTGGCGATAGGCTTTGGGTACCAATTCATCTGCCCCGAGAAGAGCATTTTTGGTCAGTTCATAATTTGATGATCTTTCATCTGGCAACAGGAAATAAACCTCATGGGCTTTTCCGGTGAGCTTGCTTTATAGCAAAAGAGGCCAGGTCTCAGCTGGCCATTTTAGCTGCCTTACCAGTTTCTCAAAGGACACAAAACACCTTCTACATCTTCCTCATTGAATTTTGGAATAAGCTGAGCTAGTTTTAACAATTCTGTATCTAGCCCTGAATTAAGCTCCTCCATATTGGCCATGCTTTCACTGGGGTTACTCTGTCGCCCCCTAGTTAGCTCAAGCTGCTTCAGCTCTCTTTCTTCATATTCTTTCTGGAATATTCTTTCTCTTTTTCTCTCCCCTCTCCCTCGTTCCTTCTTCTGTCTTTCATTTTCTTCACGTTCCTTCTGGAAGGTGCTTTCTTTCTCCCTCTCTGTTTCCTCAAATTCAAGTTTCCTCTGTTCCAATTGTATCTTTGCCAGCAATACCCTGTCGGAGTCTACTTCTAACCCTGTTTCTCTTTCTTCAGATTCAATGGTTGGCCACTGGTCTTAGGAGTTCCGACTTCCCAGCCTTGCCATGTACAGTGATCACACACTGCTCAGCCATTTTCCTCAACCCCTCCATAGACAGTGCTTTCAACTTATTCCAAGTTACTTCACCCTGGCTTGGAGAGCTACTCGCTTCAGTTGCAGAGATGTTAATATTCAAGCACACACAACCACAAGCAAACCTGTTTTGAAATCTTGCTCTTTTTTGACTGGGAACAATTTGGCTTCCCACTTCCAATTTCTCTCATTTGTCTGTGGGTCAATTCGAAACACTAGCACCCAAATTCCTGTTACAACCAGGTGGGAAAGAAGTCTAGGGTTCGCTTTCAGCCTTCACCTGGTCTGACTGTAAACAGGATTTAATTTTAAACGCACTGTTTTTAGCGCCCCCTTGTTGAATCCTTGTTAGCGTTTTTGAATTATAAGGCAAAGAAAGCAGCACAAACAGGCTTCCTTAGATTTAAAGAAGAAAAGTTGAATTTTATTAAACTTAAACTTCGCACGTTTGCTGTCGGTGGTCAAAGCTGACTCATGGATGGCGTTTCTGATGTGGGCCCACTTGGTCTCAGCATCCCCTGTGGGAGTGTTTTGAAGGGCTGTTACAAGTGAATTTAGAAATTTTTGTAACAGCTGTGGATGAGAAATTCTGCTCGTGTTGATACGCGGGTGGCCCTTCTGCTTGGAATCTTGATTTTTTTATTTAGATTTAGAGATACAGCACTGAAACAGGCCCTTCAGCCCACCGGGTCTGTGCCGACCATTAACCACCCATTTATACTAATCTTACACTAATCCCATATTCCTACCACATCCTCACCTGTCCCTATATTCCCCTACCGCCTACCTATACTAGGGGCAAATTATAATGGCCGATTTACCTATCAACCTGCAAGTCTTTTGGCTGTGGGAGGAAACCGGAGCACCCGGAGGAAACCCACGCAGACACAGGGAGAACTTGCAAACTCCACACAGGCAGTACCCAGAATTGAACCCGGGTCGCTGGAGCTGTGAGGCTGCGGTGCTAACCACTGCGCCACTGTGCCGCCCCAAATATTCTTCATATTCTTTTGAGTCTAGCTTTTGTGGGAGATTGCCAGATTATCAAGGACTTCCCTCTCTAGTTATTCGCAGCCCGTTTGGCTATTGTGGGAGATTTATAACTGCTTGATCTTGTCAAGGGTTTCTTGGTCTGTTGGAAGAGGTCGGTGTCACAGTCCGCACTGTGGAAGCTGCGTGTGATTTGAACACAGTTTAAGGAGGCTCGCCTTGTGACGATGAGGTCCTGCTGGTGCCATCGACGCGATCTTGGTGCCTCCATGAAACCTGGTGACAGGGTTTAGTGAGAAAGATCGAGTTGGTGATGCAGAGGTTGTGATAGGTACACAACTCAAGCAGTCTCTGTCCATTCTCATTCATCCTTCCAACGCCATAGCGACCAAGGCAGGAGGGCCATGAGTCATGGTCAGCCCCAACCCTGGCATTAAAGTCCCCCAGCAGGAATAGGTGTTCGGTGTTGGGGATGCTACTAATGATATTATGGAGTTCCTCATAGAACTGGTTCTTAAGCTTCAGGAGGGGAGCAGAGTGTTGGAGCATAGATGCTGATCAGGTGTACTGGACCAGTGGTGGTGAGCAGTCGGATGGACAGTATGCGTTCCGAGCCATTTGAGGGATGCTCTATCATGCTGAGCAAGGAGTTTCTGATGGTGAAGCCCACTCCATGCTGTCTTGGTTCTTCAGGATCCCTACCCTGCCAGAAGAAGGTGTAGTCTTGCTCTGCTAGAGATCCACCCGTGGGGAGGCGTGTCTCCTGAAGTGCTGCAATGTCCACATTGAATCTACTGAGCTCGTTGCTAATGATGGCGGTCTTCCGAGAATTGTTGATTTGTGTAAGGTCTTCCGACAGGCCAGGACACATAGTTCTGACGTTCCAGCTTGCAAAGCGAAGGGCTGGTACCTTCTTTCCTTTTTTCATGTTGTTTGGTGCGGTGTTGCAGTCCACTTTTCGGGCAATGACCCTGAGCTCCAAGCATCCATTGAAGCAGGTGGACTGTGTCATGACAGAACCTGATTGACCGGGGGCTGCCCGATTTGAGGCAGGCAGTAGCTGTCCAGTGAGGTGCGATGACCTCTCCCACCGACAAAGGCAACCCGTGGCGCCCAATCTCTACGCCAATTGAGCTGGACTTATAACCCATAACTGCTGCCTTCCGTGTTGTTTCAGTCGCTGTGAGGCAACTATGGAGTGACCTCTCCATGGCGCATGCCTGGGCGAATGTATGGAGGTTGAGAGTTGCCCAAGCGGCAAAATCCCCCTCTCGGCCTTTCTGGTGGGGTCCAAAGGAGTGCAGAGCACGATGTTTGGCACCGGTATGGCTGCAGGAATTGCCGGAAACATGCCAAGGGTGACACATGACCGCCTATGGGGTTCCGCTCCGGATTTTCTGTTAGGGTTTACGAAGAGGAATGCAGACTGGTTTCAATCTCATACTGAAGAGCTGGAACCTGTCATAGCTGCTAAGCGCATTGCACTGTTGAACTACAAGAAAGACCCCAGCGAGTTAACATCCGTATCACTGAAAGCAGCCAGAAGCACTGCACAAAGAACAGCCAGGTGCTGCGCAAATGACTACTGGCAACACCTATGCAGTCATATGCAGCTGGCCTAAGACACCGGAAACATCAGAGGAATGTATGATGGCATTAAGAGAGCTTTTGGGCCAACCATCAAGAAGATCGCCCCCCTCAAATCTAAATCAGGGGACATGATCACTGACCAACGCAAGCAAATGGACTGCTGGGTTGAGTACTACCTAGAACTGTACTCCAGGGAGAATGTTGTCACTGAGACTGCCCTCAATGCCGCCCAGCCTCTACCAGTCATGGATGAGCTGGACATACAGCCAACAAAATCGGAACTCAGTGATGCCATTGATTCTCTAGCCAGCGGAAAAGCCCCTGGGAAGGACAGCATTACCCCTGAAATAATCAAGAGTGCCAAGCCTGCTACACTCTCAGCACTACATGAACTGCGTTGCCTGTGCTTGGACAAGGGAGCAGTACCTCAGGACATGCGCGATGCCAATATCATCACCCTCTATAAAAACAAAGGTGACCGTGGCGACTGCAACAACTAACGTGGAAACTCCCTGCTCAGCATAGTACGGAAAGTCTTTGCTCGAGTCGCTTTAAACAGGCTCCAGAAGCTGGCCGAGTGCGTCTACCCTGAGGCACAGTGTGGCTTTCGTGCAGAGAGATCGACCGTTGACATGCTGTTCTCCCTTCGTCAGATACAGGAGCAATGCCGCAAACAACAGATGCCCCTCTACGTTGCTTTCATTGATCTCACCAAAGCCTTTGACCTCGTCAGCAGACGTGGTCTCTTCAGACTACTAGATAAGATTGGATGTCCACCAAAGCTACTAAGTATCATCACCTCATTCCATGACAATATGAAAGGCACAATTCAACATGGTGGCTCCTCATCAGATCCCTTACCGATCCTGAGTGGCGTGAAACAGGCTGTGTTCTCGCACCCACACCTTTTGGGATTTTCTTCTCCCTGCTGCTCTCACATGCATTCAAGTCTTCAGAAGAAGGAATTTTCCTCCACACAAGATCAGGGTGCACGTTGTTCAACCTTGCCCGTATAAGAGCGAAGTCCAAAGTACAGAAAGTCCTCATCAGGGAACTCCTCTTTGCTGACGATGCTGCTTTAAGATTTCGCACTGAAGAGTGTCTGCAGAGTCTCATCGACAGGTTTGCGTCTGCCTGCAATGAATTTGGCCTAACCATTAGCCTCAAGAAAACGAACATCATGGGACAGGACATCAGAAATGCTCCATCCATCAATATTGGCGACCACGCTCTGGAAGTGGTTCAAGAGTTCACCTACCTAGGCTCAACTATCATGAGTAACCTGTCTGTAGATGCTGAAATAAACAAGCGCATGGGAAAGGCTTCCGTTGCTATGTCCAGACTGGCCAAGAGAGTGTGGGAAAATGGCACACTGACACGGAACACAAAAGTCCAAGTGTATCAAGCCTGTGTCCTCAGTACCTTTCTCTATGGCAGCGAGGCCTGGACAACGTATGTCAGCCAAGAGCGACGTCTCAATTCATTCCATCTTCGCTGCCTCCGGAGAATACTTGGCATCAGGTGGCAGGACCGTATCTCCGACATAGAAGTCCTCGAGGCGGCCAACATCCCCAGCTTATACACATTACTGAGTCAGCGGCACTTGAGATGGCTTGGCCATGTGAGCCGCATGGAAGATGGCAGGATCCCCAAAGACACATTGTACAGCGAGCTCGCCATTGGTATCAGACACACCAGCCGTCCATGTCTCCGCTTTAAAGACGTCTGCAAACGCGACAAAGTCCTGTGACATTGATCACAAGTCACTCCAGGCGCTGATCCACACACCACTGACCACCTCCAGGCGCTTACCCATTGTCTCTCGAGATAAGGAGGCCAAAGAAGAAGAAACCTAAACTGTAATTCCATTAACGCCTATGGATGCATGACACACCCATGCTAACATGCACATGCGATACATACACGCAGATAGAGACAGAAAGAAAACCAAAGAAATAAAGTGGAAAAGTTTAAGGTAACATCTGAGGACGTTTTCTGTGTTACGATTGTTCGAGCTCACTGTCGTGTCCTTTTATTGTAGGTAGATCTTGCTTTTCGTTGGGGCCTAGTATTCTTCTTAAACCTTGTTCACTGTAAGAGATGTATCTGTTTTGGGGTTCATGTGTCTTCAGTGGATTTGGAGTTCCGTGAAAAAGAGATGGGAGCAGGCAAACAGGAGAGGCTGTGGCGAGCCAGCCAGGAGAGAACTTCTCAGTCCAGGAGCATTTTGCTTTCTGCCCAAACTGTTTGTACAATTTCAAAAAACTCAGGTTGCCCAGCAGGTTAGTCATGTGACTAGCTGGTTTGACAATATCCATTTGTATATTCGACCATCTTAGCAGTCATCCTGGAATACGAGCGCCCCCACCTTCAACATCTGGTGATCAAAAGTCCATTGTGTTTGAATGTGTCAGGGAATGGCTGCTTTGTCCTTTCAAACATTGCCTGTTCATAAGCAAATGTCTTTCCAGCCACGGTTGATCTGTTTAACAAATCCTTTCTTCACTCCAGTAACAGTTTAAAATCAGTGTTCATGACAAAATTCATGTGCCTCATTTTTGGCAGGTGGGGGACTAGCATGACACCTCCGCACCCAACGGAATGAAATGCGATTTGAGAAAAGAGTATTTCATTTAAAGGCTCGTGAGAAACTTCGTAAAATCGCCCCTTTTTTGGCATCCCAATAAACATGTGGTTCTTTTCTGGGGAAGTTTCTCTTCCGTTTCCCCATTTCCGTGGTTGCCTCGGGTCTTTGTTCCTGCTGAGTTAGATGCAGGTTGATGTTATTAAACGAAGGCAGCCTCACTGCAGGCTTGTGAGGGGGGCGGGGGTGCAGTGGACGGTGGGGGAGGGTCCTCCTCCAAAGGCAATCTGTGGCCCACAATGAGCCTCCAGTGGCAAAAACTGCCCCTCTGCTAACCCCACCCCAACTTCAAAGATCACCAGCCCCCATCTCACCAGCGCCTACTGGATTGGCCCCATCGACTCTGCCTCACTTACCTGGGGTCCAGAGCTTCAGCGGTGGACCCAGTATCGGGCCTCTTGTACTACCAGCTATGGCCACCACTCCCAGTGGTGCCCTGACTGGCCAGCAGCTCTTGGAGGCTGGATCCTCGTCCTGAAAAAGGATGAGGGTCATGGCATTGGGCAGTTAACTGCCTGAACACCGTTAAATTGAGCCGGTGGGCCTCCAAAGGGCCAAGGTGGTGGTCTCCTTGCCTGTTAGGCCTGGCATCAGGTACTCTGCTGGCTTCACAATGTTAAGCCCTGAGAGTGCAGTGTATTCACTGGCATTTTCCTTGGATCTGAATGCTCCTGGTATGGAAAAGACTTTGGGTTTTGTTAAAGTATCGGTGTGAAGTTCAGTGGATGAATAATAGAGCTGAAGAAGATAATTATGATAAATAACATCCTGTTTCTTTTGAGATGTTGAACTGTTCTACATATTTAGATGTATATAAAATATCCTATATTTGTTTGTGAAGTTCTCCCTGGGTCCTGGTGTTAAAATCAAAGGGCTAATGGAATGCTGGACTTTACATCTAGTGGACTAGAATACAAGAGTGTGGTTGATAGAGAGAAACTATATTCACTTGTTGAAGAGTCTAGTACTAGGGGGCACAATCAAAAAATTAGAGCCAGACCTTTTAGGAGTAAATTAGGAAACATTTCTTCTTACAAAATGAGGTGAATGTTTGGGGAGGAATTTCTGAAATGTGTTCAGGAGAACTTCCTTGATCAGTAGTTTTTAAAATTCATTCCTGGGATGTGGACATCTCTGGCTAGGACAGCATTTATTGCCCATCCCTAATTGCCTTTGAGAAGGTGGTGGTGAGCTGCCTTATTGAATCGCTGCAGTCCATGTGGGGTAGGTACACCCACAGTGCTGTTAGGAAGGGAGTTCTGGGATTTTGACCCAGCGACAGTGAAGGAACAGCGATATAGTTCCAAGTCAGGATGGTGTGTGGCTTGGAGGGGAACTTGCAGGTGGTGGTGTTCCCATTTATCTGCGACCCTTGTTCTTTTAGATGGTAGAGGTCGTGGGGTTGGAAGGTGCTGTCTGATGAGCCTTGATGAGTTGCTGCAGTGCATCTTGTAGATGGGGCACACTGCTGCCACTGTGCGTCGGTGCTGGAGGGCTTCAGTGTTTGTAGATGGAGTGCCAATCAAGCGGGGTGCTTTTTTTTCGATGGTGTCGAGCTTCTTGAGTGTTTTTGAAGCTTTTCCCATCCAGGCAACTGGAGAGTATTCCATCACATTCCTAACTTGTGCCTTGTGGATCGTAGACAGGCTTTGGGGAGTCGAGAGGTGAGTTACTCACCACAGGATTCCTCGCCTCTGACCTGCTCTTGGAGCCACTGTATTTATATATGGCTACTCCAGTTCAGTTTCCAGTCAATGGTAACCCCCAGATTGTTGATAGCGGAGGATCTGGTTCTGCAGAATGAAGTCGGACAAGTGGACAAGTGTCTGTAGGAAGCACTTGGGTGAGAGTGATCATTGTATCAAAGTTTAGACTAGTAATGCAGAAAAGCAGGGAAGAATATGAGGTCGAATATCTCGATTGGAAGAGGGCTAATTTCAATACCATGAGGAGGGATCTAGCGAGGATAAAATAAAACCAAAGACTGATAGGAAAACTGTAACAGAACAATGGGTTATCTTTAAGGAAGGCGTACCTCAGGTATAGGCTAGGTACATTCAAACAAGGGCAAAAAATAGGGGACAGATTTGTAAGAGCTTTTATAAATATATAAAAAGGAAGAGAATAGCTAAAGTAAACAGAGACAGGAGAAATTATCATGGGGAATGAGGAAATGGCAGAGACATTGAACAAATATTTTGTGTCTGTCTTCTCAGTAGAAGACACAAGTTCCATACCAGAAATAGAAGGTAACCAAGGGGCTAAAAAGAGTGAGGAAATTAATAGCAGCAGAGAAAAATTATTGGAGAAACTTAAGGGACTAAAATCTGGCAAATCCCTGGGACCCAATGGCCAACATCCTTGGGATGCAGAGATAGTGTGTGCACTAGTTATGATTTTCCAAAATTCTTTAGATTCAGGAACGGTCCATCAGATTGGAAGTTGCCAAATGTTACATCACTTTTCAAGAAAGGAGGGAGAGATAAAACCATGAACTGCAGGCCTGTTAGCCTAACATCAGTTGTTGGAAAAACGCTGGAAGCTATTATTAAGGAAATCTTAATAATGCAGTTGTAAAGCATAGTATGATTAGAACAAGCCAGCATGGTTTTACTAAAGGAAAAGCCTGTTTGACAAATTTATAAGAGTTTTTTAAGAATCTGCCTAACAGGGTAGATAAAGGGGAACCAGTAAATGTCGTATACCAAGATTTCCAAAAGGCATTCAATTCGGTGCTACACAAAATGTTAATAGGCAAGTTAAGGACTCATGGAGTTGGGGTCATATATTAGCCTACAGAGAGGATTGGGTAACAGACAGGAAGCAAAGAGTGAGCATAAACAGGGCATTTTCAAGTTTGCAGGCAGTCAATAGTGGAGTGCCGCAAGGATCAGTGTTTTTCCTTATTAGATTTTTTTATTTAGATTTAGAGATACAGCACTGAAACAGGCCCTTCAGCCCACCGAGTCTGTGCCGACCATCAACCACCCATTTATACTAATCCTACACTAATCCCATATTCCTACCACATCCCCACCTGTCCCTATATTTCCCTACCACCTACCTATACTCGGGGCAATTTATAATGGCCAATTTACCTATCAGCCAGCAAGTCTTTGGCATTTGGGAGGAAACCAGAGCACCCGGAGGAAACCCACGCAGACACAGGGAGAACTTGCAAACTCCACACAGGCAGTACCCAGTATTGAACCCGGGTCGCTGGAGCTGTGAGGCTGCGGTGCTAACCACTGCACCACTGTGCCGCATTAATAAATAGCTGGAGCCTCAGCTATTTAGTTAGATGACTGAGATGAAGAGATCGAGACTAATGTATCTAAGTTTCTGACGATACAAAGATAGGTGGAAAAGTAGACTGTGGGGAGGACACAGAGAGGCTGCAAAGAGATATAGGACAGAATGTTACCTTGCCCAGCGGATCCACAGTCCCGGAGGTGGAAGTGGGTTCTGCAGTCGCTCCTGCTCCGTGCTCAGCTGCCACCGCAATTCAGTGCTAAGTGTCCAATCAGTGGCTCGGCGGCATATTTTTGACAGAAAAGGGCATGCATGGGCAGGAGGGTGAGCGTTGGTGGGGGCAGGGTTAGAGCTGGAAGAGGGTGCTCAAAACAGGCTTCAACAACCTCAGTGGCTCGGAGAGGCTTACCTGCAGCAAGGAGGAAGTTTAAGGAGCAGCATATTAGAAAAAGGAAAATAGCTGCCTCAGGGTGAAAGGAGTGCCACAGGAATTAAAGGGGCACCACCTTCAGCAAACATTAATTTACCTGAAACATACCAGAACCCACTTGAGGCAATGGCAGAGAGATGCAACCACATGGCACCCAGGTTCTCTGAAGACTCCATGCATGTCCTGCTCCAAGCAGCTGAGGCAAGGCAGGAGGTCGTCTATCCAGCAGAAGGAAGGAGGAGGCCTCCCCAAGTCACTAAGAAGGCATGGCTGGAGGTAGTGGAGGACGTCAGCAGCCATGGGGTAGTGAGGAGGACATGGCTGCAGTGCCGCAAGTGGGTCAATGCTTGTGCACTCTGCCAGGGTGAGGGGCATTCCGCAGTCATTGCAGCTTTTAAATGACACGGGAGGGTCACTGTGTGCTGATGCTACAAAGTCAAAGCCATCCATCTGCAGTGAATTTTGCAGCCCTGTCGTGCACCGTGTACTGGACACATCTGAGACGCACAATGGTCCAGAGGTGTGCCAATCATGTACTTCAATGGCATTGTTTCCAGATGCAGCATGCAGCACGAGGAGTGAGTGGGTGCTCTTGCAAGTCAAGGGTCTGAACTAATTGCCATGAACTAATTGTGTCCCAACAGAAGAGTGCACAGAATGCCCATGAAAGTGCCCAGGACCGGTGGTGGAGTGGCCAACCTCACCTTTCTCACCAGAGTGGAGGAGGAGGCTTTGACATTTGCAGGGGAGGACAAAGGATGCTCAGTAGCTGATGGTGAGGCCAGAGCACTTGGCCAGGAGGGTGAGTTCCCCAGAGTATGTTCAAGGGGGAGGTGGGGGGTTGGGGGGTTGGCTCAAGGTTGCTCACAAGGTCAAAATCACACATATGTGGCCACACTGCAGTCAATGACATGTCCTTCAGTCGGAGTGCTGATCACAACTGATCATTCTTTTTCTCCTGGAGGTGAAACACAGGACTGGCCAGGCAGTGTCTCTGGGGCACATCCGTCCCCCTTTGAGGAGGTTGAGGGGACCTCAGAGGGTGCAGCATCATTCTCTCCCCACACCAAGCACCAGCACAGAGGCAGTCACCTCGGTTGGGCTGTTAGCCTGCTCCGATTCATGCTCACAATCTGGTGCCAGTGCCACACAAGTGCCGGACCAGCTGGCAGAGGCAGTATTGGCCGAAGCCTCTGACACTCGGAGGACTGTGGGAGGTCAGGCCAGTGCTGAGCCCCATGTTGATGATGAGCCTCTGAGGACATCCGTTCAACGGGAGATGTTGCAGGTGCAGTGTGCGGTGTGGGTAGATCTGGCAGAGTTACCAGAGATGATGCATGCTCTGGCTCAGACTTTGGAGATCTCCATCCAGGCCATGAGTACCACACAGTCCCTGTCCTCTGTCCATCTGGCTTCCTTCATTGACAGATTGGTAGCTGCTGTGGAGGGTCCGATCCTGGAGGTCCTGCAGAAACTCACAGAGGAAGTGATGAGGCTTCTGCGACAACCGGAAGCTGCTCATCCCTCTGAGGACATCAGGGAGGCCCGATTGAGCCTCGAAGGGCACAGGGGCAGCAGCAGAGTTTATATGGGGTCTCATCTCAGGGCACGTCTGATACATTCAGCAGCTCCTTGTCCTCTGCGTCAGTGACATCAGCACTTCATAATCCCAGGGCGTCAGAGGAACGTCCTGAGACTGCTCAAGATCACCTCAACATGCCGGAGCCCTCACGGCCTCGGGCAGGCAGAGGATGCCTGTTAGATTCATCCAAAGCCACGGTGCATCCTGAACATGCACCAGCCTCTGCCGTGACTGGCGTCGAGGGGTCATCCACACGGGTGAGCACTCGCAAACGGTTCAAACAATCACAAGAACTGCACTACGGGGTCACTGGTGTGATTTGTAAATATTTATTTGTTGTTATTACTCACCAAAAATTTCTAAATTTTTCACTTGGCATTTTCATTTTCATCTGTCACAAGTCAATGCTGATGTTTTAGACGATCTGGTTGTTCTGCATGAGAAGGATATTAGGGGAGGTGACACATTCGGACCTTGTGGTGTTTGAGAGAATGGTCGGCCATTGCAGCTGAGATTTCCCCCGAAGGTGAGTACTTCTGTGCTTCCAGCTGATGTGAATTCCTCATTTCAGACTGATATGTCAATCCCTGGGTGATGAGCCTCCGTTCAGGAGAAATGCCTGAGTATTAGGGCCTCCCTTGCACTCAACTACTGCAAACATCCAGCTCCCTCCCCTCACCGTTCATGCGGCTGTGCACCTCTTCCTCATCCTCAGCCGTTTCATCATCCTCATCTGAGGATGCCTCGCGCTGAACAATATCCTCATCCTCCAGGGCCTCCCTCCTCTGCAGTTCCAGGTTATGTAAGGAGCAGCAGATGACAGCAATGCGAGATACCCTTTCTGTCGAGTACTATAGGGCACCACCTGAGTGACTGAGACAGTTAAATCTCATTTTCAGCAGACCTTTCGATTAATGAAGGCCACTGACAGACCTGCAGGTGTTCTAATGGCCACATGTGTGCAGTGAATTACACCTTGGACCATGGGGAACCCAGCGACAGCACTGACGCCTCTGGTTCTCTTGGCCTGACTGGCGGAGTCTGTCTGAAACTTGATGAACAGGTTGGCATGTCTGAATATGGCATCAGTTACCACCTTAATGCAGTGCTGCACTGATGACTATGAGACTCCTCACATGTCTCCTGATGAAGTCGGGAAGGAGCCTGATGCGTAGACGTTCAGAGTGACTGTTCGCTTCAGTATGACCCGTATTGGATGGCCACCCACACAGTTGGAAGTGACCTCCGCTGCCATCACCTCACACAGAGATGTGGCTGTCTCCCGTGATAGGCGCAGTCTTCTTCGGTACTGGTGCTCTGACATTTGCAGAAAGCTCAACTGTGGGCAGTAGACCCTGCCTACTGGGTAGGCTCGCCTCCTCACTGCTGGTTGCCCGCAGCGCACTCTGTAACCATCTGCCCCTCCCTCATTACCAGGCTGCACTTGGCCAGCAAGTTGCTGATTTCCTTGGCCAGTTGTCCTCCTGTCCCTCCTTGTGGCTGAGTCTTCCTCAGTAGACAAGCCACCTCCAGAGCGGACAATTCCCTGGCTACAGTGTCCCAGAGATGTTATGAGGACAGGTATTTGCAACCTGCTGTAAGGACAGGTGCTCACAACCCCCCTCCCCTACACAGAATAAATCAGTGATGCTGTGGCCCGACCAGAAGTTTGAAACACTCAGGTGAACCCTGGTGAACCAGCAAAAACAGCCCCAACCTTCAAAACAGTGCACAAATCCATCAGAGTAATAAAAAATCCAGTACCTCCAACTCCTTCACAGATATACTGGTTGCTGCTCTTTTAAAGCTGCCGGGTTCCTGACTCCCCCTTCGACTTGTTTGACGTAAAATGTGACAGACGACGTAAAATGCCTGTCAATTGAATTTTAGATGACCTCAATTGGTCCTTAATTGCTGCAAAGCAGATGGCGGACAGCGCGTTGATCTCGATCTCGCCCGCCTGTTGTCCGACCTCTGTAAAATGGGGATTGGGCAGCGTGACGTTGGAGACCCGGCCCAATGTCATCACTCGCCATTTTCTGCCTCAGCCACCTTGGAGGAGGCCCTTTTTGTGCAGGTAAAATTCTGCCCATTGACAGGTTTATTTGTGGGCAACAAGATGGCAGATGGAGCATAACAGAGTGAAGTGTGAATTTATTCTCTTTGGTTGTAAAAATAGAAAGGCAAAATATTTTTACAAGGTGTGAAACTTGTAATTGTTGCTCTTTAAAGAGACTGGGGTGTGCTCACACAAGGAATGCAAAAGTTAACATGCAGTGCAGCAAGCAATTAGGAAGGTAAATGGCATTTTGGCCTTTCTTGCAAGAGGATTGGCAGACAGGAATAAAGAAGTCTTGCTACAATTGTGCAGGGTTTTTGTGAGAACACATCAGAAGTACTGTGTGCAGTTTTGGCTCCACATTTAAGAAAGGATATATTTGCATTGGAGGCTGTGCAGCGAAGGTTTACTAAATTATAAGAAAGCATTTGATAAAGTACCACATAAAAGGCTGGTTAACAATATCGAGGCTCATGGAATAGGCAGGTCAGTGTCCAATTGGATAAAAAATTGTCTTAAGGATAAAAAGTAGTGAATTAAGGTAAATGGCTGTTTCTCAGACTGCAGTATGGTAGACAGTGGTGTTCCCCAAGGGTCAATGCTCAGATCACTATATATAAATGACTTGGATCTTGGAATACAGAGTCGAATTTCAAAATTTGCCAATGATGACAAATTGGAGGAGTGGCAAACAGTGAGACAATATCAACTTAACGACACAGTTCTAAAGAGTACGCAGGAATAGAGAGACCTGGGGATGCGTGTGCATCGATCTTTGAATGTGGCAGGACATACTGAGTCAGTGGTTAGTTAGTTAAAGCCTATGGGATCTTGGGATTCATAATTAGAGACATCGAGTACAAAAGCAGGGAAGCGATGCTAAACCTTTATAAAGCTCTGGTTAGGCACCAAGTACAGTATTGCATCCAGTTCTGGTCACCACACTTTAGGAAATATGTGAGGGTCCTTGAGAGGGTGCAGTAGAGATTTACCAGAATGGTTCCAGCGATGGGTGTTTTAATTACACGGTTAGTGTGGAAAAGCTGGATTATTCTCCTTGGAGCAAAGGGAATTGAGGGGAGTTATAACAGAAGTTATACCCATTGTGGGCGGCACAGTGGCGCAGTGGTTAGCACCGCAGCCTCACAGCTCCAGCGACCTGGGTTCAATTCTGGGCACTACCTGTGCGGAGTTTGCAAGTTCTCCCTGTGTCTGCGTGGGTTTCCTCCGGGTGCTCTGGTTTCCTCCCACATGCCAAAAACTTGCAGGTTGATATGTGAATTGGCCATTGTGATTTGCCCCTTGTACAGGTAGGTGGCAGGGAAATATAGGGACAGGTGGGGATGTGGGAGGAATATGGAATTAGTGTAGGATTAGTATAAATGGGTGGTTGATGGTCAGCACGGACTCGGTGGGCTGAAGGGCCTGTTTCAGTGCTGTATCTCTAAACTAAACTAAACTAAAGTGTGTAAGATTATGACAGGCTTAGAAAAGTTAGACAAGGAAAAACTGTTCCCATTAACTGATGGTACAAGGACTAGGGGTTTGGGCAAGAGTTGCAGGGGGAATATGAGGAAGAACTTTTTAATGCAGTGAGTGGTAATGACCTGGAACTGGCTGCCTACGAGGTTGGTGGAATCAGAGACAATCAATGATTTCAAAAGGAAATTGGATGTCAACTTGAAGGAAATAAACTTACAGGAATACGAGGATTGACCAGAGGAGTCGGACTGACAGGTTTGCTCTGCAGAGAGCTGGGATGGACACGATGGACTGAATGGCCTCTTCTGTGCTGTAAATGTCTCTGACTCTATGGGCTGCATTTTATGTGGCCACCGCTGAGTTTGGCGGCAGCTTTAAAAGATGGCGGACCCAACATGCGGCTTTCACTCAGCGGAGCCACCACAATATTAACAGGGCTGGTGTGTTCGCCCTCACCTCCGATGACATGGAGGGGGCAGGAGAACTGTCCCTGGCAACAGCATCCGGCGCCAATGCGCAGGCACTGGCACCATTCTTAAAGGGGTAGAACCCTAAATGACAGTGTGAATTTTTTAAGTCACAGTGCGTTCAAAAACTATTGAAAATAATTACTCTTTCCATCCCCTCTCCTACTCTGGCCCCCCAAGGCCTTACATTTAATTCCTTGCCCACTCAGCACACCCACAAATACTTACCTTGACTACGCGACCTTTTCCCACAACCAAGTTCATAAACTGTAACCCTCAAACCTTTCCCACCATCTCCCCCTCCCAACCAATCCAAGGATTTTTACACTGCTCTCCCCTCCCGCACTGAGAAAATGACCTCCTCCCCCCTCCCCACAGTTGCAGTGCCTCATTTCCCTGGACGGGGAAATGAAGGGGCGTCAATTCCAGCCACCAGATTGAAGATCGCGGCGGCTCATCAGGAGGTGACGGAACAATCATTAAGTCAGGTAAGTAAATTTATTTCCATATTTAAATTGAGGTCCTGTCGCTGAGCAGCGGGGAGGCCGCCACGAGGCCTCGTCACTGCTGTCAGGATCGGGCCGGTGTCAAAGTCCATTGTGGGCCTCGTCTGGGGCAATCTTCATGCCCCCCCCACAACAGATCCAGGCATCGAGGGCTCGATAAAATCCTGCCCAATGACTATCTTCTGAAAGCAGCTACTGATATATTAATTGTTAATCTTAAATGTAAGATTGATATATTTTTGTTATTCAAAGGTATTAGGGAAATGGGGCAAAGATGCACATATGAAGTTAGGTCACAGATAAGCCATGATCTCATTAAATGACAGAACAGGCTCAAAACATGAAATGGCCTCTCGTGTTTCTTTGTTCCTATGTTCCTAACATTAATCCCTCAACTAACATCACAAAAAGCAGATGAAGTATTCATTCACCACATTGGTGTTTGCTAGATTGTCATATTTCAGAGTTTTTAAACATTAAATTCCAATTTCTCTTTCCAGCTGCTGGGAGATGGGTTGTGATTTAGGAGTAGGTTGTGCTTTTATTCCATTATTAATTTATGTTGTGTGTTATAAGCAGTTGGGTAGACTGTCTCAGTGTAGCACAGAGGATTGATTGGATAAACAGTGGGATAGATTGTCTTGCTGTAACACTGGCAGAGTGTGAGGTGTAAACAGTGAGGTAGACCTTCTCGGTGTAACACCGATGGTTCAGTTACTCAGTTCAGAACTTGCCCAATTTTTATCTCTGCTCAAGGCCGAGTTTTATATCCTATTTACTTTGAAAGTTGCCTGGAATCTGTTACAGTGCACACACTTTAGCCTCCTCCTTGCCAACAGTCTCCAACCTCCCAAATTAGCCCAGCACAACACAGTGAAATGCATAATTTCCTGTCATGTTGCTCTGTTAGAACGACAGATTCACAGTCCAGAATATTTTACAATTATGTAAATCACAGCCATTATCAATTATCATAAAGTTCCATTGTATAGTCATCACAAACATCATATGCTGCACTGCTATCACTGAATTCTATCAGATTCAGTTTATTTCAGTTTTATTTTTACATGCTGGAAGAAAAAAGGAAGAGAGACAATATTGATTAAAAGGTACAATTTTAAAGGGTGTGAAACACAGAGAGACAGAATAAAACAGTGAGACCTGGGGGTTCACATACATAAATCTTAGAACGTGCATGACATATTGAGAAGGCTGTTAAAAAGCCTTTGGGATCCTTGGCTTTATAAATGAGGCACAGAGTACACAAACAAGGAAGTTATGGTAAAATGTTCTAAATAGCTTTTTGAGCCTCAGCGGGAGTTTTGTGTCCAATGTGAGCATCACATTTTAGGAGGGATGTGAAGACATCAGTGAGATTGCAGAGGAGTACTAGGGTATGTACCAGGGATGAAGGAGTATATGTGGCGAGACTGCAGAAGCTGGGATATTTCTTCATGGAGAAGGTTAAGAGGTGATTTAATAAAAGTCTTCAACATCATGTGGAGCAAATGTTTGTACTGGCAGTAGTGTCAGGAACCAGAGGACAGAGATTGAATGCAATTGGCAAAAGAACCAGAGGGGAGATGGGAATAAAAACATTTAGTCAGTGAGTTATGATCTGTAATGCACTTCCTGATAGGGTGGTATAAGCAGAAACAATAGAAAATTTCAGAAGGGAATTGGATAAATATTGTAAGGGAATTAATGCTGAGCTGGTCGGAGCTCTGGGATTTGGGCTCTGATACATTCCTGCTCCTCTGAGCTCTGAATTTAGCACTGCTCATCGGGATATAGCCTTCTTTATGAGATGGAACTGAATTCTAATGCTGACAAATCTTTTTGTTCACTGTTTGATGAATCTGTGAATCACAGTGAAAGGATATTTCACAACCTTTTTCAGCTGCTCTCGGAATTTGCTCTGAGTCACTGTGTAGATACAGGTGTTTGTGCAGGTACTGAGGAGCTGGAGCAGGTATCCGATGGTATTTGCCGTGGCTGAAGGGGTATAGGAATCAGACATGAATTCAATTCGCTGATACAGGTAACACGTAACATAGGTCATCCATAAAACAATAAAACTGCCTGAGATAGTGAAGAGTAAAATGATGGATTTTCTGCGTTTGTCCATCTCAGAGTCACTGGGACTCACTCTATCACTGTCCGCCTGGAGTCTCCGGCGGGCTCTACTAGCTATTAAAATGTGTCTGACGGTCAGAGTGTTGAGGAGCAGAATCAAAACGAATGGGAGCAAAGGGGATAGAAGGCGATGAAGAATCCCGTATGCTGCCCACAAGATTGAAGTGTAATACTCTGGTATTGTGATGCAAAACCATTCCAAGTTATTGAAGATGTACTGAGCTTTAAATTTGAAGAACCAGGGAATACTTTCCAAACAGCTCAGCATGGTCACTGCTCCAATAATCACCCTTGCAGTTTTCTCAGTGCAATATTTAGTTTTCAGCTTCTGGCAACAAATGGCCACAAATCGATCAAAGGTGAAAGCAACTGTAAACCAGACAGAACTCATTGTCGTAGCAGTAAGGAGCACCTCAACCAAACTACATACAGGAGTAATATCCAGGAAAGAAACTGGGAAATAAACAATCAGCCACCTCAGAATCACATCAGTCATGACAACCATGAGATCGGCCGCTGCCATGGCTACCAGGTAATGAGTGACACATTTGGAGAGACCGCAGTTTCCCCGAGACAGGATCACAATCGCCAGCAAGTTAACTGCAAAAAAAACAAGGTGAGAATAACTGGTCAAGTTCAAAGCATCAGTTAAAGAGGACGTTCTGTTGAATTTACTGCATCCTGTATTTGAAAATTGTACCAGTGTGTTCAGCAGGAAACGGGTTGTAAAATAAAACAAATTGTGAATCAACTGAGAGAAATAAAAGAAGCATTAATCTTAAAAACAGGCATGAGTTCTGGACATATGACCAGGGGAACAACGAGGGAATAGGTTCTAGTGTTAATAGTGTGGGGGGGACAAGGGAGGAGGGTAAAAACTTTGCAACACACGGTCTACCTGATCAGAAAGTCTCCAATAACGGACCACAATTTAGAAACGACTACTTCAAGCGCTTTGTGGAAATCAGTGGATTGATACATTAAACAAGTTCCCCTCGGTATCCACAATCTAATAGAGAAGCTGAACAAAGAGTCAGAACTATTAAAGCACTGTTAAAGAAAAATCAACACTTCTAAACTACAGACATACTCCATTGTCATGTGGATTAGCACCATCCGAACTGTTAATGGGAAGAAAACATCGAAACCAACTTCCAATCCTACTCAAAAAATTACTTCCAGGGCTATAAATCCAGATTATCTGAGAGTTCAAGACAGAGTAAAGTCTTACCGAAAGAAATAAGCCCATTATTATAACAGTAAATACCATACCAGGAACCTATTGAAATTGTCAGAATGGCAGAAGGTAGGGGTATGAGACCAAAGCAGAGAAGGAGTAATTGTCCATAGAGAGGAGAATCAGCAGCTATCTAATTTTGTTGAACTTTGGAAGGTACTTTATGAAGAAACTGAAGGAATCGTATTCCTATTCATCAAAGACGTCAGTCAGTCAAACATTTGGACAAATCAAAAGCTGAACCTGAAATTCAGAAAGCACCGGATATTACAAACCTCAGTGAAGGCTGTCCAAGTCAAGAAACAAGAGTTCAGAGAAAGGCCACCTATCTTCTGTATCTGATAACAACAAGATCACGGAGAGTTATGAAGCCTCCTGACAGCTTGAATCTGTGAAGTCAGAGATTTGGGAGGAGTTGGGGTAAAATACTGTTTTCCATGCATTAGTATCTAATTCACCACGATCCTGCCAGGAGTTCACAATCTTCTAATGTGCTGCACTCACGTGCCTTCACTTTCCCATCTTGGAAAAGCTAGTGCCACTGAGGCGAGAGTCCTCGGTGTCTGCTAAAGTTAGGGAAGTAATTTGTTGTTATCTTGCTGATTATTTTTAACATCGGACATTGCCAGTAAGGTCAATCTGCAGATGTGAGGGGAGGGGGGACTTTGCAAGTGTTGGGGGTGTGGAAGGGAAAAATTCTGCAAGTGGATACTGCCGGAGGGGAAGGGGGGAGCTCTGCAAGGGGTTACTGTTACGGGGGGAGGTTGAACCCTGCAAACCAACATCAGGAGACGCTGTAATTAGCGATGCCAGTGCAATCCCCGGTACATCATTATGCTACGTGACCACCTGCCTTTAATTGTGGTGGCGCGTCCAAAAATATCATGGGACCACTGCCATTTTGCACAGCCGCGGCCGTGATTGGCGGGATAACAGAATCCAGCCTGTAGTATAAGGGTCTGAAAGGGTTAATATTGAGACAGTGTAAAGAATTCCTCCTACCATGGTGATGTAAGGGATCACATGAGAGAGACTTCAAGATAGATGCAGCGTGGCTTTAGAGGAGAGACTGGTGTGAAGCTGTACATAGTTAGTATGTAATAAGGTTAATGTTCTAATTGCTCCAGACAGAAGAATCTCTGAGCTAGACTAAGGTGGCAACGTACCAAACAAACATACAACACACACATTCATATATATTCACAGTAACCCTAATTTACATCGCATTACAGCCCTCTTATACTGACCCCACCTAATGCCTTCGCATTTCCGACTCTGTCTCTCTCAATTCTCTCTGCACCTTGATTTTCCTCTCAAATATTATCTACTGTTTCCCGGACCCCTGCCAAATTAGCTTAAACCAGGGTTGTCCAACCTTTACACGTGGGAGGGGGCCACAGTATATTTTTTGTCTTACATAGGGGGCCGGTGAGACAATTTTGGAAAGATAAAGGCTTTAACAATTAATCTTGCTTTAAATCAAAACAACAACAAATGTGTAATTTTGTGAAGAAGCTTTAAATGAAAGGATTAATTTATTGACTTACTTTCTCATCACTATGTTAGATACTGATTTAGTGAGATGTCTGGCATTTTTAATTTGCTCGCAAAAGTGGTCAATGTTTGCCTGCACACTTCTGGTAGCGATGCAGAGTATCCTGGTTAGATATCCATCTGTCAGGAGTGATCTTGATCATTCTCTCTCTCTCTTTCTCTTCCCTCCCCCACACTTCACCTTTGCCTCTCTGCACACCCCCTCCTCCCTCTGTACCTCCCTCTCCCTCTGTACACCCTATCCCTTTGTCCCCCCATCCCAAATCTCCCTCTGTCGCCCCTCTCCTGCTCTGTTCCACCCTCTCTCTGTCCGTCTCCTTCTCTCTCTGCCCCCCATACGCCTTCTCTCTCTCTATCTCTGACCCCACTCTCTCTCTCTCTCTCTGTCCCCCCTCTCTCTGTCCCCCCCTCTCTCTGCCCCCCCCTTTCTCTCTGTGCTCTTCTCTCACTCTGTCCGCTTTCTCACTCTGTGTCCCACCTCTCACTCTGTGTCCCACCTCTCACTCTGTGTCCCCCCCATCAATCTATGTCCACACCCTCTCACTCTGTGTCCCCCCGCTCACTCTGTGTCCGCCCCTTTCTATCTCTTCGCTCCCCATCTCCGCACACCCCGCAGTTCATGGCACTGGGAATATATGGAGATTACCACCTTTGAGATCCTGTTTGCTAGTTTCTTTCCTAGCTCCCTAAACTATGCCTGCCGGATCGCATTCCTCTTTCAACATATTTCGATATGAGCCATGACTGATGGCTGTTCAGCTCCCCCCTTAGAGGACTATGCAACTGCTCTGTGACATCCTTGTCTCTGGCACCAGGGAGGCAACATACTATCCTGTATTTGCCACTTGTCTCTTCCCCTAACTATAGCGTCCCCTTGCATTTTTGCTTTTCCAATCTTCCTCCTGCCCCTCTGTACAGCTGAGACATCCATGAGGCTGTGGACTAGATTCTGGCTGAGGAACCATCACTCTCACCAGTATTCAGAACAGAATACTGGTTCGTGAGTGGGATGAACTCTGGGATCTCCTGAATTATCTGCCTGGTCCTTCTTGACTCTCTGGCAGTTGCCAATTCCCTCTCTGCCTGAATACCATTAAGCTGCAGGGTGACCACCAGTCTCCATCTCTCTACATTGCTTTCCTCCTTTAAGATACTCTTAAAACCGACCTCTTTGACCAACCTTTTTGTCATCTGACCTGGTAGATCCTTATGTTACTCAGTGTCATATTTTGTTTTATAAATGCTCCTGTGAAGCGTGTTCGGACGTTTTATTACATTAAAAGTGGTGTATAACTGTTAGTTGCTGTTAAGAGAGAGACATTTCTCAGGGCACAATAGGGCAGCACAGTGGCGCAGTGGTTAGCAAGGGCGACACAGTGACGCAGTGGTTACCACTGCTACCTCACAGCTCCAGTGACCTGGGTTCGATTCTGGGTACTGCCTGTGCAGAATTTGCAAGTTCTCCCTGTGACCGCGTGGGTTTATGCTGGGTGCTCCGGTTTCCTCCCACAGCCGAAGACTTGCTGGTTGATATGTAAATTATCCATTATAAATTGTCCCTAGTATAGGTCGGGAATATGGGATTACTGTAGGGTTTAGGATAAATGGGTGGTTGTTGGTCGGCACAAACTCGGTGGGCTGAAGGGCCTGTTTCAGTGCTGTATCTCTTGAAAAAATAGGCACTGAATCAAACATTGAGATATTCAGAGTGGCGATCAAAAGTTGTTTTAAGGAAGGCCTTAAAAAAGGAGGAGAAAGAGGTAGCAGAAGGATTGGGGAGCAAATTCGAGAGCATGGAATCCAGGTAGCTGCAAGAATGACCAACAATAGTGGAGTGGAGTGAAGTGATGTACAAATGGACAGTGTCAGTGGAATGGAGAGATCAGAGGGGTTGGAAGGGCTGGAGGAGTTTCCGAAGATAGGGAGGGGGCAAGGGTATGAAATAATTTAAACAGGAGCTTGAGGATTTTAATTTGGAGGCTTTGGAGGAACCAGGAGTAAATGAAACTGACTGCACACATGGCGAGGGGTGAGTTGGATTTTGTGTGGGATAGGTTATGGACAGTGGAGTTTTCGATGTGCTGAAGTTTGTGGAGGGGGAGGATGGGAGGCTGACCAGGAGAGCATTGGAAGCATGGAGGTGGGTTTCAGCAGACGGTGAAATGAGTTGGGGCAGAGGCTGTTCATGTTGTGGAGGTGATGGTAAATGTGGGGTCAGATGGTTAACTCAAGGTAAAATAGAATGCTGAGGTTGTGAACGATCAGTTTCAACTTGAGGCAAGAGCTCGGGTTCAGGATGAAATGGTCGTCAAGGTTGCAGAGTTTGTTTTCGGGGCCGGAGGCAACTGATTCAGACGTCACAGCTCAATTTAACCGTTTTTCATGACTTGTTGAATGTTGAACACTGAAGAATTAAATACATGCTATCTACATATTAGATAGAGGGAAATCTACCTGATTGCTATTGCCTGATATTGACTGGAACTGCACATTGTTCACCTGGTTTAAAAGGAGCTCCTTTGAATTGTGGAGGTTTATTAACAGTGGCTTTCAAGACTTATACATAAATAATACGTGAGATATTAGGGGCAAAGTGTGCAAATGAACCCAACTGCTGCAACCAGGCAACAGTTTGAGAGTGGAGGGAATAGAACTGGCAGGGAATACATTTACTTTTTATACTTGCTTGGTGATCCATAACCAGCCATGCCCCATCGAATTCACAAATACAAACACAGAAATGATACAATATCACACTAAAATTTCAACCTTAACAAGTTCAAGCATGTGACGTCACGATGTCAAGAATGGAATTTAGACGTGAATGGGGAGTGAGGGAGAAGCCAATCCTGGAAAAGCCAAAGCAAAAAGAGACAGAAGAAACAAAATAGAAGAGAATTTCACAGGACAGGACAGAGATGGGTGAAAGTTAGGGTGGAAGATGAGATTCAGAAGGTAGGATCCAGGGATTTATAGACAAGTACTTCAAATTAATGAATGGAGAACGGGAGCCAGTAGATCACAGTAATGACAGGAATGGTAGATGAATGGAGCTTCGTGTGTAAGAAGGAACTTGCATTTAAATCATGACTTTCAGGGCCTTGGGATATCTTATAGTGCTTCCCAACCAAATCTGGATCAAGGTCAGAAAACAGATTAAAAAAAAAGGACCATTGGATTTACCTTCAATTCCAACATCCAGAATAACCCCATAATGTAGCCACTCTCCACACAGGAGAGTATTCAATAGTTTCTCACAGGCACCAGGGTATCTGTTATAATATCCAAACCAAAGTCCAGTCCATATGGCTTGATGACTTTTTATTTGAAGAACTTCCTGAAATCTGTTGTAAATTTGTCAATATCCAGTTTGTAACTGTGTCCACTTGACCCCTTGTCATGGCTTGGTCTGAAATCGTGCCCAGTATGCTTATCGTTATTGCCTTTTCACATCAGTCAATACATCTTTCAGCCATTCCTTTCAAGGCTCAAAAGCCCAGGATTTATCAATTGTCCTTCACAACTTGTTCTTAGAGTTGTTCTCTAAACTGCTTCCTTTTATTCTCGGGACCAGAACTGGACTGAGTGCTCAGTTTGAGCATTGCTCCTTCATTTTATTTCCAATGTTATAAATACATGATTCAATTTCAATTTATTTTGGTGAATATTGCTGCACAGTGATTCAGCAACTGGACAGCAGGTCTTCTAGAACTCTGGGATTATACTTGACAATTACACCAGCATTTCTAAAATAAACACGCTTTTATAACATCATCTAATAATACAATACAGAAGGAGGCCACCTGATCTGTTGTGTTAGTGCTAGTTCTTTGACAAAGCTATCCAATTAGTCCCACTCCCTTGCTCTTTCCACATAAAACTCCAAATTTTTTTCCCCTTCGCGTGTTTATCCAATTCTGTTTTATTATTGAATCTGCTTCCACTGCTCTTTCAGGCAGTGCATCCCAGATCACAAGAACTTGCTGATACAAAGTCCCCTCATGTCACCTCTGGTTCTTTTGTCAATTATCTTAAATCTGTGTCCTCTAGTTACCTTGTCCCACTGGTAACAGTTTTGCCTTATTTAACCTATTGAACCCCTTCATGATTTTGAAGGCCTCGATCAAATCTCCAGTTAAACTTCTCTGTTCCAGGGTGAACAAACCCCCAGCTTCTCCAGTCTGTTCAAGTAACTGATGCAATTCATCCCTGGGACCATTCTAGTAAATCGCATCTCTGCTCTCTTTAAAGCCTTGGCTTTATTCCGAAAATATGGTGTGTGGAATTGCCCAGAATATTGTAGCTCAGACCTAAACAGTGTTTAAGAAACGGTTAGCAAAATGTTGTTGTTTATTTGTTCTAAACATGTCTTCGTAAAGCCAAGAAACACCATATGCCTTTTTGACTGTTTTCTCAACTTACAGTGCCATCTTCAAAAAGATGTACATCCATCCTCATTCTTTCTACCAAACTTAATCACATCACATTTCACTGCATTAAATTTCATCTGTCTTGTGTCTGCCCATTTCACCAATCTATGTCGTTCTGAAGTCTGTCATTTCCAAGTTTTGTGTCACCTGTAAACTTTAAAATGATGCGCTGTATCCCCAACACCACGTCATTCATACAGATCTGTCAAAATGAGCAGTAGTCCAAATTTTAAAGCTAGCAGATATCACTGTATACCACCCTTCAGTCTGAGAAACAATCATTCACCAAAACTCTCTGCTTTCTGTCCCTTCGCCAATTTCGTATTGACACAACTACTGTCCCTTTAATCCCATAGATTTTCATTTTGCTATCAGGTCTTTAACAATTGTGTTACTTTATCAGCCATCTTTCCAAAATACATGTACATAACATCAACTGTGCTACCCTCATCAACCCTCTCCATTACTTCATCAAAGAACTCAATCAGGTTTGTTTTCTGCCTATTTGCATTGCATCGCACCTATTACTTTTGATGGATCATTGTTGAATCCACAACATATCTTGTCCATAAATCTCCAGTAAGGCTCAGGTGCCCCTTCCCCCTTTACAATCCTCTCATTGACCATCTAAGTATTTGCTAAAAGAGCAGATCGAGGAAGGTGAGGTAACACATGAAATCAAACATCCCACAGTGGGATTCCACAACCAATATTACTGAGATAAAAATCACTGAGTAAATACCACATGTGCAGTACACACTCACCAAAAATATGTGACTGTGTTATGAAGATATTAGACACAGTGCCACATTATCAAACCTCCAGAAATAAAACAAATAGAAAAGACATTGGCAAGAATTGCTTGACAGTAGCACTGGTTTTTCAGGACAATTCACCTGAAATCGGCCAAACAATTGCAAAAGATCATGGAATTCTCAGCACAAATTGTGTTAAGCGCAAAAAGGATTTCTCCCATCTTTTGTTTTAGTTTTAAAACTATTGCACTAGATATTGACCCTGTCCACAGAACTGGCCCCCTTTCCTGATCTAATTAATCATCATGGAGCGATTCCACTAATTGCATCTATTTGTGAGCCTTCAAGGAGGTGCCGAAAATTAAGCTTTGTTTTTGTTTAGGCGCAAGGACTCTAAGAGGCATGTTTTAAAAGCATTAAACATCATTTTTTTAAAATTACGAAGAAATTGACTATTGTACACCAGTGTAATTATTTTTATGTTGTGTTCAATTTTTAAAATATGTTTACACAAAGGTGAAGGACTGGACACATTAAAACTACATGAGATTATCATTCTTAAATATATCAAGGCATATCATAAATAAAATCTTTACATCATTAGATGCTAAAATGCTGATCAATTGGGCTGTTCCCAAGAGTTGCAGATTTGATATTCAAAGACATACAAATGAGTTTGAATGAAAGTTGAGAGGGAAAAAAAGCATTTCTCAAACTGGCATAATTTTGAGCACAATTTGTAACCAGATTGCCGATTGTGCTCAAAGCAGAAACACTTGGTCAATGACAGCAATGAACAGATATTAATTACTTACTGGGCACTCCGATGGCCCCAAGCACAGGACAGTAAATGAACTCAACATCAGCGAGTATCGGTAGCGCACTGAATGGATATTTCATGTTCAGATTAAAGCAATGACTTCAACTGAGACTGTGATCATCTAAAGGAGCCTTTATACAGACAGAATGAATCCTCCAGGGACACATTTAGTTTGGGTGATCTTTGGCATTACTTACAGTCATTTGAACAAACAGATCTGATCGAGGCAAACAGCATTAAAATAAAGATTAGTTCAGAAAGAGGAAGCATCAGAAAGTGCTGAATGGCGGAGGTGTGTGAGATAAACCGAAATAATTTTAGAGAGTGTCTGCAAATACATGCAGCGTGGCCAATAAGGTTAGAGGGCTGCAGCAACACATAGCCACATGGAATTATGATTTAGTGGCAATAACGGAAAAAAACATAATACTCTCAATTGATATGATGGTCTTTTTATAAACCATGCACCCAAAGGAGTAACTCTGCTTCTCTCTTCACAGATGCTGCCAGACCTGCTGAATATTTCCAGCATTTCTTGTTTTTAATTCACATTTCCAGCATCCGCAGTATTTTACTTTCAATTTAGTGAATATTCAGAAATCAATTTGAATTCTAGTCATTTATCATCATTAGGCAAACTGAGGGAGAGGGAAATGGGCGCCAAAAGATAAACCTCATGCTGCTTCAACCTTCATCAACTATCACAACTGTTCCAATGGAACATTGTTTCATTTTTATTATTATCATTATTACTTAAATAAACAAGTTGAAAAACAACATGAACAGATAAAGAGTAAATGAGCAATGGGAAGCCTCCAAAGTAAAGACTGTTGGAGTACAGATTAGGTACATTCCATGAGGGGAAAAATGGTCACCCAACGCTACAGTTCTGTGGATGACGAGATTAACTTGAAACAGGAAAATTAGTTTCTGATAAATTTCAGGGTCAAATACAGTACAGAGCCAAGAACAATACAAAAAGAACAGAGGAGAATTTATAAAGGAAATAAGAGGGACAATGAGATGTTATTGGAAACGATTAGTCGGTATCATTAAAAATGAACACTGACGTTTTTTATCAACAGGCAAAGTAAAAAAGGTTTATTTTGGCACCAAAAAGGAAATCATATTGAGAGTGGAGAATGTGGCTGAGGTAATAAGAAAAAGGAACTAGAGTCAGCCATTCGGCCCCTTGACCCTGCTCCACCGTCCAGTAAGTTCATGGCTGATATTGAAACTCAATTCCACCTTCCCGCACTGTCCCCATATCCTTTAATTTCCTTCATACACAAAAATCTGGGGAAGAGAATTCTAAAGATTCACAGCCCTTTGAATGAAGAAATTTCTCCTCATCTCAGTCCTAAATGACTAACTAACCCTTATTGTTTCTGATGAACAGGTACATGCCAGTGTTTATGCTTCTCTCACCATACTTCATCTGATCCCATCAACAAATCCTTCCATTCCTTTCTCCCCAGTATGTCTTTATCTAACTTATCTGTGTCTAAGTTTGGAGCAGGCCTGCCTCTGAGTTTGAAGGCTGTGGGCTCAGGTTGCACTCCAGGACCTGAGCACAAAAATCGAGGCT
The DNA here is from genome assembly GCF_036365525.1 of Heterodontus francisci. Classification (NCBI taxonomy): domain Eukaryota; kingdom Metazoa; phylum Chordata; class Chondrichthyes; order Heterodontiformes; family Heterodontidae; genus Heterodontus; species Heterodontus francisci. Next base: position 91,192,158 of record NC_090387.1, on the reverse strand, counting down.
GATACTCCAGTGCAGCACTGAGGGAGTGCTGCACCATCGACAGTGCTGTACTTTGGATGAGATGCTAAAGCAAGGCCCCATCTGCCCTCTCAGATGGCTGGAAAATATCCCGTGGCACTATTCTGAAGAAGAGCAGGGGAGTTATCCATGGTGCCCTGGCTAATGCCAATCCCTCAATCAACATCAGAAGAACAGATTATCTGGTTTGTGGTAGCAAGTATCACATTCTAACCATTCCCTGGGTAAAGAAGTCTCTCCTGATCATAAGAATATTAGAAATAGGAGAAGGAGTAGGCCATCTGGCCCATCGAGTCTGTTCCACCAGTCAATTACTGATCTGATTGTGGCCTTAACTCCACTTTCTTGCCTGCCCCGATAACCGTCGACTCCCTTGTAGATCAAAATCTGTCCAACTCAGCCTCAAATATAATTAATGACCCAGCCTCCACTGCTCTCTGAGGTAGAGAATTTCAAAGATTAAACACCCTCAGAGTGAAGAAATTCCTCATCATCATCTTAAATGGGACAGCCCTTACTCTGAAACTGTGCCTGCAAGTTCTAGATTCTCCCATGAGGGGAAACATCCTCTCACGTCCCTCTGTACCTCAACATTCTGCAGTTTCTCCCATTTAAATAATATTCTGCTTTTCCATTCTTCCCGCCAAAGTGGACAACCTCACATTTTCCCACAATATCGGCTATCTGCCAAATTGTTGCCCACTGACTTAACCTATCTATATTCCTTTACAAACTCTTTGTGTCCTCCTCACAACTTGTGTTCCCACGTATTTTTATATCATCAGCAAATTTGGCGACAATACATTCAGTTTTTTCATCCAAGTCATTTATATTGTCATGCTGATGAGAAGTGCAGCGATGGAAATACAGAATCAAACTGAAGAGTTATAAAAATTTGTAACAATTTTAAAGAGACTGGTACATGTGCTGTCAACAAAAGGGAGGACAAGACACATGACCCTCAGCATCTCTTGCACTCATCCACATCCTTGTCTACTAAAACTAAAAAACAATTAAGCCCTGTCTGCATTGAAATGTGACAGACAATCACACTTGGATGTGAGCTGTACTCAAAAACAATGAGACAATACTTTTCTCAGACTTCCCATTTCCGAATATCCTCCATTACAATGGAATGTGAACCACCCTGAGTTCAGAATGGGGCCAGTTTCAAGGACATTATACAGCCCAACTTGGACTGAAACCTGAAGTCAAATGGGCGAAGACAACCCTTGTGAAGTTCACCTTATCAGGTCATCATTTTGAGGAACACAGGGAGAGAACACAGCAACATCACAGAAGGCAATTGAGCCAGGGGCTGTGGAAAGATCCAGCCAAAACAAGGAAGGAGGCCTGCTGCAAATGCTACACTTCAACATTGTGCAGCAGAGAACTGGAAGTGTCTGTCACCTTCAATCTGAAATCTTGAATGGTAAAGAGTTGCAGCATGCTGCTATGCAGAGGGACCTGGGTGTCCTTGTGCATGAATCGCAGAAGGTTGGTCTGCAGGTACAGCAAGTAATTAGGAAGGCAAATGGAATTTTGTCCTTCATTGCTAAAGGGATTGAGTTTAAAAGCAGAGAGGTTATGTTGCAGCTGTATAAGGTACTGGTGAGGCCGCACCTGGAGTACTGTGTGCAGTTTTGGTCTCCTCACTTGAGAAAGGATGTACTGGCACTGGAGAGGGTGCAGAGGTGGTTCACTAGGTTGATTCCGGTGTTGAGGGGGTTGGCTTATGAGGAGAGACTGAGTCGATTGGGATTATATTCATTGGAATTCAGAAGAATGTGGGGGGATCTTATAGAAACATATAAAATTATGAAGGGAATAGATAAGATACAAGTAGAGAGGATGTTTCCACCGGCAGGTGAAGCTAGGACAAGAGGGCATAGCCTCAAGATTAGAGGGAGCAGATTTAGGACTGAATTAAGAAGGAACTTCTTCACCCAGAGGGTTGTTAATCTATGGCATTCCTTGCCCAGTGAAGTAGTTGACGCTTCTTCAGTAAACGTTTTTAAAGCTAAGGTAGATATCTTTCTGAAAAATAAAGGAATTAAGGGATACGGTGAGAGCGCGGGTAAGTCGATTTGAGTCCACTAAAAGATCAGCCATGATCTTATTGAATGACGGAGCAGGCTCGAGGGGCCGGATGGCCTACACCTGCTCCTAGTTCTTTTCAGATTAGATTAGAGATACAGCACTGAAACAGGCCCTTCGGCCCAACGAGTCTGTGCCGACCATCAACCACCCATTTATACTAATCCTACATGAACCCCATATTCCTACCAAACATCCCCACCTGTCCCTATATTTCCCTACCACCTACCTATATTAGGGGCAATTGCTAATGGCCAATTTACCTCTCAACCTGCAAGTCTTTGGTATGTGGGAGGAAACCGGAGCACCCGGAGGAAACCCACGCAGACACAGGGAGAACTTGCAAACTCCACACAGGCAGTACCCAGAATTGAACCCGGGTCACTGGAGCTGTGAGGCTGCGGTGGAACAAAGAAATGGCAGAACAATTAAACACATACTTTGGCTCTGTCTTCATAAAGGAGGACACAAATAACCTCCCAGAAATGTTCGGGAACCAACGATCTAATGAGAGGGAGGAACTGAAGGAAATCAGTATGAGTGAAAAAAAAGTGCTAGGGAAATTAATGGGGTTAAATGCTGACAAATCCCCAGGGCCTGATAATCTACATTCCAGAGTACTAAGGGAAGTGGCCCTGGAAATAGTGGATGCATTGGTGGTCATCTTCCAAAATTCTATCTACTCTGGAGCAGTTCCTACAGATTGGAGGGTGGCAAATGTAACCCCATTATTTAAAAAGTGAGAGAGAGACAAAACAGGGAACAACAGACCTTTCATCAGTCATGGGGAAAATGCCAGAGTCTATTATCAAGGACGTGATAGCAGGACACCTGGAAAGCATAAACAGGATTGGACAAAGTCAGCATGGGTTTCTGAAAGGGAAAACATGTTTAACAAATCTACTGGAGTTTTTTGAGGATGTAACTAGTAGAATAGATAAGGGATACCAGTGCATATGGTGTGTTTGGATTTTCAGAAGGCTTTTGATAAGGTCTCGCATAACAGGTCAATGTGCAAAAATACGGTACATGGGATTGGGGGTAATATACTGGCATGGATTGAGAATTGGTTGACAGACAGGAAACAGAGAGTAGGAATAAATGGGTCTTTTTCCTGGTGGCAGGAAGTGACGGGTGGGGTACCGCAGGGATCAGTGCTTGGGCCCCAGCTATTCACAATATATATTAATGATTTGGGTGAGGGTACTAAATGTAACATTTCCAAGTTTACAGATGACACAAAGCTGGGAGGCGGTGGGTGGGTAGGAATGTGAGCTGTGATGAGGATGCAAAGAGGCTCCATTGTGATTTGGACAAGTTGGGTGAGTGGGAAAATGCATGGCAGATGCAGTATAATGTGGATAAATGTGAGGTTATTCGCTTTGGTTGTAAAAACGCAAAGGTGGATAATCTGAATGGTGATAGATTGGGAAAGGGGGAGGTGCAATGAGACACGAGTATCCTTGTACACCAGTTGCTGAAAGCAAGCATTCAGGTGCAGCAAGCAGTTAGGAAGGCGAATGGTATGTTGGCCTTCATTGCAAGAGGATTTGAGTACAGGAGCAAGGATGTCTTACTGCAGTTATAGAGGGCCTTGGTGAGATCACGCCCGGAATATTGTGTGCAGTTTTGCTCTCCTTATCTGAGGAAGGATGTTCTTGCCATGGAGGGAGTGCAAAGAAGATTTACTAGGCTGGGATGACAGGATTGATGTATGAGGAGAGATTGGGTCGACTGGGCCTATATTCACCAGAGTTTAAAAGAATGAGAGGGGATCTCATGGAAACCTATAAAATCCGAACAGGACTAGACAGGCTAGATGCAGGGAGGATGTTCCCGATGGCTGGAGAGTCCAGAACCAGGGGCACAGTCTCAGGATATGGGGTATGCCATTTAGAACCGAGATGAGGAGAAATTTCTTCACTCAGAGGGTGGTGAACCTGTGGAATTCTCTACAGCAGAAGACAGTGGAGGCCAAGTCATTAAATATATTCAAGAAGGATATAGATATATTTCTTAATGTCAAAGGGATCAAGGGATTTGGGGAGAAAGCAGGAGCGAGGTACTGAATTACGCAATCAGCCATGGTCTTTTTTGAATGGCGGAGCTGGTTTGAAGGGCTGAATGGCCTTCTCCTGATCCTATTTTCGATGTTTCTAAGTTTCTATTACCTCTTCACAGGGATGGGAAATCCGCCTCCTTAAACTTTGACCCCAAATGACTGGAAGATCACTCCAGGGGGCTGAAAACATGTAGATAGGAGCCCCGCCTCCTGCACAAAATACAGCCCTTGGTTTCTGTCAGGTGACTAAAGTTTCTCTCCTGTTGTTTCTTCATAAATGGTGTTTGATGGTGTGTCCATTGTGAGACAATGGGTTTGGACATTGCTCATCTCTATGCCATCTTGATAAAGTGGTGTTTTTTCAGAACCTTTATCTTGAGTTTGAGTCTGGAGTCTTTATCTCTGCCAAGTCATTGTTAGATCATTTTGTTGAAGAGGGGTAGCCATTAACACTGAATGGACCATTTACATTTCTAATGCTTTCTTCAACACTTGATCAGACATGACAATTGATTCAGAGTTCCAGCAGTTACCAGGCATACTTGCAGTACATGAGAGGTCACCTGACCTCTTAATTCATCTTGTTTTGCAGCAAAAGGTGTCCGTTTTGAGTTCAACTCATCAGTTCATTTTATAGTTCATAATTTGTCATTGCGCCAGCGTGACAATACACTTGTAGTTGTCTTTATTTAAGTTTAAGGCACTAGCCTTGTACCCACATTTCTCACCCGCAAACTGAATGTGAACATCTATCATGTTATGATCACGTATAATTAGTACTTTGGACCTGTCCTCACAAAATAAGAAGCTGCTGCTGCTAATGTCACAAAATAAACTAAATGAAAGGGAAGTGTTTAAAAGGTTAGCAACTGACAGTAGAGATTGCTCGTCGTCTGGATGGGATGCATCTGAAGTTGTTGAGATAAGTGAGTGTGGAAATAATGGAGACTCTAGCCAAAATCTCCCAGTCCTACTTAGATCTGAGAGTAGTGGCAGAGGACAGGATGGATTTAAATGTCATACCCCTGCTCAGAAAAAGACAGAGGGCTAAACCCAGAAAGCAAGGCCAGTGAACCGAATCGAGATGGCAGGGAAAAGTTATAGCGATAATAATCCATAATAATATATATGATCACTTGGAAATTATGTGTTCAAAAATAAAAACAAGAGCTGATTTGTTAAAGGCAAATGGTGTTTGATAAACTTTATTCAGTTAGTTAAAAAAGTAAGGACATGGAAGATGAGAGTAATGCAGTTAATGTTGTGGAAATTGACTTTGAAAAGGCTTTTGATAAAATGCTTCATATTAGACCTATTACTGAATTTGCAGCCAATAGCATTAAAGTGGCAGTGTGCAGAGGAAACAGGTGGTGTGGTAAAAAGCAAATAGTAGTATAGAATGTTTGTTTTTCAGGCTGAAGAGAAGTTGACAGGTGTATACCCCCAGGGTGGAATTAGCATTCCTGCTGTTTTTGATGTATATTAATGAAATACATCTGAGTCCACAGGACATAATTTCAAAACCTTTAGATGAAACAAAGTTCAGAAATGTAATACATGGATTATAGCAGCAGACTTCAGGGGAACATAGGCAGACTGGTAACATCAGCACAATAAAGCAATGGATTTTTAGAATTAGAATAAGGAGACACAATATGAACAAAATGTGCAATTTTAAAGGTGGTGCTGAAATAGAGAGATCTGGAGACTGACATGCTCATATATTTGAAGATCGTAGGGTAAGCTGATAAGGATGCAAAAATGGATCTTGGCATTCTATATAGAGTCCAAAAGCAAGGACATTAACCGAACCTTGCATAAACCAATGATTATGTCTGGGAATAGAGTATAAAAATTGGTAAGTCATGCTACAGCTGTACAGAACCTTAGTTAGGCCACACGTGGAATATTGCGTACAATTCTGGTCGCCACAGTACCAGAAGGATATGGAGGCTTTGGAGAGGGTACAGAAGAAATTGACCAGGATGTTGCCTGGTCTGGAGGGTATGACCCATGAGGAGACGTTGGATAAACTCGGATTGTTTTCACTGGAATGACAGAGGTGGAGGGGTGACATGATAGAGGTTTACAAAGTTATGAGCATCATGGACAGAGTGGATAGTCAGAAGCTTTTTCCCGGGGTGGAAGAGTCAGTTATGAGGGGACATAAGTTTAAGGTACGAGGGGCAAAGTTTAGAGGGGATGTGCGATGCACATTTTTAGACAGAGGGTGGTGAGTGCCTGGAACCTGCTGCCGGGGGAGGTGGTGGAAACTGGTATGATAGTGATGTTCAAGAGGCATCTTGACAAATACATGAATCGGATGGGAATAGAGGAATACGGACCCTGGAAGTGCAGAAGGTTTTAGTTTAGAAGGGCATCAGGATCGGCGCAGGCTTGGCGGGCCGAATGGCCTGTTTCTGTGCTGTACTGTTCTTTGTTCTTTGTGGTAAGCTGGACAGGCTTTCTGTGATGTTGTTGTGATCTCTACCGTCTCTCTCCAGAGAGATACTTTTGAAGGTCTTTTTGTTACTCGGGTTTTAACCCCTTTATGTTTGACTTGTCAAATAAACAGACAGTGATAGACTTTCTTGTAGGCTTAAACCATAAAATTAACTATTTATTGAACAATATTCATTCCTGAAATGGTCACAAGCTCACCCAAGCTTGTATTCACTCACATGCACATGCCCAAAATCAGATAACGAGAAATAGGGTAGGTTGTTTGAAGTGAGGTAGATGTGCAGCATTCACAGGAAACCTGTTGAATCTTCTCAGAGGAGAGTTTCTTTTTTAACGTTTCAGGCCTGGGTTGTTTGTAAATTTTCTGGTGGTTGGACTTCAGTCTGGAGGTGGTGGTCACTTTTAGTTCTCTGATGCAGCAAGATGGGTAAAATTTGCAGCAGAGTTCGTCTTTGGTTTTTGCTGGATCCCTTACAGCTCTCAGCTGGACAGGCTTTTTGTGATGTTGTTGTGATCTCTACCCTCTCTCTCCAGAGAGATACTTTTAAAGGTAGAAATCTCTCACATGTTGCCTCTGTTAGGAGACACGTGGCTCCCTTCATATGTTGACCAACAGTAAACCAGGATGTGGTTGCTTCACACCTTCTTTGTTGCAGAAGAACCCAATGATTTAAGGAATGCCTCTTGATGGTTTCAGGATGGGTGTAATTGACACCTCTTAACTTGGAATGCATGCTTTTGTCCTTAACAGGCAGTGAGACAGTTTGTGTATACAGACCCAGTCAGCCTGACCACCGACAACCACTTTGCAGCACTTTGTCCACGTTTTAAAAGGAAAAGATACTTTTGTATTTTTTTTTAGTGTGGTTCTGTATTTACATTGCTGCACTTCTCGTGAGCATGACACCTCCCCCAAAAGGGGAAAAAAGGTGTTCCTTGGATTTCATTTTTATGTTTTTTTTGGTTCAGAAAGTGACAAGGTCACACCACTGGACATATTCTGTACTCCTGATACACACACCTCAATCTTACAACTGCTAAAGCTGGAATTGTCTGTTAACAAACATTTTTTGTTCAAGTTTGAGATTTTCATCATCCTTTCTTTCGATGAGGCAGAGTTATAATTGGATTTCTTTTTTGGGTGTTGAAGTTTTGCCCCAGTAAAACTTCTGTTTTGAAAATTTGGTGTTTTCTATTCATTTCCCACTTTTAAATCCCAGTCATGTGGTGTTGAATGGGGTTGGTTTTCTATTTCATCTATTTGCAATACTTCACAAGATACCTGGAGAGACAACTTTTCTGTTCCAAGATTTGCAAAATGAGAATTTCCGTTACTGCATTGTTTCTGCCTGTTGACCATTAGGCTATGGGCAAATTTCACTGCTTGTTCAACCTTAACCCCTTTAATAAAAGCAAAATACTGCAGATGCTGCAAATCTGAAACAAAAACAAAAGTGCTGGAAATACCCAGCAGGTCTGGCAGCATCTGTGGAGAGAGAAGCAAAGTTAATGTTTCAGGTCTGTGACCTTTCATCAGAACTAACAAAGGTTAGAAAAGAATCAGTTTTAAGCAAGTGAAGGGGAGGGGGTGGGGTAGAGAACAAAGGGAAAGGTGTTTGAAAGGGCAGGAGAGATTAAATAACAAAGCTGTCCTGAAACAAAGGCAAAGAATGTGTTAATGCTTGTGGTGAAAGACAAAGAATTAGTCCAGAGGGAATGTTACTTGCGGAATAATGAGCAACTCTGACTGCATGAAAAACAGGCACATGGTTAAAAAATAAAATATTTTAAAACAAGCCAGTCATCCTCTGAAGTTATTGAACTCAATGTTCAGTCTGGAAGGCTGCAGAATGCCTAATCAAAAGATCAGGGGCTGCTCCTCGAGCTTGCATTGATGTTCACCGGAACACTGGAGCATGAGAGCAGGGAGCTGTGTTGAAATGACAAGCAACAAGAAGCTCATTGTCGTGCTTTCGGAGTTCAGCAAAGTGGTCAACCAATCTGCCCAATGCGGAGGAGACCACATTGTGAGCAGCGAATACAGAATACTAAATTGAAGGAAGTACAAGTAAATCACCGCTTCATCTGAAAGGAGTGTTTTGGGCCTTCAATAGTGAGGAGAGAGGAGGTAAACGGACAAATATACAAACTGGATGGTTCTGTTTTAATAAAAAATAGTCAACAGATGAAACTCTCTACCGAACAAAGGCGGTGGAGGGGTGCTTCCACCGTGCAGTAAACGGGACCTGGAACATCTTGTGATAGCAAGGGAAGGTGCCATGGGAAGGGAACGAGGTGTCAAGGGTAATAGAGGAATGGACTAGGGTGTCACGGAGGGAACAGTCCCTTTGGAATGCTGACAGGGGAGGGGAGGGGAAGATGCATTTTGTGGTGACATCACACTGGACATGGCGGAAATGGTGGAAGATGATCCTTTGGATGTGATGCCTGGTGGGGGAGAATGTGAGGACAAGGGGAAACCTGTCGCAGTTCTGGGAGGGAGAGGAAAGTGTGAGGGCAAAAATGCGGGAAATGGGCCAGACATGATTGACGGCCCTGTCAACCACAGTGGAGGGGAATCCCCAGTTGAGGGAAAAGGAAGACATATCAGAGGTGCTGTTGTGGAAGGTTGCATCATCAGAGGAGATGCATCGGAGACGGAGAAAGTGGGAGAATGGAATGGAGTCCTTACAGGAGGCAGGGTGTGAAGAAGTGTAGTCGAGGTAGCTCTGGGAGGCGGTGGGCTTATAATGAATATTAGTAGATAACCTATCCCCGGAGCTGGAGACAGCCAAGTGAAGGAAGGGAAGAGAAGTGTTGGAGATGGACCATGTGAAGGTGAGATAAGGGTGGATTTTGGAAACAAAATTGATAAAGTTTTCCAGTTTGGGGTGAGGGGAGGGAATGACACTGATGCAGTCATCAATGCACCAGAAAAAGAGTTGGGGCAGGGGGCCTGAGGAGGACTGGAACAAGGAATGTTCGACATATCCGACAAAAAGTCAGCTATAACTAGGGCCCATGTGGGTACCAATAGCAACACATTTTACTTGAAGGAAGTGAGTGGTGTTGAAGGAGAAGTTGTTCAATGTGAGAACAAGTTCAGCCTCTTTATAGCTGCTTCAACCGCACGTGTATTTAATCGTTCAGGTTCTGGTACCTTGATAATTCTTAACTCTAGGGTGACAGTTGTCATGGAACTATTTTTTCTTTCTCTTTGCCTTTGTCGCAGGACAGCTTTGTTGTTTAATCTTTCCTGCCCTCTTCCCTATCAAACACCTTTCCCTTTGTTCTCTTCCCCATGTTGCTGCACCACTCCCCCCATATCTTCCCCCCGCCCCCACCCCACCCCCCGCACTGCTGCCACATGCTCAGAACCTAATTTTTTTCTAACTTTTTCCAGTTCTGATGAAAGATCACAGACCTGAACCGTTAACTCCGTTTCTATCTCCACAGATGCTGCCTGACCTGCTGAGTAATTCCAGCACTTTTTGTTTTTATTTGTGATTTCCAGCATTCGCAGTATTTTGCTTTTATTTTATTGTTTTTTTTCCCTCTGTATAAAACATTGTGCCTTTAAGACTCTGTTTAAAAACAGTGTGCTAGCAGCAAGCTTGTTTCCTAGGAAACAGCAGGAGAGAGAAAGCCACGTTCTGTAATGTATCACTTTGACTGTGTGCAAAGACTAGCTAAAACCAGTCTGATCTGGAGTTCAGTGAAGTGTGCTGACTGAAAGGAAGGATCCTTCTCCCTTAGCAGAAACATCTGCATTTATCTCCAGGCTGTGTACTGGCTAAGGAGAGAAAAACCCTGGAAAAGGACATTTGCATTGTTGGAAGTAGTAAATTCCTCTGTCACTTCCAAACGCTAAGAAATCTCTGCTTCAGGAGTGACTATCTGTTGTCTTTTGTGTTTGCTGGAATTTTCAGTAAAGTTTCTACTGAAAGACTACCAATTTTAGAATACAAATAGTTCTGTTGTTATACTCCTTGTTGAAAGAACTGTGTGATGCCTGCTGCAACTGAAGTGCTTTGAATGTCTATCCCTTAAAGATCCCATCAAAATCGCCTGGAGACTACGAGTGGCATTTCCTTATTCTACTCTGGGACATCTCATCAACAGGGAACATAAATCTCCAGGACTAACAACCCAGCTACTTATTTATTCCTAAGAAATGTCATTTTTTCAAACTGGATAACCATAGGTTTTTTAATGTATTTGTGTGTGCATGGAGGTTAGGATAATATGAAGTTATAAGGTCTTTAGATATAAATTGATCAAAATCGTGTTTAAGATTTAGTTTATTAATAAATAGTTAATGTGTTGTTGTTTAAAGATACCTGGTTTGGTGTATTTAATTCTGGGGGTTAATAAAGCGTTTAATTTAGCTGTTTTCTGGTAGGCAGAAAAACTTTAATAATATGCTATGACCTGTGACGTGATGGGACTGAATTGACAGTGCGTTGCTCGGTCGTAACACAGTGCATGATAAATTGGTTTTTTTCACACCTGTGAGGCATCTGGGTTCTCCTTCTGCACTTTGTCCTTAGTGGGTACTGTATCTGTTTTGCTCTGTTAAGTTAGCTTTGGATTTAGAACCTGAGCCTTTGATTCTTCAGTGGGCACATCCGCATTGACCTCACTTTTATTTTTCTTGTGGCTTTCACAAGTGTTGTTTACCTGAGGATATTTTACCTTCCCTATTTCCTTTACTTCGGAGATTATTTCCTCCCCCAATCTGCCCCATGTCCTCTGGGGCATTACTGCTCACAGGTGATATCTTGGCCTTTTTAAATTCTACTGGCTCCATTTTGTTTTTTTAAAATTCTACTGACTTTCCTTTATGCTCTTTAATCTTTACTGGCCCTATCGTCCCATGTAGGATTTTATGGACTTCCTCAGCCCTCTGCAGCTGTGCAGAATTTTGTTTGCTCCCCTCAGTTTCTCCAGTCTCCATGGACTGTTCTGGACCCTCTGGATGCAATACTCTGCTCCTGCTGAGTCATTTCCAACAATAGGCTGACTCCCTGCACTGGTAAGCTTGGAATGGCCCCGACCATCATTACCTTGGTGACCAACTTACTTTGCAAATAAATTTCAACTAAGGGAAGCTTTAAGCATTTTCCAGTAAGCTCTTTTACGAATACTGTGGTATTTGTTCTGCTTTCGGGAGGCATTTCTGTAAAGTTTGCTACGAGTAGTGTTTGAAAAAAAAACGGTATCACTGAGGATGGCTATCTCCTTGTCTGGTGCCTGGGATACAAAAGGAGTCAGTTTCCCTTCTGGACAATGTTTTTGCAGGTATTCTGATCCTGTGTTATGTTGGAGCACATGCTCACTACAATCATAGCTACAGACACTGTTTATTTGTCAACAATCTTCCTTGACATGCCCCGATTTCCTCACTTGAAACTCATCGGGCATGCCCCTACTAGTTTATTATCTGGGTTCTTTCTTTTAAAAGTTGCAGACTTATCTGGTTTTCCTTCCTTACTCTTCTGTTCTCTCGAGCCCATTTCTGCTTCATCTGCATCCCTCCTATCTCTCCCTAGCCTGTAAGAATTATTAGACTCAAATTTATTCTGAGTTAGGTGTCTGTGTGTTAACCCATAGTCGGCCATTTCTGCTGATTCTCTTACTCTTTGCTCTTCAATATCTTTCTTTTTGGGCCTCCTTATCTCGAGAGACAATGGATACGCGCCTGGAGGTGGTCAGTGGTTTGTGAAGCAGCGCCTGGAGTGGCTATAAAGGCCAATTCTGGAGTGACAGGCTCTTCCACAGGTGCTGCAGAGAAATTTGTTTGTTGGGGCTGTTGCACAGTTGGCTCTCCCCTTGCGCCTCTGTCTTTTTTCCTGCCAACTACTAAGTCTCTTCGACTCCCCACAATTTAGCCCTGTCTTTATGGCTGCCCGCCAGCTCTGGCGAATGCTGGCAACTGACTCCCACGACTTGTGATCAATGTCACACGATTTCATGTCACGTTTGCAGACGTCTTTATAACGGAGACATGGACGGCCGGTGGGTCTGATACCAGTGGCGAGCTCGCTGTACAATGTGTCTTTGGGGATCCTGCCATCTTCCATGCGGCTCACATGGCCAAGCCATCTCAAGCGCCGCTGACTCAGTAGTGTGTATAAGCTGGGGGTGTTGGCCGCTTCAAGGACTTCTGTGTTGGAGATATAGTCCTGCCACCTGATGCCAAGTATCTTCCGTGTTGTTTTAGTCGCTGTGAGGCAACTATGGAGTGACTCTCCATGGCGCATGCCTGGGCAAATTTATGGAGGTTGAGAGTTGCCCAGTCGTCAAAACCCCCCTCTCGGCCTTTCTGGTGGGGTCCAAAGGAGTGCAGGACACGACGTTTGGCACCAGTATGGCTGCAGGAACTGCCGGAAACATGCCAAAGGTGACACATGACCGCCTACGGGGTTCCGCTCCGGATTTTCTGTTAGGGTTTACTCCCTTAGCCTTGGTCTCTCCCGAGACGCCCACAAGGCAGTGGGGTTGTTGGGGCCCCTACACAGGTGTAGGATGGTGCCGGTGGGAGGAGGGGATGCAAGGGGGAGGGGTAGAGGGAGGGGGTGGGGGGGGGGGTGCAGGGGAAGGGGGTGCGGGGTGAAGATGGTGCGAGGGGGGGGCGGGCTGGGACGGGGTTGTGAGGGGGTGAGCTGAGAGGGTGGAGCAGGGAAGGGGACGGGGGTGGGGGGGTGGTGGAAGGGGGGTAAAGGGAGGGGGGGGAGGGGGGGTGGAATCTGGTGCAGGTAATAAGCCATTTCCTCAGTGCCCACCATCGACGTCCGGAAAGCTCATCCATGTCCTTCGGGAGGTGAAGCATCATTTGGCAGACTTAGAGGTGATTACATTTGCTAAGGGGTTTTTTTTCTGCAGTGGTTTAAATAAAGGCATGCAGCATTGCCGACAGTGCGCTGCAGATGCTCTCCGAGCCATCTCCCGCGGGCGCTTTGAAGTTGCGGCCGGGGGGGCCGTTCGTGGATGTTTTGGGTGTTCGGGGCACCTTTTCACAGGACTTCTCTCGGGTCCCGCAGCTCCTTCTTCACCTCAATGGACTTACCGCATGCCGTGGCTGCAGACACTCTGGACTGTGAAGACAGCAGGATCGGAGATTAAAGTATCGGCAGCTGTTCTCGTCAATTTCATCCGGATCAATTTCATTGAGAAAACAAAGAGCAGGTGTGGCTGGGGGAGGGCAGTGGGCCCAGGTAACATACACTAAACTAACTGTTAACTTTTAGATAGGGCTAAAATGAACTGATTTAAAGAGCCAGGGGAATTTAAACAGTTTAAGAGGGCAGATTGGGGGAGAAAACGTTAGGGATGGGAGCAGATGGCCATGGATAGAGTTGAACAGCAAGGGAGCTTCCTAGGGAGCTTCCAGCCCAGGAGCCATCTTGGATCCATCCATCTTCAATATGGGTTCTTATATTAACTGGGATGCTATTTTTAAACTCTTCCAGCAACATCACTTCTCTCAAATTTTCATCTGAGTGTTCCAGCTTGAGAGATCTTATCCAGCAATTGAAATCCATATGTTTAATTCTTTCAAATTCAATGGAACTCTGGTGGATCTTTTCCCAGTGTGTCAAAGTTTCTGTTAATAGGCTTTGGGTATGAACTCATCTGCATTTAGAATTGCAGTTTTGGTTTGTTCATAGTCAGAGGCAGAAGTCAGTGCAGCGATCAAAAAGATGAAAGCAAAGAAAGCACCTGGAATTGATGAGATACCAACAGAATGCCTGAAATCCTGTTAACATTGGGAAACTGACAGACCTCCTGTAACAAAATTTACAGAACAGATTTATATCTGTGGATCTTATGCAGTCAGTGTCCATTAAACTCCCAAAGAAACCAAAAGCCGAGAGTAGTCAGAACACAGGACAATCAACCTCATGAGCCATGTGATGAAAATGATTTTAATAATCACTTTGGAAAGAAATGACTAGTCAACAGAAGCAGAGATAGACGACATTCAGTCAGGATTCAGACCAAAGAAAGGAACAAGAGAGGGCATCTTTAACTTGAGAGTAATGATCGAAAGATACCTGGAAGGACAAAAAACTGTGTATGTATGCTTGATAGACAATGAGGTGGCATTTGATAGAGTCCACTATCAGAAAATAATGGAGTGCAAAAACAAACTAGAAATTGACAGAAATGATAAAAGGATAATTCAGAATCTATATTAGAGGCAATCAGCAGTGATGAGAATTGATAGCGGCTCGTCAGACAGTTTTCCAAATAAAAGAGGAGTGTGTCAGGATGTGTTATGCTACCAAAACTTTTCAAACTTTACACTGAAACTATCTTCAGAGACATAGAACATCTATCAGATTGTAATATTGGTGGGTTGAACATTAGCAACTTGAGATACACAGATGACACTGCAATGATTTCTGAACTCTAGAGAATAAAGGCCCAGTCTATTTAATCTTTTCTCATATGAAAATTTCTCCATCCCAGGAATTAGTTTTATGATCCATCATTGCACTCCCTCCATGGCAAGTATATCTTTTTCAGGTAAGGAGACAAAACTGCACACATTACTCCAGGTGCAGCCTCACCAGGGCTCTATATAATTGCAGTAAGACATCTTTACTCCTATCCGCAAATCCTCTTGTAATAAAGGCCAACATACCATTTTCATTCTTCATTGCTTGCTGCACCTGCATGTTAGCTTTCAGTGCCTCACGAACAAGGACACCCAAGTCCTTTTGAAGTTCAACACTTCCCAGCCAATCACCGTTCAAGAAATACTCCGTGTTTCTGTTTTTCCGACGAAAGTGGATAACCTCATATTTCTCAACATTGTATTTCATCTGCCACATTTTTGCCCACTCACTTCGACTCTCCAAATCCCCTTGAACTGTCTTTGGATCCACCTCACAACTCACCCTTCCACCTAGTTTTGTGTCAATTACCGCCCCATCAGTCTACTCTCAATCATGAGTACAGTGATGGAAGGTGTCATCGACAATGCTATCAAGCAGCACTTGCTTAGGAATAACCTGCTCAGTGACGCTCAATTTGGGTTCCGCCAGGGCCACTCAGCTCCTGACCTCATTACAGCCTTGGTTCAAACATGGAGAAAAGAGCTGAACTCAAGAGGTGAGGTAAGAGTGAGTGCCCTTGACATCAAGGCAGCATTTGACCGATTTTGGCATCAAGGGCACTAGCAAGACTGAAGTCAATGGGAATCAGGGGGAAAATCTCTCTGCTGGTTGGTGTCGCAAAGGGAGATGGTTGTGGTTGTTGGAGGTCAATCATTTCAGCTTCAGAACATCACTGCAGGAGTTCCTCAGGGTAGTGTCCCAGGCCCACCCATCTTCAGCTGCTTCATCAATGACTGTCCTTCAATCATAAGGTCAGAAGTGGGGATGTTCACTGATGATTGCACAATGTTCAGCACCATTCGTGACTCTTCAGATACTGAAGCAGTCTGTGTTCAAATGCAGCAAGACTTGGATATCAGCTTGGGCTGATAAGTGGTAAGTAACATTCATGCCACATAAGTGCCTGGCAATGATCATCTCTAACAAGAGAAAATCGAACCATCTCCCCTTGACATTCTATGGCATTAAGATTGCTGAATCTCCCACTATCAACATGCTGGAATTGCTATTGACCTGAAACTGAACTGGAGCAGCCATATAAATACCATGGCTACAAGAGCAGGTCAGAGGCTAGGAATCCAGCGGTGAGTGACACACGTCCTGACTCCCCAAAGCCTGTCCACCATCTACAATGCACAAGGCAGGAGTGTGATGGAATACTCTCCACTAGCCTGGATGAATGCAGCTTTAACAACACTCAAGAAGCTCGACACCATCCAGGACAAAGCAGCCCGCTTGATTGGAACCCCATCAACAAACATTCATTCCCTCCACCACTGATGCACAGTGGCAGCAGTGTGTACCATCTACAAGATGCACTGCCATAATGCACCAAGTCTTCTTAGACAGCACCTTCCAAACCCACGACCTCTACCACTTCGAAGGACAAGGGCAGCAGATGCATGGGAACACCAACACCTGCAAGTTCCCCTCCAAGCCATACAGCATCCTGACTTGGAACTATATCGCCATTCCTTCACTGTCACTGGTTCAAAATCCTGGAACTCCCTTCTTAACAGTACTGTAGGTGTACCTACCCCACATGGACCACAGCGATTCAAGAAGGTAGATCACCACCACATCCTAAGGGTAATTATGGATGGGTGATAAATGCTGGCCTCGCCTAGAAAAGCATCTTGTAAGCATTCCAGGATTTCATCGTCCATAGCATTAGTCCTAATAGGTTTACCCTGTCTATATGTAGACTGAGTTCCCCCATGATTACTGTATTACCCTTGTTACATACACCTCTAATTTCCTGATTTATACTGTGCCCCACATTAGCAGTACAGTTGGTGGCCTATAAAAAGAGGGCAGTAATATTTTGGGATTTTAACTACCCCAACATTAACTGGGATAGTTCTTTTGTGAAAGGAATTAAGGGGGCAGAATTCTTGAGGTGCGTTCAGGAGAACCTTTTGGTCAGTATGTAGCAAGTTCAACAAGAGAGAGTGCAGTTTTGAACTTATTTTAAGGAAATGAGGCTGGGCAGGTGGAAGGAGTGGCAATGAGAGAGCATTTTGGTTCTAGTGATTATAATTCAGTCAGTTTTAACATAATTATGGAAGAGAACAATGATAGAACAAGAGTTAGAGTTCCCAATTGGAGTATGGCAAATTTTACTCAGCTGAGGATTGATTTAGTGAAAGTGGACTGGAAACAGATACTTGAAGGTAAATCAGTGTCAGAGCAGTGGGAGGCATTCAAAGGGGAGATTCAAGGGGTTCAGAGTAAACATGTTCCCACAAAGAAGACGGATGGGATGGCCAAATCTAGAGCCTCATGGGTGTCAAGGTGTTTACAGGCTCAGGTAAGGCTGAAGAGAAAAGCTTATGTCCAACACTGAGAACTCAATGCGACAGAAAGCCGAGAGGAGTATAGAAAGTGGAGGGTGAAATCAAAATGAAGTTAGGAAAGCAAAGAGAGGGCATGAAAGAATATTGGCATGCAAAATCAAGGTGAATCCAAAGATATTTTATCAATACATTAAGAATAAGAGGATAACTAAGGAAAGAGTAGGACCCATAAAAGCCCAACAAGGTAACCTATGTGTAGGGATGGAATATGTTGGTATGGTTCTTAATGAATGCATTGCATCTGTCCTCACAAAAGAGGGGGTTGATGCAGGTGTTGAGGTGATAAAGGAGTGTGAAGTATTGGATGTGATAAACATAGGGAGAGAAGAATTATTCATGGGATTAGCATCCTTGAAAATGGATAAATCACCAGGGATGGATGAAATGTACCTCAGGCCAGGGAGGATGTAGTGGAAGGTCTGTCCATCATTTTCCAGTCCTCACTGGATACAGGTGTGGTGCTGGAGGATTGGAGGATTGCTAATGTTGTACCTTTGTTTACAAAGGGAACAAAGGAAAGACTGAATAATTTCAGGCCAGTCAGTATAACCTCAGTAGTGGGCAAATTATGGGAATCAATTCTGAGAAACAGGATAAACTGTCACTTCAAAGGGCACATTTTAATCAAGGATAATCAGCATGGATTTGTTAAGAGAGGATCTTGTTTGACTAATTTGATTGCATTTTTTGAAGAAGTAACAAAGAGGATTGACGAGGGTAGTGCAGTTGATGTGATCTATATGGATTTTAGCAAAGGTTTTGACAAGGTCCCACCTGGTAGACTGGTTTAAAAAATAAAAGCTTATGGAATCCAGGGAAGTGTAACAAGCAGGCAACCTGCCAAGGATGAGGCACAAGAATTCCATGACATGGACATTAAATTTCAAATTGTTGCTGGGAAGAAGGGAAGGCCTATTACAAGGGGTTGCGAGGCCCCTGGCGAGAAAGACATTTTTGCACATTATCAGAATGTGCTTTGGGAACAAAGGAGCTATCCACTGCTCCAATACAATCCACAAACCGACGTAGTCAGACCAGTAGTCACATGACTAACTGGCTATCGCAGAGTTTGAACTGAGAGGTTTAAATTGGAGAGACAGTGTTTAAACTGGCGTGAATGTCCACAGATCCCTGAAGGTAACAGGATAGTTTGATAAGGTGGTTAAGACGGCATATTGAATCATTTCCTTTATTAGTCAAGGTATAGAATATAAGAACAGGGAGTTTATTCTGGAACTGCACAACTTATTGGTGAGGCCACAACTTTATAACTGTGTGCAGTTCTGGTCATCTCCTAATAGAAAATATATAATTACACGAGGGAGGGTATAGAGGAGATTTATGAGGGTGTTGTTAGGATTGGGAAAATACGGCTATGAGGAAAGATTGGATAGTCTGGGGTCATTCACCTTGGAATAGAGAAGGCTGAGGGGAGATCTGATTGAAATGTGCAAAATTGTGCAGGGCCTGGATAGAGTGGAGGTGAAGGGCCTAATTACCATAGCTGAGACGTCAGTGAATAGGGGACATAGATTTCAAGCAATTGGTAGGAAGATTAGAGGGGAGATGAGGAAATATTTTTTGCACCCAGGGGTGGTGGGGGTCTGGAACTCACTGCCTAAAAGGGTAGTAGAGACAGACATCCTCAACTCATCTAAAAGGAGCCTGGATACGCACCTCAAGTGCCATAACCTGCAAGGCTGTCAATTCATCTCCCTGTTGCAAATGCTGCATGAATTTAGAAAAAGTGCCTTTAATTCTGTCCTTTTATTATATTCACAACCTTTAGACCTATCTGCTGACATACTCTTAGGTTTGTATGCTCTGTACCTTCCTGCCACGCTCAGATTATCAATGTCCTTATTTTAGCCTTGTTGTCTTGCCTTCTCCTCACTCTTTAAATTTTCAAGCCTTGGTTCAAACATGGATAAAGAGAGCTGAATTCCAGAGGTGAGGTGAGAGTGACGGCCCTTGACATCAAGGCAGCATTTGATCAATTACAGCATCAAGGAGTCCGAGCTAAACTGGAGTCAATGGGAATCAGGGGGAAATCTCTCTGCTGGTTGGAGCCGTACCTATCACAAAGGGAAGTGATTGTGTTTGTTGGAGGTCAATCATCTCAGCTCCAGGATATCACTGCAGGAGTTCCTCTGGGTAGTGTCCTAGGCCCAACCATCTTCAATTGCCTCATCAATGACCTTCCTTCAATCATGGGGCTGAATTTTATTAATGCGCTGCACTTCACTGTGGTGTGCTTTGAACTCGGCAGTGTGCCTGCACTCAGCATCTGCTTCAGAGCCCCTGTGATACTACATGCAGGGGCTCATTATCACAGAGGCTACAGGCAGCTCCCCCCATATTACGTTTTTGGGGCGGGGGGGGTTGGGTATGGTGGGGACATCCGGTGCCGTGTTGGAAGCCAACACAGCTGAGAATCATGTGCTGGGCCCTATTAAAAGGGAAGCCAGTACAGCAGCTATGCTTGCATCCACAGAGGATCCCTGGAAGTGAGACCATTTTCAATCAAGACATCTATCTGATTGGAGAGAGAGGGGTGTACCAGTGTGGGACCATGGTTTAGTGATGCCTCCCTGACTACACTCCTTCAGGCTGTCCGAGCAAGGCAGGGCGTCCTCTTCCCCAGCAAGGGTAGGAAGAGGCCCTCTCACATGACCAAGGCAGCCTGGCTGGAGGTGGCACAGGAGGTCAGCAGCTGTGATGCCATCCACCGCAACTGGGTACAGTGCTGCACACGGATGAATGACCTGCTAAGAAGCGCGAGAGTAAGAGCCAATGTCTATCAGGGCTCCACTGAAACTGAGTGCATCCACACAGAGTGGCATATGTGTGCCACTGCCATGCTGAAGAATGGGAGGTTGGGCAGGCAGGGAAGAAGCGACATGAATGGTGCAATGTATGACAGAACTTACACTTGTCCGGTGCTCTGGGAATGGCACCGACATGAGTAGCTCACTCAGTAGTGCACACCAAGCACCCTCCACCTTTGTAGCCAGCAACCCTTTTTTGACACATAGTTCTGTTCACATGTCATTGTTAATATCTGCCTCCTTGCCCCTCCAGGAGAAGAGGGCCCACAATTCGAAGGAGTCATCCCGCACCGGTGGAGGTCCTCCACAGATGTAAATGCTGACAGATCCCAGCTTTCATTAACAGGCGGATTGAGTTTAAGAGCCGCGCGGTTATGCTGCAGCTCTATAAAGCCCTGGTTAGACCACACTTGGAATATTGTGTTCAGTTCTGGTCGCCTCATTATAGGAAGGATGTGGAAGCTTTAGAGAGGGTGCAGAGGAGATTTACCAGGATACTGCCTGGACTGGAGGGCATGTCTTATGAAGAAAGGTTGAGGGAGCTAGGGCTTTTCTCACTGGAGCAAAGAAGGATGAGAGGTGACTTGATAGAGGTGTACAATATCATGAGAGGCATAGATAGAGTGGATAGCCAGAGACTTTTTCCCAGGGCGGAAAGGGCTATCACCAGGGGGCATAATTTTAAGGTGATTGGAGGAAGGTTTCGGGGAGAGGTCAGAGGTAGGTTCTTTACACAGTGAGTGGTGGGTGCATGGAATACACTGCCAGCGGTGGTAGTAGAAGCAGATACATTAGGGACATTTAAGTGACTCTTGGATAGGTACATGGATGAAAGTAGAATGAAGGGTATGTAGGTAGTTTGATCTTAGAGTAGGTTAAAGGTTCGGCACAACATCGTAGGCCAAAGGGCCTGTACTGTGCTGTACTGTTCCATGTTCTATGTTCTATGAACTATGCCGAAGAGGAGGCTCTACAGCTGGCATCACAATAGCAGCTCCATTCATTTCGCCAAATTGACATCGGGGTCCAAGGTGAGCAGACGTCCAATTAATATTATAGATGGGCACTATGGAATGTTCTGTAATGCAATGCTGCTGACATTGTGAAATGTGCTACATCAAGACTGACAATGTCCTCTTCCCAGTGTGTCTTCCAGGTGCAAGAACAGAGCCAACCCCGGCTGCACGGTTGACTTCCACCACCTCGGAGGAAGAGCCAGACTCCGAGGAAGTAACACCCTCGGACACTGACGCACCTTCCACCAGTGCAGA
This sequence comes from Heterodontus francisci, assembly GCF_036365525.1. Taxonomy (NCBI): domain Eukaryota; kingdom Metazoa; phylum Chordata; class Chondrichthyes; order Heterodontiformes; family Heterodontidae; genus Heterodontus; species Heterodontus francisci. The sequence continues at coordinate 91,170,438 of NC_090387.1, read as the reverse complement.
TACTGTCACTTTGGTGGGTATCCGTCCGGCCTAAGAGTGTGGGTTAGAATCTGGTGAGAGCACAGCACACACACCCGATCAGCTGACTGAGGCTAAGACAGACATAGCCCCTGACAGTCGGAGGCCTGTGAATGGCTGGGTCCATGCTCAGCCCCAGGCTACTGATGTTCTTCTGCTGTTGACAGACCAGGGCAGGCCAGAGCTGTTGAATAAGTTATGGCAACTGCAGGCAGAGATTCCACAGGCCATGCACAGCCTTGAGCGGAGAGTCCATCCAGGCCATGACTGCTGCCATGTCCCAGGCATATGAGCACCTGGAGTCATTCATTGAGGAGGTGGCGGCCCATTGTGCTGACCATCAACCACCCATTTATACTAATCCTACAGTAATCCCATATTTCTACCACATCCCCACAATTTCCCTACCATCTACCGATACTAGCGGCAATTGATAATGGCCAATTTACCTATCAAACTGCAAGTCTTTGGCTGTGGGAGGAAACCGGAGCACCCGGCGAAAACCCACGCAGACACAGGGAGAACTTGCAAACTCTGCACAGGCAGTACCCAGAATTGAACCCAGATTGCTGGAGCTGTGAGGCTGCGGTGCTAACCACTGCGCCACTGCGCCATATATGTCCTCACAAGAAGTGGATCAACTAATATATGGTGAACCATCCCCATCTCCAAATTGGGTTCATTCACTTCTTCCAATGTTCCTGACAGGGCACAGATTGATGTTGAGTGGGACATCATGCAACAGCTATGGCATTGCCCGTCTTACCTCCCTCTAAGAGTGGCACTGCATGACCACATAAAGGTTGCACAGGCTGCATCGATTGGCTGACCAGACATATAAGCTTCACACGCCTACTGTTTCTGGCACTCTCCCCACATACAGGGTGACTCGAGTACCATTGCTCCTTCACTGAGCCAATCAATGGCACAATGCTGCCAGTCATTACGGAGGGCAGAATCGCAGTGGCTCCCTACACGTCTGCAGACCGAACCCATTTAATCCCATCCCTCCCTCCTCCCTTTAAGAAGATTTGAGATCCCTGTATATTTGGACTTACCATTATTGTTGAATACTCCTGCTTTTCATGTCCCGTCAGCTTTTCTGTCCATGAACAGGACGGCACGTGACGGTCGCCTGTTTACCATAAAATGCGGAAGTGTGGAGTGAGAGGTGGCAGGATGTATAATCAGGAGAGGTAAGTAGTGCATTACATATGCGAATTGGGGTGCTTCCACTGAGCAGTGGCGGGGTGGGGGTGGGCCACACCGAGGTCCCCCTGCCATCGGTAATATGCAGCGGGCCCTTTTCAACATTGGGGGTCGAGGAGGGCCTCTCCCAGCAGAATTTTACCCCCCCCCCCCCCCCCCCGGTGACCCATGGTGTCCAGGGGCTGACCCACTGTCTTGAACTAACTGGCCTGTATTTGCTGAGCTTATCTTTTTTGAACCAAGGTGTTGCATTTGCAATTATCTAATCCTCTGACACCACCCCCGATCTGAAGGATGATTGTAAAATTATGACCAGTGCCTGCACAATCTCCACTCTCACTTTTTTTTTTGAGATACAGCACTGAAACAGGCCCTTCGGCCCGCTGAGTCTGTGCCAACCAACAACCACCCATTTATCCTAATCCAACATTAATCCCATATTCCCTCCCATCTTCCTACACTAGGGGCAATTTACAATAGCCAATTTAACTACCAACCTTCAAGTCTTTGGCTGTGGCAGGAAACCAGAGCACCCGGTGGAAACCCACACAGTCACAGGGAGAACTTGCAAACTCCACACAGGCAGTACACAGAACTGAACCTGGATCGCTGGAGCTGTGAGCCTGCAGTGATAACCACTGCACCACTGTGCCACCCTTTAGTAGCCTTGCATCTCATCCGGTCCTGGTGCCTTATCAACTTTAAGTACAGACAGCCGATTCAATACCTCCTCCTTATCAATTTTAAATACTTCTAGTATATTAATTACCTCCTCTTTCACCGTGACCTTGATAGCATCTTCTTCCTTGGTAAAGACAGATGCAAAGTATCCATTTAATACCTCAGCTATGCCTCCTGCCTCCATGCATGAATCCCGCTTTTTGGTCCCTAATTGACCCTTTAACTATTTATATGCCACCTGTTACAAACAGGTGAGAAAGGTGTCCAGGGTTCCCTTTTCAGCCTGCACATCTTCCGGGGCAGCTTTCGGGCTTGGCTCGGGTCGGGCCGAGTCCAGGTCGAGTTGGGTGGGGTCGGGCCGGACACACACGGTAAGTCCTCTGCTGGTAAGTATTAAAAATGAAAAAACTTACCTGAGCTGAGAGTCACTATGACGTCCTTGCGCATGTGCTGCAGCTTCTTGCAGGTTCGGTGTCAGGAAGGTAAGTAAAGGGATGGTCGGGTCAGGTTGAGTCGTGGCAGGTTCGGTTCGGGTCGGGCTTGAGGCAAAATCGGAGGGACTCGGGCCAGGTGTTGCGCGGGTCCACTGTGGTTCGCTTGGGTTCGGGTCGGGTTCTTTTTCCCGATCTAAAGCAGGTCTCTAGCCTATGGGCTACACCGAGCAATGTAATCACACCTTTTTCATTCCTTAACTCTGGCCAAATAGATTATGTCCTTCACCTCTCTGGGACATCCTCTCTCTCTCTTTCCAGCACTGCAATGTTCTCCTTAATCAATATTGCCACTCCTACCCCTTTCCTTCCTTTCCTATCTTTTCTGAGCACCTTATACCCAGGAATATTTATAACCAGTCCTGCCCATCTTTGATATAAAGACAGAAAGTGCTGGAAATACTCAGTCGGTCTGGCAGCATCTATTTTGTAATTCATTCATGGGATGTGGGCATCGCTGGCCAGGCCAGCATTTATTGCCCATCCCGAATTGCCCGTGAGAAGGTCGTGGTGAGCTGTCTTCTTGAACCGCTGCAGTCCATGTGGGGTGGGTACACCCACAGTGCTGTTAAGAAGGGAGTTCCAGGATTTTGACCCAGTGACAGTGAAGGAACAGCGATATAGTTTCAAGTCAGGATGGCATGTGACTTGGAGTGAAACTTTCTGGTGGTGGTGTTCCCATGCATCTGTGCCCTTGTCCTTCTTGTTGGTCGAGGTCGCAGGTTTGGAAGGTGCTGTTTAAGGTGCCTTGGTGCATTGCTGCAGTGCATCTTGTAGCTAGAACACACTGCTGCCAATGTGCGCCGGTGGTGGAGGGAGTGAATGTTTGTAGATGGGGTGCCAATCAAGCAGGCAGCTTTGTCCTGGATGGTGTCGGGCTTCTTGAGTTTTGTTGGAGAGAGAAGCAGAGTTAACATTTCAGGTCAGTGACCTTTCATCAGAACTGGCAAAGGTTAGAAATGTAATAGGTTTTAAGCAAGTTAAGTGAGGGTGGAGGGAAAAAGTGTACAAAAGGGAAGGTGTGTGAAAGGACAGAAGGCCGGAGAGATGAACTGACAAGAAGGACATGGAGCAAAGGCAAAGAGAGTGTGCTAATGGTGTGGTAAAAGACAAAGCATTCGTGCAGAAAGAGTGTTAATGACAGAATAATGAAGAGCTCTGGCCAAAAGGACAAACATAAAAAACCCAGTTTAATACAGGCACATGGTTAAAAAAAGATAAAACAAAAAAAACCAATAAAGAAGGGTGTAGTCATGCTATGAAATTATTGAACTCAATGTTCAGTCTGGAAGGCTGTTGAATGCCTAATTGGAAAATGAGGTGCTGTTGCTTGAGCTTGTGTTGATGTTCACTGGATCAGTGCAACAGGGCAAGGACAGACATGTGGGCATGAGAGCAGGGGGGGTGTGTTGAAATGGCAAGCGACCGGAAGCTCGGGGTCATGCCTGCCGACTGAGTGGAGGTGCTCCGCAAAGCGATCACCAATCTGCGTTTGGTCTCCCCACTGTAGAGGAGACCACACTGTGAGCAGTGAATACAGTATACCACTTTGAAAGAAGTACAAGTAAATTGCTGCTTCACCTGAATGGAGTGTTTGGGGGCCTTGGATAGTGAGGAGAGAGTAGGTAAAAGGGCAGGTATTACACCTCCTGCGATTGCATGGGAAGGTGCCGTGGGGAGGGGACGAGGTGTTCGGGATAATGAAGGAGTGCACAGGGTGTCGTGGAGGGAACGATCCCTTTGGAATGCTGACGGGGAGGGGAAGATGCGTTTGCAAGTTGCATCACGCTGGAGGTGGTGGAAACGGCAGAGGATGATCCTCTGGATGTGGAGGCTAATGGGGTGGAAAGTGAGGACAAGGGGAATCCTGTCACAGCTCTGGGAGGGAGGGGAAGGGGTAAGGGCAGAAGTGTGTGAAATGGGCCGAACATGGTTGAGGGCCCTGTCAACCACAGTGGAGGGAATCCACGGTTGAGGAAAAAGGAAGACATATCAGAAGCGCTGTTGTGGAACGTTGCATCATAGAATAGATGCGTCGGAGACGGAGAAACTGGGAGAATGGAATGGAGTCCTCACAGGAAGCAGGGTGTGAGAAAGTGTATTTGATGTAGCTGTGGGAGTCGGTGGGCTTATAATGAATATTAGTAGACAGTCTATCCCCAGAGATGGAGACAGTGCAGTTGAGGAAGTGAAGGGAAGTGTCTGAGATGGACCATATGAAGGTGAGAGAAGGGTGAAAATTGGGAGCAAAGTTGATGAACTTTTCCAGTTCGGGGCAAGAGCAGGAAACGGCACCGAAACAGTCATCAATGTACTGGAAAAAGAGTTGGGGGAGGGGGCCTGAGTAGGACAGGAACAAGGAATGTTCAGAAATGTTCGACATACCCAACATGCCCTTCTTTGAGCCAAATCTCCATTATAGCTATAACATCATATTTCCACGTAGTTACCTGTGTCTGCAACTCACCAATCTTGTTTACCACTCTCTGCACATTCACATACATGCACAATAACCCTAATTTAGATGTTATTATTTTCCTCCTTACTCTGAACCCACCTAATAACTTACTATTCCCTACTCTAGTGCTATCTGTCTCTCCCAGTATTCTCTGCACCTTGGTATTCCTCTCTGGTATTACCTCCTGGTTGCTACATTCCTGTGAAGTGAGTTCAAACCCTCCCCAATAGCACCAGCAAATTGCCCCACAAGGAAATTGGTCCTGGCTGTGTTTAGGTGCAACCCATCTGGCCTGTACAAAACCCATCTACCACAGAGCTGGTCTAATGTTCCAGGAATCTAAAGCCCTCCCTCCTGCACCATCTTTCCAGCCAGACAGTCATCTGCTTTATCCTTCAATTTCTATACTCACTTGTGTGTGGTACCGGGAGTAATCTGGACATTGCTACTTTTGAAGTCCTGCACGCTAATTTCCTACCTAGATCCCTAAATTTTGACGATGCCCTTGGTACCGATGTGGACCATAACTCATGGCTGTTCATCCTGCCCCCTCTGCAGCTGTTCATTGACATTCTTTACCCTGGCACCAGGGAGGTAACTTACCATCCTGGATTCACGTCTGCAGCTGCAGAAATGCCGGTCTATTCCCCTAACTGTCAAATCTTCTATCGCTATTGCTCTTTCAGTCATCTTCCTGCCCCCCTGTACAACTGATCAACCTGTGGTACACTGGCCTTGGCTCTGGTTGCACTCACCAGATAATCCATCACTTTCCTCATTATTCAGAACTGGACAGTGAGATGCACTCAGGGGTCTCCAGCCTGTTTTTTCTTGACTGTCTGGTGGTCATCCATTCCCTCTCTTTCTGCATACTCTTAAGCTGTGGGGTGACCACATCTATAAACATGCTCTCCATGAAGCTCTCAACCTCAGGGATGCACCACAGTGACGCCAACCTTTCCAGTGCATCCCGCTGTTCAATTCTCACCCCACACATTGCCACTACCATCTCCGCATCTACCGATATTTTGTCAGCATCCTCTTCCTTAGTAAACACGATGCAAAGTACTCATTGAGTATTCTCACCTTGCCCTGTGCCTCTGAGTATATATCACCCTCTTTGTCCCTAATAGGCCTGACCCTGCCTCTTACCACCTGCTTACAATTGACATGCCAGTCGAGTATTTTTGGATTCCCTTTTATGTTGACTGCTATTCTATTCTCATGTTCTCTCTTTGCCAATCTTGTTTTCCTCTTCACTTCTCTTCTCAACTTACTGAATTTGGCCTGCTTCTCGGTTGAAGAATTCACCTGGCATGTATCACACAACCTCTTTGTTTATGTCATCATATTGTCTACCTCCCTCGTCACCCAAGGAGGTCTGGCTTTCCTTCCTGTTGGAATGTACCAAGCCTGTACCTGAAACATTTCCTTAAAGATCTCCCATTGTTAACTTAACTTACCTTTTGTTTCGGCAGCTTTTTTTTGAAGCAGCGATCGTGCGAGCGAGGTGGCAGCTGGGAAGGTGAGTTTCAGTTTAAGTTAACCTACCTCGTGATTCGGCGGTCACGGGGACAGCTGGGTAAGTAAACCTATATATTCGGGCAGTGGCTAAACCTGAAACGCTGCACGTGTAGTGTCTCCCACCCATCCTCCTCCTCTAACCAAAAAAAAAGGACTCTTGTGTGGAGGGTTTGGTAAGGTAAGGTTTTCCTTTTTTTTTTAAATCTCTGTTGTCAATTTAGAGCAGAGGGGATGGAAGCTAGGGCAGTTGCATGCTCCTCTTGCAAGATGTGGGAGGTGAGGTTCAACACTTGTGTCCCTGCTGACTTCACCTGTGAGAAGTGCACCCAACTCCAGCTCCTCGCAGACCGCGTTAGGGAACTGGAGCTGGATGAACTTCGGATCATTCAGGATGCTGAGGGTGTGATCGAGAGCAGTTATAGGGAAGTAGTGACACCGAAGTTACAGGATAAAGGTAGCTGGGTGACCGTCAGGGGAGGGAAAGGGAATAGTCGCACAGTGCAGGGATCCCCTGTGGCTATTCCCCTCAATAATACGTATACAGTTTTGGATACGGTTGTGATGGGGGGACCTACCAGAGGAAAGCCACAGTGGCCAGGTCTCTGGCACTGAGCCTGGCTCAGTGGCTCAGAAGGGAAGGGGGGAGAATAGGAGAGAGATAGTGATAGGAGATTCAATGGTGAGAGCAACAGACAGGAGATTCTGTGGTCGCGAACGAGACTCCCGGATGGTATGTTGCCTCCCGGGTGCCAGGGTCAGGGATGTCTCGGATCGAGTCTACAGGATTCTTAAGGGGGAGGGGGAGCAGCCAGAGGTCGTGGTACATATCGGTACCAATGACATAGCTAGGAAAAGGGATGAGGACCTGAAAAGTGAATATAGGGAGTTAGGTTAGAAGCTGAAAGGCAGGACGAGCAGAGTAGTATTCTCAGGATTGATCCCGGTGCCACGTGCTAGTGAGGCTAGAAACAGAGAGCGAGTGCAGCTGAACACGTGGCTGCAGAACTGGTGTAGCAGGGAAGGATTCAGATATGTGGATCATTGGGATACCTTCTGGGGAAGGTGGGACCTGTACAAGAAGGTCGGGTTGCATCTGAACTGGAGGGGCACCAATATCCTGGGCAGGAGGTTTGCTGGAGCTCTTCGGGAGGGTTTAAACTAGTTTGGCAGGGGGATGGGAACCGGAGCTATGGATCAGTGGATGGGGTAGCTGTTGAACAGGCAGATACCGAGTGCAGAGAGTCTGTGAGGAAGGCTAGACAATTGACACGACAAAGTTTCAGCCAGTATGATGGGTTCAAGTGTGTCTATTTTAACGCAAGAAGTGTCAGAAATAAGGGTGATGAACTGAGAGCATGGATCAGTACTTGGAGCTACAATGTTGTGGCCATTACGGAGACGTGGATATCACAGGGGCAGGAATGGATGTTGGATGTTCCGGGGTTTAGATGTTTCAAAAGGAATAGGGAGGGAGTTAAAAGAGGTGGGGGAGTGGCATTGCTAATCAGGGATAGTATCACAGCTGCAGAAAGGGAGGTCGTCGAGGAGGGTTTGCTACTGAGTCATTATGGGTGGAAGTCAGAAACATGAAAGGAGCAATCACTTTGTTGGGAGTTTTCTATAGACCCCCCCAATAGCAACAGAGATACGGAGGAACAGATTGGGAGGCAGATTTTGGAAAGGTGCAGAAGTAACAGGGTTGATGACATGGGTGACTTCAACTTCCCTAATATTGTTTGGAACCTCCTTAGTGCAAATAGTTTGGATGGAGCAGTTTTTGTCAGGTGTGTCCAGGAAGGTTTCCTGACTCAATATGTAGATAGGCCGAATAGAGGGGAGGCTATGTTGGACTTGGTGCTTGGCAACGAACCAGGCCAGGTGGCAGATCTCTCGGTGGGAGGGCATTTCGGTGATAGTGATCACAACTCCCTGACCTTTACTATAGTCATGGAGAGGGACAGGAGCAGACGGGATGGGAAAATATTTAATTCGGGCAGGGGGAATTACAATGCTATTAGGCAGGAACTGGGGAGCATAAACTGGGAACAGATGTTCTCAGGGAAATGCACGACAGAAATGTGGAGGTTGTTTAGGGAGCACTTGCTGCGACTGCTGGATAGGTTTGTCCCGATGAGGCAAGGAAGGGATGGTAGGGTGAAGGAACCTTGGATGACAAGAGATGTGGAACAGCTAGTCAAGAGTAAGAAGGAAGCTTACTTAAGGTTGAGGAAGCAAGGATCAGACAGGGCTCTAGAGGGTTACAAGGTAGCCAGGAAGGAACTGAAGAATGGACTTAGGAGAGCTAGAAGGGGTCATGAAAAAGTCTTGGCGGGAAGGATTAAGGAAAATCCCAAGGCGTTCTACACTTATGTGAGGAACAAGAGGATGGCCAGAGTGAGGGTAGGGCCGATCAGGGATAGTGGAGGGAACTTGTGCCTGGAGTCGGAGGAGGTAGGGGAGGTCCTAAATGAATACTTTGCTTCAGTATTTACTAGTGAGAGGGACCTGGTCGTTTGTGAGGACAGCGTGAAACAGGCTGATATGCTCGAACAGGTTGAGGTTAAGAGGGAGGATGTGCTGGAAATTTTGAATGACATGAGGACAGATAAGTCCCCGGGGCCAGATGGGATATACCCAAGGATTTTATGGGAAGCGAGGGAAGAGATTGCTGTGCCTTTGGCGATGATCTTTGCATCCTCACTGTCCACTGGAGTAGTACCGGATGATTGGAGGGTGGCAAATGTTATTCCCTTGTTCAAGAAAGGGAATAGGGATAACCCTGGGAATTATAGACCAGTCAGTCTTACGTCAGTAGTGGGCAAATTATTGGAGAGGATTCTGAGAGACAGGATTTATGATTATTTGGAAAAGCATGGTTTGATTAGAGACAGTCAGCATGGCTTTGTGAGGGGCAGGTCATGCCTCACAAGCCTTATTGAATTCTTTGAAGATGTGACAAAACACATTGATGAAGGAAGAGCAGTGGATGTGGTGTATATGGATTTTAGCAAGGCGTTTGATAAGGTTCCCCATGGTAGGCTCATTCAGAAAGTGAGGAGGCATGGGATACAGGGAAAGTTGGCTGTCTGGAAACAAAATTGGCTGGCCCATACAAGACAGAGGGTTGTAGTAGATGGAAAGTATTCAGCATGGAGCTCGGTGACCAGTGGTGTTCCACAAGGATCTGTTCTGGGACCTCTGCTCTTTGTGATTTTTATAAATGACTTGGATGAGGAAGTGGAAGGCTGGGTTAGCAAGTTTGCCGATGACACGAAGGTTGCTGGAGTTGTGGATAGTGTGGAAAGCTGTTGTAGGTTGCAACAGGACATTGACAGGATGCAGAGCTGGGCTGAGAAGTGGCAGATGGAGTTCAACCTGGAAAAGTGTGAAGTGATTCATTTTGGAAGGTCGAATTTGAATGCAGAATACAGGCTTAAAGACAGGATTCATGGCAGTGTCAAGGAACAGAGGGATCTTGGGGTCCATGTCCATAGATTGCTCAAAGTTGCCACCCAAGTTGATATGGTTGTTATGAAGGCGTATGGTGTGTTGGCTTTCATTAACAGGGGGTTTGAGTTTAAGAGCCGCGAGGATATGCTGCAGCTCTATAAGGACCTGGTTCGACCACACTTGGAATATTGTGTTCCGTTCTGGTCGCCTCATTATAGGAAGGATGTGGAAGCTTTAGAGAGGGTGCAGAGGAGATTTACCAAGATGCTGCCTGGACTGGAGGGCATGTCTTACGAAGAAAGATTGAGGGAGCTAGAGCTTTTCTCATTGGAGCGAAGAAGGATGAGAGGTGACTTGATAGAGGGGTACAAGATGATGAGAGGCATCGATAGAGTGGATAGTCAGAGACTTTTTCCCAGGGTGGAAAGGGCTATCACCAGGGGGCATAATTTTAAGGTGATTGGAGGAAGGTTTCGGGGAGATGTCAGAGGTAGGTTCTTTACACAGAGAGTGGTGGGTGCGTGGAATGCGCTGCCAGCGGTGGTAGTAGAAGCAGATACATTAGGGACATTTAAGCAACTCTTGGATAGGTACATGGATGATAGTAGAATGACGGGTAGGCAGTTAGTTTGATCTTAGAGTAGGTTAAAGGGTCAGCACAACATCGTGGGCCGAAGGGCCTGTACTGTGCTGTACTGTTCTATGTTCTATGTTCCATTACAGATTTTCCTGTCTATCTTTGGTTCTATTTTACCCTGACTAGATCCCCTCTCATCCCATTGAAGTTAGCCCTCTTTAAATTTAGAAGTTCTACTTTAGATTGTCCCTTGCTCTTCATTACTGTTCTAAAACTTATGACATGATGATCATTCTTACCCAAGTGTATCCGACGGGCACTTTTCCACTTAGCCCACCTCTTTCCCAGCACCAGATCCGGCAATGCCTTCTTCCTAATTGAGCCGAGAACAAACTAGTCAAGGAAGTTCTCCTGAACACATTTCCGAAATTCCTCTGCCTCCTTACCCATTACTGTAAAATTATCCAAATCGATATATGGGTAATTGAAGTCCCGCAATATCACCACTCTATAGTTCTTGCATATCTCTGTGATTTCCCTGCAGATTTACTTCTCCATCTTGTTCTCAATATTTGGAGACCTATAGAACACCCCCAGTATCATGATCATGATCTTTTTGCTGTTCAACTCGAACCAAATGGATTGTCCTTGCACCCCCTCCAGGAAATCCTCTCTTTCCAACACTAATCTTCCCTAATCAGTCCTGCCACCCCACCTCCCCTTTTTCCTTCCCTATCTTTTCAGAACTCTTTGTATTAGTGAATAGGAAGCACACAGTCCTTACCATTTTTCCATTATCGCTACTACATCATATTCCCACACAGTATTTGTACTTGCAGATCACCAACCTTATTCACCACACTTTGTTCATTTACATGCATGCATTCTAAACCTGAATTTGTGTTCCTTGTAATCTTTCTTACTCTGCTTCGATCTAATATGTCACTACTATAATAAAATCAAAATACTGTGGATGCTGGAAATCTGAAACAAAAACAAGAAATGCTGGAACCACTCAGCAGGTCTGGCAGCATCTGTGGAGAGAGAAGCAGAGTTAACGTTTCGGGTCAGTGACCCTTCTTTGGAATATGTTACTACTTCCTCCTCTAATACCATCCAACACTCTCATTCCTTTTTGCATCTTATTCCTCTTTTCTACTTCTAGATGCTGGTGCCCTACCCCTGCCAATTCATTTTAAACCCTCCCCAACCACACGAGTGAACCTCCCAATGAGGACATTGGTCCCAGTCCAGTTGGAAAGGTGCCTCCCGCCTGAGAACTGGCCCCAATGCTCCAAGAATCTGAAGCCCTCCCTCCTGCACCATGCTCCAAACCATGCATTGTTCTATCTTATTTCAGCTCTCGCTGGTGCATGGCACTGGGAGTAATCTAGAGATTACTACCTTTGAGGTCCTACTTTTTAACTTCCTCCTATTTCCTGAAAGTCTGACCATCAGACCTCAATACCTGCTCTCTCTATTTCGTTGGTATTGATGTGTGCCGCAATTTCTGGCTCACCTCCTTCCCCCTACAGAATATTCTGCAACCTCTCCGTGATGTCATTTACTCTGGTACTAGAGAGGCAATGCACCAAGTAGGACTATGAAGACATTTACAGAAACTCCTCTCTGTCCCCCTAAGTATGCAATGCCCTAGAACAACAACATTTTAACACTATGCCATTCCCTCCTGTGCAGTCCCTTGCCCATGGTGCCATGGTCTGGACTGCACTCGTCCAAGGTGTCATCACTCCCTGCAGTCTCCAAATCTGAGTACTAGTTTGAGAATGGCACACACCGTGAACACTCCTGAACTTTCTGCCTCTTCCTACTCTTCCAGATAGCCACCTATTAATATTCTGAACTCTGCCTGTGGGGTGAACACTTCCTGGAATGGATGATACAGAAAACTCTCAGCCTCCCTGATGCTGGCTCTGACCAGGGTTAAGAGTCTAATGCAGATTCACTGGATGTTACCAGGGATGAGGGTGCAGTGTAGATTCACTGGATGTTTCCTGGGAAGAGGATGCAGCCTAAATTCACTGGATGTTTCCTGGGATGAGGATGCAGTGTAGATTCACTGGATGTTTCCTGGGATGAAGGTGCAGCGTAGATTCACTGGGATGTTTCCTGGGATGAGGATGCAGCGTAGATTCACTGGGATGTTTCCTGGGATGAGGGTGCAGTATATATTCACTGGCATGTTTCCTGGGATGAGGATGCAGTATAAATTCACTGGCATGTTTCCTGGGATGAGGATGCAGCCTAAATTCACTGGATGTTTCCTGGGATGAGGATGCAGAGTAGATTCAGTGGGATGTTTCCTGGGATGAGGGTGCAGTATATATTCACTGGCATGTTTCCTGGGATGAGGATGCAGTATAAATTCACTGGCATGTTTCCTGGGATGAGGATGCAGCCTAAATTCACTGGATGTTTCCTGGGATGAGGATGCAGTGTAGATTCACTGGGATGTTTCCTGGGGTGAGGGTGCAGCGTAAATTCACTGGCATGTTTCCTGGGATGAGGATGCAGCCTAAATTCACTGGATGTTTCCTGGGATGAGGATGCAGAGTAGATTCAGTGGGATGTTTCCTGGGATGAGGGTGCAGTGTAGATTCACTGGGATGTTTCCTGGGATGAGGGTGCAGCGTAAATTCACTTGGGATGTTTCCTGGGATGAGGATGCAGTGTAGATTCACTGGGATGTTTCCTGGGATGAGTGTGCAGCGTAGATTCACTGGGATGTTTCCTGGGATGAGGGTGCAGTGTAGATTCACTGGGATGTTTCCTGGGATGAGGATGCAGCCTAAATTCACTGGATGTTTCCTGGGATGAGGATGCAGTGTAGATTCAGTGGATGTTTCCTGGGATGAGGGTGCAGTGTAAATTCACCTGGGATGTTTCCTGGGATGAGGATGCTGTGTAGATTCACTGGGATGTTTCCTGGGATGAGGGTGCAGCGTAGATTCACTGGCATGTTTCCTGGGATGAGGATGCAGTATATATTCACTGGCATGTTTCCTGGGATGAGGATGCAGTATAAATTCACTGGCATGTTTCCTGGGATGAGGATGCAGTATAAATTCACTGGCATGTTTCCTGGGATGAGGATGCAGTATAAATTCACTGGCATGTTTCCTGGGATGAGGATGCAGTATAAATTCACTGGCATGTTTCCTGGGATGAGGATGCTGTGTAGATTCACTGGGATGTTTCCTGGGATGAGGGTGCAGCGTATATTCAGTGGGATGTTTCCTGGGATGAGGATGCAGTGTAGATTCACTGGGATGTTTCCTGGGATGAGGATGCAGTGTAGATTCACTGGGATGTTTCCTGGGATGAGGGTGCAGCGTATATTCACTGGGATGTGTCCTGGGATGAGGATGCAGCCTAAATTCACTGGATGTTTCCTGGGAAGAGGATGCAGTGTAGATTCACTGGGATGTTTTTGGGATGAAGATGCAGTGTAGATTCACTGGGATGTTTCCTGGGATGAGGATGCAGTGTAGATTCACTGGGATGTTTCCTGGGATGAGGGTGCAGTGTAAATTCACTGGCATGTTTCCTGGGATGAGGATGCAGTGTAGATTCACTGGGATGTTTCCTGGGATGAGGGTGCAGCGTAGATTCACTGGGATGTTTCCTGGGATGAGGGTGCAGTGTAAATTCACTGGCATGTTTCCTGGGATGAGGATGCAGTGTAGATTCACTGGGATGTTTCCTGGGATGAGGGTGCAGTGTAAATTCACTGGCATGTTTCCTGGGATGAGGATGCAGTGTAGATTCACTGGGATGTTTCCTGGGATGAGGGTGCAGTGTAGATTCACTGGGATGTTTCCTGGGATGAGGGTGCAGTGTAAATTCACTGGCATGTTTCCTGGGATGAGGATGCAGTGTAGATTCACTGGGATGTTTCCTGGGGTGAGGGTGCCGCGTAAATTCACTGGCATGTTTCATTGGATGAGGATGCAGTGTAGTTTCACTGGGATGTTTTTGGGATGAAGATGCAGTGTAGATTCACTGGAATGTTTCCTGGGATGAGGATGCAGTGTAGATTCACTGGGATGTTTCCTTCGATGTGGTGTTACAAGTGTGAAGAGAAACTTTGGTGATATTACAATATGGGGCGGATTTCAATGATTGAAGAACTATGTGCAGAAGATATTAATTATGATGAATAACATATCCTGTTTCTTTTGGGGAGTTAAACTGAGGCCCATTCTGTATGTTTAGATGTATATAAATGTATAGACGTGGTCTCTTCCGACTACGAGAAAAGATCGGTTGTCCACCAAAGCTACTAAGTATCATCACCTCATTCCATGACGATATGAAAGGCACAATTCAGCATAGCGGCACATCATCAGACCCCTTTCCTATCCTGAGTGGTATGAAACAGGGCTGTGTTCTCGCACCTCCACTGTTTGGGATCTTCTTCTCCCTGCTGCCTTCACATGAGTTCAAGTTTTCAGAAGAAGGAATTTTGCTCCACACAAGATCAGGTGGCAGGTTGTTCAACCTTGTCTGTCTAAGAGCGAAGACCAAAGTACAGAAAGTCCTCATCAGGGAACTCCGCTTTGCTGACAAAGCTGCATTAACATCTCACACTGAAGAGTGTCTGTCGAGACTCATCGACAGGACTGCGGCTGCCTGCAACGAATTTGGCCTCAGCATCAGCCTCAAGAAAATGAACATCATGGGACAGGACATCAGAAATGCTCCAATCATCAATATCAACGACCACACTCCAGATGTGGTTCAAGAGTTCACCTACCTAGGCTCAACTATCATCAGTAATCTGTCTTTCGATGCAGAAATCAACAAGCGCGTGGGAAAGGCGTCCGCTGCTATGTCCAGACTGGCCAAGAGAGTGTGGGAAAATGGCGCACTGACTCAGAACACAAAAGTCCGAGTGTATCAAGCCTGTGCCTTCAGTACCTTGCTCTACAGCAGCGAGGTCTGGACACCGTATGTCAGCCAAGAGCGATGTCCCAATTCATTCCATCTTCGCTGCCTCCAGAGAATCCTTGGTATCAGGTGGCAGGACCATATCTCCAACACGGAAGTCCTTGAGGCAGCCAACATCCTCTCCATATACACCCTTGAGCCGCATGGAAGATGGCAGGATCCCCAAGGACACATTGTACAGCGAGCTCGTCACTGGTATCAGACCCACCGGCCGTCCATGTCTCTGCTTTAAAGACGTCTGCAAACGCGACATGAAGTCCTGTGACATTGATCACAAGTCATGGGAGTCAGTTGCCAGCGATTGCCAGAGCTGGCGGGCAACCATAAAGGTGGGGCTAAAGTGTGGTGAGTCGAAGAGACTTAACAGTTGGCAGGAAAAAAGACAGAAGTGCAAGGAGAGAGCCAACTGTGTAACAGCCCCGACAACCAATTTTACCTGCAGCACCTTCGAAGAGTCTGTAACTCTAGAATTGGACTTTACAGCCACTCCAGGCGCTGCTTCTCAAACCACTGACTACCTCCAGGTGCTTACCCATTGTCTCTCAAGACAGGGAGGCCAAAGAAATGTTCTATATTTGTTGTGAAGTTCTCCCTATGTCCTGGTGTTGGAATCACAGGACTATTAGAATGCTGGACTTTCTATCTTGTGGATTAGATTACAAGAGTGTGAAAGTTATGCTTCAGCTATACAAAGCCCTGGTTAGACCACACCCAGAGTACTGTGATCATTTCAGGGCACCACACTTTGGGCAGAATATATTAGCCTCGGAGGGAGTGCAGCGAGAAGGTACGATGTGATTTGATCAAAGTTCTCAAGATATGAAGGGGGACCAGGTAAGGTAGAGAGAAATGATTTCTGCCAGATGTGTAGTCTCGTACCAGGGACTTCAGTCAAACAAAACAGGGTCAGGCCTTTCAGGAGTGAAAGTGGGAAACAATTCTTCATGCAAAATGTGGTAAAAATTTAGAATTCTCTTCCACAAACAGCGATTAAGCGAGATCAATTACTCATTTCAAATCTGTGATTGAAATATTTTTCGTATCCAAAGAGCTAAGCGATCCCATAACCAATGGATCAGATCTAAGCTCTGCAGTCCTGCAACATCCAGTCATGAATGGCAGTGGACAAATAAACAACTAACTGGAGGAGGTGGCTCCACAAATATCCCCATCCTCTACACAAAAGGCAGGACAAATCCAGCACAGCCAATTACCGCCCGATAGTCTACTCTCAATCATCAGTAAAGTGATGGAAGGTGTCATCAACAGTCCTATCAAGCAGCACTTGCTTCGCAACAACCTGCTCAGTGACGCTCAGTTTGGGTTCTGCCAGGGCCACTCAGCTCCTGACCTCATTATAGCCTTGGTCCAAACATGGATAAAAGAGCTGATCTCAAGAGGTGAGGTGAGAGTGACTGCCCTTGACATCAAGGCAGCATTTGACCGAGTATGGCATCAAGGAGCCCCAGCAAAACTGGAGTCAATGGGAATCAGGGGGAAAACTCTCTGCTGGTTGGAGTCATACCTAGCGCAAAGGAAGATGGTTGTGGTTGTTGAAGGTCAATCATCTGAGCTCCAGGACATCACTGCAGGAGTTCCTCAGGGTAGTGTCCTCGGCCTAACCACCTTCAGCTGCTTCATCAATGACCTTCCTGCAATCATAAGGTCAGAAGTGGGGATGTTCGCTGATGATTGCACAATGTTCAGCACCATTCGAAACTCCTCAGATACTGAAGCAGTCTATGTAGAAATGCAACAAAACCTGGACAATATCCAGGCTTGGGCTGAAAAGTGGCAAGTAACATCCGCGCCACACAAGTGCCAGGCAATGATCATCTCCAACAAGAGAGAATCTAACCATCTCTCCTTGACATTCAATGGCTGAATCCCCCTCTCTCAACATCCATTGACCAGAAACTGAACTGGAGTATCCATATAAATACCGTGGCTACAAGAGTAGGTCAGAGGCTAGGAATCCTGCGATAAGTAACTCACCTCCTGACTCCACAAAGCCTGTCCACCATCTGCAAGCAACAAGTCAGGAGTGTGATGGAAAACTCTCCACTTGCCCTATAAATATATGGTTACGGACAGGTGGGAAATGGTATGGGTGACTTCTGCTTTTCACCTCTCAACTGACCACAGATAGTGTTTGAAAAATAGTGCTAAGTCCCTGAGTGTTTCAGGGTCAAATAAACAGAGAAACAACCAGTTTTCTCTTGGGTTAAAAAAAGATAGATAACTATTTATTAAAACAATACCCAAAAATGTTCACAACCTCACCCACTCACGTATTCACGCACATTCTTACACACAAGAAAAGATATAGAGCAGAGGGTAGCATGCAATAAGAGTTCTATTGTTGTAAAGAGAGTTCACATTGAAACCTTCTGGGTTTTCCAGGAGGAAATTTTAACACCATTGCAGGCCTGAATGTTCCTTGTCTTGGAATTGATGAAGTTTCGCAGACTCAGTCCCAAGTTGGTGGTGG
This sequence comes from Heterodontus francisci, assembly GCF_036365525.1. Classification (NCBI taxonomy): domain Eukaryota; kingdom Metazoa; phylum Chordata; class Chondrichthyes; order Heterodontiformes; family Heterodontidae; genus Heterodontus; species Heterodontus francisci. The sequence continues at coordinate 91,152,568 of NC_090387.1, read as the reverse complement.
ATGTCCTGCTTCAATTTCTCAGTTATGGAGTTTAAAGTCACCTTGCAATCTCTCTGCCGAAGTAGTTTAAAGATTGTCCTGGCAGGGCTTATTGCTGAGCTGGATCGACCTCAGAGCTTCTCTGGCTGGAATGGCTTTCTGTCTTTCTCTCCCAGAACAATTACTTATTTTATGGTAAAAGCTTATCAGGTTTTGGTTTTAGGCCGGTGACTCCAGAGGTTCTTCCTTGGGGTGTTCATACAATATCCCATGATGTGGGGACCATTGTTACATAATGGCGTTTGAATGTGCTCCATTTTGATAAATAGGTGTTATTTCACAACTATTATTTTGGCCTTGGCTTTGGAGTCAGTCTGTCTGCAAAAGCCTTTGCTCGCTCAGTATTTGATGATGAATCATTAGCATTGGATGGGCTGTTTTACATATCATTGTGTCTCCTCAAGGCAATTCCAGACATCCGTAATGTTGATTGGCTGTACAGGAGAGGAATCACCTGACATTTCTCTACATGCTGCGAGGTTGCAGAGTATCCATTTGCTTATACCATAGTTGGCGCAGGTGGCATAGTTGGCATAGGTGGCGCAGTGGCTAGCACTGCAGCCTCACAGCTCCAGCGACCCGGGTTCGGTTCTGGGTACTGCCTGTGCGGAGTTTTATAAGTTCTCCCTGTGACCGCGCGGTTTCCTTCGGGTGCTCTGGTTTCCTCCCACATACCAAAGACTTGCAGTTTGATAGGTAAATTGGCCACTGTAAAAAATTGCCCGTGTGTCGGTAGGTGGTCGGAGAATTGAGGGAAGGTGGGGATGTGAGAGGGAAAAATGGGATTAATATAGGATTAGTATAAATGGGTGGTTGATGGTCGGCACAGACTCGGTGGGCTGAAGGGCCTATTTCGGTGCTCTATCTCTCTATGACTGTATGAGTTCAGCAGTTTACATTTATTTCATAATTCCTCAAGTTCATTTAATATTTCATCACTGTTCCCTCAGTGAGCGTGACAAGAGTCACAGTGTACAAAAACAAGGAAGTTATGGTAAACTGTTGTAAATCACTTGTTGGACCTCAGCTAGAGTATTGTATCCAATTCTATAGGAAGGATGTCCAGGCTTAGCGAGGGAGTGGAGGAGATTTATTAGGATGGTAGCAGGAATGAGGGACTATATGTGGAGAGACTGGAGAAGCTGGGATTGTTGTTCTTGGAGGAAGTTAAGAGGAGATTTAATAAAGTTGTTCAAAATTATGAGTTCTGACAACGTGGAGGAAATGTTTGTACTGGCAGTAGTGACAGGAACCAGAGGACACAGATTGAATGCAATTGGCAAAAGAACCAGAGGGCAGATGGGAATAAAAACATTTAGTCAGTGAGTTATGATCTGGAATGTACTTCCTGATAGGGTGGTGGAAGCAGAAACAATAGAAAATTTCAGAAGGGAATTTGATAAATATTGTAAGGGAATCAGTGCTGAGCTGCTCGGAGCTCTGGGATTTGGGCTCTGGTACAATCCTGATCCTCTGAGCTCTGAATTTAGCGCTGCTCATCGGGATATTATCTTATTTATGAGATGGAACTGAATTCTAATGCTGAGAAATCTTTTCATTCACTGTTTATTGAATCTGAGAATCACAGTGAAAGGATATTTCACAACCTTTTTCAGCTGCTCTCGGAATTTGCTCTGAGTCATTGTGTAGATACAGGTGTTTGTGCAGGTACTGAGGAGCTGGAGCAGGTATCCGATGGTACTTGCGGTGGGTGAAGGGGTATAGGAATCAGACATGAATGCAATTCGCTGATACAGGAAACACGTAACATAGGGCGTCCATAAAACAATAAAACTACCTGAGATAGTGAATAGTAAAACGATGGATTTTCTGCGTTTGTCCATCTCGGGGTCACTGGGACTCTCCCTATCACTGTCCGCCTGGAGTCTCCGGCGGGCTCTACTAGCTATTAAAATGTGTCTGAAGGTCAGAGTGTTGAGAAGCAGAATCAAAACGAATGGGAGCAAAGGGGTTAGAAGGGTTAGAAGAATGTCGTAAGCTGCCCAGAAGATTGAAGTGTAATACTCTGGTTTTGTGATGCAAAACCATTCCAAGTTATTGAAGATGTACTGAGCTTTAAATTTGAAGAACCAGGGAATACTTTCCAAACAGCTCAGCACAGGCACAGCTCCAATAATCACCCTTGCAGTTTTCTCAGTGCAATATTTAGTTTTCAGCTTCTGGCAACAAATGGCCACAAATCGATCAAAGGTGAAAGCAACTGTAAACCAGACAGAAATCTCTGTGGTGGAAATAATGAGCATCGTTACCAAACTACATATGGGAGTAATATCCAGGAAAGAAACTGGGAAATAAACAATCAGCCACCTCAGAATCACATCAGTCATGACAACCATGAGATCGGCCGCTGCCATGGCTACCAGGTAATGAGTGACACATTTGGAGAGACCACAGTTTCCCCGAGACAGGATCACAATCGCCAGCAAGTTAACTGCAAAAAAAAAAATTAAGGTAGGAATTACTGGTCAAGTTCAAAGCATCAGTTAAACAGGATGTTCTGTTGAATTTACTGCATCTCATATTTGAAAATGACGTCTGATTGTACTCGTGTTTTCAGCAGGAAACGGATTGTAAAATGAAAAACGACATATTGTTAATCAATTGAGAGAAATAAAAGCAGCATGTATCTTGAAAACAGACATGAGTTCTGGCCATATGACCTGGATCAGTGAGGGAGGAGCCCGAGGGAGGAGGGCCTAGTGTCAATGACATGGAGTCAAAGGAAGAGAGAGAGGTGGGAGGGCCTGGTGTTAACTGGGGTCTGGGGTCAGCCTGTTGTTAACCAAGAGAGGGGAAGGCAAGGGAAGAGGGCGACTTACAGTTAACAGTGGCGGGGGGAGAGGTGATGGGGAAGGTCGAGGGGAGAGTGAGAGGGGAGTACATGGTGTTAACCAGGCCGGGGGCTTAGAGTTGGTGGAAGGAGAGGAGGTCTTAGTCTTAACAGGGGTGAGGGGAAAGCGAATGATGGCGGCCTTCTACTAACCTAGGTGGAGGGAGGCTGGAGAACCTAGCATTAAGTTGGAAGAATGGGGATCTGCCTGGTGTTAACCGGGGGAGATGGCCGAGGGAGGATGGCAAGGGGTGGTGGAGAGGAGGGCCTGGTGATAACTGTAGAAGGAGGGTGAGAGTGGATGGCCTGTTGTTAACCCGTGATTGGGTGGAAGTGGGAGGTAGGAAGGTCTGGGAGGAGGGAGCTAATGATTCAGGTGCAATTATCTGTGCTAATTCAGCCCCTTCAAGTAAGCTCACAGCACAAGGAGGGAGGGAGGACATTTATTCCCAGACAGACCCTCAGGCCGTTTCATTCCAGTCAACAGATCTTCGGAGGTCTACTTCACTTGGGGTGCAGAGTGTAACAGAGATGTCTCATGCCCAATCAACTGTATGTCATCTGTGCATGGACCTTCCTGTGTTATCTGTAGAGCAGATTACTGGGGAGTTGATCTGTATCAGCAGGGTAGGGATGTAGTTCTCATGACTTGTACTGATAATATGCTCTTCATCCACGTGAATCTTGCTAACTTTGAGAATGTGAGAATCTGCCTCGGGTTTCTGATTCGAATTACATAGAATTTACAGCACAGAAATAGGCCATTCAGCCCACTGGTCTCTGCTGGTCTTTATATTCCATACAAAACATATGAACATACATATAAATTAGGAGCAGGAGTAGGCCACTCGGCCCTTCAAACCTGCTCTGCCATTCGATATCTTCATGGCTGAACTTAAGTTTACTCCACATTTCCACCTACTCCCGATAACCTTCCACACCCTTGCTTATCAAGAATCTATCTACCTCTGCCTTAAAAATATTCAAAGACTCTGCTTCAACCGCCCTTTGAGGAAGAGAATTCCAAAGACTCACGACCGTCTGAGAGAAAAAAATTCTCCTCATCGCTGTCTTAAATGGGCGGCCCCTTATTCTTGAACAGTGAACCCCAGTTCTAGATTCTTCCACAAGGGAAAACATCCACCCTGTCAAGACCCCTCAGGATCTTCTGTGTTTCAATCAAGTCACTTCTTGCTCTTCTATATTCCAGCGGATACAAGCCTAGCCTGTCCAATCTTTCCTCGTAAGAGAGCCCGCCCATTTCAGATATTAGTCTAGTAAACCTTCTTTGTACTGCCTCCAATGCATTTACATCCTTCTTTAAATACAGAGCCCAGTATTGTACACAGTACTCCAGATGTGGTCTCACCAATGCCCTGTATAGCTGAAGCATAACCTCCCTGCTTTTGTATTCAATTCTCCCATAATAAATGATAACATTCTATTAGCTTTCCTAATTACGTGCTGTACCTACAGACTAACCTTTTGAGATTCATGCACTAGGACACCCAGATCCCTTTGTTTCACACTTGCCCACATAATACTCCATTTGCCAGGTCTTTGCCCACTCAGTTAACCTATCTATTTCCCTTTGTAACCCCCTTATGTCCTCTTCATAATTTACTTTCCTACCAATGTATCATCAGCAAATTTAGCAACCATACCTTCGTTCCCTTCATTTAAGTGACTTATATCAGTTGTAAAAAGTTGATGCCTCAGCACAGATCCCTGTGGCACACCACTTTTTACATCTTGCCAACCAGAAAATGACCCATTGAAGCCTACCCTCTGTTTCCTGTTTGCTCGCCAACCTTCTATCCATGCCAATTTGTTACCCCCGACATCATTATTCAAGAAGGGTAGCTGGGATAAACCAGGTAATTACAGGCCAGTGAGTCTAACATCAGTGGTAGGGAAACTATTGGAAAAAATTGTGAAGGAGAGGATTAATCTCCACTTGGAGAGGCAGGGATTAATCAAGGATAGTCAGCACGGCTTTGTCAGGGGGAGATCATGTTTAACAAACTTGATTGAATTTTTCGAGGTGGTGATTAGATGTGTAGATGAGGGTAAAGCAGTTGATGTAGTCTACATTGACTTCAGTAAGGCTTTTGATAAGGTCCCGCATGGGAGATTGGTTATGAAGGCAAGAGCCCATGGGATCCAAGGCAACTTGGCAAATTGGATGCAAAATTGACTGAGTGGCAGAAGACAGAGGGTGATGATCAAGGGTTGTTTTTGTGAGTGGAAGCCTGTGACCAGTGGTGTACCACAGGGATCGGTGCTGGGACCCTTTCTGTTTGTAGTATATGTTAATGATTTGGACGTGAATATAGGAGGTATGATCAGTAAGTTCACAGATGACACGAAAATTGGTGGTGTCATAAATAGTGAGAAGGAAAGACTTGGATTACAGGATGATATAGATGGGCTGTAAAGATTGGCAGGACCCTAGAAAGTACAGAAGGTCAGAGGGACCTTGGTGTACTTGTCCATAGATTACTGAAGGCAGCAGCACAGGTAGATAAGGTGGTGAGGAAGGCATATGGGATACTTGCCTTTATTAGCCTAGGCATTGAATATAAGAGCAGGGAGGTTATGATGGAGCTGTATAAAATGCTAGTTAGGCCACAGCTGGAGTACTGTGTACAGTTCTGTTAACCAGACTGTAGGAAGGATGTGATTGCACTGGAGAGGGTGCAGAGGAGATTCACCAGGATGTTGCCTGGGCTGGACCATTTCAGCTATGTAGAGAGACTGGATAGGCCAAGGCTATTTTCCTTGGAGCAGACAAGGCTGAAGGGGGACCTGATTGAGGTTTACAAACTTATGAGGGGCATTGATAGGATAGATAGGAAGAAACGTTTTCTCTTAGCAGAGGGGTCGATAACCGGGGGCATAGATTTAAGGTAAGGCCTAGGAGATTTAGAGGGGATTTGAGGAAAAGTTTTTGCACCCAGAGCGTGGTTGGAATCTGGAAAACACTGCCTGAAGGGGTGGTAGAGGTAGGAACCCTATTTAAGAAGTATTTAGAAATTCCATAGCATACAAGGCTATGGGCCAAGTGCTGGAAAATGGGATTAAAATCGATAGGTGCTTGATGGCCAGCACAGACATGAAGGGCCAAAGGGCCTGATCTGTACTGTGTGACTCTATGACCATGAGCTTTTATTTTCTGCAATAACCTTTGATGTGGCACCTTATCAAATGCCTTCTGGAAATCTAAGTGCAATACATCCACTTTATCCACAGCACATGTAACTCCCTGAAAGAACTCTAATAAATTGGTTAAACATGATTTCCCTTTCACAAAACCATGTTGACTCTGCCTGATTACCTTGAACTTTTCTAAATGCCCTGCTGTAACATCTTTAATAATAGCTTCTAACATTTTCCCTCAGACAGATGTTAAGCTAACTGGCCTGTAGTTTCCTGCTTTCTGTCTTCCTCCCTTTTTGAATAAAGGAGTTAAATTTGCTATTTTCCAATCTAACGGAACCTTCCCCAAATCTAGGGAATTTTGGAAAATTAAAACGAACGCATTAACTATCTCACTAACCACTTCTTCTAACACCCCAGGATGAAGTCCATCAGGATTCGGGGACTTGTCAGCCTGCAGCTCCAACAATTTGTTCAGTATCACTTCCCTGGTGATTGTAATTTTATTGAGTTCCTCCCTCCCTTCTATTTCCTGACTTACAGCTAATACTGGGATGTTACTTTCATCCTCTGTAGTGAAGACTGATGCAAAATATCTGTTCAATTCATCTGCCTACTCCCACCCACTTTAGATTTAGATTTAGAGATACAGCACTGAAACAGGCCCTTCGGCCCACCGAGTCTGTGCCGACCAACAACCACCCATTTATACTAATCCTACACTAATCCCATATTCCTATCACATCCCCACCTGTCCCTATATATTTCCCTACCACCTTCCTATACTAGGGGCAATTTATAATGGCCAATTAACCTATCAACCTGCAAGTCTTTGGCATGTGGGAGGAAACCGGAGCACCCGGAGGAAACCCACGCAGACACAGGGAGAACTTGCAAACTCCGCACAGGCAGTACCCAGAATCGAACCCGGGTCCCTGGAGCTGTGAGGCTGCGGTGCTAACCACTGCGCCACTGTGCCGCCAACCCTATCGTCATATCCTTCTATTCTTTTCTCCCTCTTGTGATTATCCAGCTCCCTCTTCAATGCATCTATGCTATTTACCTCAACTACTTACTCCCTTTGTTAGTGACTTGCTGGCGATGTTTACACATTCAGTTGCCAACGTAATGTCTCAGACACTGAAGCGATAAATGTATATCGAGGATCCTCCCAGATTCCCAGTCAGGGCCTTCCTGACCAGGAGGCATTGAACTCAGTGTTGCTCCTCCACAATCCCTGCCTACACCTGCCTTTTGTCATTGCACTGGACAGAGGGGGAATAGAGAAGCTGAAAAGGGTCCAAGAGTCAGGGACAAGCTGGATCACAGGAGTCTCAGCTCAATCTCCTGAAAGGCATTCACCACCTGCTCGCCAACAATGTTGTCTGCAGAATGAAATCTGAACTGAACCCTGTGTCTGTTGAGTGTATTGAGGGGCTCAGATGCTTCGAGCAGTTGTGTTTGATTTCATTTGGTCCTTTGGGAAGAACTGCTCACAGACAGGATACACTTAATGTTCCCTCTCTTTCTAACTTAGTGCTTCTCTGAGGAATTTCCTTTGTGCCATTCCACTCTGAAAGGGAGGGATTTCCTCTGCCATGTGCTGTTCCACACTCTCCACTTCTTCACCCTTTCTTCCATCAGGATATATTCTGGTGAAACATTCTACCATTTGGTATGGTGGTTGGTCCAGTGGAGGATTCTGTTCTCAGGGATCTTTCCTAGCACCACTGGAGACCCGGGATGGAGATTATTGGCCTTCAATCACCAACTGACACAAGACCTGGCTGTCCACTCTTTCCAGGGCCAGAACAAAATCAATATTGACACTTCTCATCCATCTCTTTTTCTGTTACCTGAAGGAGTGCATCTCTATTTTTGATTGTATTTCATCCCTACAATGCTAATCCTAGGTCATCCAGTGTGCAGGGTGGGCAGCTGGAATGATCTTCTGAGCCTGGCAAAAGTCACCAGTTGCAGGATATGCAAGATTGTCAGGAATGATATTGCTTCCTACTTGTACAGACCTGGGACTGAACCCAAAACTTAACGTCCTTTCTGGCACAAATTCACACTGGTCAGTGAATCATGGATTCACATGGGTTAGAATTATTGATGAAACAAAACATAATCTTACAAACGATATTGCTGCACTCTTACACCAGCCCCTGCTCATGTATCTTTCTTTTCTAATTCAGCTGTAGTTGTGGTAATTTATTCCACTGAATATTCTTTCAAACAACAATTTTACATTTAGACAGCACCTTCAAATTAGGGAAATTCCTCAAAGCATAAGGAAAACATAGACACTGAACCGAAAAGGAGAATATTAGCAGTGTTGACCAAAAGCTTTCGAGGTGGGTTTCAAGGAAGGTCTAAAAGGAGAAGAAAGTGCAGAAGTGGGGGAAGGGAGTTCCACAGCATGGGATCCAGGTAGCTGCAAGGATTGTCACCAGTGGTGGGGTGGAGTGAAGGGGTGCACAAGAGGACAGTTAGAGGAATGAGAGATCAGAGGGGGTTTTAGGGCTGGGGAAATTTACAAAGAGAAGGAAGGGTGGGCTATGAAAGAACTTAAACAGGAGGAACCGAAGTTTAAAATGGAGACACTGGGGAAACCAGGAGCTAACTGAAGCTCAGTGAGCACAGGGTGAGTAGGAGTTTATACTGGATAGGATAGGAGTAGCAGTGTATTAGATGGAGATGAATGGAGGTTAGAATGGGTAGAAAGAGCTTGCATTTATAGAAAGATTTTTGGGTGCTTAGGATATCTTACAGTCCTTCCCAACCAGATGTGGAGCTAGGTTACAAAACAGATAAAAGAAAGACCATTTGCTCCACCTTCAATTCCAACATCCAGAAAAACTCCATAATGTGTCCGCACAATACAGTATTCAGTTGTTTCTCACATGCTCCGGGGTTTCTGTTCCAGTATCCAGAACAAATCTAGAGCTTGATGACTTTTTATGGGAAGAACTTCCTGAAATCTGAACCACTGTCATGGTTTGGTCTGAAATAGTGCCCAGTATGTTCATTGTCATTGCCTTTTTACATCGGACAATACATCTTTCAGTCACTCCTTTCAAGGCTGAAAAAGCCAGGTTTTTCCAGTTTTCCTTCACAACTTGTTCTTAGTGCCCAGAGATCTTCTGGCTGTTCTCTAAACTGGTTCCTTTTCTACTCAGGATCAGAACTAGAGTGAGTGAGTGCTCAGTTTGAGCATTGCTCCTTCATTTTGATTCCAATGTTGTCACTACATGACTCAGTATTCAATTTATTTGGTTTAATATTACTGCACCGTGATCTTGACAACTGGCCAGTGGGTTCTCTAACACTTTGGGATTATGTTTGACAATTACACCACCATTTCTGAAGGAAACATGTTTCCATAGCATCATCTTTGAAGAGCTATCCAATTAGTCCTGCTCTTTCCCCATAACCCTGCAATCTTTTCCCATTCAAGTATTTATCCAGTTCCCTTTTATTATTGAATCTGTCCTTTCAGGCAATGCCTTCCAGATCACAACATCTTGCTGTATAAAAGGTGACCTCATGCTACCTCTGGTTGTTTTGCCAATGATCTTAAATCTGTGTCCTCTGGTTACTGAACATTCACCCACTGGTAACAGTTTCTCCTTATTTAATCTATCAAAACCCTTCATCATTTTGAATGCCTTCATGAAATCTCTTCTTAAACTTCACTGCTCCAAGGACAAGCCAGCTTTTCTGGTCTCTCCAAGTAACTGACATCATTCATTCCTGGTACCATTCTGGTAAATTTCCTCTGCACCTTCTCTAAATGCGTGGCTTTATTCCTAAAATGTGGTGCAGAGAATTGGCCAGAATACTCCAGCTCAGGCCTAACCGGTGTTTCATAAATGTTTAGCAAATTGTCCATGCTTATTTCCTCTATTCCATTATTAATAAAGCCAAGAAACCTACGTGCCTCTGTAACAGCCTTCTCAACTTGCCCTGCTATCTTCAAAACTTTGTGTACATACCTCTTCAAGTCTCACTTCCTGAACCCCCTTTAAAATTGTACCATGCCGTTCATATTGTCAGCCCTCGTTCTTTCTACCAAAATTAATAAACTTATACTTCAGTGCATTAAATTTCATCTGCCATGTGTATGCCCATTTCACCAGTATGAGTCCTGAAGTCCGTCATTATAGGAACATACGAATTAGGAGCAGAAGTAGGCCATTCAGCCCCTCATGCCTGCACCACCATTCAATAAGAATCTGGCTGATCTGTTTGTGTTTGGAATTCCACACTCCCATCTACCCCCAATAACCATTGATGACATTGCCTAACCGAGCTCCGCCTTAAAAATATTCAATGACCCCACCTCACTACTTTCTGAAACAGAGTGTTTCAAAGTCGCACAACCCTCTGAGATAAAAAAAATTCTCCCCATCTCAGTCCTAAAAGGGTGACCACTAACTTTAAAACAGCCCTAGTTCTAGACTCACGCACAAGAGGAAACATCCTCTCTGCATCCACCTTGTCAAGACCCTTCAGGATCTTATAAACTTCAATCAAGTCTCCCCTCACTCTTCTAAACTCCAGTGAAATCAAGCCCAGTCTGTCCAACATTTCCTCATAAGACAACCTTCTCATTCCAGGTATCAATCTAGTAAACCTGCTCTGAACTGTCTCCAACGTACTTACATCCTTCCTTGAATCAGGAGACCAAAACTGCACACAGTATTCGAGATGTGGTCTCACCAATGTCCTGTATACTGAAGCATAACATCCTTACTTTTATTCTCAATTCCTCTCATAAGTAAGGATAGCTTTCCATTAGCCTTCTTTATTACCTGCTGTACCTGCATACTAATTTTTTGTGACTCATGCACGAGAAAACCTAGATCCCCTCGCACCTCAGAATTCTGAAGTCATTCTCCATTTAAATAATCCTCTGCTTTTTTATTCTTCCCGCGAAAGTGAACAACTTCACATTTTCTCACATCATGCTCCATCTTCCAGATCCTTGCCCACTCACTCAGCCTCTCTATATCACTCTACAACCTCCTTATGACCTCTTCACAACATCCTTTCCTAACTATCTTTGTGTCATCTTCAAATGTAGCTACTATGCCAACAGTCCCCTCATCTAAGTCATTAATATTAATAGTAAAATGTTGAGGCTCCAGCACCCTATTTTCTGCCAGCCAGCCAATCTTTTTTCCTTGCTGCTATGTTACCCCGTACAGCATGGGCTCCTACTTTGCACATCAACCTTTTATGTGGCACCTTGTCAAATACCTTCTGGAAATCCAAGTCCAGTACGTCAATGGGCTCCCCTTTATCCACAGCACATGTCACTCTTTCAAAGAACTCCAACAAATTGGTTAAACATGATTTCCCTTTCACAAAGCCTTGCTGACTATTTCTGATTACCTTGAGTTTTCCTCAGTACCCAGCTGCAAACTCCTTAATGATTGATTCTAACACCTTCTCCACAACAGACAGCAAGCTTAACTGGCCATTATTTACCTGTTTTCTGCCTCCCCCACTTGCTGAATAGAGGGGCTTTCCAGTCTGATGACACCTTTCCAGAATCTAGCGAATTTTGCAAAATTAACATTTACGCACCTACTACCTCATTAGCCACCTCTTTTAAGACCCTCGGATGAAATCCATCCGGATCCAGGCCCGCGGCTTCACAGGAAAGGGGTCAGTGACTTTCCAAATATCTTTGGTCAGTGCCACTTCCCTGGTGATTGTAATTTCACCAAGTCCCTCTCATCCTTCCACTTCCTGATAAACAGCTATTACTGGAATGCTTTTTGTGTCCTCTATAATGAAGACAGAAGCAAAATATTTGTTCATTGCATCCGCCATTTCCTTTTTATCGACTATTAACACCGCATTCTCACTCTCTGGAAGACTTTACTCACTCTTTTTACTTACTCTTTTCCTTTGTAAATACCTGTAGAAACTCTTGCTATCCATTTTTACATTTCTACCTAGCTTCCTCTCATACTCTAATTTCTTTCTCCTAATTAACCTTTTAGTCATTCTCTGCCATTCTTTATATTCTGACCAATCATCTGAACTGCCACTCATCGTATGCAATTATATGCTTTTTCCTTATGTTTGATGCTTTCCTAAACTCCTTTAGTTAACCACGGATGGTAGGTCGTCTCACAAGAATCTTTCTTTATAGTAGGAATATAATTATTCTGAATATTCTAAGATATCCCCTTAGATGTCTGCCACTGCTTCGCTGTTGATCTATCAACCAAGTTCACTTCAGCTTGCTCAGCTTTCATGTCCACATAGTTACCCTTATTCAAGTTTAAAATACTAGTCTCAGACCCACTCTTGTCTCTTTCCAACTGGAAGTAAAATTCAATCATATTGTGGTTGCTGCATTTTTACTCTGATATCGTTAATTAATCCTGTCACATTACGCAATGCCAAATCTAATATAACCTGATCTCTGGTTGGTTCCAGAACATGCTGTGGTGCTCTGAGAAACTATCCTGAAAGCATTCTATGAACTTCTCATCCAGGCTCATATTGTCAATCTGATTTTTCCAGTTTATATGTAGATTAAGTTCATCCATGATTATTGCCATCCCATTTTCACAAGCATCTAATCTTTCTTCTTGTATACTTCATCCAACATTGTGATTACTGTTCGGGGGCCTGTAGACACTCCCCCGAGTGACTTCTTTCCCGTACTATTCCTCATCTCCACCAAAACTGATTCTCCATCCTGATCTCCTGAACTAAGGTCCAAGATCGTATTATCCTATTGTTTACTACATTTCCAAGTTGTGTGTCACCTGGAAGCTTTGAAATGATGCCCTATATATCCAACACAATGTCATTAACATATATTAAAAAGAGCAGTTCTCCCAACACTGACTCCAAGTGTATACCACTGTATATCTCCTTCTAGTCTGAAAAATAAATGCCCACCACAACTCTCTGCTTTCTGTCTCTAAGCAATTTCATAGTGACACAGCCACTTTCCTTTTAATCCCATGGACTACAGTTTTGCTAACAAGTCTTTAATAAGTGAGGAATTTTGTCAAACACCGATCTAAAATACATGTACATGACATCAACTGTGCTACCTTCATCAACCCTCTCCTTTACTCCAACAAAGTCAATTAAGTTTGTTTTCTGCCGATTTGCAACGCATTACACTTATTACTTGACAAAGATCAATGTTGAGCCCACAACATATCTTGCCCATAAATCTCCAGTAATCTCCTTTCAGGCTCACGTACCCATTTCCCCTTTACAATCTTCTCAATGACCTTCTAAACATCTGCGAAAAGAGCAGGAAGAGGAAGTGAGGCAACACATGAGGTCAAGCATCTCACAATGGATTCCACGATCATTATTATTATCAGAATCATATTAAGCAAATACCATATCTGCAGTGTATACACACTGAAAACAGACTGCAGATGAAGATGTAATGAAGATATCAGACACAGTGCCACATTATCAGACCTCCAGAAATAAAACAGTCAAAATGTAAAGACATCGGTAGCTTCGGTTTTGCAGCATTATTCACCCCAAATCAGCCAAATTACATTCAGTGCAAAATAGGATTTGCATGATCTTTTGTGTTAGCTTAAAAATATTGCGCTAGATACTGGTAATGTCCACAAAACTGTCCACGTTTCAGATCTGATCCATCACTGTGGCAAATTTGCACCAATTGTGCCTATTTATGAGCCTTCAAGGAGGCTCCTAAAATTAAGCTGTTTTGTTTAGGCACAAGGACACTAATAGACATGTTTGAAAATCATTTAAACATTACTTTTTTAATTACTAAGAAACTGACTATTGTCCACCAATGTAACTATTGAACTGTTCTGTACAGCTTTTAACATTCATTTTCAATTATGTAAAATAGGCCGACACAAACTTCGATTTCAAATGCTTATTTTTTGTGTTAAATCCATTTTCAGCTTTTTTAGTAAAGCTGCACGATATTATCACTCTTTAATATATCAAGAAATATGTATAATTCACTCCAAAATGCTGACCGATCGTGCTGGTTCATGGCAGATTTTATTTTCAGAGACATTCAAATGAGTTTGAACAGAACTTGAGGAAAATTAGCATTTCTTGAAACAATCACAATTTGCACCCAGATCGCAGAAACACTTCACCAATGACACAACAATAAACAGATATCAGTGACTTATTAGTAACTTACTGGGCACTCCAATGGCACCAAGCACAGGACAGGAAATGACCTCAACATCAGCGAGTGTCGGTATTAAATTGAACAAATATTTCATGCTCAGTTTAAAGCAAGAACTCCAACTTTAACTGAAACTGTGATCATCTAAAGGAGCCTTTATACATACACAACAAATCGTCCAGGGACATAATTAGGTTGGATGATCATTGATATTGCTTACAGTCATTTGAACAAACAGATCTGAGAGAGGCAAACAGCATTAGCATAGAATAGTTCAGAAGTGGGAGGGATAAGACAGGGTTTGAAGGGGTGGGGGGTCGGGTGGTGGTAGCATAGAGGAATGTGTGATATCTAAAATGGGTCTGTCGTGCAGGTGTGTATGTACTTGCAGTGTGGTCAATGAGGTTGGAGGGCTGCAGGCTCAAGTAGCTACATGGGATTATGGTAAAGTGGCAATAATGGAAAAGATATACTAACACTCTCAATTTGTCTGACTGTCTTTTTGCAAACCGTACACCTGAATGAGTAACTCCACCACACCCCGAACTTCTACTTAAATAATAAACTTTGATCCATGTTATGTTTATGCTCATCAAATAGAGGAATATGAATATTCAGAAATCAGTTTAATTCTGGTCATTTAACGTCAGCATTAGGTCTGCTGAGGTCAGGTGTTTTAGAGGGAGATGTGCATGTAAATGGACTTTATTCTGCTTCAATCTTCAAAGACCACCACAACTGTTCCAAAGTAATATAGTATTATTATCATTATTACTTTTATCAACATGAAAAAAGGAAATTAAAATTAAAGAAATGTGACCAATTTGGGAGCAAAAAGGGAATCAGCTTTAGGGCAGAGAACATGGATGAGGTAATAAGTACTTTATTAATCTGTCCTCAGAAAACAAGAAGATGCTGCTGCCAAAGTCCGAGAATAATGGGGTGGGAGTAGAGAAATTGGATATGGTAAACTGGATGAAAAGAAGAAGAACATAAGAAATAGGAGCAGGAGTAGGCCATTCGGCCCCTCGAACCTGCTTCACCATTCAAGAAGATCATGTATGATCTGATTTTTGTCTTAACTCCACTACCTGCCCCCCATAACCCTTGATTCCCTTGTCAATCGAAAATCTGTCTCAGTCAGTCTTGAACATATTCAATGACCCAGCTTCCACTGCTCGCTATGGAAGAGAATTCCAAACACCAATGACCCTCTCGGAGAAGAAATTCCTCCTCATCGCCATCTTAAATGGGAGACCCCTAATTTGTAAACTGTGCCCTCTAGTTCTCGATTCCCCCACAAAGGGAAACATCCTCTCTGCATCTACCCTGTCAAGCCCCTTCAGAATCTTGTATGATTCAGTAAGATCACCTCTCGATCTTCTAAACCCCAATGACTTTTGGCCTAACCTGTTAAACCTTTCCTCACAAGCCAAACCCTTTATCCCAGGAATCAGTATCGTGAACCTCTCTGGTCTGCTTCCAATGGAAGTATGTCCCTCCTTAAATAAGGTGACTTACACAGTACTCTAGGTGCAGTCTCACAAATGCCCCTTTGAGTTAGAATTAGAATTAGAACATTACAGCGCAGTACAGGCCCTTCGGCCCTCGATGTTGCGCTGACCTGTGAAACCATCTGACCTACACTATTCCATTTTCATCCATATGTCTATCCAATGACCACTTAAATGCCCTTAACGTTGGCGAGCCTACTGCTGCTGCAGGCAGGGCGTTCCACGCCCCTACTACTCTCTGAGTAAAGAAACTACCTCTGACATCTGTCCTATATCTATCACCCCTCAACTTAAAGCTATGTCCCCTCGTGTTTGCCATCACAATCTGAGGAAAAAGACTCTCACTATCCACCCTATCTAACCCTCTGATTATCTTATATGTCTCTATTAAGTCACCTCTCCTCCTCCTTCTCTCCAACGAAAACAACCTCAAGTCCCTCAGCCTTTCCTCGTAAGACCTTCCCTCCATACCAGGCAACATCCTAGTAAATCTCCTCTGCTGCAGCAAGATGTCCCTACTTTTATACTCCTCTTGCAATAGGGGCGAACGTCCCATTTGCCTTCCTGACAACTTGCTGTTTCTACATCCTGACTTTGTGACTCATGTACAAGGACCCCCAGGGTCCCTCTGTACCTCAGCATTCTGCAGTCTCTCTCCATTGAAATAATATTCTGCTTTTCTATTCTTCCTGCCAAAGTGGACAAACTCACATTTTTCCACATTATGCTCTATCTGCAATTTTTTTCCCACTTACTTAACCTATTGTTGTGACCGACTGCTCCAGTCAAAGCTCCCAATCAAAATATGCAACTCTGATTATGGTGGGAGAAACACACTGTTAATTCAGTTCCGTCCCTCCACAGATTGCCTAACATATCAACTTAAACTTTCCAAATCAAATAAATACCCAGCCAAATTGTACCATCAATTAACCCCTAAATGAGGCTAACCAAACCAAGTGTCTTTAAATCAACAAGTTAACTGTATAATTAGACAAACTACATTCTTAAATGCTACAAAGATATAAACAACATTTAAAATAGAAAAAATTAGAGTCCTTTCAGATTTACACTCCTGCTGGAGGTGTAAAAGTCCAAGCAATCTTCCAGGGTCCGATGAGGAAAGTAAAACAGTCCAACACCCGAAGTTTCAAACTCCTCCTTCTTCCAGCGATGCCCACAGTAGATCAACAACTCGCAACCACTTTCAATAGAATCAATTTGGCTTTAGAATTTTTGAGGGATAATAGATTGTCACAGTCCAGTCTCCCTTCCTTCAGTTCAAATTATCAGAGATCTCTGATTTGGCTTGACGTTTTAGAATTTTGATTGAGAATAATAAATAAACAGACTAAATTCTCTTCCTTCAGTTTAAATGTTCTGAGAGCACTCCTTTCAGGTGCTAACACACAGCTGTCTGTCTGTGTCCTCTCTTAGAACAGTCTGTTTGCACTATAAGCCAGTTCAAAATTAAATTGTAACAAATGCTCAGTCCAAGTGGCTGTATCCAATGTAATGAGAATGCACCGTTTGAATCGCAGTCTCTGAATGGCTGTATCCAAGGCAATGAGAATGCATTCTTTGATTCAGTCTTCAGAGCAAGCTGCCTTAAAGCAGTACAGCTCTTTTTCCAGCCTTGAAGGCTCACCGCATTCTTCCTGGAACAAAAAAAGCTACAAGATCTTAACACTATCGATATCCCTTTGCAGATATTTTGTATCCTCCTCACAACTTGCTTTCCTAGCTATATTGATATCACCAGCAAATATGGCTGCAATACAGTCAGTTCCTTCAGTCAAGTCATTAATGTAGATAGTAAATAGTTGAGGCCCCAGTCACTGATCTCTGTGACACTCCACTAGTTATAGTTTGTCATCCTGAAAATGACCCATATATCTCGACACTCTGTTTCCTGTTCGTTAACCAGTCCTCTATCCATGCTAACAACATGAGTTCTTATCTTGTGTAATAACCGTCTATGTGGCACCTTGTGGGATGCTTTTTGGAAATCCAAATACACTGCATCTACTGGTTCCCCTTTATCCACCCTGCTTGTTACATCCTCAAAGAACTCTAATAAATTTGTCAAACACAATTCTCCTTTCACAAAACCATATTGACTCTGCCTGATTGTGTTGTAAATTTCTAGTTATCCTGCTACTACCTCTTTGATAATGGATTCTAGCATTTTCCCGATGACAGATATTAGGCTAATTGGCCTAAACCTTCCAGCTTTCTGACTCCTTCCTTTCTGAACAGAGGTGTTACATTTGAAGTTTTCCAATTCATTGGGACCTTTCCAGAACCTAGGGAGTTTTGGACGATTATAAGAAGTGCATCCACTATCTCTGCATTCACGTCCTTGAAGACACTTGGATGCAGTCCATCTAGTCCAGGGGTATTGTTAGCCTTTAATCCCGTTAGTATTCCCATTACTTTTTCTCTAGTGATGTGATAGTTTGAAGTTCCTCCCTCCCTTTTGCCTTGTGATGTTCTGCTATTCTTGAGATGCTTTTTGTGTCTTCTCCTGTGAAGACAGTTACAAAATACTTGTTCAAAGCCTCTGCCATTTTCTCATTTCCCATTATTAATTCCACAGTCTCACCCTCTAATAGATCAATGCTCACTTTAGCAACTATTTTCCTTTTTATATATTTGCAGAAGATTTTACTGTCTGTTTTTATGTTTCTTGCTTGCTTTTTCTCATACACCAGTTTCTCCATCCTCATTAATTTTTTAGTCATTCTTTGCTGGTTTCTAAAATGTTTCACTATCTTCTGGCCTACCATCAATCTTTGCAGCATTGCCTGACTTTACTTTCAATTTGATACCACCCTTAACTTCCTTAGTTAGCCATGGATGGTGCATACTTTCGGTAGAGTCATTCTTTCTCAGTAGAATGTATCTTTGTATCGAGTTATGGAATATCTCCTTTAACGTCTGCCACTGCTTTGCTACTGTCTTACCTTATAACCTATTTTCCCAGTCCACTTTAGCCAATCCAGTCTTCATACCCTTGTACTTGCCTTTATTTAAGTTTGAGATGCGAGTTATGGCTGACATTTCTCTCTCAAACCCAATGTGAAATTCTATCATGTTATGATCACTCTTGCCTACAGATTCTTTACTAGGAGGTCTCGATTTACACATACAAAAATAGGAATTAGGAGCAGGAGTAAGCCACTCAGCCCCTTGAGCCTGCTCTGCTATTCAACAAGATCATGGCTGATCTGATTGTAACCTCGACTCCACATTCCTGTCTGCCCCCAATAACCTTCCACCCCCTTGCTTATCAAGAATCAATCTACTGCTGCCTAAAAAACTTTCAAAAACTCTGCTTCCACTGCCTTTTGAGGAAGAGAGTCCCAAAGGCTCATGACCCTCAGAGAAAACAAAATCTCCTCATCTCTGTCTTAAATGAGACAACACTTATTTTTAAAAAGTGACCCCGAGTTCTAGATTTCAAACAAGGGGAAACATCCTTTCTGCATCCACCCTGGCAAGACCCCTCAGGATCTTGTATGTTTCAATCAAGTTGCCTCTTACACTTCCAAACTCCAGCGGATATCAACCTAGTCTGTCCAACCTTTTCTCATAAGGCAACACGCCCATTCCAGTCATTTGTCTAGTAAACCTTCTTGAACTGCTACCAATGCATTGACATTCTTCCTTAAATAAGGAGACCAAGACTGTACACAGTACTCCAAATGTGGTCTCACCAATGCCCTGCATAACTGAAGCATAACCTCCCTACTTTTGCTTTCAATTCCCCTTGCAATAAATGATAACATTCTATCAGCTTTCCTAATTGCTTGCTGCACCTGCATACTGACCTTTTGTAATTCATGCACTCAGACGCCCAGATCCCTCTGCATCTTCGAGTTCTGCAATCTCTCACACTTCAGATAACATTCTTCCTGCAAAAATGGACAATTTCACATTTTCCCACCTTATACTCCATTTTCCAGATCTTTGGCCACTCACATATCCAATCTATATCCGTTTGTAGCCTCATTATGTCCTCTTCATAACTTACTTTCCTACCTATCTTTGTGTCATCAGCAAATTTAGTAACCATACCTTCGGTCCCTTCATCCAAGTCATTTATATAAATGTAAAAAGATGACGCCCCAGCACAGATCCCTGCGGCATACCACTTGTTACTTCATAACAACCAGAAAATGACCCATTAATGCCTGCTCTCTGTTTCCTGTTAGCTAGCTAATCATCTATCCATGCCAATATGTTACCCCTTGCACCATGAGCTTTTATTTTCTGCAATAACCTATGTGGCACCTTATCAAATGCCTTCTGGAAATCTATTTACAGCAGATCCATGGGTTCCCCTTTATCCACAGCACATGCTACTTCTTCAAAGAACTCCAATAAATTGCTTAAACATGATTTCCCTTCCACATAACCATGTTGATTCTGCCTGATTGCCTTGAATTTTTCTAAATGCCCTGCGATATTGTCTTTAATAATAGCTTCTTATATTTTCCCGATAACAGATGTTAAGCTAACTGGCCTGCAGTTTCCTGCTTTTTGTCTCCCCCCACTTTTTGAATAAAGGAGTTACATTGGCTATTTTCCAATCTAATGGAACCTTTCCTGAATCTAGGGAATTTTGGAAAATTAAAACCCACACATCAACTATCTCACAGGCCATTTCTTTTAGGACCCTAGAATGAAGTCCATCAGGTCCCGGGGACTTGTCAGCCCACAGCTCCAACAATTTGCTCAGTGCCACTTTCTGGTGATTGTAATTGTCTTGAGTTTCTCCCTCCCTTCCATTTCCTGATTTACAGCTATTTCTGAGATGCTCCTTGTATCCTCTATAGTGAAGACCGATGCAAAATACCTGTTCAATTCATCTGCCATCTCCTGATTTTCCCTAACTGGTTCCCCAGATTCACTTTCTATAGGACTAATGTCACTTTGTTAACTCTTTTCTTTTTTAAATATCTATAGAAACTCTTTCTATCTGTTTTTATATTTCGAGCTAGCTTTCTCTTGTACTCTATAATTTTCCCTCCTTATCAATCTTTTAGTCATTCTTTGCTGTTCTTTGTATTCTGCCCATTCATCTGACTTGCCACCCATCTTTGTGCAATTACATGCTATTTCTTTAAGTTTGATGCTATCTAATTTTTTTCGTTAACCATGGATAATGGGTCCTCCCCTTGGAATTTTTCTTTCTGGTTGGAATGTATCTATTCTCTGTATTCTGAACTATCCCCTTAAATGTCTGCCATTGCATCTCTGCTGACTTATCCCTTAACCGAATTTGCCATTTCACTTTAGCTAGCTCTGCTTTCACGCTCTCAAAATTGCCCTTATTTACGCTTAAAATAATAGCCTTGGGCCCATTCTTCTCTCCCTCAAACTGAATGTAAAATTCAATCATAGTATAACCGTTGCTACCTCGGGGCGTCTTCACTATGAGGTCATCAATTAATCCTATCTCATTGCACAATACCAGGTCTAGTATAGCCTGCTAACTGGTTGGCTCCAGAATGTGCTGTTCTAAGAAACTAACCCCAAAACATTCTCTGAACTCCTCATCTAGGCTACCTTTGCCCATCTGATTTTTCCAGTCTATAAGTAGATTAAAATCCCCGAGGAATATCGCCGTACCTTTCTGACATTCTGTCTTTTTACATAATACCAGACCTAAATAGCCTGGTCCCTGGTAGGTTCTAGAACTTATTGTTCTCAGAAACTGTCCCAAATACGCTCCATGAACTCCTCCTCCAGGCTATCTTTGCCAATTTGATTTGTCCAATTGATGTGAAGATAAAAGTCATGCACGATTATTGCCTTACCTTTCTTGCAAGCCCCCAATTTGTCTTGTGCAGGCTCTGTCCTAATTTGTAGCTACTGTTAGGGGGCCTATAAACTACTCCCACCAGTGACTTCTTTCCTTTGCAACTTCTTATCTCTACCCAATCTGATTCTACTCCATGAACTTCTGAACCAAGATCATTTTTCACAGTTGTACTGATAGCATCATTTATTAACAGAACTATGCCAACTCCTTTTCCTTTTCCCCCATCCTTCCGAAATGTCAAATACCCTTGAATATTCAGGTCCCATGCTAATATATCACCCCAACACCATGAGTTCATATCTTGTGTAGTAACCTTTTATAGAGCGCCTTATCGAATGCCTTTGGAAATCCAAATGCACTACATCTACTGGTTTCCCTTTATCCAGCCTGCTTGTTACATCCTCAAAGAGCTCTAGTAAATTTGTCAAACACGATTTCCCTTTCACAAAATTATATTGACTCTGCCTGATGGTATTGCGATTTTCTAGTTGTCTTGCTACTCACTCTTCAATAATAGATTCCAGCATTTCCCAATGATAGACATTAGGATAACTGGCCGATATTTTCCAGCTTTCTGTCTCCCTCCTTTCTTGAACAGAGGTGTTACATTGGCATTTCCTCCAATCCATTGAGACTGATGGTGAGGGAGTCCAGAACCACGGGTCATAGTCTAAGGATACGGGGTCAACTTTTCAGGACTGAGATGCAGAGAAATTTATTCACCCAGAGAGTGGTGAGCCTGTTGAATTTGCTATCACAGAAAACAGTTGAGGCCAAAATGTTGAATGTTTTCAAGAAGGAGTTAGATATAGCTCTTGGGGTGAAAGGTATCAAAGGATATGGGTGGAAAGCGGGAACAGGTTATTGAGTTGGATGATCAGCCATGATCATTATGAATGACAGAGCAGGCTCGAAGGGCCGAATGGCCTACGATGTCACTTTCCATCTTGATGAAGAATTCTATCATATTATGGTGGCTCGTTCCAAAGAAGTCTCGCACCACTAGATTGTCAATTATTCCTATCTCATTACACAATATGATGGTGGGGAAACATTTATAGCTGTAATAATGCACAAGAAAATACTTGATCATTTGGAAAATATGGGTTCAAAAATAACACAAGCACTGATTTGTTAAAGGAAAATCATGTTTGAAAAACTTTATTGATTTAGTTAATAAGGGTAGATGAAGGTTAAAGTCGTGGAAATTAATTTTAAAAGGCTTTTGATAAAGTGCCACATCCGAGACCTATTAACAAATTTGAAGCCCATACCATGAAAGTGGCAGTGACAGTGCTAAATGTAACAGGCTTTGGGGCATAAAGCAATTTGTAGTAATGAACAGTTGTTCTTCAGGCTGAAGGAAAGTTTATAGTGGTATACCCCAAGGGTGGTATTAGCATTACAGCTGTTTTTGATGTATATTAATGACATGGATTTGAGTCGACAGGGCATAATTTCAAAACTTACAGAAGAATCAAAGCTTGGAAATGTAATAAATGGGAGATAGTAAACTTCAGGTGGATAGAGACAGATTGATGAAATGAACATCAGTAAAGCAATGAATTTTTGAAATAAGAATGAGGAGAGACAATATGAATGAATATGGTACAATTTTAAAGGGTTTGCAGGAACAGAGAGATCTGGTGGCTGACGTGCTCATATATTTGCAGATGGCAGGATAAGCTAATAAGGATGCAAGAACGATGCTTATAGAATCCAAAATTAAGGACGTTAGGTGAACCTTGCACAAATCAATGGTTGGCATGAACTGGAGTATTGTATTCAATTTCTACCATCACAATTTAAGATGGTATCAAGGCCTTCGAGAGGGTACAGAGGAGATTTAGTGGAATTAAATTAGGGATGTGGGACTTTAACTATCTGGAGAAACTGGAGAAGCCGAGATCATTTTCATTAGTGCATAGAAGATGAAGGGAGATTTAAAGGAGATGTTCAGAATTATGAGGGTTTTGGACAATGTAGATAGGTAGAAATTGTCTCCACTGATAGAACGGTGGGAAACCAGAGGGTATGATTTCAAATAACTTGTTTACACAGTGAGTTGTTATAAAATGGATGCTTTTCCTGATATGGTGATGGCAGCAGTTTCAATAGTAACTTTCAAAACGGATTTCAATGTTTAGAGAGGAGAAAAGTAGCAAGGCTCTGGGGAAAGAATAGGCAAACTAATTGGAAAGCTTTTTAGATTCTGTGATACTATCCAAGGATTGTCTTAGTAACAGTATCCATTGAGGTCGCATTGGAGTTCGAAGCTATAGTTCAAACAGTTTGAGAATAATATTGATGTTGTTCTGAATCATACAACATAGAACACTACAGCCTACAGGCAGAGACGATCTCAATCTCACCAACAAGCGATGCATTGGAACCGAAGTTGCAGTGTCTAAATCACTGGACTGCCCCGATATTGCACTGGGAATTGGTGTGGATTGATGCTGTTGAATGTCAGGGGAGATGGTTACATTCTCTCTTGTTGAAGATGGTAATTGCCTGGCACTTGTGTGATGTGAATGTTACTTGTCACCTATCACCACTCTGACCTTGTGTTGGAGTGAAGTTCATTGATGAAGCAGCTGAAGATTGTTGGGCCTCGGACACTACCCTGCAGAACTCCTGCAGTGATGTCCTGGAGCTGAGATGTTTGACCTCCAACAACCACAACCATCTTCCTTTGCTCTAGGTATGACTCCAGGAAGTGGAGGATTCCCCCACTGTTTCCAATTGACTTCAATTTTTCTAGGGCTGCTAGATTCCACTTTTGGGTCAAATGCTGCCTTAATGTAAAGGGCTGTCACTCTCAGTTCACATTAGGGATTCAACTCTTTGTCCATGTTTGGACCAAGGCTGTAATGAGGTCTGAAGAGTTCCTGGGGAACTCAAGCTATGCATCAGTGAGCAGGTTGTTGTTGCCACTTGCTAGCACTGTCAACAACATCTTCCATCATTTTGCTGCTGATTGAGAGTAGACTGATGGGGCAGTAATTGTCTGGATTGGAATTGTCCTGCTCTTTCTGGATAGCACTTACCTGGGGAATTTTCCAGTTGCCTGTGTTGTAGCTGTACTGGAATAGCTTGGCTAATGGCACAGCTAATTCTGAAGCAGCACTCTTCAGTACTCCAGTCGGGATGTTGTCAAGGCCCATTATCCAGTGCCTTCAGTCGTTTCGTGATATCACAAAGAGTAAACCAAATTGTCTGCTTATAGAAAGACAGAAAATTAATTTATGTGGATGGAAGTGTGACATATATGAGAATGTCAACAGAAAAGGAAAGTGCAGTGATAGGAGCATGGTTGGTGAGAACAGCAGCCAAAAATAGAACACTGCCTACATGAAAGGGGACAATAAGGCTGCAATGTAATAGAGAAAAGCAAAGATGTCATACTGGCACCTTCATCACTTAGATTACAGGATGTACGAAATAACTTCACTGCATGATGAAGAATGTCATGTTATTCTCTCTGACAAAGTTGTGACTCACATTTCATTTGTTACACCCGTATCTGACCCACTGTTCTAACAGTTCAAACTAATATGGGTGTGCTGCAGCAAAGGTGGAATTGGGATTATCACTGGGTCTGCATGAAGGCAGCAAAATTGGGTCCCGAGTGGTGATAGGGCTCCCACAGCTTCACAATGATCTCTGTAAAACATAATCATACAGCACAGAATGAGGCCATTCGGTACATCGTGTCTGCCTGGGCTCTGAAAGACCAATCCAATTAGTGCCACTCTGCTGATCTTTCTCCTTTGTGATGTAATTTATTTTCCTTTTCAAATATACATCTAATTACCTTTTGAAAGGGATATTGAATGTACTTCCACTAAACTTTCATGTCGTGCATTCCAGATCATCATAACTTGCTGTGTAATACAAATTCTTTTCAACTTTTCTGGCTCCTTTGGCAATTATGTAAAATTTGTGATCCCTGGGCACCGATTCACCTACAAGTGGAAACAACTTTTGCTTACTCCATCAAAACTACTCAGAATTGTTAAGACCAGGTGAGAAAGATGTCTGGGGTTCCCTTTCTGCCTTCACCTGGTCTTATCACAACAGGGTTTCATTTTAAACACACTGTTTTATTGGTTGCAGTCTCATTTGCTGCATTCTATTACTATGGGCTTGCCTGCCCCACTCAAGGGGTATGGGGTTAGAGTCATAGAGTTATACAGCACAGATACAGGCCCTTCGGCCCATCGTGTTTGTGCCAGCCATCTGCACCTAACGATTCTAATCCCATTTTCCAGCACTTGACCTATAGCCTTGTACGGAATGACGTTTCAAGTACTCATCTAAATACTTGTTAAATGTTGTGAGGGTTCTGCCTCTACCATCCCTTCAGGCAGTGCGTTCCAGATTCCAACCACCCTCTGGGTGAAAATATTTTTCCTCAAATCCCCTCGAAACCTCCTTCCCCTCGAAACCTCCTTCCCCTTACCTTAAATCTATGCCCCCTGGTTATTGGCCCCTCTACTGAGGGAAAATGTTTCTTCCGATCTAACCTATCAATGCCCCTCATAATTTTGTATACCTCAATCATATCCCCCCTCATCCTTCTCTGCTCGCAGGAAAACAGTCCCAGCCTTTTCAGTCTCTCTTCATAGCTGAAATGCTCCAGCCCAGGCAACATCCTGGTGAATCTCCTCTGCACCCTCTCCAGTGCAATCACATCATTCCTATCGTGTGGTGCCCAGAACTGTACACAGTGCTCCAGCTGTGGTCTAACTACCATTTTATACAGCTCCATCATAACCTCCCTGCTCTTATATTCTATGCCTCAGCTAATAAAGGCAAGTACTCCATATGCCTTCCGAACCACCTTATCTACCTGGACTGCTGCCTTCAATGATCTATGGACAAGAGCACCTTCCTTCTTGGCTAGAGGAGGGCTCCCATGTCTCTTGCTTTTCTTTCTCTCCCAGGACTGCTGGGGCTCCTATCACCTTCCCACCCTTTGTCCTTTTCGGATTTGTGCGGGTGACTGGGAAAAGGTTCTCCCCGGGAAACCAACTTATAAATTAAAACAAACTCATCAGGCAGAACAGCCGCTTGCTGGGCTCTCTGGACCTGCTGCTCCTCTACATGGGTCTTTATGGAGAGTGGGAGAGGGTTTTTAAATTCCTCCAACAAAACTACTCCCATGAGATTCTCATAGCTGAGCTTTAAGAGCCCTCAGGCACTGGTCAACAGAAAGCTGCTTGCTTCTTTCAAACTCCAGATAAGTTTGATTAACTTGCTTCTTAAGGGTTCTAAACTTTTGGCGATAGGCTTTGGGTACTAATTCATCTGCCCCGAGAAGAGCATTTTTGGTCAGTTCATAATTTGATGAACTTTCATCTGGCAACAGGAAATAAACCTCATGGGCATTTCCGGTTAGCTTGCTTTAAAGCAAAAGAGGCCAGGTCTCAGCTGGCCATTTTAGCTGCCTTACCAGTTTCTCAAAGGACACAAAACAGCTTCTACATCTTCCTCATTGAATTTTGGAATTAGCTGAGCTAGTTTGAACAATTCTGTATCTAGCCCTGAATTATGCTCCTCCATATTGGCCATGCTTTCACTGGGGTTACACTGTCGCCCTCTAGTTAGCTCAAGCTGCTTCAGCTCTCTTTCTTCACATTCTTTCTGGAATATTCTTTCTCTTTTTCTCTCCCCTCTCCCTCGTTCCTTCTTCTGTCTTTCATTTTCTTCACGTTCCTTCTGGAAGGTGCTTTCTTTCTCCCTCTCTGTTTCCTCAAATTCAAGTTTCCTCTGTTCCAATTGTATCTTTGCCAGCAATACCCTGTCAGAGTCTGCTTCTAACCCTGTTTCTCTTTCTTCAGATTCAATGGTTGGCCACTGGTCTTAAGGGTTCAGACTTCCTCGCTTTGCCATGTACAGTGATCACACACTGCTCAGCCATTTTCCTCAACTCCTCCATAGACAGTGCTTTCAACTTATTCCAAGTTACTTCACCCTGGCTTGGAGAGCTACTCACTTTCGCTGCAGAGATGTTAGTATTCAAGCACACACAACCACAAGCAAACCTGTTTTGAAATCTTGCTCTTTTTTGACTGGGAACAATTTGGCTTCCCACTTCCAATTTCTCTCATTTGTCTGTGGGTCAATTCGAGACACTAGCACCCAAATTCCTGTTACAATCAGGTGGGAAAGAAGTCTAGGGTTCGCTTTCAGCCTTCACCTGGTCTTACTGTAGACAGGATTTAATTTTAAACGCACTGTTTTTAGCTCCCCCTTGTTGAATCCTTGTTCGTGCTTTCGAATTATAAGGCAAAGAAACCAGCACAAACAGGCTTCCTTCGATTTAAAGAAAAGTTGAACTTTATTAAACTTAAACTTCGCACGTTTGCCGTAGGTGGTCAAAGCTGACTCAAAGATGGCGTCTCTGATGTGGGCCCACTTGGTCTCAGCATCCCCTGTGGGAGTGTTTTGAAGGGCTGTTACAAGTGAATTTAGAAATTTTTGTAACAGCTGTGGATTAGAAATTCTGCTCGTGTTGATGCGCGGGTGGCTCTTCTGCTTGGAATTTAGATTTTTTTATTTAGGATTAGAAATACAGCACTGAAACAAACCCTTCAGCCCACCGAGTCTGTGCCGACCATTAACCACCCATTTATACTAATCCTACACTAATCCCATATTCCTACCACATCCTCACCTGTCCCTATATTCCCCTACCACCTACCTATACGAGGGGCAATTTATAATGGCCGATTTACGTATCAACCTGCAAGTCTTTTGGCTGTGGGAGGAAACCGGAGCACCCAGAGGAAACTCACACAGACACAGGGAGAACTTGCAAATTCCACACAGGCAGTGCACAGAATTGAACCCGGGTCGCTGGAGCTGTGAGGCTGCGGTGCTAACCACTGCGCCACTGATGCAACTTCTTTGGTCTGAGTCTAACCTTGCTGCACACCAGCGAGTGGTCGGTGTCGCAGTCCGCACTGTGGAAGCTGCATGTGATTTGAACACTGTTTAAGGAGGCTCGCCTTGTGACGATGAGGTCTAGCTGGTGCCAGCGACGCGATCTTGGGTGCCTCCATGAAACCTGGTGACAGGGTTTAGTGTGAAAGAACGAGTTGGTGATGCAGAGGTTATGATAGGTACACAACTCAAGCAGTCTCTGCCCGTTCTCATTCATCCTTCCAATGCCATAGTGCCCAAGGCAGGAGGGCCATGAGTCATGGTCGGCCCCAACCCTGGCATTAAAGTCCCCCAGCAGGAACAGGTGTTCGGTGTTGGGGATGCGACTAATGATATTATGGAGTTTCTCGTAGAACTGGTCTTTAGCTTCAGGTGGGGAGCAGAGTGTTGGAGCATAGATGCTGAGTAGGTATACTGGACCAGAGGCGGTGAGCAGTCGGATGGACAGTATGCGTTCCGAGCCATTTGAAGGAGGGCTCTATCATGCTGAGCAAGGAGTTTCTGTTGGTGAAGCCCACTCCATGCTGTCTTGGTTCTTCAGGATCCCTACCCTGCCAGAAGAAGGTGTAGTCTTGCTCTGCTAGAGATCCACCGCGGGGAGGCGTGTCTCCTGAAGTGCTGCAATGTCTACATTGAGTCTACTGAGCTCGTTGTTAATGATGGCGGTCTTCGAGAATTGTTGATTTGTGTAAGGTCTTCCGACAGGCCAGGACACATAGTTCTGACGTTCCAGCTTGCAAAGCGAAGGGCTGGTACCTTCTTTCCTTTTTTCATGTTGTTTGGTGCGGTGTTGCAGTCCACTTGTCGGGCAATGACCCTGAGCTCCAAGCACCCATTGAAGCAGGCGGACTGTGGCGATACAGAACCTTATTGACCGGGGGCTGCCCGGTTTGAGGCGGGTGGTAGCTGTCCAGTGAGGTGCGATGACCTCTCCCACCGACAAAGGCAACCCATGGCGCCCAATCTCTACGCCAATTGAGCTGGACTTACAACACGGAAGGCAGCAGTTATGGGTTATTTCAGTCGCTGTGAGGTGACTATAGAGTGACCTCTCCATGGCGCATGCCTGGGTGAATGTATGGAGGTTGAGAGTTGCCCAAGCGTCAAAACCCCCCTCTCTGCCTTTCTGGTGGGGTCCAAAGGAGTGCAGACCACGACGTTTGGCACCGGTATGGCTGCAGGAACTGCCGGAAGCATGCCAAGGGTGACACATGACCGCCTACGGGGTTCCGCTCCGGATTTTCTGTTAGGGTTTACGAAGAGGAATGCAGACTGGTTTCAATCTCATATTGACGAGCTTGAAATTGTCATAGTCGCTAAGCGCCATTGCACTGTTGAACAACAAGAAAGCCCCCAGCGAGTTAACATCCGTAGCACTGAAAGCAGCCAGAAGCACTGCACAAAGAACAGCCAGGTGCTGCGCATATGACGACTGGCAGCACCTACGCAGTCATATTCAGCTGGCGTCCGACACCGGAAACATCAGAGGAATGTATGATAGCATTAAGAGAGCTTTTGGGCCAACCATCAAGAAGATCGCCCCCCTCAAATTTAAATCAGGGGACATAATCACTGACCAACGCAAGCAAATGGACCACTGGGTTGAGCACTACCTAGAACTGTACTCCAGGGAGAATGTTGTCACTGAGACTGCCCTCAATGCAGCCCAGCCTCTATCAATCATGGATGAGCTGGACGGACAGCCAACAAAATCGGAACTCAGTGATGCCATTGATTCTCTAGCCAGCGGAAAAGCCCCTGGGAAGGACAGCATTACCCCTGAAATAATCAAGAGTGCCAAGCCTGCTATACTCTCAGCACCACATGAACTGCTTTGCCTGTGCTGGGACGAGGGAGCAGTACCTCAGGACATGCGCGATGCCAATATCATCACCCTCTATAAAAACAAATGTGACCGCGGTGACTGCAAAAACTACCGTGGAAACTCCCTGCTCAGCATAGTGGGGAAAGTCTTTGCTCGAGTCGCTTTAAACAGGCTCCAGAAGCTGGCCGAGTGCGTCTACCCTGAGGCACAGTGTGGCTTTCGTGCAGAGAGATCGACCATTGATATGCTGTTCTCCCTTCGTCAGATACAGGAGAAATGCCATGAACAACAGATGCCCCCTACATTGCTTTGATTGATCTCACCAAAGCCTTTGACCTCGTCAGCAGACGTGGTCTCTTCAGACTTCTAGATAAGATTGGATGTGCACCAAAGCTACTAAGTATCATCACCTCATTCCATGACAATATGAAAGGCACAATTCAACATAGCAGCACCTCATCAGACCCCTTTCCGATCCTGAGTGGCGTGAAACAGGCTGTGTTCTCGCACCCACACTTTTTGGGATTTTCTTCTCCCTGCTGCTCTCACATGCGTTCAAGTCTTCAGAAGAAGGAACTTACCTCCACACAAGATCAGGGGGCAGGTTGTTCAACCTTGCCCGTCTAAGAGCGAAGTCCAAAGTCCAGAAAGTCCTCATCAGGGAACTCCTCTTTGCTGACGATGCTGCTTTAACATCTCGCACTGAAGAGTGTCTGCAGAGTCTTATCGACAGGTTTGCGGCTGCCTGCAATGAATTTGGCCTCACCATCAGCCTCAAGAAAATGAACATCATGGGACAGGATGTCAGAAATGCTCCATCCATCAATATTGGCGACCACGCTCTGGAAGTGGTTCAAGAGTTCACCTA
The DNA here is from genome assembly GCF_036365525.1 of Heterodontus francisci. NCBI lineage: Eukaryota > Metazoa > Chordata > Chondrichthyes > Heterodontiformes > Heterodontidae > Heterodontus > Heterodontus francisci. The sequence continues at coordinate 91,121,355 of NC_090387.1, read as the reverse complement.
CCTAGGCTCAACTATCACCAGTAACCTGTCTCTAGATGCAGAAATCAACAAGCGCATGGGAAAGGCTTCCACTGCTATGTCCAGACTGGCCAAGAGAGTGTGGGAAAATGGCACACTGACACGGAGCACAAAGGTCCGAGTGTATCAAGCCTGTGTCCTCAGTACCTTGCTCTATCGCAGCCAGGCCTGGACAACGTATGTCAGCCAAGAGCGACGTCTCAATTCATTCCATCTTCGCTGCCTTCGGAGAATACTTGGCATCAGGTGGCAGGACTGTATCTCCAACATAGAAGTCCTCGAGGCGGCCAACACCCCCAGCTTATACACATTACTGAGTCAGCGGCGCTTGAGATGGCTTGGCCATGTGAGCCGCATGGAAGATGGCAGGATCCCCAAAGACACATTGTACAGAGAGCTCGCCACTGGTATCAGACCCACCAGCCGTCCATGTCTCCACTTTAAAGACGTCTGCAAACGCGACATGAAATCCTGTGACATTGATCACAAGTCGTGGGAGTCAGTTGCCAGCGTTCGCCAGAGCTGGCGGGCAGCCATAAAGACAGGGCTAAAATGTGGCGAGTCGAAGAGACTTAGTAGTTGGCAGGAAAAAAGACAGGAGCGCAAGGGGAGAGCGAACTGTGTAACAGCCCCGACAACCAATTTTATCTGCAGCACCTGTGGAAGACCCTGTCACTCTAGAATTGGCCTTCATAGCCACTCTAGGCGCTGATCCACACACCACTGACCACCTCCCGGCGCTTACCCATTGTCTCTCGAGATAAGGAGGCCAAAGAAGAAGAAACTTAAACTGTAATTCGGTTAACGCCTATGGATGCATGACACACCCATGCTAACATGCACATGCGATACATACACGCAGATAGAGACAGAAAGAAAACCAAAGAAATAAAGTGGAAAAGTTTAAGGCAACATCTGAGGGCGATTTCTGCGTTATGATTGTTCGAGCTCACTGTAGTGTCCTTTTGTGACTTGTAATCTGTGACTTTTCTAATATTTGTCAGTTCCGAAGAAGGGTCACTGACCCGAAACGTTAACTCTGCTTCTCTTTCCACAAATGCTGCCAGACCTGCTGAGTGACTCCAGCATTTCTTGTTTTTGTTTCAGATTTCCAGCATCCGCAGTATTTTGCTTTTATATTACTGTAGTGTCCTTTTATTGTCGGTAGTACTTGCTTTTCGTTAGGGCCTAGTATTCTTCTTAAACCTTGTTCACTGTAAGAGATGTATCTGTTTTGGGGTTCATGTGTCTTCAGTGGATTTGGAGTTCTGTGAAAAAGAGATGGGAGCAGGCAAACAGGAGAGTCTGTCATGAGGGTGCAGAGGAGGTTCACCAGGATGTTGCCTGGTATGGAGGGCGCTAGCTATGAAGAGAGGTTGAGTAGATTAGGATTATTTTCATTAGAAAGACGGAGGTTGAGGGGGGACCTGATTGAGGTGTACAAAATCATGAGAGGTATAGACAGGGTGGATAGCAAGAGGCTTTTTCCCAGAGTGGGGGTTTCAATTACTAGAGGACACGAGTTCAAAGTGAAAGGGGAAAAGTTTAGGGGGGATATGCGTGGAAAGTTCTTTACGCAGAGGGTGGTGGGCACCTGGAACGCATTGCCAGCGGAGGTGGTAGATGCGGGCACGATGGAGTCTTTTAAGATGTATCTAGACAGATACATGAATGGGCAGGAAGAAAAGAGATATAGAACCTTAGAAAATAGGCGACATGTTTAGAGAGAGGATCTGGATCGGCGCAGGCTTGGAGGGCCGAAGGGCCTGTTCCTGTGCTGCAATTATCTTTGTTCTTTGTTCTTTGAACCAGCCAGGAGAGAACTTCTCAGTCCAGGAGAATTTTGCTTTCTGCCCAAACTGTTTGTACAATTTCAAAAAACTCAGGTTGCCCAGCAGGTTAGTCATGTGACGAGCTGGTTTGACAATATCCATTTGTATATTCGACCATCTTAGCAGTCATCCTGGAATACGAGCGCCCCCACCTTCAACATCTGGTGATCAAAAGTCCATTGTGTTTGAATGTGTCAGGGAATGGCTGCTTTGTCCTTTCAAACATTGCCAGTTCATAAGCAAATGTCTTTCCAGCCACGGCTGATCTGTTTAACAAATCCTTTCTTCACTCCAGTAACAGTTTAAAATCAATGTTCATGACAAAATTCATGTGCCTCATTTTTGGCAGGTGGGGGACTAGCATGACACCTCCGCACCCAACGGAATGAAATGCGATTTGAGAAAAGAGCATTTCATTTAAAGGCTCGTGAGAAACTTAGTAAAATCGCCCCTTTTTTGACATCCCAATAAACATGTGGTTCTTTTCTGGGGAAGTTTCTCTTCCGTTTCCCCATTTCCGTGGTTGCCTCGGGTCTTTGTTCCTGCTGAGTTAGATGCAGGTTGATGTTATTAAACGAAGGCAGCCTCACTGCAGGCTTGTGAGGGGGGCGGGGGTGCGGTGGACGGTGGGGGAGGGTCCTCCTCCATAGGCAATCTGTGGCCCACAATGAGCCTCCAGTGGCAAAAACTGCCCCTCTGCTAACCCCACCTAATTTCAAAGATCACCAGCCCCCACCTCACCAGCGCCTACTGGACTGGCCCCATCGACTCTGCCTCACTTACCTGGGGTCCAGAGCTTCAGCGGTGGACCCAGTATCGGGCCTCTTGTACTAACAACAATGGCCACCACTCCCAGTGGCACCCTGACTGGCCAGCAGCTCTTGGAGGCTGGATCCTCATCCTTAAAAGGATGAGGGTCATGGCATTGGGCAGTTAACTGCCTGAACGCCGTTAAATTGAGCCGGTGGGCCTCTAAAGGGCGAAGGTGGTGGTCTCCTTGCCTTTTCAGCCTGGCATCAGGTACTCTGCTGGCTTCACAATGTTAAGCCCTGAGAGTGCAGTGTATTCACTGGCATTTTCCTTGGATCTGAATGCTCGAGGTATGGAAAAGACTTTGGGTTTGTTACAGTATCGGTGTGAAGTTCAGTGGATGAATAATAGAGCTGAAGAAGATAATTATTTAGAATTTAGAACATTACAATTATGATAAATAACATCCTGTTTCTTTTGAGATGTTGAACTGAGACCTATTCTGCATATTTAGATGTATATAAAATATCCTATATTTGTTTGTGAAGTTCTCCCTGTGTCCTGGTGTTAAAATCAAAGGGCTAATGGAATGCTGGACTTTACATAAAGTGGACTAGAATACAAGAGTGTGGTTGATAGAGAGAAACTATATTCACTTGTTGAGGAGTCTAGTACTAGGGGGCACAATCAAAAAATCAGAGCCAGAACCTTTCAGGAGTAAACTAGGAAACATTTCTTCTCACAAAATGTGGTGAACGTTTGGGGAGGAATTTCTGAAATGTGTTCAGGAGAAGTTCCTTGATCAGTATTTTTAAAAATTCATTCCTGGGATGTGGACATCGCTGGCTCGGACAGCATTTATTGCGCATCCCTAATTGCCCTTGAGAAGGTGGTGGTGAGCTGCCTTCTTGAACCGCTGCAGTCCATGTGGGGCAGGTATACCCACAGTGCTGTTAGGAAGGGAGTTCTGGGATTTTGACCCAGCGACAGTGAAGGAACAGAGATATAGTTCCAAGTCAGGATGGTGTGTGGCTTGGAGGGGAACTTGCAGGTGGTGGTGTTCCCATTTATCTGCTACCCTTGTTCTTTTAGATGGTAGAGGTCATGGGATTGGAAGGTGCTGTCTAATGAGCGTTGATGAGTTTTTAGAATTAGAATTAGAACATTACAGTGCAGTACAGGCCCTTCGGCCCTCGATGTTGCGCCGACCTGTGAAACCATCTGACCTACACTATTCCATTTTCATCCATATGTCTATCCAATGACCACTTAAATGCCCTTAAAGTTGGCGAATCTACTACTGCTGCAGGCAGGGCGTTCCACGCCCTTACTACTCTGAGTAAAGAAACTACCTCTCACATCTGTCCGATATCTATCACCCCTCAACTTGAAGCTATGTCCCCTCGTGTTTGCCATCACCATCCAAGGAAAAAGACGCTCACTATCCACCCTATCTAACCCTCTGATTATCTTATATGTCTCTATTAAGTCACCTCTCCTCCTCCTTCTCTCCAACGAAAACAACCTCAAGTCCCTCAGCCTTTCCTCGTAAGACCTTCCCTCCATACCAGGCAACATCCTAGTAAATCTCCTCTGCACCCTTTCCATAGCTTCCACATCCTTCCTATAATGCGGTGACCAGGACTGCACGCAATACTCCAGGTGCGGTCTCACCAGAGTTTTGTTCAGCTGCAGCATGACCTCGTGGCTCAGAAACACGATCCCCCTACTAATAAAAGCTAACACACCATATGCCTTCTTAACAGCCCTATTAACCTGGGTAGCAACCTTCAGGGATTTATGCACCTGGACACCAAGATCTCTCTGTTCATTTACACTACCAAGAATCTTCCCATTAGCCCAGTACTCTGCATTCCTGTTACTCCTTCCAAAGTGAATCACCTCACACTTTTCCGCATTAAACTCCATTTGCCATCTCTCATCCCAGCTCTGCAGCCTATCTATGTCCCTCTGTACCCTACAACATCCTTCGGCACTATCCACAACTCCACCGACCTTAGTGTCATCTGCAAATTTACGAACCCAACCTTCTACACCCTCTTCCAGGTCATTTATAAAAATGACAAACAGCAGTGGCCCCAAAACAGATCCTTGCGGTAAACCACTAGTAACTAAACTCCAGGATGAACATTTGCCATCAACCACCACCCTCTGTCTTCTTTCAGCTAGCCAATTTCTGATCCAAAGCTCTAAATCACCTTCAACCCCATACTTCCGTATTTTCTGCAATAGCCTACCGTGGGGAATCTTATCAAACGCCTTACTGAAATCCATATACACCACATCCACTGCTTTACCCTCATCCACCTGTTTGGTCACCTTCTCGAAAAACTCAATAAGGTTTGTGAGGCACGACCTACCCTTCACAAAACCGTGCTGACTATCGCTAATGAACTTATTCTTTTCAAGATGATTATAAATCCTATCTCTTATAACCTTTTCCAACATTTTACCCACAACCGAAGTAAGGCTCACAGGTCTATAATTACCAGGGCTGTCTCTACTCCCCTTCTTGAACAAGGGGACAACATTTGCTATCCTCCAGTCTTCCGGCACTATTCCTGTCGACAATGACGACATAAAGATCAAGGACAAAAGCTCTGCAATCTCCTTCCTAGCTTCCCAGAGAATCCTAGGATAAATCCCATCTGGCCCAGGGGACTTATCTATTTTCACACTTTCCAAAATTGCTAACACCTCCTCCTTGTGAACCTCAATCCCATCTAGCCTAGTAGCCTGAATCTCAGTATTCTCCTCAACAACAGTTTCTTTCTCTACTGCAAATACTGACGCAAAATATTCATTTAACACTTCCCCTATCTCCTCTGATTCCACACACAACTTCCCACTACCATCCTTGATTGGCCCCAATCTAACTCCAGTCATTCTTTTATTCCTGATATACCTATAGAAAGCCTTAGGGTCTTCCCTGATCCTATCCGCCAATGACTTCTCGTGTCCTCTCCTTGCTCTTCTTACTCCTGTTAAGTCGTCCCCCGCTACAGTATCCAAAACGGTATACCTGTTGTTGAGGGAAACGGCCACAGGGGATCCCTGCACTGCCTGCTGGTTCCCTCTCCTTCCCCTGACGGTAACCCATCTACCTACTTCTTTTACCTGAGGTGTGGCTACCTCCCCATAACTCCTCTCAATAACTCATCCGCCTCCCGAAGTTCATCCAGCTCCAGCTCCAGCTCCAGTTCCCTAACGCGGTTCTCGAGGAGCCACCACACAAATATATACTTTTTACTTACCCAGCAGTCCCCTGGTCCTCCGAAAACCAAAGGGAATTCACTTTTAAACTTACACTGAAATTGACTTCACAGCTGTAAGCCCGCTCCCGCACCTCCGTTACTATCAAAGCTGCAGTCACCGAAATTAAGTGGGTTGCTGCAGTGCATCTTGTAGATGGTACACACTGCTGCCACTGTGCGTCAGTGCTGGAGGGAGTCAGTGTTTGTAGATGGAGTGCCAATCAAGCGGGGTGCTTTGTTTTGGATGATGTCGAGTTTCTTGAGTGTTTTTGGAGCTTTTCCCATACAGGCAACTGGAGAGTATTCCATCAGATTCCTGACTTGTGCCTTGTAGATGGTGGACAGGCTTTGGGGAGTCGAGAGGTGAGTTACTTGCTGCAGGATTCCCAGCCTCTGTCCAGCTCTTGTAGCCACGGTATTTATATATGACTACTCCAGTTCAGTTTCCAATCAATGGTAACCCCCAGGTTGTTGATAGTGGGGGATTCAGTGAGGGGGACCAACTAGAATGGAGGCATTGCTGGATCTGGTTCTGCAGAATGAAGTCGGCCAAGTGGACAAGTGTCTGTAGGAAGCACTTGGGTAAGTGTATCAAAGTTTGGACTAGTAATGCAGAAAAGCAGGGAAGAATATAAGGTCGAATATCTAGATTGGAAGAGGGCTAATTTCAATACCATGAGGAGGGATCTAGCCAGAATAAAATAAAACCAAAGACTGACAGGAAACCTGTAACAGAACAATGGGTTATCTTTAAGGAAGGCGTACCTCAGGTTCAGGCTAGGTACATTCAAACAAGGGCAAAAAATAGGGGACAGATTTGTAAGAGCTTTTATCAGTATATAAAAAGGAAGAGAATAGCTAAAGTAAACAGAGGCAGGAGAAATTATCATGGGGAATGAGGAAATGTCAGAGACATTGAACAATGTCTCAGTGGGCGGCACAGTGGCGCAGTGGTTAGCATCGCAGCCTCACAGCTTCAGTGACCCGGGTCCAATTCTGGGTACTGCCTGTGTGGAGTTTGCAAGTTCTCCTTGTGTCTGCGTGGGTTTCCTCCGGGTGCTCCGGTTTCCTCCCACATGCCAAAGACTTGCAGGTTGATAGGTTAATTGGCCATTATAAATTGCCCCGAGTATAGGTAGGGGGTAGGGAAATATAGGGATAGGTAGGGATGTGGTTGGAATATGGAATTAGTGTAGGATTAGTACAAATGGGTGGTTGATGGTCGGCACAGACTCGGTGGGCAGAAGGGCCTGTTTCAGTGTTTTATCTCAAACCTAAACTAAAAAATATTTTGTGTCTGTCTTCTCAGTAGAAGACACAAGTTCCATCCCAGAAATAGAAGGTAATAGGAGGAAATTAATATCAGCAGAGTAAAATTATTTGAGAAACTTAAGGGACTAAAATCTGGCAAATCCCTGGGACCCAATGGCCAACATCCTTGGGATGCAGAGATAGTATGTGCACTAGTTATGATTTTCCAAAATTCTTTAGATTCAGGAATGGTCCATCAGATTGGAAGTTGGCAAATGTTACACCACTTTTCAAGAAAGGAGGGAGAGATAAAACCATGAACTGCAGGCCTGTTAGCCTAACATCAGTTGTTGGAAAAATGCTGGAAGCTATTATTAAGGAAATCTAAATAATGCACTTGTAAAGCATAGTATTATTAGAACAAGCCAGCGTGGTTTTACTAAAGGAAAAGCCTGTTTGACAAATTTATGAGAGTTTTTTGAGAATGTGCCTAATAGGGTAGGTAAAGGGGAACCAGTAAATGTCGTAGACCTAGATTTCCAAAAGGCATTCGATTAGGTGCCACACAAAATGTGAATAGGCAAGTTAAGGACTCCTGGAGTTGGGGTCATATATTAGCCTACACAGAGGATTGGGTAACAGACAAGAAGCAAAGAGTGAGCATAAACAGGGCATTTTCAAGTTTGCAGGCAGTCAATAGTGGAGTGCCGCAAGGATCAGTGCTGGAGCCTCAGCAATTTACTTAGATGACTGAGATGGAGAGATCTAGACTAATGTATCTAAGTTGCTGATGATACAAAGGTAGGTGGAAAAGTAGACTGTGGGGAGGACACAGAGAGGCTGCAAAGAGATATAGGTCAGAATGTTACCTTTCCCAGCGGATCCACAGTCCCGGAGGTGGAAGTGGGTTCCGCAGTCGATCCTGCTCCATGCTCTGCGCTCAGCTGCCACCGCAATTCAGCGCTTAAGTGTCCAATTAGCGGCTCGGCGGCATATTTTTGACCGAAAAGGGCATGCATGGGCAGGAGGGTGAGCGTTGGTGGGGGCAGGGTTAGAGCCGGTAGAGGGTGCTCAAAACAGGCTTCAAAACTACCTCAGTGGCTCGGAGAGGCTTACTGCAGCAAGGAGGACGTTTAAGGAGCAGCATATTAGAAAAAGGAATATAGCTGCCTCAGTGTGAAAGGAGTGCCACAGGAATTAAAGGGGCACCACCTTCAGTAAACATTAATACCCCTGAAACATACCAGAACCCGTTTTTGGCAATGGCAGAGAGATGCAACCGCATGGCACCCAGGTTCTCTGAAGACTCCATGCATTTCCTGCTCCAAGCGGCAGAGGCAAGGCGGGAGGTCCTCTTCCCAGCAGAAGGAAGGAGGAGGCCTCCCCAAGTCACCAAGAAGGCATGGGTGGAGGTAGTGGAGAAGGTCAGAAGCCATGGGGTAGTGAGGAGGACATGTCTGCAGTGCCGCGAGCAGGTCAATGCTTCTGCACTCTGCCAGGGTGAGGGGCATTCCGCAGTCATTGCAGCTTTTAAATGACACGGGAGGGTCACTGTGTGCTGATGCTACAAAGTCAAAGCCATCCATCTGCAGTGAATTTTGCAGCTCTGTCGTGCACCGTGTACTGGACACATCTGAGACGCACAATGGTCCAGAGGTGTGCCAATCATGTACTTCAATGGCATTGTTTCCAGATGCAGCATGCAGCACGAGGAGTGAGTGGGTGCTCTTGCAAGTCAAGTGTCTGAACTAATTGCCATGAACTAATTGTGTCTCGACAGAATAGGGAACAGAATGCCCAAGAAAGTGCCCAGGACCGGTGGTGGAGTGGCCCGCTTTACCTTTCTCACCAGAGTGGAGGAGGAGGTTTTGACGTTTGCAGGGGAGGACAGAGGATGTTCAGCAGCTGATGGTGAGGCCAGAGCACCTGGCCAGGAGGGTGAGTTCCCCAGAGTATGTTCGAGGGGGAGGGGGGTGGTTGGGGGCTTGGCTCAAGGTTGCTCGCAAGGTCAAAATCTCACACATGTGGCCAAACTGCAGTCAATGACATGTCCTTCAGTCAGAGTGCTGATCACAACTGATCATTCTTTTTCTCCTGCAGGTGAAACACAGGACTGGCCAGGCAGTGTCTCTGGGGCACATCCGTCCACTTTTGAGGAGGTTGAGCGGACCTCAGAGGGTGCAGCGTTATCCTCTCCCCGCACCAAACACCAGCACACAGGCAGTAACCTCGGTTGGGCTGTTAGCCTGCTCCGATTCATGCTCACAATCTGGTGCCAGTGCCACACAGTGCCGGACCAGCTGGCAGAGGCAGTATCGGCCAAAGCCTCTGACACTCGGAGGACTGTGGGAGGTCAGGCCAGTGCTGAACCCATGTTGATGATGAGCCTCTGAGGACATCCATTCAATGGGAGATGTTGCAGTTGCAGTGTGAGGTGTGGGGAGATCTGGCAGAGTTACCAGAGATGCATGCTCTGGCTTGGACTTTGGAGATCTCCATCCAGGCCACGAGTACCACACAGTCCCTGTCCTCTGACCATCTGGCTTCCTTCATTGACAGATTGGTGCCTGCCGTGGTGGGCCCGATCCTGGAGGTCCTGCAGAAACTCACAGAGAAAGTGATGAGGCTCCAACTACATCCGGAAGCTGCTCATCCCTCTGAGGTCAGCAGGGTGGCCTGATTGAGCCTCGAAGGGCACAGGGGCAGCAGCAGTGTTTATATGGGGTGTCCTCTCAGGGCACTTCTGATATATTCAGCAGCTCCTTGTCCTCTCCGCCAGTGACATCAGCACTTCATAATCCCAGGGTGTCAGAGGGTGGTCCTGAGACTGCTCAAGATCACCTCAACATGCCGGAGCCCTCACGGCCTCGGGCAGGCAAAGGATGCCTGTTAAATTCATCCAAAGCCACGGTGCATCCTGAACAGTCATCGGCCTCTGCCGTGGCTGGCGGCGAAGGGTCGTCCACATGGGTGAGCACTCGCAAACGGTTCAAACAATCACAAGAACTGCACTACGGGGTCACTGGTGCGATTTGTAAATATTTATTTGCTGTTATTACTCATCAGAAATTTCTACATTTTTCACTTGGCATTTTCATTTTCATCTGTCACAAGACAATGCTGATGTTTTAGACGATCTGGTTGTTCTGCATGAGAAGGATATTAGGGGAGGTGACACATTCGGACCTTGTGGTGTTTGAGAGAAAGGTCGGCAATTGCAGCTGAGATTTCCCCCGAAGGTGAGTACTTCTGTGCTTCCAGCTGATGTGAATGCCTCATTTCAGACTGATATGTCAATCCCTGGGTGATGAGCCTCCGTTCAGGAGAAATGCCTGAGTATTAGGGCCTACCTTGCACTCAACTACTGCAAACCTCCAGCTCCTTCCCCTCAACGTTCATGTGGCTGTGCCCCCTCTCCTCATCCTCAGCCGTTTCATTATCCTCATCTGAGGATGCCTCGCACTGAACAATATCCTCACCCTCCAGGGCCTCCCCCCTCTGCAGCTCCAGGTTATGTAAAGAGCAGCAGATGACAGCAATGCGAGATACCCTTTCTGTCGAGTACTATAGGGCACCACCTGAGTGATTGAGACAGCTAAATCTCATTTTCAGCAGTCCTATGGTCTGCTCAATGGTGACTCTGGTGGTCACATGGCTCACACTCTACCATTCCTCGGCTTCATTCTGTGTGTTCCTGGGAGGCTGGGAGTTCTGGAGAATGAATGCATCGTGCCACCTTCCAGGATAATGAGCACACACCTGCAGTACACTCTTATGATGGTCACAGACAAGTTGCACATTCATTGAGTGAAACCCCTTTCGATTAATGAAGGCCCCTGACAGACCTGCAGGTGTTCTAATGGCCACATGTGTGCATTGAATTACACCTTGGACCATGGGGAACCCAGCAATGGCACTGACGCCTCTGGCTCTCTTGGCCTGACTGCCGGAGTCTGTCTGAAACTTGATGAACGGGTTGGCATGTCTGAATATGGCATCAGTTACCACCTTAATGCAGTGCTGCACTGATGACTATGAGACTCCTCACATGTCTCCTGATGAAGTCTGGAAGGAGCCTGATGCATAGACGTTCAGAGCGACTGTTCGCTTCAGTCTGACCAGTATTGGATGGCCACCCACACAGTTGGAAGTGACCTCCGCTGCCATCACCTCACACAGAGATGTGGCTGTCTCCCGTGATAGGCGCAGTCTTCTTCGGTACTGGTGCTCTGACATTTGCAGAAAGCTGAACTGTGGGTGGTAGACCCTGCCTACTGGGTAGGCTCGCCTGCTCACTGCTGGTTGCCCGCAGCGCACTCTGTAACCATCTGCCCCTCCCTCATTACCAGGCTGCACTTGGCCAGTAAGTTGCTAATTTCCCTGGCCAGTTTTCCTCCTGTCCCTCCGTGTGGCCTCGTCTTCCTCAGTAGTCAAGCCACCTCCAGAGCGGACAATTCCCTGGCTGCAGTGTCCCAGAGATGTTATGAGGACAGGTATTTGCAACCTGCTGTAAGGACAGGTGCTCACAGTCCCCCTCCTCTACACAGAATAAATCAGTGATGCTGTGGCCCTACCAGAAGTTTGAAACACTCAGGTGAATCCTGGTGAACCAGTAAAAACAGCCCCAACCTTCAAAACAGTGCACAAATCCATCAGAGTAATGAAAAATCCAGTACCTCCAACTCCTTCACAGATATACTGGTTGCTGCTCTTTTAAAGCTGCCGGGTTCCTGACTCCCCCTTCGACGTGTTTGACAGCCGTAAAATGTGACAGACGACGTAAAATGCCTGTCAATTGAATTTTAGATGACCTCAATTGGTCCTTAATTGCTGCAAAGCAGATGGCGGACAGTGCGTCGATCTCGATCTCGCCCGCCTGTTGTCCGACCTCCGTAAAATGGGGATTGGGCAGCGTGACATCGGAGACCCAGCCCGATGTCATCACTCGCCATTTTTTGCCTCAGCCACCTTGGAGGAGGCCCTTTTTGTGCAGGTAAAATTCTGGCCATCGACAGGTTAAGTTGTGGGCAATAAGATGGCAGATGGAGCATAATATAGTGAAGTGTGAATTTATTCTCTCTGGTCGTAATAATAGAAAGGCAAAATATTTATACAAGGTGTGAAACTTGTAATTGTTGCTGTTTAAAGAGACTGGGGTGTGCTCACACAAGAAATACAAAAGTTAACATGCAGTGCAGCAAGCAATGAGGAAGGCAAATGGCATGTTGGCCTTTCTTGCAAGAGGATTGGCAGACAGGAATGAAGAAGTCTTGCTACAATTGTGCAGGGTTTTTGTGAGAACACATCAGAAGTACTGTGTGCAGTTTTGGTCTCCACATTTAAGAAAGGATATATTTGCATTGGAGGCTGTGCAGCGAAGGTTCACTAAATTATAAGAAAGCATTTGATAAAGTACCACATAAAAGGCTGGTTAACAATATCGAGGCTCATGGAATAGGCAGGTCAGTGTCCAATTGGATAAAAAAAATTGTCTTAAGGACAAAAAGTAGTGAATCACGGTAAATGGCTGTTTCTCAGACTGCAGCATGGTAGACAGTGGTGTTCCCCAAGGGTCAATGCTCGGACCACTATATATAAATGACTTGGATCTTGGAATACAGAGTCAAATTTCAAAATTTGCCAATGATACCAAATTGGAGGAGTGGCAAACAGTGAGTGTGATATGAACTGACTGCAACAGGACATAGATAGGCCAACACAATGGGCAGGCAAGTAGCAGATGGAATCTAATACAGATAAGTGTGACGTGATGCATTTTGGCAGCAGGGATAGGGTGAGACAATAACGACTTAATGACACAGTTCTAAAGAGTGCGCAGGAATAGAGAGACCTGGGGGTCCATGTGCATCGATCTTTGAATGTGGCAGGACATACTGAGTCAGTGGTTAGTTAGTGAAAGCCTATGTGATCTTGGGCTTCAGAATTCGAGACATAGAGTACAAAAGCAGGGAAGTGATGCTAAACCTTTATAAAGCTCTGGTTAGGCAGCAAGTACAGTATTGCATCCACTTCTGGTCACCACACTTTAGGAAAAGTTAGACAAGGAAAAACTGTTCCCATTAACTGATGGTACAAGGACTAGGGGTTTGGGCAAGAGTTGCAGGGGGAATATGAGGAAGAACTTTTTAATGCAGTGAGTGGTAATGACCTGGAACTCGCTGCCTACGAGGTTGGTGGAAGCAGAGACAATCAATGATTTCAAAAGGAAATTGGATGTATACTTGAAGGAAATAAACTTACAGGAATACGAGGATTGACCAGAGGAGTCGGACTGACAGGTTTGCTCCGCAGAGAGCTGGGATGGACACGATGGACTGAATGGCCTCTTCTGTGCTGTAAATGTCTCTGACTCTATGGGCTGCATTTTATGTGGCCACCGCTGAGTGTGACGGCAGCTTTAAAAGATGGCGGACCCAATATGCGGCTTTCACTCTGCGGAGGAACCGCGATATGAACAGGGCTGGTGTGGTCGCCCTCACCTCCGATGACATGGAGGGGGCAGGAGAACTGTCCCTGGCAACAGCGTCCGGCACCAATGCGCAGGCACTGGCACCATTTTTAAAGGGCTTAGAACCCAAAATGACAGTCTGAATTTTTAAAGTCACAGTGCATTCAAAAAGTATTGAAAATAATTACTCTTTCATCCCCTCTCCTACTCTGGCCCCCCAAGGCCTTACATTTAATTCCTTGCCCATTCAGCACCCCCCAAATACTTACCTTAACTACGTGACCTTCCCCCACAACCAAGTTCATAAACTGTAACCCTCAAACCTTTCCCACAGTTACTGTGCCTCATTTCCCCGGACGGGGAACCGAAGGGGCGTCAATTCCAGCCACCAGATTGAAGATCGCGGCGGCTCATCAGGAGGCGATGGGACCATCATTAAGTCAGGTAAGTAAATTTATTTCCATATTAAAATTGAGGTCCTGTCGCTGAGCAGCGAGGAGGCCACCACGAGGCCTCGTCACTGCTGTCAGGATTAAAAGTCCATTGTGGGCCTCGTCTGGGGCAATCTTCATGCCTCCCCCCCCCACAACGGATCCAGGCATCGAGGGCTCGATAAAATCCTGCCCAATGACTATCTTCTGAAAGCAGCAACTGATGCGAAATTAATTGTTAATCTTAAATGTAAGACTGATATATTTTTGTTATTCAAAGGTATTAGGGAAATGGGGCAAAGATGCACATATGAAGTTAGGTCACAGATAAGACATGATCTCATTAAATGACAGAACAGACTCAAAACATTAAATGGCCTCTCGTGTTTCTTTGTTCCTATCTTCCTAACATTAGTCCCTCAACTAACATCACAAAAAGCAGATGAAGTATTCATTCACCATATTGGTGTTTGCTAGATTGTCATATTTCAGAATTTTTAAACATTAAATTACTATTTCTCTTTCCAGCTGCTGGGAGATGGGTTGTGGTTTAGGAGTAGGTTGTGCTTTTATTGCATTATTAATTTATGTTGTGTGTTATAAGCAGTTGGGTAGACTGTCTCAGTGTCGCACAGAGGATTGATTGCATAAACAGTTGGGTAGACTGTCTCAGTGTCACACAGAGGATTGATTGCATAAACAGTGGGATAGATTGTCTTGCTGTAACACTGGCAGAGTGTGAGGTGCAAACAGTGAGGTGGACCTTCTCAGTGTGACACCGATGGTTCAGTCACTCAGTTCAGAACTTGCCCAATTTTTATCTCTGCTCAAGGCCAAGTTTTATATCCTATTTACTTTGAAAGTCGCCTGTAATTTATTACAATGCACACACTTTAGCCTCCTCCTTGCCAACAGTCTCCAACCTCTCAAATTAGCCCAGCACAACACAGTGAAATGCATAATTTCCTGTCATTATCTGTCAGAACGACAGATTTACAGTCCAGACTATTTTACCATAATGTAAATCACAGCCCTTATCAATTATCATAAAGTTCGATTGTATAGTCTTCTCAAACGTCGTATGCTGCACTGCTATCACTGAATTCTATCAGATTCAGTTTATTTGCGTTTTATTTAAACATGCTGGAAGGAAAAAGCAGGAGAGACAATATTGAGTAAAAGGTACAATTTTAAAGGGTGTGTAACACAGAGAGACAGAATAAAACAGAGACCTGGGGGGGTTCACATACATAAATCTTAGAACGTGCTTGACAAATTGAGAAGGCTGTTAAAAAGCCTATGGGATCCTTGGCTTTATAAATGAGGCACAGAGTACGCAAACAAGGAAGTTATGGTAAAATGTTCTAAATTGTTTTTTGGGCTGCAGCTGGAGTTTTGTGTCCAATTGTGAGCATCACATTTTAGGAGGGATGTGAAGACCTCAATGAGATTGCAGAGAAATACCAGGGTAGGTAGCAGGGATGAAGGAGTATATGTGAAGAGACTGCAGAAGCTGGGATTGTTGTTCGTGGAGAAGGTTAAGAGGCGATTTAATAAAAGTCTTCAAAATCGTGTGGAGGAAATGTTTGTACTGACAGTAGTGTCAGGAACCAGAGGACACAGATTGAATGCAATTGGCAAAAGAACCAGAGGGGAAATGGGAATAAAAACATTTAGTCAGTAAGTTATGATCTGGAATGCACTTCCTGATAGGGTGCTGGAAGCAGAAACAATAGAAAATTTCCGAAGGGAATTGGATAAATATTGTCAGGGAATCAATGCTGAGCTGCTCGGAGCTCTGGGATTTGGGGTCTGATACATTCCTGCTCCTCTGAGCTCTGAATTTAGCTCTGCTCATCGGGATATAGCCTTATTTATGAGATGGAACTGAATTCTAATGCTGAGAAATCTTTTCATTCACTGTTTAATGAATCTGAGAATCACAGTGAAAGGATATTTCACAACATTTTTCAGCTGCTCTCGGAATTTGCTCTGAGTCATTGTGTAGATACAGGTGTTTGTGCAGGTACTGAGGAGCTGGAGCAGGTATCCGATAGTACCTGCGGTGGGTGAAGGGGTATAGGAATCAGACATGAATGCAATTCGCTGATACAGGAAACACGTAAGATAGGTCGTCCATAAAACAATAAAACTGCCTGAGATAGTGAAGAGTAAAATGATGGATTTTCTGCGTTTGTCCATCTCAGAGTCACTGGGACTCTCCCTATCACTGTCTGCCTGGAGTCTCCGGCGGGCTCTACTAGCTATTAAAATGTGTCTGACGGTCAGAGTGTTGAGAAGCAGAATCAAAACGAATGGGAGCAAAGGGGATAGAAGGCGGTGAAGAATCTCGTATGCTGCCCAGAAGATTGAAATGTAATACTCTGGTTTTGTGATGCAAAACCATTCCAAGTTATTGAAGATGTACTGAGCTTTAAATTTGAAGAACCAGGGAATACTTTCCAAACAGCTCAGCACAGGCACTGCTCCAATAATCACCCTTGCAGTTTTCTCAGTGCAATATTTAGTTTTCAGCTTCTGGCAACAAATGGCCACAAATCGATCAAAGGTAAAAGCAACTGTAAACCAGACAGAACTCATTGTCGTAGCAGGAATGAGCACCTCAACCAAACTACAAACAGGAGTAATATCCAGGAAAGAAACTGGGAAATAAACAATCAGCCACCTCAGAATCACATCAGTCATGACAACCATGAGATCGGCCGCTGCCATGGCTACCAGGTAATGAGTGACACATTTGGAGAGACCGCAGTTTCCCCGAGACAGGATCACAATTGCCAGCAAGTTAACTGCAAAAAAAAACAAGGTAGGAATTACTGGTCAAGTTCAAAGCATCAGTTAAACAGGATATTACGTTGAATTTACTGCATCCTTTATTTGAAAATGACATCTGATTGTACCAGTGTTTTCAACAGGAAACGGGTTGTAAAATAAAACAAATTGTGAATCAACTGAGAGAAATAAAAGCAGCATTAATCTTAAAAACAGGCATGAGTTCTGGCCATATGACCTGGGGAACAGTGAGGGAAGAGGTTCTAGTGTTAATAGTGTGGGGGAACAAGGTAGGAGGGTGAAAACTTTGCAACACATGGTCTACCTGATCAGATAGTCTCCAATAATGGACCGCAATTTAGAAACGACTACTTCAAGCACTTTGTGGAAATCAGTGGATTGATACATCCAACAAGTTCTCCTAGGTATCTGCAATCTAATAGAGAAGCTGAACAAAGAGTCAGAACTATTAAAGCACTGTTAAAGAAAAATCAACACTTCGAAACTACAGACATACTCCATTGTCATGTGGATTAGCACCATCCGAACTGTTAATGGGAAGAAAACCTCGAAACCAACTTCCAATCCTACTCAAAGAATGACTTCCAGGGCTACAAATCCAAAGTATCTGAGAGTTCAAGACAGAATCAAATCTTGCCGAAAGAAATAACCCCATAATTACAACAGGAAATACTAGAAACCTATCGAGATTGTCAGAAGGGCAGAAGGTAGGGGCATGAGACCAAAGCAGATAAGGAGTAATTGTTCAGAGAGAGGTGAATCAACAGCGATCTTACTTCATCGAACTTGAGAAGGTACTTTACGGAGAAACTGAAGGAATCGTATTCCTATTCATCAAAGACGTCAGTCAGTCAAACATTTGGAAGAATTAAAAGCTGAACCTGAAATTCAGAAAGCACTGGATATTACAAACCTCAATGAAGGCTGTCCAAGTCAAGAAACAAGAGTTCAGAGAAAGGCCACCTATCTTCTGTATCTGATAACAACAAGATCACGGAGAGTTATGAAGCCTCCTGACAGCTTGAATCTGTGAAGTCAGAGATTTGGGAGGAGTTGGGGTAAAATACTGTTTTGCATGCATTAGTATCTAATTCACCACGATCCGTGATGCTTCCAGCATTCCGGACGACTACGTCTACAGGAAGTGTACCCAGTTGCAGCTCCTCACAGACCGCATGGATCGTTTGGAGTGGCAACTGGATGGACTTAGGAGCATGCAAGTGGCAGAAAGTGTCATCGACAGGAGATTTAGAGAAGTGGTTACACCCAAGGTGCAGGCAGATAGATGGGTGACAGCTGGAAGGGGCAGGCAGTCAGTGCAGGAATCCCCTGTGGCTATCCCCCTCTCTAACAAGTATAACGTTTTGGATACTGTTGGGGGTGGATGGCCTATCAGGGGAAAACAACAGCAGCCAGAGCAGTGACACCACGGCTGGCACTGTTGTTCAGCAGGGAGGGAGAAAGCGCAGAAGAGCAATAGTTATAGGGGACTCTATAGTTAGGGGCACAGATAGGCGCTTCTGTGGGCGTGAAAGAGACTCCAGGATGGTATGTTGCCTCCCTGGTGCCAGGGTCAAGGATGTCTCTGAACGGACAGGTGGAATTCTGTAGGGGGAGGGTGAACAGCCGGAGGTTGTGGTACACATTGGTAACAATGACATAGGCAGGAAGAGTGACGAGGTCCTGCAGGGGGAGTTTAGGGAGTTAGGTAGAAAGTTAAAAGACAGGACCTCGAGGGTTGTAATCTCGGGATTACTCCCTGTGCCAAGTGCCAGTAAGGCTAGAAATAGGAAGATCGTGCAGCTAAACACGTGGCTGAGCAGCTGGTGTAGAAGGGAGGGTTTAACATATCTGGACCATTGGGCTCTCTTCAGGGACAGATGGGACCTGTACAAGAAGGACTGGTTGCATCTAAACTGGAGGGGCACTAATATCCTGGCTGCAAGGTTTGCTAGCATCACTCGGGAGGGTTTAAACTAGTGTGGCAGGGGGGTGGGAACCAGAGCAGTAGGAAAGCTCGTGAAGTAAATGAGGGGGAACTAGTAAATAAGGCCAGTAAGACTGAGAGGAAGAGCAGGCATGGAGCACAGTGGGACTGGTGGTCTGAAGTGCATTTGTTTCAATGCGAGAAGTATAACAGGTAAGGCAGATGAATTTAGAGCTTGGATTAGTACTTGGAAATGTGATGTTGTTGCTATTACAGAGGCTTGGTTGAGGGAAGGACAGGATTGGCAGCTAAATGTTCCGGGATTTAGAAGCTTCAGGCGGGATAGAGGGGGATATAAAAGGGGTGTGGGTGTTACATTACTTGTGAAGGAGAATATCGCAGTTGTACTGCGGGAGGACACCTCGGAGGGGTCGTGCAGCGAGGCAATATGGGTGGAGCTCAGGAATAGGAAGGGTGCAGTCACGATGTTGGGGGTTTACGACAGGCCTCCCAACAGCCAGCGGGAGGGAGAGGAGCAGATATGTAGACAAATTTTGGAAAGATGTAAAAGTAACAGGGTTGTAGTGGTGGGTGATTTTAACTTCCCCTATATTGACTGGGACTCACTTAGTGCTAGGGGCTTGGATGGGGCAGAATTTGTGAGGATCATCCAGGAGGGCTTCTTGAAACAATATGTAGATAGTCCAACAAGGGGTGGGGCTGTACTGGACCTGGTATTGGGGAATGAGCCTGGCCAGGTGATCGAAGTTTCAGTAGGGGAGCATTTCGGGAAGAGTGACCATAATTCCGTACGTTTTAAGGTACTAGTGGATAAGGATAAGAGTAGTCCTCGGGTGAAGGTGCTAAATTGGGGGAAGGCTAATTATAACAATATTAGGCAGGAACTGAAGAATTTAGATTGGGGGCAGCTGCTGGAGGGTAAATCAACATCTGACACGTGGGAGTCTTTCAAACGTCAGTTGATTAGAATCCAGGACCAGCATGTTCCTGTGAGGAAGAAGGATACGTTTGGCAAGTTTCGGGAACCTTCGATAAAGCGGGATATTGTGAGCCTAGTCAAAAAGAAAAAGGAAGCATTCGGAAGGGCTGGATGGCTAGCAACAGACGAATCCCTTGAGGAATATAAAGACAGTAGGAAGGAAATTAAGCAAGGAGTCAGGAGGGCAAAAAGGGGTCGTGAAAAGTCATTGGTTAACAGGATTAAGGAAAATCCCAAGGCTTCTTATACGTATATAAAGAGCAAGAGGGTAACTAGGGAAAGGGCTGGCCCACTCAAGGACAGAGAAGGGAATCTACGTGTGGAGCCAGAGGAAATGGACGAGGTAGTAAATGAGTACTTTGCATCAGTATTCACCACAGAGAAGGACTTGGTGGATGATGAGCCTCGGGAAGGGAGTGTAGATAGTCTCAGTCATCTCATTATCAAAAAGGAGGAGGTGTTGGGTATCTTGCAAAGCATTAATGTAGATGAGTCCCCAGGGCCTGATGGGATCTACCCCAGAATACTGAGGGAGGCAAGGGAAGAAATTGCTGGGGCCTTGACAGAAATCTTTGCATCCTCATTGGCTACAGCTCTTGTACCAGAGGACTGGAGAATAGCCAATGTTGTTTCTTTGTTTAAGAAGGGTAGCAAGGATAATCCAGGAAATTATAGGCTGGTGAGCCTTACGTCAGTGGTAGGGAAATTATTAGAGAGGATTCTTCGGGACAGGATTTACTCCCATTTGGAAACAAAGGAACTTATTAGCGAGAGGCAGCATGGTTTTGTGAAGGGGAGGTCATGTCTCACTAATTTGATTGAGTTTTTTGAGGAAGTGACAAAGATGATTGATGGAGGAAGGGCAGTGGATGTTGTCTATATGGACTTTAGTAAAGCCTTTAGTAAAGACTTTAGTAAAGTCCCGCATGGCAGACTGGTACAAAAGGTGAAGTCACACGGGATCAGATGTGAGCTGGCAAGATGGATACAGAAGTCATAGATGATAGAGGGTAGCAGTGGATGGGTGTTTTTCTGAATGGAGGGATGTGACTAGTGGTGTTCCGCAGGGATCAGTGCTGGGACCTTTGCTGTTTGTAGTACATATAAATGATTTGGAGGAAAATGTAGCTGGTCTGATTAGTAAGTTTGCGGATGACACAAAGTTTGGTGGAGTTGCGGATAATGATGAGGATTGTCAGATGATACAGCAGGATATAGATCGATTGGAGACTTGGGCTGAGAAATGGCAGATGGAGTTTAATCCAAACAAATGTGAGATAATGCATTTTGGAAGGTCTAATGCAGGTGGGAGGCATACAGTAAATGGCAGAAGCCTTAGGAGTATTGACAGGCAGAGAGATCAGGGCGTACAGGTCCACAGGTCACTGAAAGTGGCAACGCAGGTGGATAAGGTAGTCAAGAAGGCATATGGCATGCTTGCCTTCATCGGTCGGGGCATAGAGTATAAAAATTTGCAAGTCATGTTGCAGCTGTACAGAACCTTAGTTCGGCCACACTTAGAATATTGCTTGCAATTCTGGTCGCCACACTACCAGAAGGACGTGGAGGCTTTGGAAAGGGTACAGAGGAGGTTTACCAGGATGTTGCCTGGTCTGGAGGGCATTAGCTATGAGGAGAGGTTGGAAAAACTCGGATTGTTTTTCACTGAAACGACGGAGGTGGAGGGGCGACATGATGGAGGTTTACAAAGTTATGAGCGGCATGGACAGAGTGGATAGTCAGAAGCTTTTTCCCAGGGTGGAAGAGTCAGTTACTAGGGGACATAGGTTTAAGGTGCGAGGGGCAAAGTTTAGAGGGATGTGCGAGGCAAGTTTTTTACACAGAGGGTGGTGAGTGCCTGGAACTTGCTGCAAGGGGAGGTGGTGGAGGCAGTTACGATAGCGACGTTTAAGAGACATCTTGACAAATACATGAATAGGAAGGGAATAGAGGAATATTGGCCCTGGAAGTGCAGAAGGTGTTAGTTTAGGCAGGCATCAAGATCGGCGCAGGCTTGGAGGGCTGAATGGCCTGTTCCTGTGCTGTACTGATCTTTGTTCTTTGTTAATGCATGAAGGCATTAAGAGAGCTTTTGGGCCAACCATTAGGAAGATCGCCCCCCTCAAGTCTAAATCAGGGAACATGATCCCTGACCAACACAAGCAAATGGACCACTGGGTGGACCAATACCTAGAACTGCACTCCAGGGAAAATGTTGTCACTGAAACCGCCCTCCATGCAGCCCAGTCTCTGCCAGCCATGGATGAGCTGGACGAACAGCCAACAAAATCGGAACTCAGTGATGCCATTGATTCTCCAGCCAGCGGAAAAGCCCCTGGGAAGCTCGGCATTAAGCCTGAAATAATCCAGAGTGCCAAGTCTGCTGTTCTTTCAGCACCCAACGAACTGCTTTGCCTGTGCTGTGATGAGAGAGCAGTACCACAGGACATGCGCGATGCCAATATCATTACCCTCTATCAGAACAAGGGTGACCACGGTGACTGCAACAACTCCTGTGGAATCTCCCTGCTCAGCATTGTGGGGAAAGTCTTTGCTCGAGTCGTTTTAAACAGGCTCAAGAAGCTGGATGAGCGTGTCTACCCTGAGGCACAGTGTGGCTTTCGAGCAGAGAGATCCACTAATGACATGCATTTCTCCCATCGCCAGCTACAGGAGAAATGCCGCAAACAACAGATGCCCCTCTGCGATGCTTTCATTTATCTCAGCAAAGCCTTTGAGCTCGTCAGCAGACGTGATCTCTTCAGACTACTAGCAAAGATCAGATGTCCACCAAAGCTACGAAGTATCATCACCTCATTCAATGACAATATGAAAGGCACAACTCAGCATAGCGGCGCCTCATCAGATCCCTTTCCTATCCTGAGTGGTGTGAAACAGGGCTGAGTTCTCGCACCTACACTGTTTGGGATCTTCTCCCTGCTGCTCTCACATGCATTCAAGTCTTCAGAAGAAGGAATTTTCCTCGACACAAGGGGCAGCACAGTGGTGCAGTGGTTAGCACCGCAGCTTCACAGCTCCAGGGACCCGGGTTCAATTCTGGGTACTGCCTGTGTGGAGTTTGCAAGTTCTCCCTGTGTCTGCGTGGGTTTCCTCCGGGTGCTCCGGTTTCCTCCCACCGCCAAAAACTTGCAGGTGATAGATAACTTGGCTGTTATAAATTGCCCCTAGTGTAGGTAGGTGGTAGGGCCTATGGGATTACTGTGGGGTTAGTATAGATGGGTGGTTGTTGGTCGGCACAGACTCGGTGGGCCGAAGGGCCTGTTTCAGTGCTGTATCTCTAAATAAATAAAAAATAAAAGGATCAAATGGCAGGTTGTTCAACCTTGCCCATCTAAGAGCGAAGACCAAAGCAATGTAGGTCCTCATCAGGGAACTCCTCTTTGCTGACGATGCTGCATTAACATCCCACACAGAAGAGTGTCTGCAGAGACTCATCGACAGGATCGCGGCTGCCTGCATTGAGTTTGGCCTAACCATCAGCCTCAAGAAAATAAACATCATGGGACAGGACGTCAGAAATGTTCCATGCATCAATATCGGTGACAACACTCGGAAGTGGTTCAAGAGTTCACCTACCTAGCCTCAACTATCACCAGTAACATGTCTCTCGATGCAGAAATAAACAAATGCATGGGAAAGACGTCCACTGCTATGTCCAGACTGGCCAAGAGAGTGTGGGAAAATAGCGCACTGACACAGAACACAAATTTCCGAGTGTATTAAGCCTGTGTCCTCAGTACCTTGCTCTACGGCAGCGAGGCCTGGACAGTGTATGTCAGCCAAGAGCGATGTCTCAATTCATTCCATCTTCGCTATCTCCAGAGAATCCTTGGCATCAGGTGGCAGGACTGTAACTCCAACGCAGAAGTCCTTGAGGCAGCCAACATTCCCAGCATATACACCCGACTGAGCCAGCGGTGCCTGAGATGGTTTGGCCATGTGAGCCGCATGGAAGATGGCAGGATCCCCAAGGACACATTGTATAGCGGACTCGTCACTGGTATCAGACTCACCAGCCGTCCATGTCGCAACTTTAAAGACGTCTGCAAACGCGACATGAAGTCCTGTGACATTGATCACAAGTCGTGGGAGTCAGTTGCCAGTGATCGCCCGAGCTGGCTGACAACCATAAATGTGGGGCTAAAGAGTGACAAGTCGAAGAGACTGAGCAGCTGGCAGGAAAAAAGACAGACACGCAAGGGGAGAGCCAACTGTGTAACAGCCCCGACAACCAATTTTACCTGCAGCAACTGTGGAAGAGTCTGTCACTTTAGGTTTGGACTTTATAACCACTCCAGGCGCTGCTTTACAAACCACTGACCACCTCCAGGCGCTTACCCATTGTTTCTCGAGACAAGGAGGCCAAAGAAGAAGATTTCAAATTAATGAATGGCGAACGGGAGCCAGTAGATCATAGTAATGACATGAATAGTAGATGAATGGAGCTTCGTGTGGCAGAATGAACTTGTATTTTTATCATGACTTTCAGGGCCTTGGGATATCTTCCAGTGCTTCCCAACCAGATCTGGATCAAGGCCACAAAACAGATAAAGAAAAGGATCATTGGATTTACCTTCAATTCTAACATTCAGAA
Source organism: Heterodontus francisci (assembly GCF_036365525.1). NCBI lineage: Eukaryota > Metazoa > Chordata > Chondrichthyes > Heterodontiformes > Heterodontidae > Heterodontus > Heterodontus francisci. The sequence continues at coordinate 91,096,973 of NC_090387.1, read as the reverse complement.
TAACCCCATAATGTACCCACACTCCACAGAAAACAGTATTGAGTAGTTTCTCACATGCTCCGGGGAATCTGTTTTAATATCCAAACCAAAGTCCAGTCGAAATAGCTTGATCACAGAATCACAGCATAATACAGTGCAGAGTGGCCCTTTGGCCCATCGAGTCTGCACCGATGCATTAAAGAGACCTGACCTGTCTACCTAATCCCATTTGCCAGCACTTGGCCCATAGCCTTGAATGTTGTGACGTGCCAAGTGCGCATCCAGGTACTTTTTAAAGGATGTGAGGAAACCCGCCTCTACCACCCTCCCAGGCAGGGAATTCCAGACCATCACCACGCTCTGGGTAAAAAAGATCTTCCTCAAATTTCCCTTAAACCTCCTGCCACTCACCTTAAACTTGAGTCCACTCGTAACTGACCCTTCAACTAAGGGGAACAGCTGCTCCCGATCCACCCTGTCCATGCCCCTCATAATTTTGTACACCTCAATCAGGTCAACCCACAGTCTTCTCTGTTCCAGCGGAAACAACCCAAGCCTATCCAAGCTCTCCTCATAGCTTAAATGTTCCATCCCAGGCAACATCCTGGTGAATCGCTTCTGCACCCCCTCCAGCTGTGGCCTTACCAAAGTTCTATACAACTCCAACATGACCTCCCTGCTTTTGTAATCTATGCCTCAATTGATAAAGGCAAGTGTCCCATATGCCTTTATCACCACCCTGTTAACCTGCCCTTCTGCCTTCAGAGATCTATGGACAAACACGCCAAGGTCACTTTGTTCCTCAGAACTTCCCAGTGTCAGGCCATTCATTGAGGACTTCCGTGTCACATTACTCCTTCCAAAGTGCATGAACTCACAATTTTCAGGCTTAAATTCCATCTGCCACTTTTCTGCCCATTTGACCATCCCATCTATATCTTCCTGTAAACCAAGACACTCAACCTCACTGTTAACCACTCGGCCAATCTTTGTGTCATCCGCAAACTTACTGATCCTACCCCCCACATAGTCATATATGTTGCTTATATAAATGAAAACAATAGGGGACCCAGCACAGATCCCTGTGGTACGCCATTGGACACTAGCTTCCAGTCACTAAAACAGACGTCTGTCATCACTCTCTGTCTCCTACAGCTAAGCCAATTTTGAATCCACCTTATCAAGTTACCCGATATCCCATTTGCTTTCTTGATAAGCAAATCGAAGTGGAATTTATTATGTATGTTCTCAGCTTTTCTTAGTGCAACAGAGCCCAGGGACCTTGTCAAAGGCTTTGCTGAAATCTATGTAAACTACATCAATTGCACTACCCTCATCTACACTCCTGGTCACATGCTCAAAAAATTCAATCACATTTGTTAGGCATGATCTCCCTCTGGCAAAGCCATGCTGACTATTCCTAATCAAATTTTGCCTCTCCAAGGGGAGATAGATTCCCACCTTCAGAATTTTCCCCGATAGTTTCCCTACCACTGACGTGAGACTCACTGGTCTGCAGTTCCCTGGCTTATCTCTACAACCTTTCTTAAATAGTGGGTCCACATTAGCTGTTCTCCAGTCCTCTGGCACCTCCCCCGTGGCCAGAAAGGAATTAGAAATTTGGGTCAGTGCCTCTGAAATCTCCACCCTCGCCTCCCACAGCATTCTGGGACACAAATCGGACAGACCTGGAGATTTGTCCACTTTTAAGCCTGCCAAAACCTCCAATACCTTGTCACTCCCTGTAACAATTTGCTCAAGAACCTCACAGTCTCCCTCTCTGAGTTCCATATCTACATCCTCATTCTATTGGGTGAAGATAAATGTGAAGTATTTGTTCAACACCCTAGCAATGTCCTCTGGCTCCACCCACAGATTTCCCCCTTGGTCCCTAATGGGTCCTACTCTTTCCCTGGTTATCCTCTTCCCATTGATATACTTATAGAATATCTTGGGATTTTCCCTACTTTTGCCAGCCAGAGCTTTCTCATCTCCCCTCTTTGCTCTCCGAATTGCTTTCTTAAGCTCCATCCTACATTTTCTCAGCTCCACTAATGTTTCAGTTGATTTGCTCTCCTTGTATTTGCTAAAAGCCTCTCTTTTCCTCCTCATCGTACCCTGAATGTTTCTGGTCATCCATGGTTCTCTGGCTTGTTGCTCCTACCAATTACCCGAGAGGGAACATGTTGGGCCTGTACCCTCCCCATTTCCTTTTTGAATGCTCTTCTGTAGATTTCCCAACAACTAACTCTTTCCATTCTACCTTGGCCAGATCCTGCCTTATTTTACTAAAATTCGCTCTCCCACAATCCAAAACCTTTTTTTGCAACTTGTCTATTTCTTTCTCCATAACAAGCTTAAATTGTACCATGTTGTGATCGTTATCAGCAACATATCAATCACCTGTCCGGCTTCATTCCCCAGAATTAGGTCCAGCACTGCACCCTTCCTTGTTGGATCCTCTACATATTGAGCTAAAAAAGTTCTCCTGTATACATTTTCAGAACTCCACTCCATCTAAGCCCTTAACATGATGACTATCCAATTAATGTTGGGAAAGTTGAAATCACCTAATATAATTATCCTATTTTTATTTTTACACACCTCTGCGAATTACACACATATTTACTCCTCAATTTCCCGCTGACTATCTCGGGGTCTATAATAAACACCTAGCAATGTGGCTGTCTCTTTTTTATTCCTAAACTCTACCCATAAAGCTTCATTTGATGCCCCTCCAAGATATCATCTCTCCTTACTGCAGTAACTGACTCCTTAACTAATATTGCAATGCCCCCTCCTCCTTTACCCCCTCCTCTGTCTCGCCTGAAGATTCTAGATCCCGGGATATTGAGCTGCCAATCCTGCCCATCCCTCAACCATGTCTCCATGATGGCTACTATATCACAATTCCACGTGTCAATCCTTGCCCTTAACTCATCCGTTTTACCTGTAATACTAATGGCATTAAAGTAGAGGCCATCCATCCTGGTCTTACTCCCTTGAAACTTACTTCCGCTGTATTCCCTCTGACTTGTTTGGTTTCCTATGTTTAGCTGTGTCCCTATTCTGCGAGGAGTCTGCATCTCCTCCCCCTGCCAAATTAATTTAAACTACTCCCAACAGCACCAGCAAACACTCCAGCAAGGATGTTAGTCCCCCTCTGGTTCACATGTAGACCGTCCCGCTTGTACAGGTCCCACCTTCCCCAGAAACGGTCCCAGTCGTCCAGGAATCTAAATGTTTTGTTTCAAGAATTTCCTGAAATCTGTTGAAAATTTGTCAATATCCAGTTTGGAACTGTATGCACTTGACCCCTTGTCATGGGTTGGTCTGAAATAGTGCCCAGTATGCTTATCGTTATTGCCTTTTTACATCAGTCAATACATCTTTCAACCACTCCTTTCAAGGCTGAAAAGTTCAGGTTTTATCAATTGTCCTTCACAACTTGTTCTCAGTGCCCAGAGATCTTCTGGTTGTTCTCTAAACTGCTTCCTTTTATACTCGGGACCAGAACTGGACTGAGTGCTCACTTTGAGCTTTGCTCCTTCATTTTATTTCCAATGTTATAAATACATGATTCAATTTCAATTTATTTTGGTGAATATTGCTGCACAGTGATTCAGCAACTGGCCCGCAGGTCTTCTAGAACTCTAGGATTATACTTGACAATTACACCAGCATTTCTAAAATAAACATGCTTTTATAACATCATCTAATAATACAATACAGAAGGAGGCCACCTGATCTGTTGTGTTAGTGCTAGTTCTTTGACAAAGCTATCCAATTAGTCCCACTCCCCTGCTCTTTCCACATAAAACTCCAATTTCTTCCCCTTCATGTGTTTATCCAATTCTGTTTTATTATTGAATCTGCTTCCACTGCTCTTTCAGGCAGTGCATCCCAGATCACAAGAACGTGCTGATAAAAAGTCCCCTCATGTCATCTCTGGTTCTTTTGTCAATTATCTTAAATCTGTGTCCTCTGGTTACCTTGTCCCACTGGTAACAGTTTTGCCTTATTTAATCTATTGAACCCCTTCATGATTTTGAATGCCTCGATCAAATCTCCAGTTAAACTTCTCTGTTCCAGGGTGAACAAACCCCCAGCTTCTCCAGTCTGTTCAAGTAACTGATGCAATTCATCCCTGGGACCATTCTAGTAAATCGCAACTGTGCTCTCTTTAAAGCCTTGGCTTTATTCCGAAAATATGGTGTGTGGAATTGGCCAGAATACTGTAGCTCAGACCTAAACAGTGTTTAAGAAACGGTTAGCAAAATGTTGTTGTTTATTTGTTCTGAACCTGTCTTCGTAAAGCCAACAAACACCATATGCCTTTTTGACTGTTTTCTCAACTTGCAGTGCCATCTTCAAAAAGATGTACATCCATCCTCATTCTTTCTACCAAACTTAATCACATCACATTTCACTGCATTAAATTTCACCTGTCTTGTCTCTGCCCATTTCACCAATCTATGTCGTCCTGAAGTCTGTCATTTCCAAGTTTTATGTCACCTATAAACTTTAAAATGATGCGCTGTATCCCCAACACCAGGTCATGATGGACTTCAGTAAAGCCTTTGACAAGGTCCCGCATGGCAGACTGGTACAAAAGGTGAAGTCACACGGGATCAGAGGGGAGCTCTCAAAATGGATTCAGAACTGGCTCGGTCATAGAAGACAGAGGGTAGCAGTGGAAGGGTGCTTTTCTGAATGGAGGGCTGTGACTAGCGGTGTTCCACAGGGATCAGTGCTGGGACCTTTGCTGTTTGTATTATATATAAATGATTTGGAGAAAAATGTAGCTGGTCTGATTAGTAAGTTTGCGGCCAACACAAATGTTGGTGGAGTTGCGGATAGTGATGAGGATTGTCAGAGGATACAGCAGGATATAGATCGGTTGGAGACTTGGGCGGAGAAATGGCAGATGGAGCTTAATCCGGACAAATGTGAGGTCATGCATTTTGGAAGATCTAATACAGGTGGGAGGTGTACAGTAAATGGCAGAACCTTCGGAGTATTGACAGGCAGAAAAATCTGGGCGTACAGATTTCACAGGTCACTGAAAGTGGCAACGCAGGTGGATAAGGTAGTCAAGAAGGCATACGGCATGCTTGCCTTCATCGGTCATGGCATAGAGTATAAACATTGGCAAGTCATGCTGCAGCTGTACAGAACCTTAGTTAGGCCACACTTAGAATATTGCAAGAATTTCTGGTCGCCACACTACCAGAAGGACGTGGAGGCTTGGAGAGGGTACAGAGGAGGTTTACCAGGATGTTGCCTGGTCTGGAGGGTATTAGCTATGAGGAGAGGTTGGATAAACTCGGATTGTTTTCACTGGAACGACGGAGGTGGTGGGGCGACATGATGGAGGTTTACAAATTTATGAGTGGCATGGACAGAGTGGATAGTCAGAAGCTTTTTCCCAGGGTGGAAGAGTCAGTTACTAGGGGACATAGATTTAAGGTGCGAGGCGCAATGTTTAGAGGGGATGTGCGAGGCAAGTTCTTTACACAGAGGGTGGTGAGTACCTGGAACTTGTTGCCCGGGAGGTGGTGGAAGCAGGTACGATAGCGACGTTTAAGAGGCATCTTGACAAATACATGAATAGGATGGGAATAGAAGGATATGATCCCGGTAAGTATAGAAGGTTTTAGTTTCGACAGGCATCAAGATCGGCGCAGACTTGGAGGGCCGAATGACCTGTTCCTGTGCTGTACTGTTCTTTGTTCTTAGATCTATATGAATGACAAAGAACAATCAAAAAGAGCAGTAGTCCAAATTTTGAAACCTAGCAGATGCCATTGTATGCCACCCTTCAGTCTGAGAAACAATCATTCACCACAACTCTCTCTTTTCTGCCCCTTAGCCAATTTCATATTGACACAACTACTTTCCCTTTAATCCCATAGACTTTCATTCTGCTATCAGGTCTTTAACAATTGAGTGACTTTATCAACCACCTTTCCAAAATACATGGACATAACATCAACTGTGCTACCCTCATCAACCCCCTCCATTACTTCATCAAAGAACTCAATCAGGTTTGTTTTCTGCCTATTTGCATTGCATCGCACCTATTACTTTGATGGATCATTGTTGAATCCACAACATATCTTGTCCATAAATCTCCAGTAAGGCTCAGGTGCCCCTTCCCCCTTGACAATCCTCTCAATGACCTTCTAAGTATTTGCTAAAAGAGCAGATCGAGGAAGGTGAGGTAACACATGAAATCAAACATCCCAGAGTGGGATTCCACAACCATCATTATTGATATAAAAATCACTAAGTAAATACCACATGTGCAGTACATACTCACCAAAAACATGTGACTGTGTTATGAAGATATTAGACACAGTGCCACATTATTGAACCTCCAAAAATAAAACAAATAGTAAAGACATTGGCAAGAATTTCTTTACAGTAGCACTGGTTTTTCAGCACAATTCACCTGAAATCGGCCAAACAATTGCAAAAGATCATGGAATTATAAGCACAAATTGTGTTAAGCACAAATAGGATTTCTCCAATCTTTTGTTTTAGTTTTAAAAATATTGCACTAGATATTGACCCTGTCCACAGAACTGGCCCACTTTCCTGATCTAATTAATTACCATGGAGCGATTCCACTAATTGCACCTATTTGCGAGCCTTCAAGGAGGTGCCTAAAATTAAGCTTTGTTTTTGTTTATGCGCAAGGACTCTGAGAAGCATGTTTTAAAAGCATTAAACATCATTTTTTTTAATTACGAAGAAATTGACTATTGTACACCAGTGTAATTATGGAATGGTTCTGTATTTTTTTTACATTATTTTCAATTTTTAAAATAAGTTTACACAAAGGTGAAAGACTGGACACATTGATTTTAAACACTGATTTTTTTTTGTGATAAACACATTTTCAGCTGTTTAATAAAACTGCATGAGATTATCATTCTTAAATAAGTCAAGGGATATTATAAATGAAATCTTTATATCGGTAGATGCTAAAATGCTGACTAATTGTGCTGATCCATGGCAGATTTGCAGATTTGACATTCAGAGACATACAAATGAGTTTGAATGAAAACTTGAGGGGAAAAAAAGCATTTCTCAAAACTGGCATAATTTTGAGCACAATTTGTAACCAGATTGCCGATTGTGCTCAAAGCAGAAACACTTGGTCAATGACAGCAATGAACAGATATTAATTACTTACTGGGCACTCCGATGGCCCCAAGAACAGGACAGTAAATGAACTCAACATCAGCGAGTGTTGGGAGCACATTGAATGGATATTTCATGTTCACCTTAAAGCAATGACTTCAACTGAGACTGTGATAATCTAAACGAGCCTTTATACAGACAGAATAAATCCTCCAGGGACACAATTAGTTAGGGTGATCATTGCCATTGCTTACAGTCATTTGAACAAACAGATCTGATTGAGGCAAACAGCATTAAAATGAAGACTAGTTCAGAAAGAGGAAGGATCAGAAACTGCTGAATGGCGGAGGTGTGTGAGATAAACCGAAATGATTAGAACATTAGAACATTAGAACATTACAGCGCAGTACAGGCCCTTTGGCCCTCGAAGTTGCGCCGACCTGTGAAACCACCTGACCTACACTATTCCATTTTCATCCATATGTCTATCCAATGACCACTTAAATGCCCTTAAAGTTGGCGAGTCTACTACTGCTGCAGGCAGGGCGTTCCACGCCCCTACTACTCTCTCAGTAAAGAAACTACCTCGAACATCTGTCCTATATCTATCACCCCTCAACTTAAAGCTATGTCCCCTTGTGTTTGCCATCACCATCCGAGGAAAAAGACTCTCACTATCCAGCCTATCTAACCCTCTGATTATCTTATATGTCTCTATTAAGTCACCTCTCCTCCTCCTTCTCTCCAACGAAAACAACCTCAAGTCCCTCAGCCTTTCCTCGTAAGACCTTCCCTCCATACCAGGCAACATCCTAGTAAATCTCCTCTGCACCCTTTCCAAAGCTTCCACATCCTTCCTATAATGCGGTGACCAGAACTGCACGCAATACTCCAGGAGCGGCCTCACCAGAGTTTTGTATAGCTGCAGCATGACCTCGTGGCTCCGAAACTCGATCCCCTTACTAATAAAAGCTAACACACCATATGCCTTCTTAACAGCCCTATTAACCTGGGTAGCAACTTTCAGGGATTTATGTACCTGGACACCAATATCTCTCTGCTCATCTACACAACCAAGAATCTTCCCATTAGCCCAGTACTCTGCATTCCTGTTACTCCTTCCAAAGTGAATCACCTCACACTTTTCCGCATTAAACTCCATTTGCCATCTCTCAGCCCAGCTCTGCAGCCTAACTATGTCCCTCTGTACCCTGCAACGTCCTTCGGCACTATCCACAACTCCACCGACCTTCGTGTCATCCGCTAATGTACTAACCCACCCTTCTACACCCTCATCCAGGTCATTTATAAAAATGACAAACAGCAGTGGCCCCAAAACAGATCCTTGCGGTACACCACTAGTAACTAAACTCCAGGATGAACATTTGCCATCAACCACCACCCTCTGTCTTCTTTCAGCTAGCCAATTTCTGATCCAAAGCTCTAAATCACCTTCAATCCCACACTTCCGTATTTTCTGCAATAGCCTACCGTGGGGAACCTTATCAAACGCCTTACTGAAATCCATATACACCTTTGGATTTACCCTCATCCACCTGTTTGATCACCTTCTCGAAAAACTCAATAAGGTTTGTGAGGCACGACCTACCCTTCACAAAACCGTGCTGACTATCGCTAATGAACTTATTCTTTTCAAGATGATTATAAATCCTATCTCTTATAACCTTTTCCAACATTTTACCCACAACCGAAGTAAGGCTCACAGGTCTATAATTACCAGTGCTGTCTCTACTCCCCTTCTTGAACAAGGGGACAACATTTGCTTTCCTCCAGTCATCCAGCACTATTCCTGTCAACAATGACGACATGAAGATCAAGGACAAAGGCTCTGCAATCTCCTCCCTGGCTTCCTAGAGAATCCTAGGATAAATCCCATCTGGCCCAGAGGACTTATCTATTTTCACACTTTCCAAAATTGCTAACACCTCCTCCTTGTGAACCTCAATCCCATCTAGCCTAGTGGTCTGAATCTCAGTATTCTCCTCGACAACATTTTCTTTCTCTACTGTAAATACTGATGAATAATATTCATTTAACGCTTCCCCTATCTCCTCTGATTCCACAGACAACTTCCCATTACTATCCTTGATTGGCCCTAATCTAACTCTAGTCATTTTTTTTATTCCTGATATACCTATAGAAAGCCTGAGGGTTTTCCTTGATCCTATCCGCCAATGACTTCTTGTGTCCTCTCCTTGCTCTTCTTAGCTCTCCCTTTAGATCCTTCCTGGCTAGCTTGTAACTCTCAAGCGCCCTAACTGAGCCTTCACATCTCATCCTAACATAAGCCTTCTTCTTCCTCTTGACAAGGGCTTAAACTTCTTTCGTAAACCACGGCTCCCTCGCTCGACAACTTCCTCCCTGCCTGACAGGTACATACTTATCAAGGACATGCAGTAGCTGCTCCTTGAATAAGCTCCACATTTCGATTGTGCCCATCCCCTGCAGTTTCCTTCCCCATCCTACGCATCCTAAATTTTGCCTAATCGCATCATAATTTCCTTTCCCCCAGCTATAATTCTTGCCCTGCGGTATATACCTGTCCCTGCCCATCGCTAAGGCAAACCTAACCGAATTGTGATCACTATCACCAAAGTGCTCACCTACATCTAAATCTGACACATGGCCAGGTTCATTACCCAGTACCAAATCCAATGTGGCATCGCCCCTGGTTGGCCTGTCTACATACTGTGTCAGAAAACCCTCCTGCACACACTGGACAAAAACTGACCCATCTAAAGTACTCGAACTATAGTATTTCCAGTCAATATTTGGAAAGTTAAAGTCCCCCATAACAACTACCCTGTTACTCTCGCTCCTGTCGAGAATCATCTTCGCTACCCTTTCCTCTACATCTCTGGAACTATTCGGAGGTCTCTAGAAAGTGTTAGAGAGTGTCTGTGGAAATACATGGAGCGTGGCCAATAAGGTTAGAGGGCTGCAGCAACAAATAACCACATGGAATTATGATTTAGTGGCAATAACGGGAAAAAAATACTCTCAATTGATATGATTGTCTTTTTATAAACCATGCACCCAAAGGAGTAACTCTGTTTCTCTCTCCACAGATGCTGCCAGACCTGCTGAATATTTCCAGAATTTCTTGTTTTTATTTCAGATTTCCAGCATCCGCAGTATTTTGCTTTTATTTTAGTGAATATTCAAAAATCAGTTCAATTCTGGTCATTTATCATCATTAGGCAAACTGAGGGAGAGGGAAATGGGCGCCAAAAAATAAACCTCATGCTGCTTCAACCTTCATCAACTATCACAACTGTTCCAATGTAACATTGTTTCATTTTTATTATTATCATTATTACTAAAATAAACAAGTTGAAAACCAACATGAACAGATAAAGAGTAATTGAGCAATGGGAAGCCTCCAAAGCAGAGACTGTTGGAGTACAGATTAGGTACATTCCATGAGGGGGAGAATGGTCACCCAACATTAGAATTCTTTGGATGACGAGATTAACTTGAAACAGAAAAATAGGTTTCTGATAAATTTCAGGGTCAAATACAGTACAGAGCCAAGAACAATACAAAAAGAACAGAAGAGAATTTATAAAGGAAATAAGAGGGACAATGAGATGTTATTGGAAACGATTAGTCGGTATCATTAAAAATGAACACTGAGGTTTTTTATCAACAGGCAAAGAATAAAAGGTCTATTTTGGCACCAAAAAGGAAATCTTATTGAGAGTAGAGAATGTGGCTGAGGTAATAAGAAAAAGGAACTAGAGTCGGCCATTCGGCCCCTTGACCTTGCTCCACCGTCCAGTAAGTTCATGGCTGATATTGGAACTCAATTCCACCTTCCCGCACTGTCCCCATATCCATTAATTTCCTTCATACCCAAAAATCTGGGGAAGAGAATTCTAAAGATTCACAACCCTTTGAATGAAGAAATTTCTGCTCATCTCAGTCCTAAATGACTAACTAACCCTTATTGTTTCTGATGAACAGGTCCATGCCAGTGTTTATGCTTCTCTCACCATACTTCATCTGATCCCATCACCAAATCCTTCCATTCCTTTCTCCGCAGTATGTCTTTATCTAACTTATCTGTGGCTAAGTTTGTAGCAGGCCTGCCTCTGAGTTTGAAGGCTGTGGGCTCAGGTTGCACTCCAAGACCCGAGCTCAAAAATCGAGGCTGATACTCCAGTGCGGCACTGAGGGAGTGCTGCACCATCGACAGTGCTGTACTTTGGATGAGATGCTAAAGCAAGGCCCCATCTGCTCTCTCAGATGGCTGGAAAATATCCTGTGGCATTATTCTGAAGAAGAGCAGGGGAGTTATCCATGGTGCCCTGGCCAATGCCAATCCCTCAATCAACATCAGAAGAACAGATTATCTGGTTTGTGGTAGCAAGTATCACATTCTAACCATTCCCTGGGTAAAGAAGTCTCTCCTGATCATAAGAATATTAGAAATAGGAGCAGGAGTAGGCCATCTGGCCCGTCGGGTCTGTTCCGCCAGTCAATTACTGATCTGATTGTGGTCTTAACTCCACTTTCCTGCCTACCCCGATAACCCTCGACTCCCTTGTAGATCCAAATCTGTCCAACTCAGCCTCAAATATAATTAATGACCCAGCGTCCACTGCTCTCTGGGGCAGAGAATTTCCAAGATTAAAGACCCTCAGAGAAAAGAAATTCCTCATCATCATCTTCAATGGGACACCCCTTACTCTGAAACTGTGCCTGCAAGTTCTAGATTCTCCCATGAGGGGAAACATCCTCTCACATCCCTCTGTACCTCAACATTCTGCAGTCTCTCCCATTTAAATAATATTCTGCTTTTCCATTCTTCCCGCTAAAGTGGACAACCTCACATTTTCCCACAATATCGGCTATCTGCCAAATTGTTGCCCACTGACTCAACCTATCTATATCCCTTTGCAAACTCTTTGTGCCCTCCTCACAACTTGCGTTCCCACATATTTTTATATCATCGGCAAATTTGGCGACAATACATTCAGTTTTTTCATCCAAGTCATTTATATTGTCATGTTGATGAGAAGTGCAGCGATAGAAATACAGAACCAAACTGAAGAGTTATAAAAATTTGTAACAGTTTTAAAGGGACGGGTACATGTGCTGTCAACAAAATGGAGGACAAGACACATGACCCTCAGCATCTCTTGCACTCATCCACATCCTTGTCTACTAAAACTGAAGAATAATTAAGCCCTGTCTGCATTGAAATGTGACAGACAATCACACTTGGATGTGAGCTGTACTCAAAAACAATGAGACAATACTTTTCTCAGACTTCCCATTTCTGAATATTCTCCATTACAATGGAGTGTGAACCACCCTGAGTTCAGAATGGGGCCAGTTTCAAGGACATTATACAGCCCAACTTGGACTGAAACCTGAAGTCAAATGGGCGAAGCCAACCCTTGTGAAGTTCACCTTATCAGGTCATCATTTTGAGGAACACAGGGAGAGAACACAGCAACATCACAGAAGGCAATTGAGCCAGGGGCTGTGGAAAGAGCCAGCCAAAACAAGGAAGGAGCCCTGCTGCAAATTCTACACTTCAACATTGTGCAGCAGAGAACTGAAAGGGTCTGTCACCTTCAATCTGAAATCTTAACCCTCAAAAATCTACAGCATCTCAACAAGTCAATACTGCAAACGAACAAGGCCTGTATCTTCAAAAAAAAATATTGTCCTACTTGGGAGATTCAACAGGTTTACCGTAAACCATAAACACCTACCACACCTTGAATTCTTACCCTTAACCTTCTATCTTCTCTTGAAGGTGAATGAGTGCGTGAGTGGAGTTGCAAACATTTCGGGGAATGAATATTGTTCAATAATTAGTTAACCTTCTGTTTTTCACCTACAAGAAAACTTGTCACTGTCTGTTTATTTGGAAAGTAAAATGCTCAGGGCTTATCATTTTAAACAAAACATGATTGCTTTCAGTTGGGAGGTGAAAAGTGGGAACTACCCACTTACACCTGTCTCTAACAATGTAGATTGAAAATAGTTGTAGCCCCAGCACTGATCCCTGTAGTACTCCACTAGTTACTGTTTGCCAATCTGAAAAAGACCCATTTATCCCAACTCTCTGTTTCCAGTTAGTTAGCCAGTCATCTCGCCATATTACCCCCAACACTATGAGTTCTTATCTTGTGCAGCAACATTTTATGATTCACCTTATCAAATGTCTTTTGGAAATTCAAATGCATACAACTACTGACTCCCCTTTATTCACACTGCTTGTTGCATCCTGAAAGAACATTAATAAATTTGTCAAATGTGATTTCCTTTTTGGTTTTTCTGTCGTTTTTTTGGTGGGGGGAAGAATATGGTGTGCCTTTAAGGCTGGAAGAGTTCCCGTACTGCTACAAGGCAGCAAGCCCCAAAAACTGAGTCAAAGAATGCATTCTCATTGCCCCGGATGCAGCCATTCGGAGACTGTGATTCAAAGAGTGCATTCTCGTTGCCTGGGATACAGCCATTCAGGACCAGAGATTGAGAAATACATTGTTACAATTTAATTTTGAATTGGCTTACAGTGGAAACAGACAGTTCTAACTCAAAAAACAGACATTCAACTGTGTGTTAGCACCTGAAATGAGTGCTCTCAGACCATTTAAACTGAATGAAGAGAATTTAGTCTGTTTATTTATTATTCTCTCTCAACATTCTAAAAAATCAAGGCAAAACTAAGATCTCTGCTAATTTAAACTGAAGGAAGGGAAGTTGGACTGTGAGAATCTTTTATCCCTCAAACATTCCAAAGCAAAATTGATTCATTAAAAAGTAATTGTAAGTTGTTATTCATTGAACGACATCACTGGAGAAGGAAAGCATCAATTACAACTTCTGAATTAGTCTACGGACTGTTTTACTGATGAAGAACCATTTTTTCCCCATCAGACGGCTGAGAGGACTTCAAGCAATCTTGAACTGTTCCACATCTAGCAGGAGCATAAATCTGCAAGTACTTTAATTTTTCGATTTTAAATGTTGTTTAATAGTGTTTAGGAATTTAGCCTTTCTAATTAAACAGTTACCTTGTTGATTTCAAGGCACCTGGTTTGGTTAGCCTCATTCGGGGGTTGATCGATGGTACAATCAATAATCAACTGCACAGCCTATGTTTGTGTCATCAGCAAATTTCCCCAATCATGCCTCCCACATTTAAGCCCAAGTCATTAATATATACCATAAACAGCAAGGGACCCAACACTGAGCCCTGTGGAACGCCACGAGAAACAGCTTTCCATTCACAAAAAAACATCCGTCGACTACTAACCTTTGTCTCCTGGCCCTGAGCCAATTCTGGTTCCAACCTGCCACATTGCCCTGTATCCCATGGGCTTTCATTTTACTGACCAATCTGCCATTTGGGATCTTGTCAAATGCCTTACTAAAATCCATGTAGACCACATCCACTGCACTGCCATCATCAGTTTTTCTTCTGACTTCCTCAAAAAACTCAATTAATTTAGTAAGACATGACCTTCCCTTAACAAATCCATGATGACTATCCCTGATTAATCTGTGCCTATCTAAGTGGCAGTTTATCCTGTTCCTCAGAATTGATTCTAACCATTTACCCATGACCGTGATCAGCCTGACCAGCCTATAATTATTTGGTCTATGCCTCGCACACTTTTTAAACAATGGTACAATGTTCACAGACCTTCAATCATCTGGTACCTTGCTGGTCTCTAGTAAGGATTTGAAAATGATCCTCATCACGTCCATTATTCCCTCCCTGGCTTCCTTTAACAAACCTGCAGAACAATAACTGAACAACCACTCCAGCAGAGACATCACAAAGTGACTTTAAGACTCTTCATCCACAACACCAGCTTTGAGCTGACTTGTAACCTCAAGACCGGTACGGTACCTCAACAAGTTCATGACTCAAACACCATGCCTACACCTTTAAATCCTGAGAAGATACAATAGGTTTACTGTAAACCACATACACTTAGCTCACTTTGGACTTTAGAATATCCACTCTTTTCTTTCTATCTATGTATTGTGTATATGTGTGTGAGTGAATGTGTATATGTGTGTGAGTGAATGTGTACATGGGTGAAGTTACAAACATTTTGGGAATTGTGTAAAAATAAATATTTATCCCTCACCCCACCCCCACACAGAGGAAAAGATAGAAATTGAAAGATAGCATACAAATAGATCTGATGGTTTTAAAAAGAGTTCGTTGTGAATCCTTGTTTCTTTCGCTGGGAGAAAAAAATAAAAAATTAAAAACAGTACAGGCCTGTTTCTCCTTTATCCTCGTTCATGGACTTTAAACTTTGGAAAGTTTCAGGGGATGGGTGCTACACTGCAGACTTCATTGGTTAAATCTCAGTCACAGTTCAACAGCAAAAATCCTGTTACAATTTCTCAGAGGTACAGAGTTTCAAAGGTCACCTTTTTGTCTCTGCCTCTAGGTAGTTTAAACATGATGTTCTGGCAGAGTCCTTCTCCTTGCTGAGATGGGCCTCTCTCTCCCTTCTGGCTTTCTGCACAGTCAATGGCCGGAGTTCTACACAGGCGCAGGCGGGAGGCGGGAGGCGGGAGGTGGGAGGCGGGGGAGGGGCATAAAACTGAGTGGGAGGCAGGGGGAGAGTGCCCTTCCCATCACCTTCCACTCCCACTGCAATTTTCTGAAGACTGGCAGTGGCGAGAAACGGCCCGCTCACCCCAAGCCAATTAAAGCCTTAAGTGGCCATTTAAATGCCACTTAAGGGCTTCCTCACCCCCCACCCCCACCGCTGTTATATTACCAGTAGTGGGAAGATGGCTTCGGTCCCCCAGGACGCTATTCAGTAAAACCTGGTGGCCTCCTTGTGGACTGGGGGTGCCCTCCTGATTGGGCACCCGATGCCCCACCGAGGGTCCCCCCTCACATGTCCCACTGCACAACATCCTCCCCACCACCAACCGACTCTCCTAGCCTCACATGGGCCCGGCCAATTGTCCCCAGCGAAATCCCAAGCATTTACCATTTCTCTGTGGCTGTTGTCCCTCTTGTACCTCTCCCGACCTGCAGACCCAGCAGTCCCCATTGCTCCCGGTGGTGCTGCTGGAACTGTGAGCCGCCAGTCCGCTGATTGGCCAGCGGTACTTGGAAGTGGTCCTTCCTGCCTCAGAGGGTGGAAGTCCCACCTGATGCCAATTAAGGACCTGGGCTACTTAAAATTATAGTGTGACTCCCAGGCTGGGTGGCAGTGGGCTCTCCCCTGACTTTTTGGTCGGTGGGCCAGGCATCCAGTCCAATGTAAAATTCCAGCCAACGTCTCTTATCAAAACCTATTAGCAGAGACTTGGCTCTTGTTCACATTCCAACGGCAGGTTTCATGGCAGGGGATTGGAGAATTGGGACAGAATTGCCCACCATAGAACCCAATGCCAGGTTTCCGGGTTCCAATTCTCCCAGGAGCACTTAAGTGGCCTATTAAGTCAGTTAAGGGCCTGTTCCAGAACCTGATGGAATCTTACCAGCCGCTGTGGGTGTTGGGGGCGGGATCTCTGTTGCCTGGGGAGGACACCTTGGGAAATGTGGTGCCCACCCTGTGAGCTTGGGAGGGTCCATGGTTCATGGGCAATTTGTGGCCCACAAAGTCAACCACCGGACCCTACCATCCTGTGGGCCAAATGCCCAACCCCAACCCTGCCTCACCAGGGCCTCCTGCTGTGGCCCCTGCAACCCTGCCTCATCTACCTATTCTCAAGGGTTCCAGCGCTGGGGCTTCTGCAGCATCGGCATTGGTTACGGCTCCTGATGGTGCTGCCGATACTGATGAGCTGCTGGCCCTGTGATTAGCCAACAGCACTTGGGGGTGGGATCCCCATCTGTAGTATTGTGCATGCAATAAGGGTAAAACTGCAATCATGGGTGAGTTTAATCTACACATAGATTGGTCAAACCAAATTAGTAATAATGCTGTGGAGGAGGATTTCCTGGAGTGTGTACGTGATGGTTTTTTTAGACCAATACGTTGAGGAACCATCTGGAGAACAGGCTATCCTCGACTGGGAATTGTGCCATGAGAAAGAATTACTTAATAATCTGGTTGTGTGGGGTCCCTTGGGGAGGAGCGACCATAACATGATAGAATTCTTCATTAAGATGGAGAGTGAAGTAGTTGAATCCGAAACTCGGGTCCTGAATCTAAATAAAGGAAACTACAATGGGTTGAGGCGTGAGTTGGCTATGATCGATTGGGGAACTTTACTAAAACGGTTGATGGTGGATTGGCAATGGATAATATTTAAAGAATGTGTGCATGAATTACAACAATTATTCATTCCAATCTGCTGCAAAAATAAAACCATAAAGGGGACTCAGCTGTGGCTTACAAACGAAATTAGGGATCGTATTAGATCCAAAGAGGAGGCAAATAAAATAGCCAGAAAAAGTAGCAAGTCTGAGGTTTGGGAGCAGTTTAGAATTCAGCAAAGGAGGACAAAAAGGTTGACTAAGCGGGTTAAATTGAGTGAGAGTAAACATGTGGGAAACATAAAAACTGACTAAAAGCTTCTATAAATATGTGAAGAGAATAAGATTAGTGAAGACAAATGTAGGTCCCTTGCAGTCAGAAACAGGGGACACTATAATGAGGAACAAAGATTTGGCAGAACAATTATGCACATACTTTGGCTCTGTCTTCACAAAGGAGGACACAAATAACCTCCCAGAAATGTTAGGGAACCAACGATCTAATGAGAGGGAGGATATGAAGGAAATCAGGATTAGTAAAAAAAAAGTTCTAAGGAAATTAATGGGGTTAAAGGCTAACAAATCCCCAGGGCCTGATAATCTACATCCCAGAGTACTAAAGGAAGTGGCCCTGGAAGTAGTGGATGCATTCGTGGTCATCTTCCAAAATTCTATAGACTCTGGAGCAGTTCCTACAGATTGGAGGATGGCAAATGTAACCGCACTATTTAAAAAAGGAGGGAGAGAAAAGAACAGGGAACTACAGACCTGACATCAGTAGTGGGGAAAACGCCAGAGTCTGTTATAAAGGACGTGATAGCAGAACACCTGGAAAGCATAAACAGGATTGGACAAAGTCAGCATGGGTTTCTGAGAGGGAAATGATGTTTAACAAATCTACTGGAGTTTTTTGAGGATGTAACTGGTAGGATAGATAAGGGATACCAGTGGATGTGGTGTATTTCGATTTTCAGAAGGCTTTTGAGAAGGTCTTGCATGAGAGGTTAATGTGCATAATTAAAGCAAATGGGATTGGGGGTAATATTCTGGCATGAAGTGAGAATTGGTTGACAGACTGGAAACAGAGAGTAGGAATAAATGGGTCTTTTGCCTGGTGGCAGGCAGTGACTAATGGGGTACCGCAGGGATCAGTGCTTGGGCCCCAGCTATTCACAATATATATTAATGACTTGGGTGAGGGAACTAAGTGTAACATTTCCAAGTTTGCAGATGACACAAAGCTGGGGGGGGGGGGGGGGGGGTGGGGTTGGAGGAATGTGAGCTGTGAGGGGGATGCAAAGAGGCTCCAAGGTGATTTAGACAAGTTGGGTGAGTGGGAAAATGCATGGCAGATGCAGTATAATGTGGATAAATGTGAGGTTATCCACTTCAGTTTTAAAAACAGAAAGGCAGATTATTATCTGAATGGTGATAGATTGGGAAAGGGGGAGGTGCAACGAGACCTGCGTGTCCTTGTACACCAGTCGCTGAAAGCAAGCATTCAGGTGAGCAAGCAGTTCGGAAGGTGAATGGTATGTTGGCCTTCATTGCAAGAGGATTTGAATACAGGAGCAAGGATGTCTTACTGCAGTTATACAGGGCCTTGGTGAGATCACACCCAGAATATTGTGTGCAGTTTTGGTCTCCTTATCTGAGGAAGGATGTTCTTGCCATGGAGGGAGTGCAAAGAAAATTTAATAGGCTGATTCCTGGGATGGCAGGATTGACGTATGAGGAGAGATTGGGTCGACGAGGCCTATATTCACAAGAGTTTAAAAGAATGAGAGGGGATCTCATAGAAACCTATAAAATTCTAACAAGACTGGTCAGGCTAGATGCAGGGAGGATGTTCCCGATGGCTGGGGAGTCCAGAACCAGGGGCACAGTCTCAGGATATGGGGTATGCCATTTAGAGCTGAGATGAGGAGAAATTTATTCACTCAGAGGGTGGTGAACCTGTGGAATTCTCTGCCGCAGAAGGCAGTGGAGGCCAAGTCATTAAATATATTCAAGAAGGATATAGATATATTTCTTAATGTCAAAGGGATCAAGTAATATGGGGAGAAAGCGGGAGCAGGGTACTGAATTACACGATCAGCCATGATTTCTTTGAATGGCGGAGCAGCCCCGAAGGGCAGAATGGCCTTCTCCTGATCCTATTTTCGCTGTTTCTATGTTTCTATTACTTCTTCAAAGGGATGGGAAATATGCCTCCTTAAACTTTGACCCCAAAGATCACTCCAGGGGGTTGAAAACAATTAGATGGGAGCCCTGCCTCCTGCACAAAATACAGCCTTTGGTCTCTGTCAGGTGACCAAAGTTTCTCTCCAGTTGTTTGTTCATAAATGGTGTTTGATGGTGTGCCCATTGTGAGACAATGGGTTTGGACATTGCTCACCTCGATGCCATCTTAATAAAATGGTGTTTATCACACCCTTTATCTTGAGTTTGAGTCTGGAGTCTTTATGTCTGCCAACTCATTGTTAGCTCAATGTGTTGAAGAGGGGTTGCCATTAATACTGAATGGGCCATTTACATTTCTAATGCTTTCTTCAACACTTGGTCAGACATGACAATTGATTCAGAGTTTCAGCAGTTACCATGCATATTTGCAGTACAGGAGAGGTCACCTGACCTCTTACTTTATCTTGTTTTGCAGCAAAAGGTTCCGTTTTGAGTTCAATTCATCAATTCATGTTATAGTTCATAATTTGTCAATGCTCCAGCGTGACAATACACTTGTAATTGTCTTAATTTAAGTTTAAGGCACAAGTTTTGGACCCAAATTTCTCACCCGCAAACTGAATGTGAACTTCGATCATGTTATGATCACTTATAATTAGTACTTTGGACCTGTCCTCACAAAATAAGAAGGTGCTCTGCTAATGTCACAAAATAAACTAAATGAAAGGGAAGTGTTAAAAGTTAGGCAACTGACAGTAGAAATTGCTCGTGGTCTGGTTGGGTTGCATCTGAAGTTCTTGAGATAAGTAAGTGTGGAAATAATGGAGGCTCGAGCCAAAATCTCCCAGTCCTTCTTAGGTATGAGAGTAGTGGCAGAGGACAGGATGGATATAAATGTCATACCCCTGCTCAGAAAATGACAGAGGGCTAAACCCTGAAAGCAAGGCCAGTGAACCAAATCTAGATGGCAGGGAAACGTTATAGTGATAATAATCCATAATAATATATATGATCACTTGGAAATTATGTGTTCAAAAATAAAAGCAAGAACTGATTTGTTGAAGGCAAATGGTGTTTGATAAACTTTATTCAGTTAGTTAAAAAAGTAAGGTCATGGAAGATGAGAGTAATGCAGTTAATGTTGTGGAAATTGACTTTGAAAAGGCTTTTGATAAAGTGCCTCATATTAGACCTCTTAATGAATTTGCAGCTAATAGCATTAAAGTGGCAGAGTGCACAGGAAACAGGTTGTGGGGCAAAAAGCGAATAGTTCAATAGAATGTTTTTTTTTCAGGCTGAAGAGAAGTTGACAGGGGTATACCCCCAGGGTGGAATTAACATTACTACTGTTTCTGATGGATATTAATGAAATACATCTGAGTCTACAGGACATAATTTCAAAATCTTTAGATGAAACCAAGTTCGGAAATGTAATCCATGGATTACAGCAGCAGACTTCAGGGGAACATAGGCAGACTGGTAACATCAGCACAAGTAAATCAATGGATTTTTAGAATTAGAATAAGGAGACACAATATGAACAAAATATACAATTTGAAAGGTGGTGCTGGAACAGAGAGATCTGGAGACTGACATGCTCATATATTTGAAGATCGTAGGGGAAGCCGAAAAGGATGCAAAAACGGATCTTGGCATTCTATATAGAGTCCAAAAGCAAGGACATTAACCGAACCTTGCATAAACCAATTATTATGTCGGGGAACAGAGGAAAAAATTGGCAAGTCATGCTGCAGCTGTACCGAACCTTAGTTAGGCTACACTTGGAATATTGCGTACCATTCTGGCTACCACACGACCAGAAGGATGTGGAGGCTTTAGAGAGGGTACAGAAGAGGTTTACGAGGATGTTGCCTGGTTAGGAGGGTGTGAACTGTGAGAGACATTGGATAAACTGGGATTGTTTCCACTGGAACGACGGAGGTGGAGGGACGACATGATAGAGGTTTACAAAGTTATGAGTGGCATGGACAGAGTGGATAGTCAGAAGCTTTATCCCAGGGTGAAAGAGTCAGTTCCTAGGGGACATAGGTTTAAGGTGCGAGGGGAAATGTTCAGAGGGGATGTGCGAGGCACGTTTTTCAGAGAGAGGGTGCTGAGTGCCTGGAACTTGCTGCCGGGGGAGGTGGTGGAAGCAGGTACGATAGTGATGTTTAAGAGGCATCTTGAGAAATACATGAATCGGATGGGAATAGAGGGATATGGACCACAGAGGTGCAGAAGGTTTTAGTTTAGACAGGCATCAAGATTGGCGCAGGCTTGGAGGGCCGAATGGCCTGTTCCTGTGCAAAACTGTTCTTTGTTCTTTGTTCTTTGTGGTAAGCTGGACAGGCTTTTTGTGATGTTGTTGTGATCTCTACCGTCTCTCTCCAGAGAGATACTTTTTAAGGTCTTTTCGTTACTAGGATTTTAACCCCTTTATGTTTTACTTGTCAAATAAACAGACAGTGACAGACTTTCTTGTAGGCTAAAACCATAAAATTAACTATTTATTGTACAATATTAATTACTGAAACGGTCCCAAGCTCACCCAAGCTTGTATTCACTCACATGCACATGCCCAAAAACAGATAAAGTGAAATTGGGCATGTGGTTTGAAGTGAGGTTGATGTGCAGCATTGACAGGAAACCTGTTGAATCTTCTCAGAGGTGAGTTTCTTTTTTAAAGTTTCAGGCCTGGGTTGTTTGTAGATTTTCTGGTGGTTGGACCTCAGTCTGGAGATGGTGGTCACTTTAAGTTCTCTGCTGCAGCAAGTTGATGGGTAAAATTTGCAGCAGAGTTCGTCTTTGGTTTTTGCTGGATCCTTTACAGGCTTTTTGTGATGTTGTTGTGATCTCTACCCTCTCTCTCCAGAGAGATAAAGTCTCTCATAAGTTGCCTCCGCTAGGAGATACATGGCTCCCTTCATGTGTTGACCGACAGTAAACCAGGATGGGTGTAATTGACACCTCGCAACTTGGAATGCATGCTTGTGTCCTTAACAGACAGTGAGACAGTTTGAATATACAGGCCCAGTCAGCCTGACCTCCGACAACCACTTTGCAGCACATTGTCCACGTTTTAAAAGGAAAAGATACTTTTGTATTTTTTTTAGTGTGGTTCTGTATTTACATTGCTGCACTTCTCGTGAGCATGACACCTCCCCCAAAAGGGGAAAAAAAGATGTTCCTTGGATTTCATTTTTATGTTTTTTTTGGTTGAGAAAGGAAGTGACAAGGTCACACCACTGGACATATTCTGTACTCCTGATACACACCTCAATCTTACAACTGCTAAAGCTGGAATTGTCTGTTAATAAACGATTTTTGTTCAAGTTTGAGATTTTCATCATCCTCTCATTCGATGAGGCAGAGTTATAGTTGGATTTCTTTTTTGGGTGTTGAAGTTTTGCCCCAGTAAAACTTCTGTTTTGAAAATTTGGCGTTTTCTATTCATTTTCCATTTTTAAATCCCAGTCATGTGGTGTTGAATGGGGTTGGTTTTCCATTTCATCGATTTGCAATACTTCACAAGATACCTGGAGAGACAACTTTTCTGTTCCAACGTTTGTAATATGCAAATTTCCGTTGCTGCATTGTTTCTGCCTGTTGACCATTAGGCTATGGGCAAATTTCACCGCTTGTTCAACCTTAACCCCTTTAATAAAAGCAAAATACTGCAGATGCTGGAAATCTGAAACAAAAACAAAAGTGCTGGAAATACCCAGCAGGTCTGGCAGCATCTGTGGAGAGAGAAGCAAAGTTAATGTTTCAGGTCTGTGACCTTTCATCATAACTGACAAAGATTAGAAAAGAATTAGGTTTTAAGCAAGTGAATTGGAGGGGTGGGGTAGAGAACAAAGGGGAAGGTGTTTGAAAGGGCAGGAGAGATTAAATAACAAAGCTGAAACAAAGGCGAAGAATGTGTTAACGCTTGTGGTGAAAGACAAGCAATTAGTCCAGAGGAAGTGTTAATAGTGGAATAATGAGCAACTCTGACTACATGAAAAACAGGCACATGGTTAAAAAATAGAATATTAAAAAAAGCCAGCCATGCTCTGAAGTTATTGAACTCAATGTTCAGTCTGGAAGGCTGTAGAATGCCTAATCAAAAGATCGGGTGCTGCTCCTCGAGCTTGCATTGATGCTCACAGGAACACTGGAGCAGACCAAAGACAGAAATGTGGCCATGAGAGCAGGGAGGTGCGTTGAAATGGCAAGCAACTGGAAGCTCATTGTCATGCTTTCGGAGTTCAGCAAAGTGGTCAACCAATCTACCCAATGCAGAGGAGACCACATTGTGAGCAGCGAATACAGAATACTAAATTGAAGGAAGTACAAGTAAATCACTGCTTCATCTGAAAGGAGTGTTTGGAGCCATCGATAGTGAGGAGAGAGGAGGTAAAAGGACAAATATACAAACTGGATGGTTTTATTTGAATGAAAAATAGTCACAGAATCACAGAATAATACAGTGCAGAAGAGGCCCTTCGGCCCATCGAGTCTGCACCGATGCATTAAAGACACCTGACCTGTCTACGTAATCCCATTTGCCAGCACTTGGCCCATAGCCTTGAATGTTATGACGTGCCAAGTGCTTATCCAGGTACTTTTTAAAGGATGTGAGGCAATCTGCCTCTAACACCATCCCAGGCAGGGCATTCCAGACCATCACCACTCTCTGGGTAAAAAGTTTCTTCCTCATATCCCCCTTAAACCTCCCGCCCCTCACCTTAAACTTGTGACCCCTCATAACTGACCCTTCAACTAAGGGGAACAGCTGCTCCCTATTCACCCTGTTTATGCCCCTCATAATCTTGCACACCTCGATCAGGTCACCCCACAGTCTTCTCTGCTCCAGCGAAAACAACCCAAGCCTATCCAACCTCTCTTCATAGCTTAAATGTTCCATCTCAGGCAACATCCTGGTGAATCGCCTCTGCACCCCCTCCAGTGCAATCACATCCTTCTCATAATGTGGTGACCAGAATTGCACACAGTACTCCAGCTGTGGCCTTACCAAAGTTCTGTACAACTCCAACATGACCTCCCTGCTTTTGTAATCTATGCCTCGATTGATAAAGGCAAGTGTCCCATATGCCTTTTTCACTACCCTATTAATCTGCCCTTCTGCCTTCAGAGATCGATGGACAAACACACCAAGGTCCCTTTGGTCCTCGGAACTTCCCAGTGTCAGGCCATTCATTGAATACGTCTGTGTCACATTTAGCCTTCCAAAGTGTATCACCTCACACTTTTCAGCATTAAATTCCATCTGCCACTTTTCTGCCCATTTGACCATCCCATCTATATCTTCCTGTAACCTAAGACACTGCACCTCACTGTTAACCACTCGGCCAATCTTTGTGTCATCTGCGAACTACCCCCCACATAGTCATCTCTGTTGTTTATATAAATGACAAGCAATAGGAGACCCAGCACAGATCCCTGTGGTACGCTACTGGACACTGGCTTCCAGTCACTACAACATCCGTCTGTCATCAGTCTCTGTCTCCTGCAGCTAAGCCAATTTTGAATCCACCTCATCAAGTTACCCTGTATCCCGTGTGCATTTGCTTTCTTGATAGGCGGCACAGTGGCGCAATGGTTAGCCTCACAGCTCCAGGGACCCGGGTTCGATTTTGGGTACTGTCTGTGTGGAGTTTGCAAGTTCTCCCTGTGACCGCGCGGGTTTCCTCCAGGTGCTCCGGTTTCTTCCCACCACCAAAGACTTCCAGGTCTTTGGCAAATTGGCTCTTGTAAATTGCCCCTAGTGTAGGTAGGTGGTAGGGCATCTGGGATTACTGTGGGGTTAGTATCGATGGGTGGTTGTTGGTCGGCACAGAATCGGTGGGCCGAAGGGCCTGTTTCAGTGCTGAATCTCTAAATAAATAAAAAAAAGATCAGATTGCAGGTTGTTCAACCTTTCCCGTCTAAGAGCGAAGACCAAAGTAAAGAAGGTCCTCATCAGGGAACTCCTCTTTGCTGACGATGCTGCATTAACATCCCACACAGAAGAGTGTCTGCAGAGACTCATCGACAGGATTTCGGCTGCCTGTAATTTGTTTGGCCGAACCATCAGCTTCAAGAAAATAAACATCATGGGACAGTACGTCAGAAATGTTCCATGCATCAATATCGGTGACCACGCTCAGAAGTGGTTCAAAAGTTCACCTACCTAGGCTCAACTATCACCAGTAACCTGTCTCTCTGCAGAAATAAACAAGTGCATGGGAAAGGCGTCCACTGCTATGTCCAGACTGGCCAAGAGAGCGTGGGAAAATGGCGCACTGACACAGACCACAAAATTCCAAGAGTATCAAGCCTGTGTCCTCAGTACCTTGCTCTACGGCAGCGAGGCCTGGACAGCGTATGTCAGCCAAGAGCGATGTCTCAATTCATTCCATCTTCGCTATCTCCAGAGAATCCTTGGCATCAGGTGGCAGGTCCGTATCTCCAATGCATAGGTGGTAGGGAATATGGGGTTACTGTAGGGTTAGTATAAGTGGGTGGTTGTTGGTCAGCACAGACTCGGTGGGCCGAAGGGCCTGTTTCAGTGCTGTATCTCTAAAATAAACAAAAAATAAAATAAAACAAGTCTCCCATGTGAGACCTTGTCAAAGGCTTTGCTGAAATCCATATAAACTACATCAACTGCAGTACCCTCATCTGCACATCTGGTCACATGTTTAAAAACTTCAATCAAACTTGTTAGGCATGACCTCCCTCTGACAAAGCCATGCTGACTATTCCTAATCAAATTTTGCCTCTTCAAGTGGAGATAGATTCTCTCCTTCAGAATTTTCTCCAATAGTTTCCCTACCACTGACGTGAGACTCACTGGTCTGTAGTTCCCTGGTTTATCTCTACAACCTTTCTAAAATAGTGGGTCCACATTCGCTGCTCTCCAGTCCTCTGGCACCTCCGCCATGGCCAGAGAGGAATTAAAAATTAGGGTCAGAGTCCCTGCAATCTCCACCCTCGCCTCCCACAGCATCCTGGGACACAAATCGTCCGGACCTGGAAATTTGTCCACTTTTAAGCCTTCCAAAACCTCCAATACCTTGTCACTCCCTATGACAATTTGTTCAAGAACCTCACAATCTCTCTCTCTGAGTTCCATATCTACATCCTCATTCTCTTAGGTGAAGAGAGATGTAAAATATTCGTTCAACACCTTACCGATGTCCTCTGGCTCCACCCACAAATTTCCCCCTTGGTCCCTAATGGGCCCTACTCTTTCCCTGGTTATCCTCTTCCCAATGATATACTTATAGAATATCTTGGGATTTTCTTTACTTTTACCAGCCAGAGCTTTCTCATATCCTCTCTTTGCTCTCCTAATTGCCTTCTTAAGCTCCTACGTTTTCTGTACTCCACTAATGCTTCCATTGATTTGCTCTCCTTGTATTTGCTAATAGCCTCACTTTTCCTTCTCATCGGACACTGAATGTTTCTGGTCATCCTTGGTTCTCTGGGCTTGTTGCTCCTACCTATTACCCGAGAGGGAACATTTTGGGCCTGTACCCTCCCCATTTCCTTTTTGAATGCCCCCACTGCACTTCTGTAGATTTCCCAACAAGTAACTCTTTCCATGTAAAGGTGAGAGAAGGGTGGAAATTGGAAACAAATTTGATAAAGTTTTCCAGTTTGGGGTGGGAGCAGGGAATGGCACTGATGCAGTCATCAACGTACCGGAAAAATAGTGGGTGAGGGGGCCTGAGGAGGACTGGAACAAGGAATGTTTGACATATCCCACAAAAAGCCAGCTGTAACTAGGGCCCATGTGGGTACCCATAGCAACACCTTTTACTTGAAGGAAGTGAGTGGTGTTGAAGGAGAAGTTGTTCAATGTGAGAACAAGTTCAGCTTCTTTATTGCTACTTCAACAGCACATGGATTTAATAGTTCAGGTTCTGGTACCTTGATAATTCTTAACTCTAGGGTGACAGTTGTCATGGAACTGTTTTTTTTTCTCTTTGCCTTTGTCGCAGGACAGCTTTGTTGTTTAATCTTTCCTGCCCTCTGCCCTATTAAACACCTTCCCTTTGTTTTCTTCCCCATGTCGCTGCACCCCTCCCCCCAGATCCCGCCCCCCACCGCCGCCACATGCTTAGAACCTAATTCTTTTCTAACCTTTGCCAGTTCTGATGAAAGATCACAGACCTGAACTGTTAACTCCATTTCTATCTCCACAGATGCTGCCTGACCTGCTGAGTAATTCCATCACTTTTTGTTATTATTTCTGATTTCCAGAATCTGCAGTATTTTGCTTTTATGTTATTGTTTTTTTTCCCTCTGCATTAAACATTGTGCCTTTAAGACTCGGTTTAAAAACAGTGTTCTAGCAGCAAGCTTGTTTCCTCGGAAACAGCAGGAGAGAGAAAGCCACTTTCTGTAATGTATCACTTTGACTATGTGCAAAGACTAGCTAAAACCAGTCTGATCTGGAGTGCAGTGAAGCGTGCTTACTGAAAGGAAGGATCCCTCTCTCTTCGCAGAAACATCTACATTTATCTCCAGGCTGTGTATTGCCTAAGAAGAGAAAAACCCTGGAAAAGAACACTTGCATTGTTGGAAGTAGTAAATTCCTTTATCACATCTAAACTCGAAGAAATCTCTGGTTCAGGAGTGACTCTCTGTTGTCTTTTGTGTTTGCTGGAATTCTCAATAAAGTTTCTACTGAAAGACTACCAATTTTAGAATACAAATAGTCCTGTTGTTATACTCCTTGTAGAAAGAACTGTGTGATGCCTGCTGCAACTGAGGTGCTTTGAATGTCTAAAACCTTAAAGACCGTGCATTGAAATCACCTGGAGACTATGAGTGGCATTTCATTATTCTACTCTGGGACATCTCATCAACCGGGAACATACATCTCCAGGACTAACAACCCAGCTACTTATTTATTCCTAAGAAATGTCATTATTTCAAACTGGATAACCATAGGTTTTTAAATGTATTTGTGTGTGCATGGAGGTTAGGGTAATATGAAGTTATAAGGTCTTTTGATATAAATTTATCACAATAAAGTGTTTAAGATTTAGTTTATCAATAAGTAGTTAATGTGTTATTGTTTAAAAATACCTGGTTTGGCGTATTTATTTCTGGGGGTTAATAAAGTGTTTAATTTGGCTGTTTTCCGATAGGTGGGAAAACTTTAATAATATGCTATTACCTGTGGCGTGATGGGACTGAATTGACAGTGCATTGCTCGGTTGTAACACAGTGCATGATAAATTTTTTTTTTTCACACCTGTGAGGCATCTGGTTTCTCCTTCTGCACTTTGTCCTTCGTGAGTACGATATCTGTTTTGCTGTGTGAAGTTATCTTTGGATTTAAAACCTAAGCCTTTGATTCTTCAGTGGGCACATCCACACTGACCTCACTTTTATTTTTCTTGTTGCTTTCACAAGTGTTGTTTACCTTCGGATATTTTACCTTCCCTATACCCTTTACTTCGGAGATGATTTCCTCCCCCAATCTGCCCCATGTCCTCTGGGGCATTACTGCTCACAGGTGATATCTTGGCCTTTTTAAATTCTACTGGCTCCATCTTGTTTTTTTAAATTCTACTGACTTTCCTTTATGCTCTTTAATCTTTACTGGCTATATTGTTCCATGTGGGATTTTGTGGACTTCCTCATCCCTCTGCAGCTGTGCAGAATTTTGTTTGTTCCCCCCAGTTTCTCCAGTCTCCATGTTCTGGACCCTCTGGATGCAATACTCTGCTCCTGCCGAGTCATTGCCCAACAATAGGTTGACTCCCTTCATTGGTAAGCTTGGAATGGCCCTGACCATCATTACCCTGGTGACCAAGTTACTTTGCAAATAAATTTCAACTAAGGGAAGCTTTAAGCATTTTCCAGTAAGCCCTTTTACCAATACTGTGGTATTTGTTCTGCTTTCGGGTGGCATTTCTGTAAAGTTTGCTACGAGTAGTGTTTGAAAAAACAATGGTGTTGCTGAGTATGGTCCCTTGGGATACAAAAGGAGGCAGTTTCCCTTCTGGACAATGTTTTTGTCGGTATTCTGATCCTGTGTATTATTGGAGCACATGCTCACTACATTCATAGCTACAGACACTGTTTATTTGGAATGTCAACAATCTTCCTTGACATGCCCCGATTTTCCCGACTTGAAACACATCGGGCATGCCCCTACTAGTTTATTATCTGGGTTCTTTCTTTTAAAAGTTGCAGACTTATCTGGTTTTCTTTCCTTACTCTTCTGTTCTCTCGAGCCCATTTCTGCTTCATCTGCATCCCTCCTATCTCTCCCTAGCCTGTAAGAAGTACCAGACACAAATTTATTCTGAGTTAGGTGTGTGTGTGTTAACTCATAGTTGGCCCTTTCTGCTGATTCTCTTACTCTTTGCTCTTCAATATGGGTTCTTATATTAACTGGGATGCTTTTTTTTAAAAATTCTTCCAGCAACATCACTTCTCTCAAATTTTCATCTGAGTGTTCCAGCTTGAGAGATCTTATCCAGCAATTGAAATCCATATGTTTAATTCTTTCAAATTCAATGGAACTCTAGGTGGATCTTTTCCTAGTGAGTCTAAGTTTCTGTTGATAGGCTTTGGTTACTAACGCATATGCATTTAGAATTGCAGTTTTGGTTTGTTCATAGTCAGAGGCAGAAGTCAGTGCAGCGATCAAAAAGATTAAAGTAAATAAAGCACCTGGAATCGATGAGATAACAACAGAATGCCTGAAATCCTGTTAACATTGGGAAAATCACAGACCTCCTGTCACAAAATTTACAGAACAGGAACTATACCTGTGGATCTTATGCAGTCAGTGTTCATTAAACTCCCAAAGAAACCAAACGCCTAGAGTAGTCAGAACACAGGACAATAAGCCTCATGAGCCATGTGATGAAAATGATTTTAATAATCATTTTGGAAAGAAATGACAAGTCAATAGAAGCAGAGATAGACGACATTCAGTCTGGATTCAGACCTAAGAAAGGAACAAGAGAGGGCATCTTTAACTTGAGAGTAATGATCGAAAGTTGCCTGGAATTACAAAAAACTGTGGATGTATGCTTTTTAGACAATGAGGAGGCATTTGATCGAGTCTACTATCAGAAAATAATAGAGTGAAAAACAAACTAGAAATTGACAGAAATGATAAAAGGATAATTCAGAATCTATATTTGAAGCAATCAGTAGTGATGAGAATTGATAGCGGCTCGTCAGACAGTTTCCCAAATAAAACTGATGAACTTAGGGCTTGGATTAGTACATGGGAGTATGATGTTATTGCTATTACTGAGACTTGGTTGAGGGAAGGGCATGATTGGCAACTAAATATCCCAGGATATCGATGTTTCAGGCGGGATAGAGAGGGAGGTAAAAGAGGTGGAGGAGTTGCATTACTGGTCAAAGAGGATATCACAGCTGTGCTGAAGGAGGGCACTATGGAGGACTCGAGCAGTGAGGCAATATGGGCAGAACTCAGAAATAGGAAGAGTGCGGTAACAATGTTGGGGCTGTACTACAGGCCTCCCAACAGCAAGCATGAGATAGAGGTACAAATGTGTTAACAGTTTATGGAAAGATGTAGGAGCAACAGGGTGGTGGTGATAGGAGATTTTAATTTTCCCAACATTGACTGGGATTCACTTAGTGTTAGAGGTCTAGATGGAGCAGAATTTGTAAGGAGCATCCAGGAGGGTTTTCTAGAGCAGTATGTAAATAGTCCAACTCGGGAAGGGGCCATACTGGACCTGGTGTTGGGGAATGAGCCGGGCCAGGTGGTTGAAGTTTCAGTAGGGGACTACTTTGGGAATAGTGATCACAATTCTGTAAGTTTTAGAATACTCATGGACAAAGACGAGAGTGGTCCTAAAGGAAGAGTGCTAAATTGGGGGAAGGCCAACTATACCAAAATTCGGCAGGAGCTGGGGAATGTAGATTGGGAGCAGCTGTTTGAAGGTAAATCCACATTTGATATGTGGGAGGCTTTTAAAGAGAGGTTGATTAGCGTGCAGGAGAGATATGTTCCTGTGAAAATGAGGGATGGAAATGGCAAGATTAGGGAACCATGGATGACAGGTGAAATTGTGAGACTAGCTCAGAGGAAAAAGGAAGCATACATAAGGTCGAGGCGGCTGAAGAAAGACGAAGCTTTGGAAGAATATCGGGAATGTAGGACCAATCTGAAATGAGGAATCAAGAGGGCTAAAAGGGGTCATGAAATATCTTTAGCAAACAGGGTTAAGGAAAATCCCAAAGCCTTTTATTCATATATAAGGAGCAAGAGGGTAACTAGAGAAAGGATTGGCCCACTCATGGACAAAGGAGGAAAGATATGCGTGGAGTCAGAGAAAATGGGTGAGATTCTAAACGAGTACTTTGCATCAGTTTTCACTGAGGAGAGGGACATGACGGATGTTGAGGTTAAGGATAGATGTTTGATTACTCAAGGTCAAGTCGGCATAAGGAGGGAGGAAGTGTTGGGTATTCTAAAAGGCATTAAGGTGAACAAGTCCCCAGGTCCAGATGGGTTTATCCCAGGTTACTGAGGGAAGCGAGAGGGGAAATAGCTGGGGCCTTAACAGATATCTTTGCAGCATCCTTAAACACGGGTGAGGTCCCGGAGGACTGGAGAATTGCTAATGTTGTCCCCTTGTTTAAGAAGGGTAGCAGGGATAATCCAGGTAATTATCGACCGGTGAGCCTGACGTCAGTGGTAGGGAAGCTGCTGGAGAAGATACTGAGGGATAGGATCTATTTCCATTTGGAAGAAAATGGGCTTATCAGTGATAGGCAACATGGTTTTGTGCAGGGGAGGTCATGTCTTACCAACTTAATAGAATTCTTTGAAGAAGTGACGAAGTTGATTGATGAGGGAAGGGCTGTAGATGTCATATACATGGACTTCAGTAAGGCGTTTGATAAGGTTCTCCATGGTAGGCTGATGGAGAAAGTGAAGTCGCATGGGGTCCAGGGTGTACTAGCCAGTTGGATAAAGAACTGGCTGGGCAACAGGAGACAGACAGTAGCAGTGGAAGGGAGTTTCTCAAAATGGAGACGTGTGACCAGTGGTGTTCCACAGGGATCCGTGCTGGGACCACTGTTGTTTGTGATATACATAAATGATTTGGAGGTAAATATAGGTGGTCTGATTAGCAAGTTTGCAGACGACACTAAGATTGGTGGAGTAGCAGATAGTGAAGGGGACTGTCAGAAAATACAGCAGAATATAGATAGATTGGAGAGTTGGGCTGAGAAATTGCTGATGGAGTTCAATCAGGGCAAATGCGAGGTGATGCATTTTGGAAGATCCAATTCAAGAGTGAACTATTCAGTAAATGGAAAAGTCCTGGGGAAAATTGATGAACAGAGAGATTTGGGTGTTCAGGTCCATTGTTCCCTGAAGCTGGCAACGCAGGTCAATAGAGTGGTCAAGAAGGCATACGGCATGCTTTCCTTCATCGGACGGGGTATTGAGTACAAGAGTTGGCAGGTCATGTTACAGTTGTGTAAGACTTTGGTTCGGCCACATTTGGAATACTGCGTGCAGTTCTGGTCGCCACATTACCAAAAGGATGTAGATGCTTTGGAGAGGGTGCAGAGGAGGTTCACCAGGATGTTGCCTGGTATGGAGGGCGCTAGCTATGAAGAGAGGTTGAGTAGATTCGGATTATTTTTATTAGAAAGACGGAGGTTGAGGGGGGACCTGATTGAGGTGTATAAAATCATGAGAGGCATAGACAGGGTGGATAGCAGGAAGCTTTTTCCCAGAGTGGGGGATTCAATTACTAGGGGTCACGAGTTCAAAGTGAGAGGGGAAATGTTTAGTGGGGATAAGCGTGGAAAGTTCTTTACGCAGAGGGTGGTGGGTGCCTGGAACGCATTGCCAGCAGAGGTGGTAGACACGGGCACGATAACGTCTTTTAAGATGTATAAATACAGATACATGAATGGGCATGAAGCAAAGAGATACAGACCCTTAGAAAATAGGCGACAGGTTTAGATTTAGGATCTGGATCGGCGCAAGCTTGGAGGGCCAAAGGGCCTGTTCCTGTGCTGTAATTTTCTTTGTTCTTTTGTTGTTCTAAAACAGGAGTGCATCAAACTGTTCAACTTCTACACTGAAATTATCTTCAGAGACATAGAACATCTACCAGGTTGTAATATTGATGGGTTGAACATTAACAACTTGAGATACACAGATGACACTGCAATGATTTCTAAACTCCACAGAATAAAGGCCCAGTCTATTTAAACTTTTCTCATAAGACAATCTCTCCATCCCAGGAATTGGTTTGCACTCTCTCCATGGCAAGAATATATTTTTTTAGTTAAGGAGACCAAAACTGCACACAATACTCCAGGTGCAGCCTCAACAGGGCTCTCTATAATTGCAGTAAGACATCTTTACTCCTATCCTCAAATCCTCTTGTAATAAAAGCCAACATACCATTTTCATTCTTCATTGCTTGCTGCACCTGCATGTTAGCTTTCAGTGCCTCATGAACAAGGACACCCAAGTCCTTTTGAAGTTCAACACTTCCCAGCCTCTCACCATTTCTGTATTTCTGATGAAAGTGGATAACCTCATATTTCTCAATATTGTATTTCATCTGCCAAATTTTTGCCCACTCACTTAGACTCTCCAAATCCCCTTGGAGTATCTTTGGATCCTCCTCACAACTCACCCTTCCACCTAGTTTTGTGTCAATTACCGCCCCATCAGTCTGCTCTCAATCATGAGTACAGTGATGGAAGGTGTCAACGACAATGCTATCAAGCAGCACTTGCTTGGTAATAACCTGCTCAGTAATGCTCAATTTGGGTTCCGCCAGGGCCACTCAGCTCCTGACCTCATTACAGCCTTGTTTCAAACATGGACAAAAGAGCTGAACTCAAGAGGTGAGGTGAGAGTGAGTGCCCTTGATATCACGGCAGCATTTGACCGATTATGGCATCAAGGGCCCTGGCAAGACTGAAGTCAATGGGAATCAGGGGGAAGATCTCTCTGCTGGTTGGATTCATACCTAGCGCAAAGGAAGATGGTTGTGGTTGTTGGAGGTCAATCATTTCAGCTTCAGAATTTCACTGCAGGAGTTCCTCAGGGTAGTGTCCTAGGCACAACCATCTTCAGCTGCTTCATCAATGACCGTCCTTCAATCATAAGGTCAGAAGTGGGGATGTTTGCTGATGATTGCACAATGTTCAGCACCATTCGTGACTCTTCAGATACTGAAGCAGTCTGTGTTCAAGTGCAGCAAGACTTGGATATCAGCTTGGGCTGATAAGTGGCAAGTAACATTCATGCCACATATGTGCCAGGCAATGATCATCTCTAACAAGAGAGAATCTAGCCATCTCCCCTTGACATTCAATGGCATTATGTTTGCTGAATCTCCCACTATCAACATACTGGAATTGCCATTGACCTGAAACTGAACTGGAGTAGCCATATAAATACCGTGGCTACAAGAGCAGGTCAGAGGCTAGGAATCCTGCGGTGAGTAACTCGCCTCCTGACTCCCCAAAGCCTACATCTACAAGGCACAAGTCAGGAGTGTGATGGAATACTCTCCACTTGCCTGGATGGGTGCAGCTCAAAAAACATTCAAGAAGCTCGACACCATCAAGGACAAAGCAGCCCACTTGATTGGAACCCCATCAACAAACATTCACTCCCTCCACCACTGATGCACTGTGACAGCAGTGTGTACCATGTACAACATGCACTGCAGTAGTGCACTAAGGCTCCTTGGACAGCACCTTCCAAACCCACGACCTCTACTACTTCGAAGGACAAGGGCAGCAGATGCATGGCAACACCACCACCTGCGAGTTTCCCTCTAAGCCACTCAGCATTCTGACTTGGAACAATATCGCCATTCCTTCACTGTCACTGGTTCGAAATCCTGGAACTCCCTTCTTGACAGTACTGTAGGTGTACCTACCCCACATGGACTCCAGCGATTCAAGAAGGCAGCTCACCACAACATCCCAAGTGCAATTAAGGATGGGCGTGAAATGCTGGCCGAGCCTAGAAAAGCATTAGAACATTAGAACATTAGAACATTACAGCGCAGTACAGGCCCTTCGGCCCTCGATGTTGCACCGATCATCTGACCTACACTATTCCATTTTCATCCATATGTCTATCCAATGACCACTTAAATGCCCTTAAATTTGGCGAGTCCACTACTGTTGCAGGCAGGGCGTTCCACGCCCCTACTACTCTCTGCGTAAAGAAACTACCTCTGACATCTGTCCTATATCTTTCAACCCTCAACTTGAAGCTATGTCCCCTCGTGTTTGCCATCATCATCCGAGGAAAATGTCTCTCACTATCCACCCTATCTAACCCTCTGATTATCTTGTATGTCTCTATTAAGTCACCTCTCCTCCTCCTTCTCTCTAACGAAAACAACCCCAAGTCCCTCAGCCTTTCCTCGTAAGACCTTCCTTCCATACCAGGCAACATCCTAGTAAATCTCCTCTGCACCCTTTCCAAAGCTTCCACATCCTTCCTATAATGCGGTGACCAGAACTGCACGCAATACTCAAGGTGCGGCCTCACCAGAGTTTTGTACAGCTGCATCATGACCTCGTGGCTCCGAAACTCGATCCCCCTACTAATAAAAGCTAACACACCATATGCCTTCTTAACAGCCCTATTAACCTGGGTAGCAACTTTCAGGGATTTATGTACCTGGACACCAAGATCTCTCTGTTCATCTACACTACCAAGAATCTTCCCATTCGCCCAGTACTCTGCATTGCTGTTACTCCTTCCAAAGTGAATCACCTCACACTTCTCCGCATTAAACTCCATTTGCCATCTCTCAGCCCAGCTCTGCAGCCTATCTATGTCCCTCTGTACCCTACAACACCCTTCGACACTATCCACAACTCCACCGACCTTCGTGTCATCCGTAAATTTACTAACCCACCCTTCTGCACCCTCATCTAGGTCATTTATAAAAATGACAAACATCAGTGGCCCCAAAACAGAACCTTGCGGTACACCACTAGTAACTAAACTCCAGGATGAACATTTGCCATCAACCACCACCCTCTGTCTTCTTTCAGCTAGCCAATTTCTGATCCAAAGCTCTAAATCACCTTCAATCCCATACTTCCGTATTTTCTGCAATAGCCTACCGTGGGGAACCTTATCAAACGCCTTACTAAAATCCATATACATCACATCCACGGCTTTACCCTCATCCACCTGTTTGGTCACCTTCTCGAAAAATTCAATAAGGTTTGTGAGGCACGACCTACCTTTCAAAAAACCGTGCTGACTATCGCAAATGAACTTATTCTTTTCAAGATGATTATAAATCCTATCTCTTGTAACTCTTTCCAACATTTTACCCACAACCGAAGTAAGGCTCACAGGTCTATCATTACCAGGGCTGTCTCTACTCCCCTTCTTGAACAAGGGGACAACATTTGCTATCCTCCAGTCCTCCGGCACTACTCCTGTCGACAATGACGACATAAAGATAAACAACAACGGCTCTGCAATCTCCTCCCTGGCTTCCCAGAGAATCCTAGGATAAATCCCATCTGGCCCAGGGGACTTATCTATTTTCACTCTTTCCAAAATTGCTAACACCTCCTCCTTGTGAATCTCAATCCCATCTAGCCTAGTAGGCTGTATCTCAGTAATCTCCTCGGCAACATTTTCTTTCTCTACTGTAAATACTGACGAAAAATATTCATTTAACGTTTCACCTATCTCATCTGATTCCACACACAACTTCCCACTACTATCCTTGATTGGCCCTGTTCTAACTCTTATCATTCTTTTATTCCTGATATACCTATAGAAAGCCTTCGGGTTTTCTTTGATCCTATCCGCCAATGACTTCTCGTGTCCTCTCCTTGCTCTTCTTAGCCCTCCCTTTAGATCCTTCCTGGCTAGCTTGTAGCTCTCAAGCGCCCTAACTGAGCCTTCACGTCTCATCCTAACATAAGCCGCCCTCTTCCTCTTGACAAGCGCTTCAACCTCTTGAGTAAACCACGGCTCCCTCGCTTGACAACTTCCTCCCTGCCTGACAGGTACATACTTATCAAGGACACGTATTAGCTGCTCCTTGAATAAGCTCCACATTTCGTTTGTGCCCATCCCCTGCAGTTTCCTTCCCCATCCTACATCTTGTATGCATTCCAGGATTTCATCCTCCATAGCATTAGTCCTAATAGGTTTACCCAGTCTAAATGTAGACTGAATTCCCCCATGATTACTGTATTACCCTTATTACATACACGTCTAATTTCCTGATTTATCCTGTGCCCTGCATGAACAGTACAGTTGGTGGCCTATAAAAAGAGGGCATTGATATTTTGGGATTTTAACTACCCTAATATTAACTGGGATAGTTCTTTTGTGAAAGGAATTAAGGAAGCAGAATTCTTGAGGTGCATTCAGGACTATGTAGCAAGTTCAACAAGAGAGGGTGTAGTATTGAACTTAGTTTTAGGAAATGAAGCTAGGCAGGTGGAAGGAGTGGCAATGGGAGAGCATTTTTGTGCTAGTGATCATAATTCAGTCAGTTGTAACATAATTATGGAAGAGGACAAGGATAGAACAAGAGTTCGAGTTCCCAATTGGAGTAAGGCAAATTTTACTAAGCTGAGGATTGATTCAGTGAAAGTGGACTGGAAACAGATACTTGAAGGTAAATCAGTGTCAGAGCAGTGGGAGGCATTCAAAGGGGAGATTCAAGGGGTTCAGATTAGACATGTTCCCACAAAGAAAAAAGATGGTATGGCCAAATCTGGAGCCTCATGGGTGTCGAGGTGTTTACAGGCTCAGGTAAGGCTGAAGAGAAAAGCTTATGTCCAACAGCGAGAACTCAATGCGACAGAAAGCCGAGAGGAGAATAGAAAGTGGAGGGTGAAATCAAAATGAAGTTAGGAAAGCAAACAGAGGGCATGAAAGAATATTGGCATGCAAAATCAAGGTGAATCCAAAGATATTTTATCAATACATTAAGAATAAGAGGATAACTAAGGAAAGAGTAGGAGCCATAAAATACCAAAAAGGTAACCTATGTGGAGGGATGGAATATGTTGGTATGGATCTTAATGAATGCATTGCATCTGTCCTCACAAAAGAGAGGGTTGATGCAGGTATTGTAGTTAAAAAGGAGTGTGAAGTATTGGATGTGATAAACATAGGGAGAGAAGAATTATTCATGGGATTAGCATCCTTGAAAATGGATAAATCACCAGGGATGGATGAAATGTACCTCAGGCCAGGGAGGATGTAGTGGAAGGTCTGTCCATCATTTTCCAGTCCTCACTGGATACAGGTGTGATGCTGGAGGATTGGAGGATTGCTAGTGTTGTACCTTTGTTGACAAAGGGAGCAAGGGATAGACTGAATAATTTCAGGAGAGTCAGTTTAACCTCAGTAGTGGGCAAATTATGGGAATCAATTCTGAGAAACAGGATAAACTGTCACTTAGAAGGGCACAGATTAATCAAGGATAATCAGCATGGATTTGTTAAGGGAAGATATTGCTTGACTAATTTGTTTGATTGTTTTGAAGACGGAACAAAGAGGTTTGATGAGGGTAGTGCAGTTGATGTGGTCTACATGGGTTTTAGCAAAGGTTTTAACAAGGTCCCACATGGCAGACCGATTTAAAAAATAAAAGCCTATGGAATCCTGGGAAATGCAACAAGCAGGCAACCTGCCAAGGATGAGGCACAAGAATTCCATCACATGGACATTAAATCTCGAATTGTTGCTGGGAAGAAGAGAAGGCCTATTCCAAGGGGTTACGAGGCCCCTGGCCAGAAAGACATTTTTGCATATTAACAGACTGTGTTTGGGAACAAAGGAGCTATCCCCTGCTCCAATACAATCCACAAACAGACGTAGTCAGACCAGTGGTCACATGACTAACTGGCTATTGCAGAGTTTGAACTGAGAGGTTTAAATCGGAGAGACAGTGTTTGAACTGGCGTGAATGTCCACAGATCCCTGAAGGTAACAGGATAGTTTGATAAGGTGGTTAAGAAGGCATATGGAATCATTTCCTTCATTAGTCGAGGTATAGAATATAAGAGCAGGGTGTTTATGCTGGAACTGTATAACTCATTGGTTAGGCCACAACTTGATTACTGTGTGCAGATATGGTCACCTCATTATAGAAAGGTTATAATTACACCAGAGAGGGTACAGAGGAGATTTATGAGGATGTTGTTAGGATTGGAAAATTATGGCTCTGAGGAAAGATTGGATAGTCTGGGGTCATTCACCTTGGAATAGAGAAGGCTGAGGGGAGATCTGATTGAAATGTGCAAAATTGTGCAGGGCCTGGAAAGAGTGGAGGTGAAGGGCCTATTTACCATCGCTGAGACGTCAGTGAATAGGGGACAGATATTTCAAGTGATTGGTAGAAAGATTAGAGGGGAGATGAGGAAATATTTTTTTACCCAGAGTTGGTCGGGGTCTGGAACTCACTGCCTGAAAGGGTAGTAGAGACAGACATCCTCAACTCATCTAAAACTCTGGAGATGCACCTCAAGTAACCTGCAGGGCTATGGAACAAATGGTGGAAGGTGGGATTAGGCTGGGTCGCTCTTTTTTTCAGCTGGCAAAGGCACAATGGGCCAAGTGGCCTCTTTCTGTGCCATAAACATTCTACGATTATATGATTCTAAACAACTCCTACCAATGTTTGCTTCCCCCTGTACTTCTCAGCTCTACAGGAAGGGATTCTCCATCTTGATTTGTCGATCTAAGATCCTCTTTCACTGATGCACTTATCTCATCCTTTATTAACACCAATACCCCACCTCCTTATCCTTTTTGCCTATCCATCCTGAACGTCGAAAACTCTTGAACATTCAGTTCCCAGCCTTGGTCACCCAGCAGCCATGTCTCTGTAGTAGCAATTAGATCAAATGTGTTTACTTCTATTTATGCTTTCAATTCATCTACCTGTTGCAAATGCTGCATGAATTTAGAAAAAGTGCCTTTAACTCTGTCATTTTATTATATTCACAACCTTTAGACTAATCTGCTGACATTCTCTTAGGTTTGCATGCTCTGCTCCTTCCTGCCACGCTCAGATTACCAATTTCCTTATTTTAGCCTTGTTGTCTTGCCTTCTCCTCTCTCTTTAAATTTTAAAGCCTTGGTGCAAATATGGAAATAAGAGCTGAATTCCAGAGGTGAGGTGAGAGTGACGGCCCTTGACATCAAGGCAGCATTTGATCAATTACAGCATCAAGGAGTCCGAGCTAAACTGGAGTCAATGGGAATCAGGGGGAAATCTCTCTGCTGGTTGGAGCCGTACCTATCACAGAGGGAAGTGATTGTGTTTGTTGGAGGTCAATCATCTCAGCTCCAGGATATCACTGCAGGAGTTCCTCTGGGTAGTGTCCTAGGCCCAACCATCTTCAACTGCTTCATCAATGACCGTCCTTCAATCATGGGGCTGAATTTTATTAACGTGCTGCACTTTGCTGTGATGTGCTTTGAACTCGGTAGTGTGCCCACAGAGCCCCTGTGACATTACACACAGGGGCTCATTATCACAGAGGCTACACGCAGCTCCCCCCATATTACGTGGTGGGGGGGGGGGGGGGGCAGCGGGACAGCCGGTGCTTTGTTGGAAGCCAACACAGCTGAGAATCATGTGCTGGGCCCTATTAAAAGGGAAGCCAGTACAGCAGCTATGCTTGCATCCACAGAGGATCCCTGGAAGTGAGACCGTTTTCAAATCAAGACATCTATCTGATTGGAGAGAGAGGGGCATACCAGTGTGGTACCACGGTTTAGTGATGCCTCCCTGACTACACTCCTTCAGGCTCTCCAGCAAGGGCAGGAAGAGGCCCTCACACATGACCAAGGCAGCCTGGCTGGAGGTGGCACATGAAGTCAGTAGCTGTGCTGTCATCCGTTGCAACTGGGTGCAGTGCTGCACAAGGATGAATGACCTGCTAAGAAGCGCAAGAGTAAGTGCCAATGTCTATAAGGCTCCACTGAAACTGGTGTGCCACTGCCGTGCTGAAGCACAGGAGGTTGGGCAGGCAGGATAGAAGCGACATGAATGGTGCAATGTATGACAGAACTTACACTTGTCCGGTGCTCAGAGAATGGCACCAACATGTGTTGCTCACTCAGTAGTGCACACCAAGCACCCTCCACCTTTGTGGCCAGCAACCCTTTTTTGACATATCGTCCTGTTCACATGCCATTGTTAATATCTGCCTCCTTGCCCCTCCAGGCAAAGAGGGCCCACAATTCAAAGGAGTCATCCCGCACTGGTGGAGGTCCTCCACAGATGCAAATGCTGACAGATGCCGAAGAGGAGGTTCTACAGCTGGCATAGTGACAGCAGCTCCACTCATTTCGCCAAATTGACATCGGGGTCCAAGGTGAACAGACGTCCAATTGATATTAAAGATGGGCACTATGGAATGTTCTGTAATGCAATGTTGCTGACATTGCGAAATCTGCGACATCAAGACTGACAATGTCCTCTTCCCAGTGTGTCTTCCAGGTGCAGGAACAGAGCCGACCCCGGCTGCATGGTTGACTTCCACCACCTCGGAGGAAGAGCCAGACGCCGAGGAAGTAACACCCTAGGACGCTAATGCACCTTCCACCAGCGCAGATACTGTCACTTTGGTGGGTATCCGTCTGGCCTAAGAGTGTGGGTCACAATCTGGTGACAGCACTGCACACACACCCGAGCAGCTGACTGAGGCTAAGACAGACATAGCCCCTGACAGTCGGAGGCCTGTGAATGGCTCGGCCCATGCTCAGCCCCAGGCTACTGATGTTCCTCTGCTGTCGACAGATCAGGGCAGGCCAGAGCTGTTGAATAAGTTATGGCAACTGCAGGCAGAGATTCCACAGGCCATGCACAGCCTTGAGCAGAGAGTCCATCCAGGCCATGACTGCTGCCATGTCCCAGGCATATGAGCGCCCGGAGTCATCCATTGAGGAGGTGGCGGCTCTCATGGTGACCCAGAATCAATTAATACGCTCATACCTGCAATCCCTCGCCGCTGCCGTGACATCCATTCAGTAGTGGCAAAGCAAGAGAGAGACCAGCGTCATGGAGACAGTCCCTGCCCCCGGTCACTCCTGGGAGAGCAGAGAGGTTCCAACAAACCCTGAGATGGAGGAGGCGAGCCAGCACCCCACATCTTGGGAGCCCCCTGCAGCTGATTCCAATGTGGACGCTGGGCCCTCCGCCTCTCCACCTGTGAGTCACTTTCCAGCAGCCGCAACAGCTGAGGATGGTTCTGTGATGATGCTGCATTCCCCCAGCCAGCCTGGGCCTTCCAGGCCTCATGCACACAGAGGACGACCAGCAAAGTCATTCACAGTCAAAGAGCAATCTGATCAGCAGCCTCCCTCCAGTTAGTCTGTTAACACAGAGGTTGCACTGAGAAGGGGCACTCGCAAGTGTTTAAAAAGAACTCTGACACAAATGGGAATGCACGGTTGTCCCAGCAATGTAAACACGTCTTGCACTGAATGTTCTTCACTAACACGTGTGTCCTGTTTTTCTGTGTGAATGATGTGTGCCAGTATGTAGCGCCAATATCACATCCCTTTGCACCGTTGGCCCTTCAGGAAAGCTCATGAATGCAGTAACATCATTGCCATGTCACCATTACTCATGAACGTCTCCATGGATGCAGTAACATGGAAATTGGCTCAGTCAGCTGCTGCCTCTGATGGATTACACAGGGATGCTGCAGATGTGGACTGGTGCATAGCAGGTGAGTGAGGGTGATGGGTGGCTTGCAGAGATCATGTCAGTTCCTATGGAGCAGAGAGCCTTTGTCTGATAAGGCTCTGCTGTATGACTGTAGCACACTGCTAGCCCTGCATGCAGAGC
The DNA here is from genome assembly GCF_036365525.1 of Heterodontus francisci. Taxonomy (NCBI): domain Eukaryota; kingdom Metazoa; phylum Chordata; class Chondrichthyes; order Heterodontiformes; family Heterodontidae; genus Heterodontus; species Heterodontus francisci. The sequence goes on along the minus strand of NC_090387.1, from coordinate 91,053,578 downwards.
CTGGGTGCCATCTGCCCTCCCATGCTCCATTCCTGTTGTAGATCTTCAGCATCCTCATAGTCCGAGGAGGAATCCTGTTGATGTCTCTTCTCATCATGCCAGGCATGTCCCCTATTAGGTGCATAGAGTACAGTGAGCAGGAAAGAAAGGAGCTGGCCTTTTCGGCCCAGAGTACAGAGCATCCCCTATCCATCCAGGCAGATCGCCTGCTTAATGGCAGATGTTGTAGCTCAGTGGTTGGCGTTGTATCTCCTCTGCAGCCATGGTGGTGTCTCTCACTGGTGTCAGGAGCCATGTCTGCAAGGGATAGCTCTTATCTCCAAGAAGCCACCCCTCCATCTGAGCCAGTTCAGTGAACAGCAGCAGCAGCTGGGACTGGTGCAGGACCCATGTGTCATGACAGCTGCCAGGGAAGCAGGCACAGATTTGCACGAAGTGTCTCCGGTGCTACATACCAGCTGCACCTAGATTGAAATGAATCCTTTAATATTAAAGTCTTCAGGTGGTGGCCTGGCAGGATGCCCAATAGCCACATGGATGCAGTCTACGACTTCTTGCACTTGTGGGAATCTGTGGTGGAGCTTAAACCAGTGGTCCTCTGGTCCTGGCTTTCAGGGTCCGTCGTGAAGCAGATACAGTCACCAGCCCTCCATAACAGGGCATGAGTAACCTCCCTGATACAGCGATTCACTGCCTCCATGCGTGAATCCCCTAATTGACCCTTTTAGTATTTATATGCCTACTGTTACAACCAGGTGAGAAAGGTGTCTACGTTCCCTTTTCAGCCTTCACCTGGTCTTACTGTAACAGGGTTTATGTTTTTAAACACACTGTGTTTTGAGCTCCCCCTTTGGTGAATACTTGTTCACCGCTTTCCAATTGTAAGGAAAAGAAAAGAGCATAAGCAGGCTTTCTTAGGTTGAAAGAAGAAAAATGCAATTCATTCAAACTTAAGCTATTTAACCTCTAATTCAGTGAAAGCCTACAGATACACATTGCGTCCCACACTAGCATGCATACATGATATGCACATGCAAACAGAGACAGAAAAGAGCAGAAGAAAAATAAAGTCGAGAGGTTTGACCAATCTGAACAGGGGTTTTTGTTACTGTGCTTTGAGATCGCTGTATACCTTGCTTGTAGGTAGATCTTGCTTTTCGTTGGGGCCCAGTATTCTTCTTAAACCACATTCACTGTTGGAGACTTTTCTCTCTTGGGGTTCATATGTTTTCAATGGGTCTTCAGTTCCGTGAGAAGGTTTTGAGAGCAGAGAGGAGAGAGCTGTTCTCAGTCTGGGAGTAAAGAGCTTTCTGAGTTTTAAAACACTGTGGCAAGTTCAAATTCAAAAACTCAGGTCACCCAGCAGGTTGGTCATGTGACTGGGGTGGTGGTGGTTGTTTGTGACCATATCCATTTGTGTATTCGGTCACCTTCGCACTCAACCTAGCATTCAGGTTCCTCCACCCTCAACGTCTTGCAATCAAAAGTCCATTGTGCATTAAATTAGAGCAGGGAGTGTGCCTGAATTCTCTCTTCTTTAAAGGCAGCCCATTGTTCGGTTACAGCTTTTCCTGCCAACCTTTGATACCAATTTGTCTGGTTAGATCCATTCTTACCCCATTGAAATTGGCTTTCCCTCAGTTAATTATTCTTACTCTGGATTGTTGCTCATCCTTCCCCATTGCCAACATAAACCTTGTGATACAATGATCACTGTCCCTTAAATGTTCCCCTACTGATACTTGATCCACTTGGTCCACCACTTTCCCAAGAACTAGGTCTAACAATGCCTCCTTTTCTGTTGGACTGTAAGCATAATGCTGCAGATAATTCTCCTGAACACATTCTAGAAACTTTTGCCCCTCTCTTCCCTTACACTACTATTATCCTGGTCTATGTTTGGATAATTAAAGTCCCCATTATAATTATTCTATAATTATTGCACCTCTCCATAATTTTCTTGCAATTTTGTTCCATACGTTGTTCCCATTAGTTGGTGGCCTACAGTAAATGCCTGCCTCCCAACCTGAACCCAACAGGACCCGACGACAAGTGTTCGGCTCGGGTGTGGTCGGGCCCATGTTCCGGGGCCGGGTTTCGGGCTCGGGTCGGGTAGGGCCGAGTTCAGGTCGGGTTGGGTCGGGTCGGGCCGGACACACACGGTAAGTCCTCTGCTGGTAAGTATTAAAAATAAAAAACTTACCTGAGCTGGGAGTGTGGGATGAAACCGAGTCTGCACAGTGAGAGAGTGATGTCACTATGACCTCATCGCGCATGCGCTGCAGCTTCTTGCAGGTTCGGTGTCAGGAAGGTAAGTAAAGGGGTGGTCGGGTCGGGTCAAGTAGTGGCAGGTCTGGGTCCGGTCGGGCTTGGGGCAAAATCGGAGTGACTCAGGCCAGGTCAGGCGCGGGTACGCTGTGGTTCAGTCGGGTTCTTTTTCCCGACCTAAAGCAGGCCTCTAGCCTGCAGGCTACACCAAGCAATGTAATCAGACCTTTTTCATTCCCAAGCTCTGACCAAATAGATTATGTCCTTGACCTCTCTGGGACATCCTCTCTCTCTCTTTCCAGCACTGCAATGTTCTCCTTAATCAATATTGCCACTCCTACCCCTTTCCTTCCTTTCCTATCTTTCCTGAACACCTTTTCCCGAGGAATATTTATTACCCAGTCCTGCCCATCTTTGATATAAAAACAGAAATTGCTGGAAATACTCAGTAGGTCTGGCAGCATTTTTTGTAATTCATTCATGGCATGTGGGCATTGCTGGCCAGGCCAGCATTTATTGCCCCTCCCTAATTGCCCTTGAGAAGGTGGTGGTTAGCTGTCTTCTTGAACCGCTGCAGTCCATGTGGTGTAGGTCGACCCACAGTACTGTTAAGAAGATAGTTCCAGGATTTTGACCCAGCAACAGTGAAGGAACGGTGATATAGTTCCAAGTCAGAATGATATTTGACTTGGAGGGGAACTTGCAGGTGGTGGTGTTCCCGTGCATTTGCTGCCCTTGTCCTTCTAGTTGGTAGTGGCCATGAGTTTGGAAGGTGCTGTCTCAGGAGCCTTGGTGCGTTGCTGCAGTGAATCTTGCAGATGGTACACACTGCTGCCATTGTGTGTCGTTGGTTGAGGGAGTGAATGTTTGTAGATGGGGTGCCAATCAAGCGGGCTGCTTTGTCCTGGATGGTGTCGAGCTTCTTGAGTGTTGTTGGAGAGAGAAGCAGAGTTAACGTTTCAGGTCAGTGACCTTTCATCAGAACTGGCAAAGGTTTGAAATGTTTGAAGCAAGGTAGGTGGGGGTGGAGGGAAAAAAAGAACAAAAGGGAAGATGTGTGATAGGACAGAAGGCCGGAGAGATTAACTGACAAGAAGGTCATGGAGCAAAGGCAAAGAGAGTGTGCTAATGGTGTGGTAAAAGACAAAGCATTAGTGCAGAAAGAGTGTTAATGACAGAATAATGAATAGCTCTGGCCAAAAGCACAAACATAAAAAACCCAGGCGTAAAAAGACAGGCACATGGTTAAAAAAAAAGATGAAACAAAAAAAAACTAATAAAAAAGGGTGCAGTCATGCTCTGAAATTTTTGAACTCAATGTTCAGTCTGGAAAGCTGTAGAATGCCTTATTGGAAAATGAGGTGCTGTTGCTGAGCTTGTGTTGATGTTCACTGGAACACTGCAACAGGCCAAGGACAGACATGTGGGCATGAGAGCGGGGGAGGCGGGGGGGGGTTGTGTTGAAATGGCCAGCGACTGGAAGCTTGGGGTCATGCCTGCCGACTGAGTGAAGTGTTCCTCAAACCGGTCACCCAACCTGCGTTTGGTCTCCCCAGTGTAGAGGAGATCACATTGTGAGCAACGAATACCGTATACTACTTTGAAAGAAGTACCAATAAATCGCTGCTTCACCTGAATGGAGTGTTTGTGGGCCTTGGATTGTGAGGAGAGAGGAGGTAAAAGGGCAGGTATTACACCTCCTGCGATTTCATGGGAAGGTGCTGTGGGGAGGGGACGAGGTGTTGGGGATAATGGAGGAGTGCACAGGGTTTTGCGGAGGGAACGATCCCTTTGGAATGCTGACGTGGAGTGGAAGATGCATTTGGTGGTGGAATCATGCTGCAGGTGGTGGAAGTGGTGGAGGATGATCCTCTGGATGTGGAGGATGGTGGGGTGGAAAGTGAGGACAAGGGGAACCCTGTCACAGCTCTGGGATGGAGGGGAAGGGGTAAGGGCAGAAGTGTGGGAAGTGGGCCAGACACGGTTGAGGGCCCTGTCAACCACAGTGGAGGGAATCCCCAGTTGAGGAAAAAGGAAGACATATCAGAAGCACTGTTGTGGAATGTTCCATCATCAGAGCAGATGCGTCGGAGATGGAGAAACTGGGAGAATGGAATGGAGTCCTTACAGGAATCACGGTGTGAAGAAGTGTCATCGAGGTAGCTGTGGGAGTCAGTGGGCATATAATTAATATTAGGAGACAGTCTATCCCCAGAGATGGAGACAGTGAAGTTGAGGAAGGGAAGGGAAGTGTCAGAGATGGACCTTGTGAAGCTGAGAGAAGGGTGAAAATCCAGTTCGGGGCAAGAGCAGGAAACGGCACCGATACAGTCATCAGTGAACCGGAAAAAGAGTTGGGGGAGGGGGCCTGAGTAGGACAGGAACCAGGAATGTTCAGAAATGTTCGATTTACCCGACATGCCCTTCTTTGAGCCAAATCTCCATTATAGCTATAACATCATATTTCCACGTGGTTACCTGTATCTGCAAGTCACCAATCTTGTTTACCACACTCTGCACATTCACATACATGCACAATAACCCTAATTTAGATGTTATTATTTTCCTCCTTACTCTGAACCCACCTAATAACTTAATATTCCCTACTCTAGTGCTATCTGTCTCTCCCAGTATTCTCTGCACCTTGGTATTCCTCTCTGGTATTACCTCCTGGTTGCTACATTCCTGTGAAGTTAGTTCAAACCCTCCCCAATAGCACCAGCAAATTGCCCCACAAGGAAATTGGTCCTGGCTGTGTTTAGGTGCAACCCATCCGGCCTGTACAAAACCCATCTACCACAGAGCTGGTCTAATGTTCCAGGAATCTAAAGCTCTCCCTCCTGCACCATCTTTCCAGCCATACAGTCATCTGCTTTATCCTTCAATTTCTATACTCACTTGTGTGTGGTACCGGGAGTAATCTGGACATTGCTACTTTTGAAGTCCTGCTCGCCAATTTCCTACCTAGATCCCTAAATTTTGACGATGCCCTTGGTACCGATGTGGACCATAACTCATGGCTGTTCTTCCTGCCCCCTCTGCAGCTGTTCATTGACATCCTTTACCCTGGCACCAGGGAGGTAACTTACCATCCTGGATTCACGTCTGCAGCTGCAGAAATGCCGGTCTATTCCCCTAACTATCAAATCTTCTAACGCTATTGCTCTTGCAGTCATCTTCCTGCCCCGCTGTACAACTGATCAACCTGTGGTACACTGGCCTTGGCTCTGGTTGCACTCACCAGATAATCCATCACTTTCCTCACTATTCAGAACTGGACAGTGAGATGCACTCAGGGGTCTCCAGCCTGTTTTTTCTTGACTGTCCGGTGGTCATCCATTCCCTCTCTTCCTGCATACTCTTAAGCTGTGGGGTGACCACATCTATAAACGTGCTCTCCATGAAGCTCTCAACTTCAGCGATGCACCACACTGACGCCAACCTTTCCAGTGCATCCCGCTGTTCAATTCTCACCCCACACATTGCCACTACTATCTCCGCATCTACCGATATTTTGTCAGCATCCTCTTCCTTAGTAAACACGATGCAAAGTACTCATTGAGTATTCTCACCTTGCCCTGTGCCTCTGAGTATATATCACCCTCTTTGTCCCTAATAGGCCTGACCCTGCTTCTTCCCACCTGCTTACAATTGACATGCCAGTAGAGTATTTTTGGATTCCCTTTTATGTTGACTGCTATTCTATTCTCATATTCTCTCTTTGCCAATCTTATTTTCCTCTTCACTTCCCTTCTCAACTTACTGTATTTGGCCTGCTTCTCGGTTGAAGAATTCACCTGGCATGTATCACACAACCTCTTTGTTTGTGTCATCATATTGTCTACCTCCCTCGTCACCCAAGGAGGTCTGGCTTTGGTTCCCCTACCTTTCCTTCCTGTTGGAATGTACCTAGCCTGTACCTGAAACATTTCCTTAAAGATCTCCCATTGTTCCATTACAGTTTTTCCTGTCAATCTTTGGTTCTATTTTACCCTGGCTAGATCCCCTCTCTTCCCATTGAAGTGAGCCCTCTTTAAATTTAGAAGTTCTACTTTGGATTGTCCCTTGCTCTTCATTACTGTTCTAAAACTTATGGCATGATAATCATTCTTACCCAAGTGTATCCCACGGGCACTTTTCCACTTAGCCCACCTCTTTCCCAGCACCAGATCCGGCAATGCCTTCTTCCTAATTGAGCCGAGAACAAACTAGTCAAGGAAGTTCTCCTGAACGCATTTCCAAAATTCCTCTGCCTCCTTACCCATTACTGTAAAATTATCCAAATCGATATATGGGTAATTAAAAGTCCCCCAATATCATCACTCCATCGTTCTTACACATTTCTGTGATTTCCCTGCAGATTCTCTTCTCCATCTTGTTCTCAATATTTGGAGACCTATAGAACACACCCAGTATCGTGATCATGATCTTTTTGCTGTTCAACTCTAACCAAATGGATTGTCCTTGCACCCCCTCCAGGACATCCTCTCTTTCCAACACTAATCTTCCCTAATCAGTACTGCCACCCCACCTCCCCTTTTTCCTTCCCTATCTTTTCAGAACTCTTTGTATTAGTGAATAGGAAGCACACAGTCCTCACCATTTTTCCATTATCGCCACTACATCATATTCCCACACAGTATTTGTGATTGTCGATCACCAACCTTATTCACCACACTTTGTTCATTTACATACATACATTCTAAACCTGAATTTGTGTTCCTTGTAATCTTTCTTAGTCTGCTTCTATCTAATATGTTACTACTTCCTCCTCTAGTACCATCCAACACTCTCATTCCTTTTTGCATCTTATTCCTCTTTTCTACCTCTAGATGCTGGTGCCCATCCCCCTGCCAATTTATTTTAAACCCTCCCCAACCACACTAGTGAACCTCCCAGTGAGGACATTGGTCCCAGTCCAGTTGGATAGGTGCCTCCTGCTTGAGAACTAGCCCCAATGCTCTATGAATCTGAAGCCCTCCCTCCTGCACCATGCTCCAAACCATGCATTGTTCTATCTTATTTCTGCTCTCGCTGGTGCATGGCACTGGGAGTAATCTAGAGATTACTACCTTTGAGGTCCTACTTTTTAACTTCCTCCTATTTCCTGAAAGTCTGACTATAGGACCTCAATCCCCACGCTATTTCGTTGGTATTGATGTGTGCCACAATTTCTGGCTCACCACCTTCCCCCGACAGAATATTCTGCAAACTCTCCGTGATGTCATTTACTCTGGTACTAGAGAGGCAACACACCAAGTAAGACAATGAAGACAGTTACAGAAACTCCTGTCTGTCCCCCTAACTATAGAGACTCCGAAAACAACATTTCTACACTATGCCATTCCCTCCTGTGCAGTCCCTTGCCTATTGGTGCCATGGTCTGGAATGCACTCGTCCTAGGTGTCATCACTCCCTGCAGTCACAAAATCTGAGTACTAGTTTGAGAATGGCACACACCGTGAACACTCCTGAACTTTCTGCCTCTTCCTACTCTTCCAGATGGCCACCTATCAGTATTCTGAACTCTGCCTGTGGAGTGAGCAGTTCCTGGAATGGATGATACAGAAAACTGTCAGCCTCCCTGATGCTGGCTCTGACCAGGGTTGAGAGTCCACTGCAGATTCACTGGATGTTTCCTGGGATGAGGATGCAGTGTAGATTCACTGGATGTTACCAGAAATGAGGATGCAGTGTAGATTCACTGGATGTTACCAGGGATGAGGATGCAGTGCAGATTCACTGGATGTTACCAGGGATGAGGATGCAGTGTAGATTCACTGGATGTTACCAGGGATGAGGATGCAGTGTAGATTCACTGGATGTTACCAGGGATGAGAATGCAGTGTAGATTCACTAGATGTTACCAGGAATGAGGATACACTGTAGATTCACTGGGATGAGGGTGCAATGTAGATTCACAGGATGTTTTCAGATGAGGATGCAGTGTAGATTCACTGGGATGATTCCTGGGATGAGGGTGCAGCGTAGATTCACTGGGATGTTTCCTGGGATGCGGATACAGTGTAGATTCACTGGATGTTTCCTGGCATGTGCGTGCAGTATAGATTCACTGGATGTTTCCTGTTGAGGATGCAGTGCAGATTCACTGGGATGTTTGTTGGGATGAGGATGCTGTGTAGATTCACTGGGATGAGGATGCACTGTAGGTTCACTGGGATGTTTCCTGGGATGAGGATGCTGTGTAGATTCACTGGGATGACGATGCACTGTAGATTCACTGGGATGTTTCCTGGGATGTGGATACAGTGTAGATTCACTGGATGTTTCCTGGGATGAGGGTGCAGTATAGATTCAGTGGATGTTTTCTGGGATGAGGATGCAGTGTAGAATCTCTGGGATGTTTCCCGGGATGAGGATGCAGTGTAGATTGACTGGGATGAGGATGCAGTGTAAAATCACTGGGATGCGGATGCAGTGTAGATTCACTGGGATGAGGATGCAGTGTAGATTCACTGGGATGTTTCCTGGGATGAGGATGCAATGTAGATTCACTGGGATGAGGATACACTGTAGATTCACTTGATGTTTCCTGGGATGAAGATGCAGTGTAAATTGACTGGGATGTTTGCTGGGATGAAGATGTACTGGAGATTCACTGGGATGAGGATGCAGTGTAGATTCACCTGGTTGTGTCCTGGGATGACGATGGAGTGTAGATTCACTGGGATGAGGATTGCAGTGTAACTTCACTGGGATGTTTCCTGGTATGAGGATGCTATGTAGATTCACTGGGATGTTTCCTGGGATGAGGATGCTGTGTAGATTCACTGGGATGTTTCCTGGGATGAGGGTGCAGTGTTGATTCATTGGATGTTTCCTGGGACAACGATGCAGTGTAGATTCACTGGGATGTTTCCTGGGATGAGGGTGCAGTGTAGATTCACTGGATCTTTCCTGGGAAGAGGGTGTATTGTAGATTCACTGGGATGTTTCCTAGGATGAGGAGACACTGTAGATTCACTGGGATGTTTCCTGGGATGAGGGTGCAATGTAGATTCACTGGATGTTTTCTGATGAGGATGCAGAGTAGATTCACTGGGATGTTCCCTGGGATGAGGGTGCAGCGTCGATTCACTGGGATGTTTCCTGGGATGCGGATACAGTATAGATTCATTGGATGTTTGCTGATGAGGATGCAGCGTGGATTCACTGGGATGTTTCCTGGGATGAGGATGCAGTGTAGATTCACTGGGATGTTTGCTGGGATGAGGGTGCAGTGTAGAATCACTGGGATGATGATGAAGTGCAGATTCACTGGGCTGTTTGCTGGGATGAGGGTGCAGTGTAGAATCACTGGGATGATGATGAAGTGCAGATTCACTGGGCTGTTTCCTGGGATGAGGATGCAGTGTAGATTCACTGGGATGATGATGCACTGTATATTCACTGGGATGTTTCCTGGGATGAGGATGCTGTGTAGATTCACTAGGATGAGGATGTTGTGTAGATTCACTGGGATGTTTCCTGGGATGTCGATACAGTTTAGATTCACTGGGATGTTTCCTGGGATGAAGATGCAGTGTAGATTCACTGGGATGAGGATGCAGTTTAGATTCACTAGGATGTTTCCTGGGATGAGGATGCAGTGTAGATTGACTGGGATGAGGATGCAGTGTAGAATCACTGGGATGAGGATGCAGTGTAGATTCACTGGATGTTACCAGAAATGAGGATGCAGTGTAGATTCACTGGATGTTACCAGGGATGAGGATGCAGTGCAGATTCACTGGATGTTACCAGGGATGAGGATGCAGTGTAGATTCACTGGATGTTACCAGGGATGAGGATGCAGTGTAGATTCACTGGATGTTACCAGGGATGAGAATGCAGTGTAGATTCACTAGATGTTACCAGGGATGAGGATACACTGTAGATTCACTGGGATGAGGGTGCAATGTAGATTCACAGGATGTTTTCAGATGAGGATGCAGTGTAGATTCACTGGGATGATTCCTGGGATGAGGGTGCAGCGTAGATTCACTGGGATGTTTCCTGGGATGCGGATACAGTGTAGATTCACTGGATGTTTCCTGGCATGTGCGTGCAGTATAGATTCACTGGATGTTTCCTGTTGAGGATGCAGTGCAGATTCACTGGGATGTTTGTTGGGATGAGGATGCTGTGTAGATTCACTGGGATGAGGATGCACTGTAGGTTCACTGGGATGTTTCCTGGGATGAGGATGCTGTGTAGATTCACTGGGATGACGATGCACTGTAGATTCACTGGGATGTTTCCTGGGATGTGGATACAGTGTAGATTCACTGGATGTTTCCTGGGATGAGGGTGCAGTATAGATTCAGTGGATGTTTTCTGGGATGAGGATGCAGTGTAGAATCTCTGGGATGTTTCCTGGGATGAGGATGCAGTGTAGATTCACTGGGATAAGGTTGCAGTGTAGATTCACTGGGATGTTTCCCGGGATGAGGATGCAGTGTAGATTGACTGGGATGAGGATGCAGTGTAAAATCACTGGGATGCGGATGCAGTGTAGATTCACTGGGATGAGGATGCAGTGTAGATTCACTGGGATGTTTCCTGGGATGAGGATGCAATGTAGATTCACTGGGATGAGGATACACTGTAGATTCACTTGATGTTTCCTGGGATGAAGATGCAGTGTAAATTGACTGGGATGTTTGCTGGGATGAGGGTGCAATGTAGATTCACTGGATGTTTTCTGATGAGGATGCAGAGTAGATTCACTGGGATGTTCCCTGGGATGTGGGTGCAGCGTCGATTCACTGGGATGTTTCCTGGGATGCGGATACAGTATAGATTCATTGGATGTTTGCTGATGAGGATGCAGCGTGGATTCACTGGGATGTTTCCTGGGATGAGGATGCAGTGTAGATTCACTGGGATGTTTGCTGGGATGAGGGTGCAGTGTAGAATCACTGGGATGATGATGAAGTGTAGATTCACTGGGCTGTTTCCTGGGATGAGGATGCAGTGTAGATTCACTGGGATGATGATGCACTGTATATTCACTGGGATGTTTCCTGGGATGAGGATGCTGTGTAGATTCACTAGGATGAGGATGCAGTTTAGATTCACTGGGATGTTTCCTGGGATGTCGATACTGTTTAGATTCACTGGGATGTTTCCTGGGATGAAGATGCAGTGTAGATTCACTGGGATGAGGATGCAGTTTAGATTCACTAGGATGTTTCCTGGGATGAGGATGCAGTGTAGATTGACTGGGATGAGGATGCAGTGTAGATTCACTAGGATGTAACCTTAGATGTGGTGTTACAAGTGTGAAGAGAAACTTTGGTGATATTACAATATGGGGAGAATTTCAATGATTGAAGGACTATGTACATGAAGATATTAATCATGATGAATAACATTTCCTGTTTCTTTTGAGGAGTTAAACTGAGGCCCATTCTGCATGTTTAGATGTATATAAATGTTCTATATTTACTGTGAGGTTCTCCCCGTGTCCTGGTGTTGGAATCACAGGACTATTAGAATGCTGGACTTTCTATCGAGTGGATTCGATTACAAGAGTGTGAAAGTTATGCTTCAGCTATACAAAGCTCTGGTTAGACCACACCCAGAGTACTGTGATCATTTCAGGGCACCACACTTTGGGCAGAATATATTAGCCTCGGAGGGAGTGCAGCGAGAAGGTATGATGTGATTTGATCAAAGTTCTCAAGATATGAAGGGTGACCAGGAAGGGTAGAGAGAAACTATTTCTGCTAGATGGGTAGTCTTGTACCAGGGACTTCAATCAGAAAAAAAACAGGGCCAGGCCTTTCAGGAGTGAAAGTGGGAAACATACAAAATGTGGTACAAGTTTGGAATTCTCTTCCTCAAACAGCAATTCAGCTAGATCAATTATTAATTTCAAATCTGTGATTGAAATATTTTTGTTATCCAAAGAGCTAAGCGATCCCATAACCAATGGATCAGATCTAAGCTCTGCAGTCCTGCAACATCCAGTCGTGAATGGCAGTGGACAATTGAACAACTAACTGGAGGAGGTAGCTCCACAAATATCCCCATCCTCAATGACGAGGAACCCAGCACATCAGTGCGAAAGACAAGGCTGATCTGCCAAGTGGTTGATCCATCTCGGCCTCCTCCTGAGGTCTCCAGCATCAGAGATGTCAGTCTTCAGCCAATTCGGTTCACTCCACGTGATATCAAGAAACCACTGAAGGCACTGGATGCTGCAAAGGCTACGGGCCTTGAAAACATTCCAGCAATGGTACTGAAGACCTGTGCTCCAGAACTTGCCATGCCTCTAGCCGAGCTCTCCCAGTACAGCTACAACACTGGTATCTACCCAGCAACGTGGATAATTGCCCAGGTCTGTCCTGTACGCAAAAAGCAGGACAAATCCAACCTGGCCAATTACCGCCCATCAGTCTACTCTCAATCATCAGTAGAGTGATGGAAGGTGTCATCGACAGTGCTATCAAACGGCACTTGCTTAGCAATAACCTGCTCAGTGACGCAAAGTTTGGGTTCTGCCAGGGACACTCAGCTCCTGACCTCATTATAGCCTTGGTTCAAACATGGACAAAAGAGCTGAACTCAAGAGGTGAGGTGAGAGTGACTGCCCTTGACATCAAGGCAGCATTTGACCAAGTATGCCATCAAGGAGCCCTAGCAAAACTGGAGTCAATGGGAATCAGGGGGAAAACCCTCTGCTGGTTGGAGTCATACCTTGCACAAAGGAAGATGGCTGTGGTTGTTGGAGGTCAATCATCTGAGCTCCAGGACATAACTGCAGGAGTTCCTCAGGGTAGTGTCCTAGGCCCAACCATCTTCAGCTGCTTCATCAATGACCTTCCTTCAATCATAAGGTCAGAAGTGGGGATGTTCGCTGATGATTGCACAATGTTCAGCATCATTCGGAACTCCTCAGATACTGAAGCAGTCAGTGCAGAAATGCAGCAAGACCTGGACAATATCCAGACTTGGGCTGATAAGTGGCAAGTAACATTCGTGCCACACAAGTGCCAGGCAATGACCATCTCCAACAAGAGAGAATTTAACCATCTCTCCTTGACATTCAATGGCATTACCATCGCTGAATCCCCCACTCTCAACATCCATTGACCGGAAATTGAATTGGAGTATCCATATAAATACTGTGACTACAAGAGTAGGTCAGCGGCGAGGAATCCAGCGACGAGTAACTCACCTCCTGACTCCCCAAAGCCTGTCCACCATCTACAAGCAACACGTCAGGAGTGTGATGGAATACTCTCCACTTGCCTTTTAAATATATGGTTACGGACAGGTGGGAAATGGTGTGGATGGCTTCCACTTTTCACCTCTCAACTGACCACAGATAGTGTTTGAAAAATAGTTTTTAAGTCCCGATTGTTTCAGGGGCAAATACACAGACGAACAACTGATTTTCTCTCAGGTTAAAACAATACCCAAAAATGTTCACAACCTCACCCACTCACGTATTCATGCACATTCTTACACACAAGAAATGATATAGAGCAGAGGGTAGCATGCAATAAGAGTTCTATTGTTGTAAAGAGAGTTCACATTGAAACCTTTGGGGTTTTCCAGGAGGAACTTTTGATACCATTGCAGGCCTGAATGTTCCTCGTCTTGGAACTGATGAAGTGTTGCAGACTCAGTCTAAAGTTGATGATGGAAGTCCTCCTTCAATTTTTCAGATACGGAGTTTAAAGTCACCTTGCAATCTCTTTGCCTAAGTAGTTTAAAGATTGTCCTGGCAGGGCTTATTGCTTAGCTGGATCGATATCAGAGCTTCTCTGGCTGGAATGGTTTTCTGAATCTCTCTCCCAGAACAATTACTTCTTTTATGGTAAAAACTTATCAGGTTTTGGTTTTAGTCCGGTGACTGTAGAGGCTCTTCCTTGGGGTGTTCATGCAATGTTCCATGATGTGGGGACCATTGTTACATAATGGCGTTTGAATGTGCTCCATTTTGATAAACAGGTGTTATTTCACACCTATTATTTTGGCCTTGGCTTTGGAGTCAGTCTGTCTGCAAAATCCTTTGCTAGCTCAGTATTTGATGATGAGTCATTAGCATGGGATAGGCTGTTTTGCATATCAGTGTGTCTCCTCAAGGCCATTCCAGACATTCGTAATGTGGATTGGCAGTACAGGAGGGGTATCAGCTGACCTTTCCCTCCATGTTGCCAGGTTGCAGAGTGTCCATTTTATTATACGTTAGTTCAATAGTTTACTTTTATTTCATAATTCCTCAAGTTCAATTAATATTTCATCACTGTTCCCTCAGATAGCGTGACAAGAGGCACAGTGTACAAAAACAAGCAAGATATGGTAAACTGTTCTAAATCACTGGTTGGGTCTCAACTGGAGTATTGTATACAATTCTTTTGGAGGGATGTCCAGGCTTAGTGAGGGAGTGGAGGAGATTTATTAGTATGGTAGCAGGAATGAGGGACTACGTGTGGAGAGACTGGAGAAGCTGGGATTGTTGTTCTTGGAAGAAGTTAAGAGGAGCTTTAATAAAGTTGTTCAAAATCATGAGTTCTGACAACGTGGAGGAAATGTTTGTACTGGCAGTAGTGACAGGAACCAGAGGACGCAGATTGAATGCAATTGGCAAAGGAACCAGAGGGGAGATGGGAATAAAAACATCTAGTCAGTGAGTTATGATCTGGGATGCACTTCCTGATAGGATGGTGGAAGCAGAAATAATAGAAAATTTCAGAAGGGAATTGGATAAATATTGTAAGGGAATCAATGCTGAGCTGCTCGGAGCTCTGGGATTTGGACTCTGGTACAATCCTGCTCCTCTGAGCTCTGAATTTAGCGCTGCTCATCGGGATATTATCTTATTTATGAAATGGAACTGAATTCGAATGCTGAGAAGTCTTTTTGTTCACTGTTTGATTAATTTTGATTAGAGATACAGCACTGAAACAGGCCCTTCGGCCCACCGAGTCTGTACCGAACATCAACCACCCATTTATACTAATCCTACACTAATCCCATATTCCTACCAAACATCCCCACCTGTCCCTATATTTCCCTACCACCTACCGATACTAGTGACAATTTATAATGGCCAATTTACCTTTCAACCTGCAAGTCTTTTGGCTTGTGGGAGGAAACCGGAGCACCCGGAGAAAACCCACGCAGACACAGGGAGAACTTGCAAACTCCACACAGGCAGTACCCGGAATCGAACCCGGGTCACTAGAGCTGTGAGGCTGCGGTGCTAACCACTGCGCCACTGTGCCGCCCTGTGATGAATCTGAGAATCACAGTGAAAGGATATTTCACAACCTTTTTCAGCTGCTCTCGGAATTTGCTCTGAGTCACTGTGTAGATACAGGTGTTTGTGCAGGTACTGAGGAGCTGGAGCAGGTATCCGATGGTATTTGCGGTGGCTGAAGGGGTAAAGGAATCAGACATGAATGCAATTCGCTGATACAGGAAACACGTAAGATAGGTCGTCCATAAAACAATAAAACTGCCTGAGATAGTGAAGAGTAAAATGATGGATTTTCTGCGTTTGTCCATCTCAGGGTCACTGGGACTCTCTCTATCACTGTCCGCCTGGAGTCTCCGGCGGGCTCTACTAGCTATTAAAATGTGTCTGACGGTCAGAGTGTTGAGAAGCAGAATCAAAACGAACGGGAGCACAGGGGTTAGAAGGCGATGAAGAATCTCGTATGCTGCCCAGAAGATTGAAGTGTAATACTCTGGTTTTGTGATGCAAAACCATTCCAAGTTATTGAAGATGTACTGAGCTTTAAATTTGAAGAACCAGGGAATACACTCCAAACAGCTCAGCACAGGCACTGCTCCAATAATCACCCTTGCAGTTTTCTCAGTGCAATATTTAGTTTTCAGCTTCTGGCAACAAATGGCCACAAATCGATCAAAGGTGAAAGCAACTGTAAACCAGACAGAAATCTCCGTGGTGGCAACAATGAGCATCGTTACCAAACTACATACGGGAGTAATATCCAGGAAGGAAACTGGGAAATAAACAATTAGCCACCTCAGGATCACATCAGTCATGACAACCATGAGATCGGCCGCTGCCATGGCTACCAGGTAATGAGTGACACATTTGGAGAGACCGCAGTTTCCCCGAGACAGGATCACAATCGCCAGCAAGTTAACTGCAAAAAAAAACAAGGTGAGAATAACTGGTCAAGTTCAAAGCATCAGTTATACAGGATGTTCTGTTGAATTTTCTGCATCTCATATTTGAAAATGACATCTGATTGGACCAGTGTTTACAGCAGGAAACGGTTTGTAAAATTAAGAAAAAAACATATTGTGAATCAATTGAGAGAAATAAAAGCAGCATTAATCTTAAAAACAGACATGAGTTCTGGCCATATGACCTCGGTCAGTGAGGGAGGAGGCCAAGGGAGGAGAGCCGAGTGTCAATGGCATGGGGGCAAAGGAAGAGAGAGAGGTGGGAGGGCCTGGTGTTAACTGGGGCCTAGGACCAGCCTGTTGTTAACCAAGAGAGGGGAAGGCAAGGGAAGAGGGCGGCTTACAGTTAACAGTGGGTGGGGGGTGAGGGAGTGGTGCTGGTGGTGGGAGGGGGAGGTGATGGGGGAGGTCAAGAGGGGAGAGTGAGTGGGGAGTACATGGTCTTAACTAGGCCAGGGATTGGGGGTAGATGGAAGAAGAGGAGTGCCTGGTCTTAACTGGGGAAGGAGAGAGAGAGTGGATGGCCTGTTGTTAACCCGTGGTGGGTGGAAGCGGTAGGTAGGAAGGTCTGGGAGGAGGGAGCTAATGATTAAGGTGCAACGATCTGTACTAATTCAGCACCTTCAAGTAAGCTCACAGCACAAGGAGGGAGGGAGGAAATTTTATCCCAGGCAGACCCTCAGGCCGTTTCATTACAGTCAACAGATCTTCGGAGGTCTACTTCACTTGGGGTGCAGAGTGTAACAGAGATGTCTCATGTCCAATCAACTGTATGTCATCTGCACATAGACCTTCCTGTGTTGTCTATAGAGCAGATTACTGGTGAGTTAATCTTTATCAACTGGGATAATATGCTCTTCATCCATGTGAATTTTGCTAACTTTGAGAATGTGAGAATCTGCCTGGGGTTTCTGATTCTAATTACATAGAATTTACAGCACAGAAATAGGCCATTCAGCCCAACTGGTCGATGCTGGTCTTTATATTCCATACAAAACATACGAACATACATACAAATTAGGAACAGGAGTAGGCCACTCGGCCCTTCAAGCCTGCTCTGCCATTCAGTAAGTTCATGGGTGAACTGATTACTCCACATTTCCACCTACGCCCGATAACCTTCCACGCCGTTGCTTATCAAGAATCTATCTACCTCTGCCTTAAAAATATTCAAAGACTCTGCTTCTACTGGCTTTTGAGGAAGAGAATTCCAAAGACTCACGACCCTCTGAGAGAAAATAATTCTCCTCATCTCTGTCTTAAATAGGGGATCCCTTATTTTTAAACAGTGACCCCCAGTTCTAGATTCTCCCACAAGGGGAAACATCCTTTCCACATCCACCCTGTCAAGACCCCTCAGGCTCTTATTTGTTTCAATCAAGTTGCTTCTTACTCTTCTAAATTCCAGCAGACACAAGCCAAGCCTGAACAATCTTTCCTCGTAAGACAGCCCACCCATTCCAGGTATTAGTCTCGTAAACCTTCTTTGTACTGCCTCCACTGCATTTACATCCTTCCTTAAATAAGGAGCCCAGTACTGTACACAGTACTCCAGATGTGGTCTCACCAGTGCCCTGTATAGCTGAAGCATAACCTCCCTACATTTGTATTCAATTCCCCTCACGATTAACAATAACATTCTATTAGCTTTCCTAATTACATGCTGTACCTACATACTAACCTTATGAGATTCATGCACTAGGACACCCAGATCCCTCTGCATCTCAGAGCTCTGCAATCTCTCACCATTTAGAGAATATGCTTTTTTATTCTTCCCGCCAAAGTGGGCAGTTTCACACTTGCCCACATAATACTCCATTTGCCAGGTCTTTGCCCACTCAGTTAACCTATCTATATCCCTTTGTAGCCCCCTTATGTCCTCTTCATAATTTACTTTCCTACCTATGTGTCATCAGCAAATTTAGCAAAGATACCTTCATTCCCTTCATTTAAGTCATTTATATCAATTGTAAAAAATTGACGCCCCAGCACAGATCCCTGTGGCACACCACTTGTTGCATCTTTCCAACCAGAAAATGACCCATTTATGCCTACTCTCTGTTTCCTGTTAGCTAGTCAACCTTCCATCCATGCCAATATATTACCTCCGACATCATTATTCAATAAGGGTAGCTGGGATAAACCAGGTAATTACAGGCCAGTGAGTCCAACATCAGTGGTAGGGAAACTATTGGAAAAATTTGTTGACCAAAAGCTTTCGAGGTGGGTTTCAAGGAAGGTCTAAAAGGAGAAGAAAGTGCAGAAGTGGGGGAAGGGAGTTCCACAGCATGGGATCCAGGTAGCTGCAAGGATTGTCACCAGTGGTGGGGTGGAGTGAAGGGGTTCACAAGAGGACAGTTAGAGGAATGAGAGATCAGAGGGGGTTTTAGGGCTGGGGAAATTTACAAAGAGAAGGAAGGGTGGGCTATGAAAGAACTTAAACAGGAGGAACCGAAGTTTAAAATGGAGACACTGGGGAAACCAGGAGCTAACTGAAGCTCAGTGAGCACAGGGTGAGTAGGAGTTTATACTGGATAGGATAGGAGTAGCAGTGTATTAGATGGAGATGAATGGAGGTTAGAATGGGTAGAAAGAGCTTGCATTTATAGAAAGATTTTTGGGTGCTTAGGATATCTTACAGTCCTTCCCAACCAGATGTGGAGCTAGGTTACAAAACAGATAAAAGAAAGACCATTTGCTCCACCTTCAATTCCAACATCCAGAAAAACTCCATAATGTGTCCGCACAATACAGTATTCAGTTGTTTCTCACATGCTCCGGGGTTTCTGTTCCAGTATCCAGAACAAATCTAGAGCTTGATGACTTTTTATGGGAAGAACTTCCTGAAATCTGAACCACTGTCATGGTTTGGTCTGAAATAGTGCCCGGTATGTTCATTGTCATTGCCTTTTTACATCGGACAATACATCTTTCAGTCACTCCTTTCAAGGCTGAAAAAGCCAGGTTTTTCCAGTTTTCCTTCACAACTTGTTCTTAGTGCCCAGAGATCTTCTGGCTGTTCTCTAAACTGGTTCCTTTTCTACTCAGGATCAGAACTAGAGTGAGTGAGTGCTCAGTTTGAGCATTGCTCCTTCATTTTGATTCCAATGTTGTCACTACATGACTCAGTATTCAATTTATTTGGTTTAATATTACTGCACCGTGATCTTGACAACTGGCCAGCGGGTTCTCTAACACTTTGGGATTATGTTTGACAATTACACCACCATTTCTGAAGGAAACATGTTTTTACAGCAACATCTTTGAAGAGCTATCCAATTAGTCCTGCTCTTTTCCCATAACCCTGCAATCTTTTCCCATTCAAGTATTTATCCAGTTCCCTTTTATTATTGAATCTGCCCTTTCAGGCAATGCCTTCCAGATCACAACATCTTGCTGTATAAAAGGTGACCTCATGCTACCTCTGGTTCTTTTGCCAATGATCTTAAATCTGTGTCCTCTGGTTACTGAACATTCACCCACTGGTAACAGTTTCTCCTTATTTAATCTATCAAAACCCTTCATGATTTTGAATGCCTTCATGAAATCTCTTCTTAAACTTCACTGCTCCAAGGACAAGCCAGCTTTTCTGGTCTCTCCAAGTAACTGACATCATTCATTCCTGGTATCATTCTGGTAAATTTTCTCTGCACCTTCTCTAAATGCGTGGCTTTATTCCTAAAATGTGGTGCAGAGAATTGGCCAGAATACTCCCGCTCAGGCCTAACCAGCGTTTCATAAATGTTTGGCAAATTGTCCATGCTTATTTCCTCTATTTCATTATTAATAAAGCCAACAAACCTACGTGCCTCTGTAACAGCCTTCTCAACTTGCCCTGCTACCTTCAAAACTTTGTGTACATACCTCTTCAAGTCTCACTTCCTGAACCCCCTTTAAAATTGTACCATGCCCTTCATATTGTCAGCCCTCGTTCTTTCTACCAAAAATTAACAAACTTATACTTCAGTGCATTAAATTTCATCGGCCATGTGTCTGCCCATTTCACCAGTATGAGTCCTGAAGTCCGTCATTATACGAACATACGAATTAGGAGCAGTAGCAGGCCATTCAGCCCCTCATGCCTGCTCCACCATTCAATAAGAATCTGGCTGATCTGTTTGTGTTTGGAATTCCACACTCCCATCTACCCCCAATAACCATTGATGACATTGCCTAACTGAGCTCCGCCTTAAAAATATTCAATGACCCTGCCTCACTACTTTCTGAAACAGAGTGTTTCAAAGTCGCACAACCCTCTGAGATAAAAAAAATTCTCCCCATCTCTGTCCTAAAAGGGTGACCACTAACTTTAAAACAGCCCTAGTTCTAGACTCACGCACAAGAGGAAACATCCTCTCTGCATCCACCTTGGCAAGACAGTTCAGGATCTTATAAACTTCAATCAAGTCTCCCCTCACTCTACTAAACTCCAGTGAAATCAAGCCCAGTCTGTCCAACATTTCCTCATAAGACAACCTGCTCATTCCCGGTATCAATCTAGTAAACCTCCTCTGAACTGTCTCCAACGTCCTTACATCCTTCCTTGAATCAGGAGACCAAAACTGCACACAGTATTCGAGATGTGGTCTCACCAATGTCCTGTATACTGAAGCATAACATCCTTACTTTTATTCTCAATTCCTCTCATAAGTAAGGATAGCTTTCCATTAGCCTTCTTTATTACCTGCTGTACCTGCATATTAATTTTTTGTGACTCATGCACGAGAAAACCTAGATCCCCTTGCACCTCAGAATTCTGAAGTCATTCTCCATTTAAATAATCCTCTGCTTTTTTATTCTTCCCGCGAAAGTGAACAACTTCACATTTTCTCACATCATGCTCCATCTTCCAGATCCTTGCCCACTCACTCAGCCTATCTATATCACTCTACAACCTCCTTTTGACCTCTTCACAACATACTTTCCTAACTATCTTTGTGTCCTCTTCAAATGTAGCTACTATGCCAACAGTCCCCTCATCTGAGTCATTAATATTAATAGTAAAATGTTGAGGCTTCAGCACAGACCCCTGTTTTCTGCCAGCCAGCCAATCTTTTTTCCTTGCTGCTATGTTACCCCGTACAGCATGGGCTCCTACTTTACACATCAACCTTTTATGTGGCACCTTGTCAAATGCCTTCTGGAAATCCAAGTCCAGTACGTCAATGGGCTCCCCTTTATCCACAGTACATGTCACTCTTTCAAAGAACTCCAACAAATTGGTTAAACATGATTTCCCTTTCACAAAGCCATGCTGACTATTTCTGATTACCTTGAGTTTTCCTAAGTACCCAGCTGCAAACTCCTTAATGATTGATTCTAACACCTTCCCCACAACAGACAGCAAGCTAACTGGCCATTATTTACCTGTTTTCTGCCTCCCCCACTTGCTGAATAGAGGGGCTTTCCAGTCTGATGACACCTTTCCAGAATCTAGCGAATTTTGCAAAATTAACATTTACGCACCTACTACCTCATTAGCCACCTCTTTTAAGACCCTCGGATGAAATCCATCCGGATCCAGGCCCGCGGCTTCACAGGAAAGGGGTCAGTGACTTTCCAAATATCTTTGGTCAGTGCCACTTCCCTGGTGATTGTAATTTCACCAAGTCCCTCTCATCCTTCCACTTCCTGATTTACAGCTATTACTGGAATGCTTTTTGTGTCCTCTATAATGAAGACAGAAGCAAAATATTTGTTCATTGCATCCGCCATTTCCTTTTTATCGACTATTAACACCGCATTCTCACTCTCTGGAAGACTTTACTCACTCTTTTTACTTACTCTTTTCCTTTGTAAATACCTGTAGAAACTCTTGCTATCCATTTTTACATTTCTACCTAGCTTCCTCTCATACTCTAATTTCTTTCTCCTAATTAACCTTTTAGTCATTCTCTGCCATTCTTTATATTCTGACCAATCATCTGAACTGCCACTCATCGTATGCAATTATATGCTTTTTCCTTATGTTTGATGCTTTCCTAAACTCCTTTAGTTAACCACGGATGGTAGGTCGTCTCGCTAGAATTTTTCTTTATGGTAGGAATATAATTATTCTGAATATTCTGAGATATCCCCTTAGATGTCTGCCACTGCTTCGCTGTTGATCTATCAACCAAGTTCACTTCAGCTTGCTCAGCTTTCATGCCCACATAGTTACCCTTATTCAAGTTTAAAATACTAGTCTCAGACCCACTCTTGTCTCTTTCCAACTGGAAGTAAAATTCAATCATATTGTGGTTGCTGCATTTTTACTCTGATATCGTTAATTAATCCTGTCACATTACGCAATGCCAAATCTAATATAACCTGATCTCTGGTTGGTTCCAGAACATGCTGTGGTGCTCTGAGAAACTATCCTGAAAGCATTCTATGAACTTCTCATCCAGGCTCATATTGTCAATCTGATTTTTCCAGTTTATATGTAGATTAAGTTCATCCATGATTATTGCCATCCCATTTTCACAAGCATCTAATCTTTCTTCTTGTATACTTCATCCAACATTGTGATTACTGTTCGGGGGCCTGTAGACACTCCCCCGAGTGACTTCTTTCCCGTACTATTCCTCATCTCCACCAAAACTGATTCTCCATCCTGATCTCCTGAACTAAGGTCCAAGGTCCTATTATCCTATTGTTTACTACATTTCCAAGTTGTGTGTCACCTGGAAGCTTTGAAATGATGCCCTATATATCCAACACAATGTCATTAACATATATTAAAAAGAGCAGTTCTCCCAACACTGACTCCAAGTGTATACCACTGTATATCTCCTTCTAGTCTGAAAAATAAATGCCCACCACAACTCTCTGCTTTCTGTCTCTAAGCAATTTCATAGTGACACAGCCACTTTCCTTTTAATCCCATGGACTACAGTTTTGCTAACAAGTCTTTAATAAGTGAGGAATTTTGTCAAACACCGATCTAAAATACATGTACATGACATCAACTGTGCTACCTTCATCAACCCTCTCCTTTACTCCAACAAAGTCAATTAAGTTTGTTTTCTGCCGATTTGCAACGCATTACACTTATTACTTGACAAAGATCATTGTTGAGCCCACAACATATCTTGCCCATAAATCTCCAGTAATCTCCTTTCAGGCTCACGTACCCATTTCCCCTTTACAATCTTCTCAATGACCTTCTAAACATCTGCGAAAAGAGCAGGAAGAGGAAGTGAGGCAACACATGAGGTCAAGCATCTCACAATGGATTCCACGATCATTATTATTATCAGAATCATATTAAGCAAATACCATATCTGCAGTGTATACACACTGAAAACAGACTGCAGATGAAGATGTAATGAAGATATCAGACACAGTGCCACATTATCAGACCTCCAGAAATAAAACAGTCAAAATGTAAAGACATCGGTAGCTTCGGTTTTGCAGCATTATTCACCCCAAATCAGCCAAATTACATTCAGTGCAAAATAGGATTTGCATGATCTTTTGTGTTAGCTTAAAAATATTGCGCTAGATACTGGTAATGTCCACAAAACTGTCCACGTTTCAGATCTGATCCATCACCGTGGCAAATTTGCACCAATTGTGCCTATTTATGAGCCTTCAAGGAGGCTCCTAAAATTAAGCTGTTTTGTTTAGGCACAAGGACACTAATAGACATGTTTGAAAATCATTTAAACATTACTTTTTTAATTACTAAGAAACTGACTATTGTCCACCAATGTAACTATTGAACTGTTCTGTACAGCTTTTAACATTCATTTTCAATTATGTAAAATAGGCCGACACAAACTTCGATTTCAAATGCTTATTTTTTGTGTTAAATCCATTTTCAGCTTTTTTAGTAAAGCTGCACGATATTATCACTCTTAAATATATCAAGAAATATGTATAATTCACTCCAAAATGCTGACCGATCGTGCTGGTTCATGGCAGATTTTATTTTCAGAGACATTCAAATGAGTTTGAACAGAACTTGAGGAAAATTAGCATTTCTTGAAACAATCACAATTTGCACCCAGATCGCAGAAACACTTCACCAATGACACAACAATAAACAGATATCAGTGACTTATTGGTAACTTACTGGGCACTCCAATGGCACCAAGCACAGGACAGTAAATGACCTCAACATCAGCGAGTGTCGGTATTAAATTGAACAAATATTTCATGCTCAGTTTAAAGCAAGAACTCCAACTTTAACTGAAACTGTGATCATCTAAAGGAGCCTTTATACATACACAACAAATCGTCCAGGGACATAATTAGGTTGGATGATCATTGATATTGCTTACAGTCATTTGAACAAACAGATCTGAGAGAGGCAAACAGCATTAGCATAGAATAGTTCAGAAGTGGGAGGGATAAGACAGGGTTTGAAGGGGTGGGGGGTCGGGTGGTGGTAGCATAGAGGAATGTGTGATATCTAAAATGGGTCTGTCGTGCAGGTGTGTATGTACTTGCAGTGTGGTCAATGAGGTTGGAGGGCTGCAGGCTCAAGTAGCTACATGGGATTATGGTAAAGTGGCAATAATGGAAAAGATATACTAACACTCTCAATTTGTCTGACTGTCTTTTTGCAAACCGTACACCCGAATGAGTAACTCCACCACACCCCGAACTTCTACTTAAATAATAAACTTTGATCCATGTTATGTTTATGCTCATCAAATAGAGGAATATGAATATTCAGAAATCAGTTTAATTCTGGTCATTTAACGTCAGCATTAGGCCTGCTGAGGTCAGGTGTTTTAGAGGGAGATGTGCATGTAAATGGACTTTATTCTGCTTCAATCTTCAAAGACCACCACAACTGTTCCAAAGTAATATAGTATTATTATCATTATTACTTTTATCAACATGAAAAAAGGAAATTAAAATTAAAGAAATGTGACCAATTTGGGAGCAAAAAGGGAATCAGCTTTAGGGCAGAGAACATGGATGAGGTAATAAGTACTTTATTAATCTGTCCTCAGAAAACAAGAAGATGCTGCTGCCAAAGTCCGAGAATAATGGGGTGGGAGTAGAGAAATTGGATATGGTAAACTGGATGAAAAGAAGAAGAACATAAGAAATAGGAGCAGGAGTAGGCCATTCGGCCCCTCGAACCTGCTTCACCATTCAAGAAGATCATGTATGATCTGATTTTTGTCTTAAGTCCACGACCTGCCCCCCATAACCCTTGATTCCCTTGTCAATCGAAAATCTGTCTCAGTCAGTCTTGAACATATTCAATGACCCAGCCTCCACTGCTCGCTATGGAAGAGAATTCCAAACACTAATGACCCTCTCGGAGAAGAAATTCCTCCTCATCGCCATCTTAAATGGGAGACCCCTAATTTGTAAACTGTGCCCTCTAGTTCTCGATTCCCCCACAAAGGGAAACATCCTCTCTGCATCTACCCTGTCAAGCCCCTTCAGAATCTTGTATGATTCAGTAAGATCACCTCTCGATCTTCTAAACCCCAATGACTTTTGGCCTAACCTGTTAAACCTTTCCTCACAAGCCAAACCCTTTATCCCAGGAATCAGTATCGTGAACCTCTCTGGTCTGCTTCCAATGGAAGTATGTCCCTCCTTAAATAAGGTGACTTACACAGTACTCTAGGTGCAGTCTCACAAATGCCCCTTTGAGTTAGAATTAGAATTAGAACATTACAGCGCAGTAC
This sequence comes from Heterodontus francisci, assembly GCF_036365525.1. Classification (NCBI taxonomy): domain Eukaryota; kingdom Metazoa; phylum Chordata; class Chondrichthyes; order Heterodontiformes; family Heterodontidae; genus Heterodontus; species Heterodontus francisci. Next base: position 91,027,494 of record NC_090387.1, on the reverse strand, counting down.
AGGCCCTTCGGCCCTCGATGTTGCGCTGACCTGTGAAACCATCTGACCTACACTATTCCATTTTCATCCATATGTCTATCCAATGACCACTTAAATGCCCTTAAAGTTGGCGAGCCTACTGCTGCTGCAGGCAGGGCGTTCCACGCCCCTACTACTCTCTGAGTAAAGAAACTACCTCTCACATCTGTCCTATATCTATCACCCCTCAACTTAAAGCTATGTCCCCTCGTGTTTGCCATCACAATCTGAGGAAAAAGACTCTCACTATCCACCCTATCTAACCCTCTGATTATCTTATATGTCTCTATTAAGTCACCTCTCCTCCTCCTTCTCTCCAACGAAAACAACCTCAAGTCCCTCAGCCTTTCCTCGTAAGACCTTCCCTCCATACCAGGCAACATCCTAGTAAATCTCCTCTGCTGCAGCAAGATGTCCCTACTTTTATACTCCTCTTGCAATAGGGGCGAACGTCCCATTTGCCTTCCTGACAACTTGCTGTTTCTACATCCTGACTTTGTGACTCATGTACAAGGACCCCCAGGGTCCCTCTGTACCTCAGCATTCTGCAGTCTCTCTCCATTGAAATAATATTCTGCTTTTCTATTCTTCCTGCCAAAGTGGACAAACTCACATTTTTCCACATTATGCTCTATCTGCAATTTTTTTCCCACTTACTTAACCTATTGTTGTGACCGACTGCTCCAGTCAAAGCTCCCAATCAAAATATGCAACTCTGATTATGGTGGGAGAAACACACTGTTAATTCAGTTCCGTCCCTCCACAGATTGCCTAACATATCAACTTAAACTTTCCAAATCAAATAAATACCCAGCCAAATTGTACCATCAATTAACCCCTAAATGAGGCTAACCAAACCAAGTGTCTTTAAATCAACAAGTTAACTGTATAATTAGAAAAACTACATTCTTAAATGCTACAAAGATATAAACAACATTTAAAATAGAAAAAATTAGAGTCCTTTCAGATTTACACTCCTGCTGGAGGTGTAAAAGTCCAAGCAATCTTCCAGGGTCCGAAGAGGAAAGTAAAACAGTCCAACACCCGAAGTTTCAAACTCCTCCTTCTTCCAGCGATGACCACAGTAGATCAACAACTCGCAACCACTTTCAATAGAATCAATTTGGCTTTAGAATTTTTGAGGGATAATAGATTGTCACAGTCCAGTCTCCCTTCCTTCAGTTCAAATTATCAGAGATCTCTGATTTGGCTTGACGTTTTAGAATTTTGATTGAGAATAATAAATAAACAGACTAAATTCTCTTCCTTCAGTTTAAATGTTCTGAGAGCACTCCTTTCAGGTGCTAACACACAGCTGTCTGTCTGTGTCCTCTCTTAGAACAGTCTGTTTGCACTATAAGCCAGTTCAAAATTAAATTGTAACAAATGCTCAGTCCAAGTGGCTGTATCCAATGTAATGAGAATGCACCGTTTGAATCGCAGTCTCTGAATGGCTGTATCCAAGGCAATGAGAATGCACTCTTTGATTCAGTCTTCAGAGCAAGCTGCCTTAAAGCAGTACGGCTCTTTTTCCAGCCTTGAAGGCTCACCGCATTCTTCCTGGAACAAAAAAAGCTACAAGATCTTAACACTATCGATATCCCTTTGCAGATATTTTGTATCCTCCTCACAACTTGCTTTCCTAGCTATATTGATATCACCAGCAAATATGGCTGCAATACAGTCAGTTCCTTCAGTCAAGTCATTAATGTAGATAGTAAATAGTTGAGGCCCCAGTCACTGATCTCTGTGACACTCCACTAGTTATAGTTTGTCATCCTGAAAATGACCCATATATCTCGACACTCTGTTTCCTGTTCGTTAACCAGTCCTCTATCCATGCTAACAACATGAGTTCTTATCTTGTGTAATAACCGTCTATGTGGCACCTTGTGGGATGCTTTTTGGAAATCCAAATACACTGCATCTACTGGTTCCCCTTTATCCACCCTGCTTGTTACATCCTCAAAGAACTCTAATAAATTTGTCAAACACAATTCTCCTTTCACAAAACCATATTGACTCTGCCTGATTGTGTTGTAAATTTCTAGTTATCCTGCTACTACCTCTTTGATAATGGATTCTAGCATTTTCCCGATGACAGATATTAGGCTAATTGGCCTAAACCTTCCAGCTTTCTGACTCCTTCCTTTCTGAACAGAGGTGTTACATTTGAAGTTTTCCAATTCATTGGGACCTTTCCAGAACCTAGGGAGTTTTCAATTATTACAAGCAGTGCATCCACTATCTCTGCATTCACGTCCTTGAAGACACTTGGATGCAGTCCATCTAGTCCAGGGGTATTGTTAGCCTTTAATCCCGTTAGTATTCCCATTACTTTTTCTCTAGTGATGTGATAGTTTGAAGTTCCTCCCTCCCTTTTGCCTTCTGATGTTCTGCTATTCTTGAGATGCTTTTTGTGTCTTCTCCTGTGAAGACAATTACAAAATACTTGTTCAAAGCCTCTGCCATTTTCTCATTTCCCATTATTAATTCCACAGTCTCACCCTCTAATAGATCAATGCTCACTTTAGCAACTCTTTTCCTTTTTATATATTTGCAGAAGCTTTTACTGTCTGTTTTTATGTTTCTTGCTTGCTTTTTCTCATACACCAGTTTCTCCATCCTCATTAATTTTTTAGTCATTCTTTGCTGGTTTCTAAAATGTTTCACTATCTTCTGGCCTACCATCAATCTTTGCAGCATTGCCTGACTTTACTTTCAATTTGATACCACCCTTAACTTCCTTAGTTAGCCATGGATGGTGCATACTTTCAGTAGAGTCATTCTTTCTCAGTAGAATGTATCTTTGTATCGAGTTATGGAATATCTCCTTTAACGTCTGCCACTGCTTTGCTACTGTCTTACCTTATAACCTATTTTCCCAGTCCACTTTAGCCAATCCAGTCTTCATACCCTTGTACTTGCCTTTATTTAAGTTTGAGATGCGAGTTATGGCTGACATTTCTCTCTCAAACCCAATGTGAAATTCCATCATGTTATGATCACTCTTGCCTACAGATTCTTTACTAGGAGGTCTCGATTTACACATACAAAAATAGGAATTAGGAGCAGGAGTAAGCCACTCAGCCCCTTGAGCCTGCTCTGCTATTCAACAAGATCATGGCTGATCTGATTGTAACCTTGACTCCACATTCCTGTCTGCCCCCAATAACCTTCCACCCCCTTGCTTATCAAGAATCAATCTACTGCTGCCTAAAAAACTTTCAAAAACTCTGCTTCCACTGCCTTTTGAGGAAGAGAGTTCCAAAGGCTCATGACCCTCAGAGAAAACAAAATCTCCTCATCTCTGTTTTAAATGAGACAACACTTATTTTTAAAAAGTGACCCCTAGTTCTAGATTTCAAACAAGGGGAAACATCCTTTCTGCATCCACCCTGGCAAGACCCCTCAGGATCTTGTATGTTTCAATCAAGTTGCCTCTTACACTTCCAAACTCCAGCGGATATCAACCCAGTCTGTCCAACCTTTTCTCATAAGGCAACACGCCCATTCCAGTCATTTGTCTAGTAAACCTTCTTGAACTGCTACCAATGCATTGACATTCTTCCTTAAATAAGGAGACCAAGACTGTACACAGTACTCCAAATGTGGTCTCACCAATGCCCTGCATAACTGAAGCATAACCTCCCTACTTTTGCTTTCAATTCCCCTTGCAATAAATGATAACATTCTATCAGCTTTCCTAATTGCTTGCTGCACCTGCATACTGACCTTTTGTAATTCATGCACTCGGACGCCCAGATCCCTCTGCATCTTCGAGTTCTGCAATCTCTCACACTTCAGATAACATTCTTCCTGCAAAAATGGACAATTTCACATTTTCCCACCTTATACTCCATTTTCCAGATCTTTGGCCACTCACATATCCAATCTATATCCGTTTGTAGCCTCATTATGTCCTCTTCATAACTTACTTTCCTACCTATCTTTGTGTCATCAGCAAATTTAGTAACCATACCTTCGGTCCCTTCATCCAAGTCATTTATATAAATGTAAAAAGTTGACGCCCCAGCACAGATCCCTGCGGCATACCACTTGTTACTTCATAACAACCAGAAAATGACCCATTAATGCCTGCTCTCTGTTTCCTGTTAGCTAGCTAATCATCTATCCATGCCAATATGTTACCCCTTGCACCATGAGCTTTTATTTTCTGCAATAACCTATGATGTGGCACCTTATCAAATGCCTTCTGGAAATCTATTTACAGCAGATCCATGGGTTCCCCTTTATCCACAGCACATGCTACTTCTTCAAAGAACTCCAATAAATTGCTTAAACATGATTTCCCTTCCACATAACCATGTTGATTCTGCCTGATTGCCTTGAATTTTTCTAAATGCCCTGCGATATTGTCTTTAATAATAGCTTCTTATATTTTCCCGATAACAGATGTTAAGCTAACTGGCCTGCAGTTTCCTGCTTTTTGTCTCCCCCCACTTTTTGAATAAAGGAGTTACATTGGCTATTTTCCAATCTAATGGAACCTTTCCTGAATCTAGGGAATTTTGGAAAATTAAAACCCACACATCAACTATCTCACAGGCCATTTCTTTTAGGACCCTAGAATGAAGTCCATCAGGTCCCGGGGACTTGTCAGCCCACAGCTCCAACAATTTGCTCAGTGCCACTTTCTGGTGATTGTAATTGTCTTGAGTTTCTCCCTCCCTTCCATTTCCTGATTTACAGCTATTTCTGAGATGCTCCTTGTATCCTCTATAGTGAAGACCGATGCAAAATACCTGTTCAATTCATCTGCCATCTCCTGATTTTCCCTAACTGGTTCCCCAGATTCACTTTCTATAGGACTAATGTCACTTTGTTAACTCTTTTCTTTTTTAAATATCTATAGAAACTCTTTCTATCTGTTTTTATATTTCGAGCTAGCTTTCTCTTGTACTCTATAATTTTCCCTCCTTATCAATCTTTTAGTCATTCTTTGCTGTTCTTTGTATTCTGCCCATTCATCTGACTTGCCACCCATCTTTGTGCAATTACATGCTATTTCTTTAAGTTTGATGCTATCTAATTTTTTTCGTTAACCATGGATAATGGGTCCTCCCCTTGGAATTTTTCTTTCTGGTTGGAATGTATCTATTCTCTGTATTCTGAACTATCCCCTTAAATGTCTGCCATTGCATCTCTGCTGACTTATCCCTTAACCGAATTTGCCATTTCACGTTAGCTAGCTCTGCTTTCACGCTCTCAAAATTGCCCTTATTTACGCTTAAAATAATAGCCTTGGGCCCATTCTTCTCTCCCTCAAACTGAATGTAAAATTCAATCATAGTATAACCGTTGCTACCTCGGGGCGTCTTCACTATGAGGTCATCAATTAATCCTATCTCATTGCACAATACCAGGTCTAGTATAGCCTGCTAACTGGTTGGCTCCAGAATGTGCTGTTCTAAGAAACTAACCCCAAAACATTCTCTGAACTCCTCATCTAGGCTACCTTTGCCCATCTGATTTTTCCAGTCTATAAGTAGATTAAAATCCCCTAGGAATATCGCCGTACCTTTCTGACATTCTGTCTTTTTACATAATACCAGACCTAAATAGCCTGGTCCCTGGTAGGTTCTAGAACTTATTGTTCTCAGAAACTGTCCCAAATACGCTCCATGAACTCCTCCTCCAGGCTATCTTTGCCAATTTGATTTGTCCAATTGATGTGAAGATAAAAGTCATGCACGATTATTGCCTTACCTTTCTTGCAAGCCCCCAATTTGTCTTGTGCAGGCTCTGTCCTAATTTGCAGCTACTGTTAGGGGGCCTATAAACTACTCCCACCAGTGACTTCTTTCCTTTGCAACTTCTTATCTCTACCCAATCTGATTCTACTCCATGAACTTCTGAACCAAGATCATTTTTCACAGTTGTACTGATAGCATCATTTATTAACAGAACTATGCCAACTCCTTTTCCTTTTCCCCCATCCTTCCGAAATGTCAAATACCCTTGAATATTCAGGTCCCATGCTAATATATCACCCCAACACCATGAGTTCATATCTTGTGTAGTAACCTTTTATAGAGCGCCTTATCAAATGCCTTTGGAAATCCAAATGCACTACATCTACTGGTTTCCCTTTATCCAGCCTGCTTGTTACATCCTCAAAGAGCTCTAGTAAATTTGTCAAACACGATTTCCCTTTCACAAAATTATATTGACTCTGCCTGATGGTATTGCGATTTTCTAGTTGTCTTGCTACTCACTCTTCAATAATAGATTCCAGCATTTCCCAATGATAGACATTAGGATAACTGGCCGATATTTTCCAGCTTTCTGTCTCCCTCCTTTCTTGAACAGAGGTGTTACATTGGCATTTCCTCCAATCCATTGAGACTGATGGTGAGGGAGTCCAGAACCACGGGTCATAGTCTAAGGATACGGGGTCAACTTTTCAGGACTGAGATGCAGAGAAATTTATTCACCCAGAGAGTGGTGAGCCTGTTGAATTTGCTATCACAGAAAACAGTTGAGGCCAAAATGTTGAATGTTTTCAAGAAGGAGTTAGATATAGCTCTTGGGGTGAAAGGTATCAAAGGATATGGGTGGAAAGCGGGAACAGGTTATTGAGTTGGATGATCAGCCATGATCATTATGAATGACAGAGCAGGCTCGAAGGGCCGAATGGCCTACGATGTCACTTTCCATCTTGATGAAGAATTCTATCATATTATGGTGGCTCGTTGCAAAGAAGTCTCGCACCACTAGATTGTCAATTATTCCGATCTCATTACACAATATGATGGTGGGGAAACCTTTATAGCTGTAATAATGCACAAGAAAATACTTGATCATTTGGAAAATATGGGTTCAAAAATAACACAAGCACTGATTTGTTAAAGGAAAATCATGTTTGAAAAACTTTATTGAGTTAGTTAATAAGGGTAGATGAAGGTTAAAGTCGTGGAAATTAATTTAAAAAGGCTTTTGATAAAGTGCCACATCCGAGACCTATTAACAAATTTGAAGCCCATACCATGAAAGTGGCAGTGACAGTGCTAAATGTAACAGGCTTTGGGGCATAAAGCAATTTGTAGTAATGAACAGTTGTTCTTCAGGCTGAAGGAAAGTTTATAGTGGTATACCCCAAGGGTGGTATTAGCATTACAGCTGTTTTTGATGTATATTAATGACATGGATTTGAGTCGACAGGGCATAATTTCAAAACTTACAGAAGAATCAAAGCTTGGAAATGTAATAAATGGGAGATAGTAAACTTCAGGTGGATAGAGACAGATTGATGAAATGAACATCAGTAAAGCAATGAATTTTTGAAATAAGAATGAGGAGAGACAATATGAATGAATATGGTACAATTTTAAAGGGTTTGCAGGAACAGAGAGATCTGGTGGCTGACGTGCTCATATATTTGCAGATGGCAGGATAAGCTAATAAGGATGCAAGAACGATGCTTATAGAATCCAAAATTAAGGACGTTAGGTGAACCTTGCACAAATCAATGGTTGGCATGAACTGGAGTATTGTATTCAATTTCTACCATCACAATTTAAGATGGTATCAAGGCCTTCGAGAGGGTACAGAGGAGATTTAGTGGAATTAAATTAGGGATGTGGGACTTTAACTATCTGGAGAAACTGGAGAAGCCGAGATCATTTTCATGAGTGCATAGAAGATGAAGGGAGATTTAAAGGAGATGTTCAGAATTATGAGGGTTTTGGACAATGTAGATAGGTAGAAATTGTCTCCACTGATAGAACGGTGGGAAACCAGAGGGTATGATTTCAAATAACTTGTTTACACAGTGAGTTGTTATAAAATGGATGCTTTTCCTGATATGGTGATGGCAGCAGTTTCAATAGTAACTTTCAAAACGGATTTCAATGTTTAGAGAGGAGAAAAGTAGCAAGGCTCTGGGGAAAGAATAGGCAAACTAATTGGAAAGCTTTTTAGATTCTGTGATACTATCCAAGGATTGTCTTAGTAACAGTATCCATTGAGGTCGCATTGGAGTTCGAAGCTATAGTTCAAACAGTTTGAGAATAATATTGATGTTGTTCTGAATCATACAACATAGAACACTACAGCCTACAGGCAGAGACGATTTTAATCTCACCAACAAGCGATGCATTGGAACCGAGGTTGCAGTGTCTAAATCACTGGACTGCCCCGATATTGCACTGGGAATTGGTGTGGATTGATGCTGTTGAATGTCAGGGGAGATGGTTACATTCTCTCTTGTTGAAGATGGTAATTGCCTGGCACTTGTGTGATGTGAATGTTACTTGTCACCTATCACCACTCTGACCTTGTGTTGGAGTGAAGTTCATTGATGAAGCAGCTGAAGATTGTTGGGCCTCGGACACTACCCTGCAGAACTCCTGCAGTGATGTCCTGGAGCTGAGATGTTTGACCTCCAACAACCACAACCATCTTCCTTTGCTCTAGGTATGACTCCAGGAAGTGGAGGATTCCCCCACTGTTTCCAATTGACTTCAATTTTTCTAGGGCTGCTAGATTCCACTTTTGGGTCAAATGCTGCCTTAATGTAAAGGGCTGTCACTCTCAGTTCACATTAGGGATTCAACTCTTTGTCCATGTTTGGACCAAGGCTGTAATGAGGTCTGAAGAGTTCCTGGGGAACTCAAGCTATGCATCAGTGAGCAGGTTGTTGTTGCCACTTGCTAGCACTGTCAACAACATCTTCCATCATTTTGCTGCTGATTGAGAGTAGACTGATGGGGCAGTAATTGTCTGGATTGGAATTGTCCTGCTCTTTCTGGATAGCACTTACCTGGGGAATTTTCCAGTTGCCTGTGTTGTAGCTGTACTGGAATAGCTTGGCTAATGGCACAGCTAATTCTGAAGCAGCACTCTTCAGTACTCCAGTCGGGATGTTGTCAAGGCCCATTATCCAGTGCCTTCAGTCGTTTCGTGATATCACAAAGAGTAAACCAAATTGTCTGCTTATAGAAAGACAGAAAATTAATTTATGTGGATGGAAGTGTGACATATATGAGAATATGAGAAAAGGAAAGTGTAGTGATAGGAGCATGGTTGGTGAGAACAGCAGCCAAAAATAGAGCTCTGTCTACATGAAAGGGGACAATAAGGCTGCAATGTAATAGAGAAAAGCAAAGATGTCACACTGGCACCTTCATCACTTGGATTACAGGATGTACGAAATAACTTCACTGCATGATGAAGAATGTCATGTTATTCTCTCTGACAAAGTTGTGACTCACATTTCATTTGTTACACCCGTATCTGACCCACTGTTCTAACAGTTCAAACTAATATGGGTGTGTTGCATCAAAGGTGGAATTGGGATTATCACCGGGTCTGCATGAAGGCAGCAAAATTGGGTCGCTAGTGGTGATAGGGCTCCCACAGCTTCACAACGATCTCTGTAAAACACAATCATACAGCACAGAATGAGGCCATTCGGTACATCGTGTCTGCCTGGGCTCTGAAAGACCGATCCAATGAGTGCCACGCTCCTGATCTTTCTCCTTAGTGATGTAATTTATTTTCCTTTTCCAATAAACATCTAATTACCTTTTGAAAGGTATATTGAATGTACTTCCACTAAACTTTCATGTCGTGCATTCCAGATCATCATAACTTGCTGTGTAATACAAATTCTTTTCAACTTTTCCGGCTCCTTTGGCAATTATGTAAAATTTGTGATCCCTGGGCACCGATTCACCTACAAGTGGAAACAACTTTTGCTTACTCGATCAAAACTACTCAGAATTGTTAAGACCAGGTGAGAAAGATGTCTGGGTTCCCTTTCTGCCTTCACCTGGTCTTATCACAACAGGGTTTCATTTTAAACACACTGTTTTATTGGTTGCAGTCTCATTTGCTGCATTCTATTACTATGGGCTTGCCTGCCCCACTCAAGGGGTATGGGGTTAGAGTCATAGAGTTATACAGCACAGATACAGGCCCTTCGGCCCATCGTGTTTGTGCCAGCCATCTGCACCTAACGATTCTAATCCCATTTTCCAGCACTTGACCTATAGCCTTGTACGGAATGACGTTTCAAGTACTCATCTAAATACTTCTTAAATGTTGTGAGGGTTCTGCCTCTACCATCCCTTCAGGCAGTGCGTTCCAGATTCCAACCACCCTCTGGGTGAAAATATTTTTCCTCAAATCCCCTCGAAACCTCCTTCCCCTCGAAACCTCCTTCCCCTTACCTTAAATCTATGCCCCCTGGTTATTGGCCCCTCTACTGAGGGAAAATGTTTCTTCCGATCTAACCTATCAATGCCCCTCATAATTTTATATACCTCAATCATATCCCCCCTCATCCTTCTCTGCTCTCAGGAAAACAATCCCAGCCTTTTCAGTCTCTCTTCATAGCTGAAATGCTCCAGCCCAGGCAACATCCTGGTGAATCTCCTCTGCACCCTCTCCAGTGCAATCACATCATTCCTATCGTGTGGTGCCCAGAACTGTACACAGTGCTCCAGCTGTGGTCTAACTACCATTTTATACAGCTCCATCATAACCTCCCTGCTCTTATATTCTATGCCTCAGCTAATAAAGGCAAGTACTCCATATGCCTTCCGAACCACCTTATCTACCTGGACTGCTGCCTTCAATGATCTATGGACAAGAGCACCTTCCTTCTTGGCTCGAGGAGGGCCCCCATGTCTCTTGCTTTTCTTTCTCTCCCAGGACTGCTGGGGCTCCTATCACCTTCCCACCCTTTGTCCTTTTCGGATTTGTGCGGGTGAGTGGGAAAAGGTTCTCCCCGGGAAACCAACTTATAAATTAAAACAAACTCATCAGGCAGAACAGCCGCTTGCTGGGCTCTCTGGACCTGCTGCTCCTCTACATGGGTCTTTATGGAGAGTGGGAGAGGGTTTTTAAATTCCTGCAACCAAACTACTCCCATGAGATTCTCATAGCTGAGCTTTAAGAGCCCTCAGGCACTGGTCAACAGAAAGCTGCTTGCTTCTTTCAAACTCCAGATAAGTTTGATTAACTTGCTTCTTAAGGGTTCTAAACTTTTGGCGATAGGCTTTGGGTACTAATTCATCTGCCCCGAGAAGAGCATTTTTGGTCAGTTCATAATTTGATGAACTTTCATCTGGCAACAGGAAATAAACCTCATGGGCATTTCCGGTTAGCTTGCTTTAAAGCAAAAGAGGCCAGGTCTCAGCTGGCCATTTTAGCTGCCTTACCAGTTTCTCAAAGGACACAAAACACCTTCTACATCTTCCTCATTGAATTTTGGAATTAGCTGAGCTAGTTTTAACAATTCTGTATCTAGCCCTGAATTATGCTCCTCCATATTGGCTATGCTTTCACTGGGGTTACACTGTCGCCCTCTAGTTAGCTCAAGCTGCTTCAGCTCTCTTTCTTCACATTCTTTCTGGAATATTCTTTCTCTTTTTCTCTCCCCTCTCCCTCGTTCCTTCTTCTGTCTTTCATTTTCTTCACGTTCCTTCTGGAAGGTGCTTTCTTTCTCCCTCTCTGTTTCCTCAAATTCAAGTTTCCTCTGTTCCAATTGTATCTTTGTCAGCAATACCCTGTCAGAGTCTGCTTCTAACCCTGTTTCTCTTTCTTCAGATTCAATGGTTGGCCACTGGTCTTAAGGGTTCAGACTTCCTCGCTTTGCCATGTACAGTGATCCCACACTGCTCAGCCATTTTCCTCAACTCCTCCATAGACAGTGCTTTCAACTTATTCCAAGTTACTTCACCCTGGCTTGGAGAGCTACTCACTTTCGCTGCAGAGATGTTAGTATTCAAGCACACACAACCACAAGCAAACCTGTTTTGAAATCTTGCTCTTTTTTGACTGGGAACAATTTGGCTTCCCACTTCCAATTTCTCTCATTTGTCTGTGGGTCAATTCGAGACACTAGCACCCAAATTCCTGTTACAATCAGGTGGGAAAGAAGTCTAGGGTTCGCTTTCAGCCTTCACCTGGTCTTACTGTAGACAGGATTTAATTTTAAACGCACTGTTTTTAGCTCCCCCTTGTTGAATCCTTGTTCGTGCTTTCGAATTATAAGGCAAAGAAACCAGCACAAACAGGCTTCCTTCGATTTAAAGAAAAGTTGAATTTTATTAAACTTAAACTTCGCACGTTTGCCGTAGGTGGTCAAAGCTGACTCAAAGATGGCGTCTCTGATGTGGGCCCACTTGGTCTCAGCATCCCCTGTGGGAGTGTTTTGAAGGGCTGTTACAAGTGAATTTAGAAATTTTTGTAACAGCTGTGGATTAGAAATTCTGCTCGTGTTGATGCGCGGGTGGCTCTTCTGCTTGGAATTTAGATTTTTTTATTTAGGATTAGAAATACAGCACTGAAACAAACCCTTCAGCCCACCGAGTCTGTGCCGACCATTAACCACCCATTTATACTAATCCTACACTAATCCCATATTCCTACCACATCCTCACCTGTCCCTATATTCCCCTACCACCTACCTATACGAGGGGCAATTTATAATGGCCGATTTACGTATCAACCTGCAAGTCTTTTGGCTGTGGGAGGAAACCGGAGCACCCAGAGGAAACTCACACAGACACAGGGAGAACTTGCAAATTCCACACAGGCAGTGCACAGAATTGAACCCGGGTCGCTGGAGCTGTGAAGCTGCGGTGCTAACCACTGCGCCACTGATGCAACTTCTTTGGTCTGAGTCTAACCTTGCTGCACACCAGCGAGTGGTCGGTGTCGCAGTCCGCACTGTGGAAGCTGCATGTGATTTGAACACTGTTTAAGGAGGCTCGCCTTGTGACGATGAGGTCTAGCTGGTGCCAACGACGCGATCTTGGGTGCCTCCATGAAACCTGGTGACAGGGTTTAGTGTGAAAGAACGAGTTGGTGATGCAGAGGTTATGATAGGTACACAACTCAAGCAGTCTCTGCCCGTTCTCATTCATCCTTCCAATGCCATAGTGCCCAAGGCAGGAGGGCCATGAGTCATGGTCGGCCCCAACCCTGGCATTAAAGTCCCCCAGCAGGAACAGGTGTTCGGTGTTGGGGATGCGACTAATGATATTATGGAGTTTCTCGTAGAACTGGTCTTTAGCTTCAGGTGGGGAGCAGAGTGTTGGAGCATAGATGCTGAGTAGGTATACTGGACCAGAGGCGGTGAGCAGTCGGATGGACAGTATGCGTTCCGAGCCATTTGAAGGAGGGCTCTATCATGCTGAGCAAGGAGTTTCTGTTGGTGAAGCCCACTCCATGCTGTCTTGGTTCTTCAGGATCCCTACCCTGCCAGAAGAAGGTGTAGTCTTGCTCTGCTAGAGATCCACCGCGGGGAGGCGTGTCTCCTGAAGTGCTGCAATGTCTACATTGAGTCTACTGAGCTCGTTGTTAATGATGGCGGTCTTCGAGAATTGTTGATTTGTGTAAGGTCTTCCGACAGGCCAGGACACATAGTTCTGACGTTCCAGCTTGCAAAGCGAAGGGCTGGTACCTTCTTTCCTTTTTTCATGTTGTTTGGTGCGGTGTTGCAGTCCACTTGTCGGGCAATGACCCTGAGCTCCAAGCACCCATTGAAGCAGGCGGACTGTGGCGATACAGAACCTTATTGACCGGGGGCTGCCCGGTTTGAGGCGGGTGGTAGCTGTCCAGTGAGGTGCGATGACCTCTCCCACCGACAAAGGCAACCCATGGCGCCCAATCTCTACGCCAATTGAGCTGGACTTACAACACGGAAGGCAGCAGTTATGGGTTATTTCAGTCGCTGTGAGGTGACTATGGAGTGACCTCTCCATGGCGCATGCCTGGGTGAATGTATGGAGGTTGAGAGTTGCCCAAGCGTCAAAACCCCCCTCTCTGCCTTTCTGGTGGGGTCCAAAGGAGTGCAGACCACGACGTTTGGCACCGGTATGGCTGCAGGAACTGCCGGAAGCATGCCAAGGGTGACACATGACCGCCTACGGGGTTCCGCTCCGGATTTTCTGTTAGGGTTTACGAAGAGGAATGCCGACTGGTTTCAATCTCATATTGACGAGCTTGAAATTGTCATAGTCGCTAAGCGCCATTGCACTGTTGAACAACAAGAAAGCCCCCAGCGAGTTAACATCCGTAGCACTGAAAGCAGCCAGAAGCACTGCACAAAGAACAGCCAGGTGCTGCGCATATGACGACTGGCAGCACCTACGCAGTCATATTCAGCTGGCGTCCGACACCGGAAACATCAGAGGAATGTATGATAGCATTAAGAGAGCTTTTGGGCCAACCATCAAGAAGATCGCCCCCCTCAAATTTAAATCAGGGGACATAATCACTGACCAACGCAAGCAAATGGACCACTGGGTTGAGCACTACCTAGAACTGTACTCCAGGGAGAATGTTGTCACTGAGACTGCCCTCAATGCAGCCCAGCCTCTATCAATCATGGATGAGCTGGACGGACAGCCAACAAAATCGGAACTCAGTGATGCCATTGATTCTCTAGCCAGCGGAAAAGCCCCTGGGAAGGACAGCATTACCCCTGAAATAATCAAGAGTGCCAAGCCTGCTATACTCTCAGCACCACATGAACTGCTTTGCCTGTGCTGGGACGAGGGAGCAGTACCTCAGGACATGCGCGATGCCAATATCATCACCCTCTATAAAAACAAATGTGACCGCGGTGACTGCAAAAACTACCGTGGAAACTCCCTGCTCAGCATAGTGGGGAAAGTCTTTGCTCGAGTCGCTTTAAACAGGCTCCAGAAGCTGGCCGAGTGCGTCTACCCTGAGGCACAGTGTGGCTTTCGTGCAGAGAGATCGACCATTGATATGCTGTTCTCCCTTCGTCAGATACAGGAGAAATGCCATGAACAACAGATGCCCCCTACATTGCTTTGATTGATCTCACCAAAGCCTTTGACCTCGTCAGCAGACGTGGTCTCTTCAGACTTCTAGATAAGATTGGATGTGCACCAAAGCTACTAAGTATCATCACCTCATTCCATGACAATATGAAAGGCACAATTCAACATAGCAGCACCTCATCAGACCCCTTTCCGATCCTGAGTGGCGTGAAACAGGCTGTGTTCTCGCACCCACACTTTTTGGGATTTTCTTCTCCCTGCTGCTCTCACATGCGTTCAAGTCTTCAGAAGAAGGAATTTACCTCCACACAAGATCAGGGGGCAGGTTGTTCAACCTTGCCCGTCTAAGAGCGAAGTCCAAAGTCCAGAAAGTCCTCATCAGGGAACTCCTCTTTGCTGACGATGCTGCTTTAACATCTCGCACTGAAGAGTGTCTGCAGAGTCTTATCGACAGGTTTGCGGCTGCCTGCAATGAATTTGGCCTCACCATCAGCCTCAAGAAAATGAACATCATGGGACAGGATGTCAGAAATGCTCCATCCATCAATATTGGCGACCACGCTCTGGAAGTGGTTCAAGAGTTCACCTACCTAGGCTCAACTATCACCAGTAACCTGTCTCTAGATGCAGAAATCAACAAGCGCATGGGAAAGGCTTCCACTGCTATGTCCAGACTGGCCAAGAGAGTGTGGGAAAATGGCACACTGACACGGAGCACAAAGGTCCGAGTGTATCAAGCCTGTGTCCTCAGTACCTTGCTCTATCGCAGCCAGGCCTGGACAACGTATGTCAGCCAAGAGCGACGTCTCAATTCATTCCATCTTCGCTGCCTTCGGAGAATACTTGGCATCAGGTGGCAGGACTGTATCTCCAACATAGAAGTCCTCGAGGCGGCCAACACCCCCAGCTTATACACATTACTGAGTCAGCGGCGCTTGAGATGGCTTGGCCATGTGAGCCGCATGGAAGATGGCAGGATCCCCAAAGACACATTGTACAGAGAGCTCGCCACTGGTATCAGACCCACCAGCCGTCCATGTCTCCACTTTAAAGACGTCTGCAAACGCGACATGAAATCCTGTGACATTGATCACAAGTCGTGGGAGTCAGTTGCCAGCGTTCGCCAGAGCTGGCGGGCAGCCATAAAGACAGGGCTAAAATGTGGCGAGTCGAAGAGACTTAGTAGTTGGCAGGAAAAAAGACAGGAGCGCAAGGGGAGAGCGAACTGTGTAACAGCCCCGACAACCAATTTTATCTGCAGCACCTGTGGAAGACCCTGTCACTCTAGAATTGGCCTTCATAGCCACTCTAGGCGCTGATCCACACACCACTGACCACCTCCCGGCGCTTACCCATTGTCTCTCGAGATAAGGAGGCCAAAGAAGAAGAAACTTAAACTGTAATTCGGTTAACGCCTATGGATGCATGACACACCCATGCTAACATGCACATGCGATACATACACGCAGATAGAGACAGAAAGAAAACCAAAGAAATAAAGTGGAAAAGTTTAAGGCAACATCTGAGGGCGATTTCTGCGTTATGATTGTTCGAGCTCACTGTAGTGTCCTTTTGTGACTTGTAATCTGTGACTTTTCTAATATTTGTCAGTTCCGAAGAAGGGTCACTGACCCGAAACGTTAACTCTGCTTCTCTTTCCACAAATGCTGCCAGACCTGCTGAGTGACTCCAGCATTTCTTGTTTTTGTTTCAGATTTCCAGCATCCGCAGTATTTTGCTTTTATATTACTGTAGTGTCCTTTTATTGTCGGTAGTACTTGCTTTTCGTTAGGGCCTAGTATTCTTCTTAAACCTTGTTCACTGTAAGAGATGTATCTGTTTTGGGGTTCATGTGTCTTCAGTGGATTTGGAGTTCTGTGAAAAAGAGATGGGAGCAGGCAAACAGGAGAGTCTGTCATGAGGGTGCAGAGGAGGTTCACCAGGATGTTGCCTGGTATGGAGGGCGCTAGCTATGAAGAGAGGTTGAGTAGATTAGGATTATTTTCATTAGAAAGACGGAGGTTGAGGGGGGACCTGATTGAGGTGTACAAAATCATGAGAGGTATAGACAGGGTGGATAGCAAGAGGCTTTTTCCCAGAGTGGGGGTTTCAATTACTAGAGGACACGAGTTCAAAGTGAAAGGGGAAAAGTTTAGGGGGGATATGCGTGGAAAGTTCTTTACGCAGAGGGTGGTGGGCACCTGGAACGCATTGCCAGCGGAGGTGGTAGATGCGGGCACGATGGAGTCTTTTAAGATGTATCTAGACAGATACATGAATGGGCAGGAAGAAAAGAGATATAGAACCTTAGAAAATAGGCGACATGTTTAGAGAGAGGATCTGGATCGGCGCAGGCTTGGAGGGCCGAAGGGCCTGTTCCTGTGCTGCAATTATCTTTGTTCTTTGTTCTTTGAACCAGCCAGGAGAGAACTTCTCAGTCCAGGAGAATTTTGCTTTCTGCCCAAACTGTTTGTACAATTTCAAAAAACTCAGGTTGCCCAGCAGGTTAGTCATGTGACGAGCTGGTTTGACAATATCCATTTGTATATTCGACCATCTTAGCAGTCATCCTGGAATACGAGCGCCCCCACCTTCAACATCTGGTGATCAAAAGTCCATTGTGTTTGAATGTGTCAGGGAATGGCTGCTTTGTCCTTTCAAACATTGCCAGTTCATAAGCAAATGTCTTTCCAGCCACGGCTGATCTGTTTAACAAATCCTTTCTTCACTCCAGTAACAGTTTAAAATCAATGTTCATGACAAAATTCATGTGCCTCATTTTTGGCAGGTGGGGGACCAGCATGACACCTCCGCACCCAACGGAATGAAATGCGATTTGAGAAAAGAGCATTTCATTTAAAGGCTCGTGAGAAACTTAGTAAAATCGCCCCTTTTTTGACATCCCAATAAACATGTGGTTCTTTTCTGGGGAAGTTTCTCTTCCGTTTCCCCATTTCCGTGGTTGCCTCGGGTCTTTGTTCCTGCTGAGTTAGATGCAGGTTGATGTTATTAAACGAAGGCAGCCTCACTGCAGGCTTGTGAGGGGGGCGGGGGTGCGGTGGACGGTGGGGGAGGGTCCTCCTCCATAGGCAATCTGTGGCCCACAATGAGCCTCCAGTGGCAAAAACTGCCCCTCTGCTAACCCCACCTAATTTCAAAGATCACCAGCCCCCACCTCACCAGCGCCTACTGGATTGGCCCCATCGACTCTGCCTCACTTACCTGGGGTCCAGAGCTTCAGCGGTGGACCCAGTATCGGGCCTCTTGTACTAACAACAATGGCCACCACTCCCAGTGGCACCCTGACTGGCCAGCAGCTCTTGGAGGCTGGATCCTCATCCTTAAAAGGATGAGGGTCATGGCATTGGGCAGTTAACTGCCTGAACGCCGTTAAATTGAGCCGGTGGGCCTCTAAAGGGCGAAGGTGGTGGTCTCCTTGCCTTTTCAGCCTGGCATCAGGTACTCTGCTGGCTTCACAATGTTAAGCCCTGAGAGTGCAGTGTATTCACTGGCATTTTCCTTGGATCTGAATGCTCGAGGTATGGAAAAGACTTTGGGTTTGTTACAGTATCGGTGTGAAGTTCAGTGGATGAATAATAGAGCTGAAGAAGATAATTATTTAGAATTTAGAACATTACAATTATGATAAATAACATCCTGTTTCTTTTGAGATGTTGAACTGAGACCTATTCTGCATATTTAGATGTATATAAAATATCCTATATTTGTTTGTGAAGTTCTCCCTGTGTCCTGGTGTTAAAATCAAAGGGCTAATGGAATGCTGGACTTTACATAAAGTGGACTAGAATACAAGAGTGTGGTTGATAGAGAGAAACTATATTCACTTGTTGAGGAGTCTAGTACTAGGGGGCACAATCAAAAAGTCAGAGCCAGAACCTTTCAGGAGTAAACTAGGAAACATTTCTTCTCACAAAATGTGGTGAACGTTTGGGGAGGAATTTCTGAAATGTGTTCAGGAGAACTTCCTTGATCAGTATTTTTAAAAATTCATTCCTGGGATGTGGACATCGCTGGCTCGGACAGCATTTATTGCGCATCCCTAATTGCCCTTGAGAAGGTGGTGGTGAGCTGCCTTCTTGAACCGCTGCAGTCCATGTGGGGCAGGTATACCCACAGTGCTGTTAGGAAGGGAGTTCTGGGATTTTGACCCAGCGACAGTGAAGGAACAGAGATATAGTTCCAAGTCAGGATGGTGTGTGGCTTGGAGGGGAACTTGCAGGTGGTGGTGTTCCCATTTATCTGCTACCCTTGTTCTTTTAGATGGTAGAGGTCATGGGATTGGAAGGTGCTGTCTAATGAGCGTTGATGAGTTTTTAGAATTAGAATTAGAACATTACAGTGCAGTACAGGCCCTTCGGCCCTCGATGTTGCGCCGACCTGTGAAACCATCTGACCTACACTATTCCATTTTCATCCATATGTCTATCCAATGACCACTTAAATGCCCTTAAAGTTGGCGAATCTACTACTGCTGCAGGCAGGGCGTTCCACGCCCTTACTACTCTGAGTAAAGAAACTACCTCTCACATCTGTCCGATATCTATCACCCCTCAACTTGAAGCTATGTCCCCTCGTGTTTGCCATCACCATCCAAGGAAAAAGACGCTCACTATCCACCCTATCTAACCCTCTGATTATCTTATATGTCTCTATTAAGTCACCTCTCCTCCTCCTTCTCTCCAACGAAAACAACCTCAAGTCCCTCAGCCTTTCCTCGTAAGACCTTCCCTCCATACCAGGCAACATCCTAGTAAATCTCCTCTGCACCCTTTCCATAGCTTCCACATCCTTCCTATAATGCGGTGACCAGGACTGCACGCAATACTCCAGGTGCGGTCTCACCAGAGTTTTGTTCAGCTGCAGCATGACCTCGTGGCTCAGAAACACGATCCCCCTACTAATAAAAGCTAACACACCATATGCCTTCTTAACAGCCCTATTAACCTGGGTAGCAACCTTCAGGGATTTATGCACCTGGACACCAAGATCTCTCTGTTCATTTACACTACCAAGAATCTTCCCATTAGCCCAGTACTCTGCATTCCTGTTACTCCTTCCAAAGTGAATCACCTCACACTTTTCCGCATTAAACTCCATTTGCCATCTCTCATCCCAGCTCTGCAGCCTATCTATGTCCCTCTGTACCCTACAACATCCTTCGGCACTATCCACAACTCCACCGACCTTAGTGTCATCTGCAAATTTACGAACCCAACCTTCTACACCCTCTTCCAGGTCATTTATAAAAATGACAAACAGCAGTGGCCCCAAAACAGATCCTTGCGGTAAACCACTAGTAACTAAACTCCAGGATGAACATTTGCCATCAACCACCACCCTCTGTCTTCTTTCAGCTAGCCAATTTCTGATCCAAAGCTCTAAATCACCTTCAACCCCATACTTCCGTATTTTCTGCAATAGCCTACCGTGGGGAATCTTATCAAACGCCTTACTGAAATCCATATACACCACATCCACTGCTTTACCCTCATCCACCTGTTTGGTCACCTTCTCGAAAAACTCAATAAGGTTTGTGAGGCACGACCTACCCTTCACAAAACCGTGCTGACTATCGCTAATGAACTTATTCTTTTCAAGATGATTATAAATCCTATCTCTTATAACCTTTTCCAACATTTTACCCACAACCGAAGTAAGGCTCACAGGTCTATAATTACCAGGGCTGTCTCTACTCCCCTTCTTGAACAAGGGGACAACATTTGCTATCCTCCAGTCTTCCGGCACTATTCCTGTCGACAATGACGACATAAAGATCAAGGACAAAAGCTCTGCAATCTCCTTCCTAGCTTCCCAGAGAATCCTAGGATAAATCCCATCTGGCCCAGGGGACTTATCTATTTTCACACTTTCCAAAATTGCTAACACCTCCTCCTTGTGAACCTCAATCCCATCTAGCCTAGTAGCCTGAATCTCAGTATTCTCCTCAACAACAGTTTCTTTCTCTACTGCAAATACTGACGCAAAATATTCATTTAACACTTCCCCTATCTCCTCTGATTCCACACACAACTTCCCACTACCATCCTTGATTGGCCCCAATCTAACTCCAGTCATTCTTTTATTCCTGATATACCTATAGAAAGCCTTAGGGTCTTCCCTGATCCTATCCGCCAATGACTTCTCGTGTCCTCTCCTTGCTCTTCTTACTCCTGTTAAGTCGTCCCCCGCTACAGTATCCAAAACGGTATACCTGTTGTTGAGGGAAACGGCCACAGGGGATCCCTGCACTGCCTGCTGGTTCCCTCTCCTTCCCCTGACGGTAACCCATCTACCTACTTCTTTTACCTGAGGTGTGGCTACCTCCCCATAACTCCTCTCAATAACTCATCCGCCTCCCGAAGTTCATCCAGCTCCAGCTCCAGCTCCAGTTCCCTAACGCGGTTCTCGAGGAGACACCACACAAATATATACTTTTTACTTACCCAGCAGTCCCCTGGTCCTCCGAAAACCAAAGGGAATTCACTTTTAAACTTACACTGAAATTGACTTCACAGCTGTAAGCCCGCTCCCGCACCTCCGTTACTATCAAAGCTGCAGTCACCGAAATTAAGTGGGTTGCTGCAGTGCATCTTGTAGATGGTACACACTGCTGCCACTGTGCGTCAGTGCTGGAGGGAGTCAGTGTTTGTAGATGGAGTGCCAATCAAGTGGGGTGCTTTGTTTTGGATGATGTCGAGTTTCTTGAGTGTTTTTGGAGCTTTTCCCATACAGGCAACTGGAGAGTATTCCATCAGATTCCTGACTTGTGCCTTGTAGATGGTGGACAGGCTTTGGGGAGTCGAGAGGTGAGTTACTTGCTGCAGGATTCCCAGCCTCTGTCCAGCTCTTGTAGCCACGGTATTTATATATGACTACTCCAGTTCAGTTTCCAATCAATGGTAACCCCCAGGTTGTTGATAGTGGGGGATTCAGTGAGGGGGACCAACTAGAATGGAGGCATTGCTGGATCTGGTTCTGCAGAATGAAGTCGGCCAAGTGGACAAGTGTCTGTAGGAAGCACTTGGGTAAGTGTATCAAAGTTTGGACTAGTAATGCAGAAAAGCAGGGAAGAATATAAGGTCGAATATCTAGATTGGAAGAGGGCTAATTTCAATACCATGAGGAGGGATCTAGCCAGAATAAAATAAAACCAAAGACTGACAGGAAACCTGTAACAGAACAATGGGTTATCTTTAAGGAAGGCGTACCTCAGGTACAGGCTAGGTACATTCAAACAAGGGCAAAAAATAGGGGACAGATTTGTAAGAGCTTTTATAAGTATATAAAAAGGAAGAGAATAGCTAAAGTAAACAGAGGCAGGAGAAATTATCATGGGGAATGAGGAAATGTCAGAGACATTGAACAATGTCTCAGTGGGCGGCACAGTGGCGCAGTGGTTAGCATCGCAGCCTCACAGCTTCAGTGACCCGGGTCCAATTCTGGGTACTGCCTGTGTGGAGTTTGCAAGTTCTCCTTGTGTCTGCGTGGGTTTCCTCCGGGTGCTCCGGTTTCCTCCCACATGCCAAAGACTTGCAGGTTGATAGGTTAATTGGCCATTATAAATTGCCCCGAGTATAGGTAGGGGGTAGGGAAATATAGGGATAGGTAGGGATGTGGTTGGAATATGGAATTAGTGTAGGATTAGTACAAATGGGTGGTTGATGGTCGGCACAGACTCGGTGGGCAGAAGGGCCTGTTTCAGTGTTGTATCTCAAACCTAAACTAAAAAATATTTTGTGTCTGTCTTCTCAGTAGAAGACACAAGTTCCATCCCAGAAATAGAAGGTAATAGGAGGAAATTAATATCAGCAGAGTAAAATTATTTGAGAAACTTAAGGGACTAAAATCTGGCAAATCCCTGGGACCCAATGGCCAACATCCTTGGGATGCAGAGATAGTATGTGCACTAGTTATGATTTTCCAAAATTCTTTAGATTCAGGAATGGTCCATCAGATTGGAAGTTGGCAAATGTTACACCACTTTTCAAGAAAGGAGGGAGAGATAAAACCATGAACTGCAGGCCTGTTAGCCTAACATCAGTTGTTGGAAAAATGCTGGAAGCTATTATTAAGGAAATCTAAATAATGCACTTGTAAAGCATAGTATTATTAGAACAAGCCAGCGTGGTTTTACTAAAGGAAAAGCCTGTTTGACAAATTTATGAGAGTTTTTTGAGAATGTGCCTAATAGGGTAGGTAAAGGGGAACCAGTAAATGTCGTAGACCTAGATTTCCAAAAGGCATTCGATTAGGTGCCACACAAAATGTGAATAGGCAAGTTAAGGACTCCTGGAGTTGGGGTCATATATTAGCCTACACAGAGGATTGGGTAACAGACAAGAAGCAAAGAGTGAGCATAAACAGGGCATTTTCAAGTTTGCAGGCAGTCAATAGTGGAGTGCCGCAAGGATCAGTGCTGGAGCCTCAGCAATTTACTTAGATGACTGAGATGGAGAGATCTAGACTAATGTATCTAAGTTGCTGATGATACAAAGGTAGGTGGAAAAGTAGACTGTGGGGAGGACACAGAGAGGCTGCAAAGAGATATAGGTCAGAATGTTACCTTTCCCAGCGGATCCACAGTCCCGGAGGTGGAAGTGGGTTCCGCAGTCGATCCTGCTCCATGCTCTGCGCTCAGCTGCCACCGCAATTCAGCGCTTAAGTGTCCAATTAGCGGCTCGGCGGCATATTTTTGACCGAAAAGGGCATGCATGGGCAGGAGGGTGAGCGTTGGTGGGGGCAGGGTTAGAGCCGGTAGAGGGTGCTCAAAACAGGCTTCAAAACTACCTCAGTGGCTCGGAGAGGCTTACTGCAGCAAGGAGGACGTTTAAGGAGCAGCATATTAGAAAAAGGAATATAGCTGCCTCAGTGTGAAAGGAGTGCCACAGGAATTAAAGGGGCACCACCTTCAGTAAACATTAATACCCCTGAAACATACCAGAACCCGTTTTTGGCAATGGCAGAGAGATGCAACCGCATGGCACCCAGGTTCTCTGAAGACTCCTTGCATTTCCTGCTCCAAGCGGCAGAGGCAAGGCGGGAGGTCCTCTTCCCAGCAGAAGGAAGGAGGAGGCCTCCCCAAGTCACCAAGAAGGCATGGGTGGAGGTAGTGGAGAAGGTCAGAAGCCATGGGGTAGTGAGGAGGACATGTCTGCAGTGCCGCGAGCAGGTCAATGCTTCTGCACTCTGCCAGGGTGAGGGGCATTCCGCAGTCATTGCAGCTTTTAAATGACACGGGAGGGTCACTGTGTGCTGATGCTACAAAGTCAAAGCCATCCATCTGCAGTGAATTTTGCAGCCCTGTCGTGCACCGTGTACTGGACACATCTGAGACGCACAATGGTCCTGAGGTGTGCCAATCATGTACTTCAATGGCATTGTTTCCAGATGCAGCATGCAGCACGAGGAGTGAGTGGGTGCTCTTGCAAGTCAAGTGTCTGAACTAATTGCCATGAACTAATTGTGTCTCGACAGAATAGGGAACAGAATGCCCAAGAAAGTGCCCAGGACCGGTGGTGGAGTGGCCCGCTTTACCTTTCTCACCAGAGTGGAGGAGGAGGTTTTGACGTTTGCAGGGGAGGACAGAGGATGTTCAGCAGCTGATGGTGAGGCCAGAGCACCTGGCCAGGAGGGTGAGTTCCCCAGAGTATGTTCGAGGGGGAGGGGGGTGGTTGGGGGCTTGGCTCAAGGTTGCTCGCAAGGTCAAAATCTCACACATGTGGCCACACTGCAGTCAATGACATGTCCTTCAGTCAGAGTGCTGATCACAACTGATCATTCTTTTTCTCCTGCAGGTGAAACACAGGACTGGCCAGGCAGTGTCTCTGGGGCACATCCGTCCACTTTTGAGGAGGTTGAGCGGACCTCAGAGGGTGCAGCGTTATCCTCTCCACGCACCAAACACCAGCACACAGGCAGTAACCTCGGTTGGGCTGTTAGCCTGCTCCGATTCATGCTCACAATCTGGTGCCAGTGCCACACAGTGCCGGACCAGCTGGCAGAGGCAGTATCGGCCAAAGCCTCTGACACTCGGAGGACTGTGGGAGGTCAGGCCAGTGCTGAACCCATGTTGATGATGAGCCTCTGAGGACATCCATTCAATGGGAGATGTTGCAGTTTCAGTGTGAGGTGTGGGGAGATCTGGCAGAGTTACCAGAGATGCATGCTCTGGCTTGGACTTTGGAGATCTCCATCCAGGCCACGAGTACCACACAGTCCCTGTCCTCTGACCATCTGGCTTCCTTCATTGACAGATTGGTGCCTGCCGTGGTGGGCCCGATCCTGGAGGTCCTGCAGAAACTCACAGAGAAAGTGATGAGGCTCCAACTACATCCGGAAGCTGCTCATCCCTCTGAGGTCAGCAGGGTGGCCTGATTGAGCCTCGAAGGGCACAGGGGCAGCAGCAGTGTTTATATGGGGTGTCCTCTCAGGGCACTTCTGATATATTCAGCAGCTCCTTGTCCTCTCCGCCAGTGACATCAGCATCTCATAATCCCAGGGTGTCAGAGGGTGGTCCTGAGACTGCTCAAGATCACCTCAACATGCCGGAGCCCTCACGGCCTCGGGCAGGCAAAGGATGCCTGTTAAATTCATCCAAAGCCACGGTGCATCCTGAACAGTCATCGGCCTCTGCCGTGGCTGGCGGCGAAGGGTCGTCCACATGGGTGAGCACTCGCAAACGGTTCAAACAATCACAAGAACTGCACTACGGGGTCACTGGTGCGATTTGTAAATATTTATTTGCTGTTATTACTCATCAGAAATTTCTACATTTTTCACTTGGCATTTTCATTTTCATCTGTCACAAGACAATGCTGATGTTTTAGACGATCTGGTTGTTCTGCATGAGAAGGATATTAGGGGAGGTGACACATTCGGTCCTTGTGGTGTTTGAGAGAAAGGTCGGCAATTGCAGCTGAGATTTCCCCCGAAGGTGAGTACTTCTGTGCTTCCAGCTGATGTGAATGCCTCATTTCAGACTGATATGTCAATCCCTGGGTGATGAGCCTCCGTTCAGGAGAAATGCCTGAGTATTAGGGCCTACCTTGCACTCAACTACTGCAAACCTCCAGCTCCTTCCCCTCAACGTTCATGTGGCTGTGCCCCCTCTCCTCATCCTCAGCCGTTTCATTATCCTCATCTGAGGATGCCTCGCACTGAACAATATCCTCACCCTCCAGGGCCTCCCCCCTCTGCAGCTCCAGGTTATGTAAAGAGCAGCAGATGACAGCAATGCGAGATACCCTTTCTGTCGAGTACTATAGGGCACCACCTGAGTGATTGAGACAGCTAAATCTCATTTTCAGCAGTCCTATGGTCTGCTCAATGGTGACTCTGGTGGTCACATGGCTCACACTCTACCATTCCTCGGCTTCATTCTGTGTGTTCCTGGGAGGCTGGGAGTTCTGGAGAATGAATGCATCGTGCCACCTTCCAGGATAATGAGCACACACCTGCAGTACACTCTTATGATGGTCACAGACAAGTTGCACATTCATTGAGTGAAACCCCTTTCGATTAATGAAGGCCCCTGACAGACCTGCAGGTGTTCTAATGGCCACATGTGTGCATTGAATTACACCTTGGACCATGGGGAACCCAGCAATGGCACTGACGCCTCTGGCTCTCTTGGCCTGACTGGCGGAGTCTGTCTGAAACTTGATGAACAGGTTGGCACGTCTGAATATGGCATCAGTTACCACCTTAATGCAGTGCTGCGCTGATGACTGTGAGACTCCTCACATGTCTCCTGATGAAGCCTGGAAGGAGCCTGATGCATAGACGTTCAGAGCGACTGTTCGCTTCAGTACGACCAGTATTGGATGGCCACCCACACAGTTGGAAGTGACCTCCACTGACATCACCTCACACAGAGATGTGGCTGTCTCCCGTGATAGGCGCAGTCTTCTTCGGTACTGGTGCTTTGACATTTGCAGAAAGCTGAACTGTGGGCGGTGGACCCTGCCTACTGGGTAGGCTCGCCTGCTCACTGCTGGTTGCCCGCAGCGCACTCTGTAACCATCTGCCCCTCCCTCATTACCAGGCTGCACTTGGCCAGTAAGTTGCTAATTTCCCTGGCCAGTTTTCCTCCTGTCCCTCCGTGTGGCCTCGTCTTCCTCAGTAGTCAAGCCACCTCCAGAGCGGACAATTCCCTGGCTGCAGTGTCCCAGAGATGTTATGAGGACAGGTATTTGCAACCTGCTGTAAGGACAGGTGCTCACAGTCCCCCTCCTCTACACAGAATAAATCAGTGATGCTGTGGCCCTACCAGAAGTTTGAAACACTCAGGTGAATCCTGGTGAACCAGTAAAAACAGCCCCAACCTTCAAAACAGTGCACAAATCCATCAGAGTAATGAAAAATCCAGTACCTCCAACTCCTTCACAGATATACTGGTTGCTGCTCTTTTAAAGCTGCCGGGTTCCTGACTCCCCCTTCGACGTGTTTGACAGCCGTAAAATGTGACAGACGACGTAAAATGCCTGTCAATTGAATTTTAGATGACCTCAATTGGTCCTTAATTGCTGCAAAGCAGATGGCGGACAGTGCGTCGATCTCGATCTCGCCCGCCTGTTGTCCGACCTCCGTAAAATGGGGATTGGGCAGCGTGACATCGGAGACCCAGCCCGATGTCATCACTCGCCATTTTCTGCCTCAGCCACCTTGGAGGAGGCCCTTTTTGTGCAGGTAAAATTCTGGCCATCGACAGGTTTATTTGTGGGCAATAAGATGGCAGATGGAGCATAATATAGTGAAGTGTGAATTTATTCTCTCTGGTCGTAATAATAGAAAGGCAAAATATTTATACAAGGTGTGAAACTTGTAATTGTTGCTGTTTAAAGAGACTGGGGTGTGCTCACACAAGAAATACAAAAGTTAACATGCAGTGCAGCAAGCAATGAGGAAGGCAAATGGCATGTTGGCCTTTCTTGCAAGAGGATTGGCAGACAGGAATGAAGAAGTCTTGCTACAATTGTGCTGGGTTTTTGTGAGAACACATCAGAAGTACTGTGTGCAGTTTTGGTCTCCACATTTAAGAAAGGATATATTTGCATTGGAGGCTGTGCAGCGAAGGTTCACTAAATTATAAGAAAGCATTTGATAAAGTACCACATAAAAGGCTGGTTAACAATATCGAGGCTCATGGAATAGGCAGGTCAGTGTCCAATTGGATAAAAAATTGTCTGAAGGGCGAAAAGTTGTGAATCACGGTAAATGGCTGTTTTTCAGACTGCAGCATGGTAGACAGTGGTGTTCCCTGAGAGTCAATGCTCTGATCACTATATATAAATGACTTGGATCTTGGAATACAGAGTCGAATTTCAAAATTTGCCAATGATACCAAATTGGAGGAGTGGCAAAACAGTGAGTGTGATATGAACTGACTGCAACAGGACATAGATAGGCCAACACAATGGGCAGGCAAGTAGCAGATGGAATCTAATACAGATAAGTGTGACGTGATGCATTTTGGCAGCAGGGATAGGGTGAGACAATAACGACTTAATGACACAGTTCTAAAGAGTGCGCAGGAATAGAGAGACCTGGGGGTCCATGTGCATCGATCTTTGAATGTGGCAGGACATACTGAGTCAGTGGTTAGTTAGTGAAAGCCTATGTGATCTTGGGCTTCAGAATTCGAGACATAGAGTACAAAAGCAGGGAAGTGATGCTAAACCTTTATAAAGCTCTGGTTAGGCAGCAAGTACAGTATTGCATCCACTTCTGGTCACCACACTTTAGGAAATATGTGAGGGTCCTTGAGAGGGTGCAGTAGAGATTTACCAGAATGGTTCCAGCAATGGGTGTTTTAATTACACGGTTAGAGTGGAAAAGCTGGGTTTTTCTCCTTGGAGCAAAGGGAATTGAGGGGAGTTATAACAGAAGTGTATAAGATTCTGACAGGCTTAGAAAAGTTAGACAAGGAAAAACTGTTCCCATTAACTGATGGTACAAGGACTAGGGGTTTGGGCAAGAGTTGCAGGGGGAATATGAGGAAGAACTTTTTAATGCAGTGAGTGGTAATGACCTGGAACTCGCTGCCTACGAGGTTGGTGGAAGCAGAGACAATCAATGATTTCAAAAGGAAATTGGATGTATACTTGAAGGAAATAAACTTACAGGAATACGAGGATTGACCAGAGGAGTCGGACTGACAGGTTTGCTCCGCAGAGAGCTGGGATGGACACGATGGACTGAATGGCCTCTTCTGTGCTGTAAATGTCTCTGACTCTATGGGCTGCATTTTATGTGGCCACCGCTGAGTGTGACGGCAGCTTTAAAAGATGGCGGACCCAATATGCGGCTTTCACTCTGCGGAGGAACCGCGATATGAACAGGGCTGGTGTGGTCGCCCTCACCTCCGATGACATGGAGGGGGCAGGAGAACTGTCCCTGGCAACAACATCAGGTGCCAATGCGCAGGCACTGGCACCATTTTTAAAGGGCTTAGAACCCAAAATGACAGTCTGAATTTTTAAAGTCACAGTGCTTTCAAAAAGTATTGAAAATAATTACTCTTTCATCCCCTCTCCTACTCTGGCCCCCCAAAGCCTTACATTTAATTCCTTGCCCATTCAGCACCCCCCAAATACTTACCTTAACTACGTGACCTTCCCCCACAACCAAGTTCATAAACTGTAACCCTCAAACCTTTCCCACAGTTACTGTGCCTCATTTCCCCGGACGGGGAACCGAAGGGGCGTCAATTCCAGCCACCAGATTGAAGATCGCGGCGGCTCATCAGGAGGCGATGGGACCATCATTAAGTCAGGTAAGTAAATTTATTTCCATATTAAAATTGAGGTCCTGTCGCTGAGCAGCGAGGAGGCCACCACGAGGCCTCGTCACTGCTGTCAGGATTAAAAGTCCATTGTGGGCCTCGTCTGGGGCAATCTTCATGCCTCCCCCCCCCACAACGGATCCAGGCATCGAGGGCTCGATAAAATCCTGCCCAATGACTATCTTCTGAAAGCAGCAACTGATGCGAAATTAATTGTTAATCTTAAATGTAAGACTGATATATTTTTGTTATTCAAAGGTATTAGGGAAATGGGGCAAAGATGCACATATGAAGTTAGGTCACAGATAAGACATGATCTCATTAAATGACAGAACAGACTCAAAACATTAAATGGCCTCTCGTGTTTCTTTGTTCCTATCTTCCTAACATTAGTCCCTCAACTAACATCACAAAAAGCAGATGAAGTATTCATTCACCAGATTGGTGTTTGCTAGATTGTCATATTTCAGAATTTTTAAACATTAAATTACTATTTCTCTTTCCAGCTGCTGGGAGATGGGTTGTGGTTTCGGAGTAGGTTGTGCTTTTATTGCATTATTAATTTATGTTGTGTGTTATAAGCAGTTGGGTAGACTGTCTCAGTGTCGCACAGAGGATTGATTGCATAAACAGTTGGGTAGACTGTCTCAGTGTCACACAGAGGATTGATTGCATAAACAGTGGGATAGATTGTCTTGCTGTAACACTGGCAGAGTGTGAGGTGCAAACAGTGAGGTGGACCTTCTCAGTGTGACACCGATGGTTCAGTCACTCAGTTCAGAACTTGCCCAATTTTTATCTCTGCTCAAGGCCAAGTTTTATATCCTATTTACTTTGAAAGTCGCCTGTAATTTATTACAATGCACACACTTTAGCCTCCTCCTTGCCAACAGTCTACAACCTCTCAAATTAGCCCAGCACAACACAGTGAAATGCATAATTTCCTGTCATTATCTGTCAGAATGACAGATTTACAGTCCAGACTATTTTACCATAATGTAAATCACAGCCCTTATCAATTATCATAAAGTTCGATTGTATAGTCTTCTCAAACGTCGTATGCTGCACTGCTATCACTGAATTCTATCAGATTCAGTTTATTTGCGTTTTATTTAAACATGCTGGAAGGAAAAAGCAGGAGAGACAATATTGAGTAAAAGGTACAATTTTAAAGGGTGTGTAACACAGAGAGACAGAATAAAACAGAGACCTGGGGGGGTTCACATACATAAATCTTAGAACGTGCTTGACAAATTGAGAAGGCTGTTAAAAAGCCTATGGGATCCTTGGCTTTATAAATGAGGCACAGAGTACGCAAACAAGGAAGTTATGGTAAAATGTTCTAAATTGTTTTTTGGGCTGCAGCTGGAGTTTTGTGTCCAATTGTGAGCATCACATTTTAGGAGGGATGTGAAGACCTCAATGAGATTGCAGAGAAATACCAGGGTAGGTAGCAGGGATGAAGGAGTATATGTGAAGAGACTGCAGAAGCTGGGATTGTTGTTCGTGGAGAAGGTTAAGAGGCGATTTAATAAAAGTCTTCAAAATCGTGTGGAGGAAATGTTTCAGGAACCAGAGGACACAGATTGAATGCAATTGGCAAAAGAACCAGAGGGGAAATGGGAATAAAAACATTTCGTCAGTGAGTTATGATCTGGAATGCACTTCCTGATAGGGTGCTGGAAGCAGAAACAATAGAAAATTTCCGAAGGGAATTGGATAAATATTGTCAGGGAATCAATGCTGAGCTGCTCGGAGCTCTGGGATTTGGGCTCTGATACATTCCTGCTCCTCTGAGCTCTGAATTTAGCACTGCTCATCAGGATATAATCTTATTTATGAGATGGAACTGAATTCTAATGATGAGAAATCTTTTTGTTCACTGTTTAATGAATCTGAGAATCACAGTGAAAGGATATTTCACAACATTTTTCAGCTGCTCTCGGAATTTGCTCTGAGTCATTGTGTAGATACAGGTGTTTGTGCAGGTACTGAGGAGCTGGAGCAGGTATCCGATAGTACCTGCGGTGGGTGAAGGGGTATAGGAATCAGACATGAATGCAATTCGCTGATACAGGAAACACGTAAGATAGGTCGTCCATAAAACAATAAAACTGCCTGAGATAGTGAAGAGTAAAATGATGGATTTTCTGCGTTTGTCCATCTCAGAGTCACTGGGACTCTCCCTATCACTGTCTGCCTGGAGTCTCCGGCGGGCTCTACTAGCTATTAAAATGTGTCTGACGGTCAGAGTGTTGAGAAGCAGAATCAAAACGAATGGGAGCAAAGGGGATAGAAGGCGGTGAAGAATCTCGTATGCTGCCCAGAAGATTGAAATGTAATACTCTGGTTTTGTGATGCAAAACCATTCCAAGTTATTGAAGATGTACTGAGCTTTAAATTTGAAGAACCAGGGAATACTTTCCAAACAGCTCAGCACAGGCACAGCTCCAATAATCACCCTTGCAGTTTTCTCAGTGCAATATTTAGTTTTCAGCTTCTGGCAACAAATGGCCACAAATCGATCAAAGGTAAAAGCAACTGTAAACCAGACAGAACTCATTGTCGTAGCAGGAATGAGCACCATAACCAAACTACAAACAGGAGTAATATCCAGGAAAGAAACTGGGAAATAAACAATCAGCCACCTCAGAATCACATCAGTCATGACAACCATGAGATCGGCCGCTGCCATGGCTACCAGGTAATGAGTGACACATTTGGAGAGACCACAGTTTCCCCGAGACAGGATCACAATCGCCAGCAAGTTAACTGCAAAAAAAAACAAGGTAGGAATTACTGGTCAAGTTCAAAGCATCAGTTAAACAGGATATTACGTTGAATTTACTGCATCCTTTATTTGAAAATGACATCTGATTGTACCAGTGTTTTCAACAGGAAACGGGTTGTAAAATAAAACAAATTGTGAATCAACTGAGAGAAATAAAAGCAGCATTAATCTTAAAAACAGGCATGAGTTCTGGCCATATGACCTGGGGAACAGTGAGGGAAGAGGTTCTAGTGTTAATAGTGTGGGGGAACAAGGTAGGAGGGTGAAAACTTTGCAACACATGGTCTACCTGATCAGATAGTCTCCAATAATGGACCACAATTTAGAAACGACTACTTCAAGCACTTTGTGGAAATCAGTGGATTGATACATCCAACAAGTTCTCCTAGGTATCTGCAATCTAATAGAGAAGCTGAACAAAGAGTCAGAACTATTAAAGCACTGTTAAAGAAAAATCAACACTTCTAAACTACAGACATACTCCATTGTCATGTGGATTAGCACCATCCGAACTGTTAATGGGAAGAAAACCTCGAAACCAACTTCCAATCCTACTCAAAAAATTACTTCCAGGGCTACAAATCCAGATTATCTGAGAGTTCAAGACTGAATCAAATCTTGCCGAAAGAAATAACCCCATAATTATAACAGGAAATACTAGAAACCTATCGAGATTGTCAGAAGGGCAGAAGGTAGGGGCATGAGACCAAAGCAGATAAGGAGTAATTGTTCAGAGAGAGGTGAATCAACAGCGATCTTACTTCATCGAACTTGAGAAGGTACTTTACGGAGAAACTGAAGGAATCGTATTCCTATTCATCAAAGACGTCAGTCAGTCAAACATTTGGAAGAATTAAAAGCTGAACCTGAAATTCAGAAAGCACTGGATATTACAAACCTCAATGAAGGCTGTCCAAGTCAAGAAACAAGAGTTCAGAGAAAGGCCACCTATCTTCTGTATCTGATAACAACAAGATCACGGAGAGTTATGAAGCCTCCTGACAGAGATTTGGGAGGAGTTGGGGTAAAATACTGTTTTGCATGCATTAGTATCTAATTCACCACGATCCTTGATGCTTCCAGCATTCCGGACGACTACGTCTACAGGAAGTGTACCCAGTTGCAGCTCCTCACAGACCGCATGGATCGTTTGGAGTGGCAACTGGATGGACTTAGGAGCATGCAAGTGGCAGAAAGTGTCATCGACAGGAGATTTAGAGAAGTGGTTACACCCAAGGTGCAGGCAGATAGATGGGTGACAGCTGGAAGGGGCAGGCAGTCAGTGCAGGAATCCCCTGTGGCTATCCCCCTCTCTAACAAGTATAACGTTTTGGATACTGTTGGGGGGGATGGCCTATCAGGGGAAAACAACAGCAGCAGCCAGAGCAGTGGCACCACGGCTGGCACTGTTGTTCAGCAGGGAGGGAGAAAGCGCAGAAGAGCAATAGTTATAGGGGACTCTATAGTTAGGGGCACAGATAGGCGCTTCTGTGGGCGTGAAAGAGACTCCAGGATGGTATGTTGCCTCCCTGGTGCCAGGGTCAAGGATGTCTCTGAACGGACAGGTGGAATTCTGTAGGGGGAGGGTGAACAGCCGGAGGTTGTGGTACACATTGGTAACAATGAC
The DNA here is from genome assembly GCF_036365525.1 of Heterodontus francisci. Classification (NCBI taxonomy): domain Eukaryota; kingdom Metazoa; phylum Chordata; class Chondrichthyes; order Heterodontiformes; family Heterodontidae; genus Heterodontus; species Heterodontus francisci. The sequence continues at coordinate 90,993,469 of NC_090387.1, read as the reverse complement.
ATAGGCAGGAAGAGTGACGGGGTCCTGCAGGGGGAGTTTAGGGAGTTAGGTAGAAAGTTAAAAGACAGGACCTCGAGGGTTGTAATCTCGGGATTACTCCCTGTGCCAAGTGCCAGTAAGGCTAGAAATAGGAAGATCGTGCAGCTAAACACGTGGCTGAGCAGCTGGTGTAGAAGGGAGGGTTTAACATATCTGGACCATTGGGCTCTCTTCAGGGACAGATGGGAACTGTACAAGAAGGACTGGTTGCATCTAAACTGGAGGGGCACTAATATCCTGGCTGCAAGGTTTGCTAGCATCACTCGGGAGGGTTTAAACTAGTGTGGCAGGGGGGTGGGAACCAGAGCAGTAGGAAAGCTCGTGAAGTAAATGAGGGGGAACTAGTAAATAAGGCCAGTAAGACTGAGAGGAAGAGCAGGCATGGAGCACAGTGGGACTGGTGGTCTGAAGTGCATTTGTTTCAATGCGAGAAGTATAACAGGTAAGGCAGATGAATTTAGAGCTTGGATTAGTACTTGGAAATGTGATGTTGTTGCTATTACAGAGGCTTGGTTGAGAGAAGGACAGGATTGGCAGCTAAATGTTCCGGGATTTAGAAGCTTCAGGCGGGATAGAGGGGGATATAAAAGGGGTGTGGGTCTTACATTACTTGTGAAGGAGAATATCGCAGTTGTACTGCGGGAGGACACCTCGGAGGGGTCGTGCAGCGAGGCAATATGGGTGGAGCTCAGGAATAGGAAGGGTGCAGTCACGATGTTGGGGGTTTACGACAGGCCTCCCAACAGCCAGCGGGAGGGAGAGGAGCAGATATGTAGACAAATTTTGGAAAGATGTAAAAGTAACAGGGTTGTAGTGGTGGGTGATTTTAACTTCCCCTATATTGACTGGGACTCACTTAGTGCTAGGGGCTTGGATGGGGCAGAATTTGTGAGGATCATCCAGGAGGGCTTCTTGAAACAATATGTCGATATTCCAACAAGGGGTGGGGCTGTACTGGACCTGGTATTGGGGAATGAGCCTGGCCAGGTGATCGAAGTTTCAGTAGGGGAGCATTTCGGGAAGAGTGACCATAATTCCGTACGTTTTAAGGTACTAGTGGATAAGGATAAGAGTAGTCCTCGGGTGAAGGTGCTAAATTGGGGGAAGGCTAATTATAACAATATTAGGCAGGAACTGAAGAATTTAGATTGGGGGCGGCTGCTGGAGGGTAAATCAACATCTGACACGTGGGAGTCTTTCAAACGTCAGTTGATTAGAATCCAGGACCAGCATGTTCCTGTGAGGAAGAAGGATACGTTTGGCAAGTTTCGGGAACCTTCGATAAAGCGGGATATTGTGAGCCTAGTCAAAAAGAAAAAGGAAGCATTCGGAAGGGCTGGATGGCTAGCAACAGACGAATCCCTTGAGGAATATAAAGACAGTAGGAAGGAAATTAAGCAAGGAGTCAGGAGGGCAAAAAGGGGTCGTGAAAAGTCATTGGTTAACAGGATTAAGGAAAATCCCAAGGCTTCTTATACGTATATAAAGAGCAAGAGGGTAACTAGGGAAAGGGCTGGCCCACTCAAGGACAGAGAAGGGAATCTACGTGTGGAGCCAGAGGAAATGGACGAGGTAGTAAATGAGTACTTTGCATCAGTATTCACCACAGAGAAGGACTTGGTGGATGATGAGCCTCGGGAAGGGAGTGTAGATAGTCTCAGTCATCTCATTATCAAAAAGGAGGAGGTGTTGGGTATCTTGCAAAGCATTAATGTAGATGAGTCCCCAGGGCCTGATGGGATCTACCCCAGAATACTGAGGGAGGCAAGGGAAGAAATTGCTGGGGCCTTGACAGAAATCTTTGCATCCTCATTGGCTACAGCTCTTGTACCAGAGGACTGGAGAATAGCCAATGTTGTTTCTTTGTTTAAGAAGGGTAGCAAGGATAATCCAGGAAATTATAGGCTGGTGAGCCTTACGTCAGTGGTAGGGAAATTATTAGAGAGGATTCTTCGGGACAGGATTTACTCCCATTTGGAAACAAAGGAACTTATTAGCGAGAGGCGGCATGGTTTTGTGAAGGGGAGGTCGTGTCTTACTAATTTGATTGAGTTTTTTGAGGAAGTGACAAAGATGATTGATGGAGGAAGGGCAGTGGATGTTGTCTATATGGACTTTAGTAAAGCCTTTAGTAAAGACTTTAGTAAAGTCCCGCATGGCAGACTGGTACAAAAGGTGAAGTCACACGGGATCAGATGTGAGCTGGCAAGATGGATACAGAAGTCATAGATGATAGAGGGTAGCAGTGGATGGGTGTTTTTCTGAATGGAGGGATGTGACTAGTGGTGTTCCGCAGGGATCAGTGCTGGGACCTTTGCTGTTTGTAGTATATATAAATGATTTGGAGGAAAATGTAGCTGGTCTGATTAGTAAGTTTGCGGATGACACAAAGTTTGGTGGAGTTGCGGATAATGATGAGGATTGTCAGATGATACAGCAGGATATAGATCGATTGGAGACTTGGGCTGAGAAATGGCAGATGGAGTTTAATCCGGACAAATGTGAGGTAATGCATTTTGGAAGGTCTAATGCAGGTGGGAGGCATACAGTAAATGGCAGAAGCCTTAGGAGTATTGACAGGCAGAGAGATCAGGGCGTACAGGTCCACAGGTCACTGAAAGTGGCAACGCAGGTGGATAAGGTAGTCAAGAAGGCATATGGCATGCTTGCCTTCATCGGTCGGGGCATAGAGTATAAAAATTTGCAAGTCATGTTGCAGCTGTACAGAACCTTAGTTCGGCCACACTTAGAATATTGCTTGCAATTCTGGTCGCCACACTACCAGAAGGACGTGGAGGCTTTGGAAAGGGTACAGAGGAGGTTTACCAGGATGTTGCCTGGTCTGGAGGGCATTAGCTATGAGGAGAGGTTGGAAAAACTCGGATTGTTTTTCACTGAAACGACGGAGGTGGAGGGGCGACATGATGGAGGTTTACAAAGTTATGAGCGGCATGGACAGAGTGGATAGTCAGAAGCTTTTTCCCAGGGTGGAAGAGTCAGTTACTAGGGGACATAGGTTTAAGGTGCGAGGGGCAAAGTTTAGAGGGGATGTGCGAGGCAAGTTTTTTACACAGAGGGTGGTGAGTGCCTGGAACTTGCTGCCAGGGGAGGTGGTGGAGGCAGGTACGATAGCGACGTTTAAGAGACATCTTGACAAATACATGAATAGGAAGGGAATAGAAGAATATTGGCCCTGGAAGTGCAGAAGGTGTTAGTTTAGGCAGGCATCAAGATCGGCGCAGGCTTGGAGGGCTGAATGGCCTGTTCCTGTGCTGTACTGATCTTTGTTCTTTGTTAATGCATGAAGGCATTAAGAGAGCTTTTGGGCCAACCATTAGGAAGATCGCCCCCCTCAAGTCTAAATCAGGGAACATGATCCCTGACCAACACAAGCAAATGGACCACTGGGTGGACCAATACCTAGAACTGCACTCCAGGGAAAATGTTGTCACTGAAACCGCCCTCCATGCAGCCCAGTCTCTGCCAGCCATGGATGAGCTGGACGAACAGCCAACAAAATCGGAACTCAGTGATGCCATTGATTCTCCAGCCAGCGGAAAAGCCCCTGGGAAGCTCGGCATTAAGCCTGAAATAATCCAGAGTGCCAAGTCTGCTATACTTTCAGCACCCAACGAACTGCTTTGCCTGTGCTGTGATGAGAGAGCAGTACCACAGGACATGCGCGATGCCAATATCATTACCCTCTATCAGAACAAGGGTGACCACGGTGACTGCAACAACTCCTGTGGAATCTCCCTGCTCAGCATTGTGGGGAAAGTCTTTGCTCGAGTCATTTTAAACAGGCTCAAGAAGCTGGATGAGCGTGTCTACCCTGAGGCACAGTGTGGCTTTCGAGCAGAGAGATCCACTAATGACATGCATTTCTCCCATCGCCAGCTACAGGAGAAATGCCGCAAACAACAGATGCCCCTCTGCGATGCTTTCATTTATCTCAGCAAAGCCTTTGAGCTCGTCAGCAGACGTGATCTCTTCAGACTACTAGCAAAGATCAGATGTCCACCAAAGCTACGAAGTATCATCACCTCATTCAATGACAATATGAAAGGCACAACTCAGCATAGCGGCGCCTCATCAGATCCCTTTCCTATCCTGAGTGGTGTGAAACAGGGCTGAGTTCTCGCACCTACACTGTTTGGGATCTTCTCCCTGCTGCTCTCACATGCATTCAAGTCTTCAGAAGAAGGAATTTTCCTCGACACAAGGGGCGGCACAGTGGTGCAGTGGTTAGCACCGCAGCCTCACAGCTCCAGGGACCCGGGTTCAATTCTGGGTACTGCCTGTGTGGAGTTTGCAAGTTCTCCCTGTGTCTGCGTGGGTTTCCTCCAGGTGCTCCGGTTTCCTCCCACCGCCAAAAACTTGCAGGTGATAGATAACTTGGCTGTTATAAATTGCCCCTAGTGTAGGTAGGTGGTAGGGCCTATGGGATTACTGTGGGGTTAGTATAGATGGGTGGTTGTTGGTCGGCACAGACTCGGTGGGCCGAAGGGCCTGTTTCAGTGCTGTATCTCTAAATAAATAAAAAATAAAAGGATCAGATGGCAGGTTGTTCAACCTTGCCCATCTAAGAGCAAAGACCAAAGCAATGTAGGTCCTCATCAGGGAACTCCTCTTTGCTGACGATGCTGCATTAACATCCCACACCGAAGAGTGCCTGCAGAGTCTCATCGACAGGATCGCGGCTGCCTGCAATGAGTTTGGCCTAACCATCAGCCTCAAGAAAATGAACATCATGGGACAGGACGTCAGAAATGTTCCATGCATCAATATCGGTGACAACACTCGGAAGTGGTTCAAGAGTTCACCTACCTAGCCTCAACTATCACCAGTAACATGTCTCTCGATGCAGAAATAAACAAATGCATGGGAAAGACGTCCACTGCTATGTCCAGACTGGCCAAGAGAGTGTGGGAAAATAGCGCATTGACACGGACCACAAATTTCCGAGTGTATTAAGCCTGTGTCCTCAGTACCTTGCTCTACGGCAGCGAGGCCTGGACAGTGTACGTCAGCCAAGAGCGATGTCTCAATTCATTCCATCTTCGCTATCTCCAGAGAATCCTTGGCATCAGGTGGCAGGACTGTAACTCCAACGCAGAAGTCCTTGAGGCAGCCAACATTCCCAGCATATACACCCGACTGAGCCAGCGGTGCCTGAGATGGTTTGGCCATGTGAGCCGCATGGAAGATGGCAGGATCCCCAAGGACACATTGTATAGCGGACTCGTCACTGGTATCAGACTCACCAGCCGTCCATGTCGCAACTTTAAAGACGTCTGCAAACGCGACATGAAGTCCTGTGACATTGATCACAAGTCGTGGGAGTCAGTTGCCAGTGATCGCCCGAGCTGGCTGACAACCATAAATGTGGGGCTAAAGAGTGACAAGTCGAAGAGACTGAGCAGCTGGCAGGAAAAAAGACAGACACGCAAGGGGAGAGCCAACTGTGTAACAGCCCCGACAACCAATTTTACCTGCAGCAACTGTGGAAGAGTCTGTCACTTTAGGTTTGGACTTTATAACCACTCCAGGCGCTGCTTTACAAACCACTGACCACCTCCAGGCGCTTACCCATTGTTTCTCGAGACAAGGAGGCCAAAGAAGAAGATTTCAAATTAATGAATGGCGAACGGGAGCCAGTAGATCATAGTAATGACATGAATAGTAGATGAATGGAGCTTCGTGTGGTAGAATGAACTTGTATTTTTATCATGACTTTCAGGGCCTTGGGATATCTTATAGTGCTTCCCAACCAGATCTGGATCAAGGCCACA